>NC_045547.1:63325548-64525548 GCF_009769535.1 Thamnophis elegans
ATTTGTATTTGTATTTGTATTTGTATTTGTATTTGTATTTGTATTTGTATTTGTATTTGTATGTTTGTATGTATGTATGTATGTATGTATGTATGTATGTATGTATGTATGTATATGTGGCTTAGAGGCTAATACAACTGCCTAATATGTAAAAACAGCCCAGGTTCGAATCCTAGTAAGGGTATGGCTAGCTGATGAGAGCTAAATAGCTTGAAATAGATCTATACTAGTCTCCCTTTATTTATTTATCAGCACGAATGCAACATACATACATACATACATAGTCACAAACATTCAAGTTTTTCTCTGTGATCCTATACATTGATCAGCCCAAATCATAATCATGATTTTCTTAACTGGAAAGAATGAAGCTTCTCTCTCTATTAAAATCATTAGGATTAATGGGATTAATATGGGTTCAGTTATCCTTAAATTAACTTTCAAGCATATGTGCTATACATGGTATCTGTATTGAAAATTAAATCTGTATTTTCTTCTAATAGGAAATACATCCACAATAATTAATGACAGTAGCATCAAATATATATTTTTACTAATATCAAAATTCAATTTAATTTTCAATAAGTATAAAAAGTCTCTTCAGACCATTTTTCAACGAAGGCGGTTTTATTGTTTTGATTTTCTTCTGATTACCTTCAATATTACCTGGATCCAGTGCAATGGACCATATGGGAAAAAAGTGACAACAATGCCAGGAGTATCATTGCATAAGTCATCACTTTATGTCTTATTCAAAGCAATTTCTCCTCTTTGCATCCTTTATGCTTCAGCATTTTCAAAACCTCCTCATGCTTCATTGAAGAAATCCATCTTTCCTTGTGCGTGAAATGATAAAACTAAAATCCTTTTTTGCCTAGCTACTGCACCAGATGTAATTTTCCCGGAAGCCTAAAATATTTCTATGTCTAATGCTAATCCATATTCCATTGTCTCAGATTTCCCTTCGGGAAATATTGATGTCATTGTATGCTTTATAGAGTACTTATTGGATATTTTCCTAATTGGCTATGCATTTTGCCACTATATCATTAGATGCCGTATCCATCTCCAATGTTTTCCTCAGTAAAAACAAGGCAGTAGATCATCCAGTTGCTCAGGCTCAGGTTCCCTGTGATCCATTACAAGTATTCCATTTCAGAATACTCAATACAGAATACAGAGACAACCCCACATCTTTAAGTTTGCTATTCCCCATCCTTCCTATTCAAACTGGATGTTGAATTTTTATAAATTTTATCCCATCCTATTGTAACTGTTTCTGAAGACAAGTCCTACAAAAGCTCATGCTTTACCCATAGCTATTGATCTGGCTGTTTCTGCTCTTTTCACAGAGAGCTCCCCTGTTGAATTCAAACTCTAACAAACAAGGAGAACAGGAGTCACACTCAATTGCAAGAACTACTGAACATTAAAGCTTGCTTGACAAGATTCTGGCTAATCTGCTTTTCCCTTGGCTACTTGGCTTTGTGCTACACAGAAAACCAGAGGAAACATCTCAAGAACCAAAAAAAACCTATCATCTGCATCCATTTGACTCTGAAGAAAACTAAGTACCACAACCTAATTTTCTTATTTTAATGTACTTGCTGTTGAATCTATGCTCATTTGTATGTATATGTATATGTATATGTATATGTATATGTATATGTATATGTATATGTATATGTATATGTATATGTATATGTATATGTATATGTATATGTACATGTACATGTACATGTACATGTACATGTATATGATGTAAATGTATATGATGTATATGTATATGTATATGGGATTTTTTGTTTTAATTGTAATAATACGAGCACTAACAACTGCTTTAAACTTAATGTAAATTGTTCTAAACTTGACTGTAAAAATACAATTTCTATAATAGAGTTGTCACAGTCTGGAATGCTCTACCTGATTCAGTTGTTTCAGCTACAAATTTTCACAGTTTCAGTCACGAATTGATTTTCGTGGACCTTACATCATACTTAAGTGGTTAGTAAAGGGGGCGTGCATAAATGCACTAACGTGTCTATCGTCCCTGTCACTATTTTTTAATTCTTTTATTCTTGTTCTCATTTTCGTTTGACAAATTCTAATACAGAGAAGGGGGGGAGGGAGGGAGGGAGGGAGAGAGAGACTTGGAAAATGCATTTGGCATTGACAGCTACTCTATTAAGGGACATTTTTGCAAATTATAAAATTTGCACCATTAGGGATGGTAAAGAAATCAATTTGGTCTACATTTTAAATATTTAAATTAAGCATCATGTTTCAGTTTCCACACAAAAACAATAATAGGACACAATTATTTTTTGCATTTATATTTTCCAGTCTTTGCAATGCAATTCTTTGATAGGCATGTTATACAGTATTATGAATAAAAATCTAAGCAAAATAAATATTAGAAGATGCTTGCAAAAGGACATAAAATAATATATTATTATTATTATTACTTAATATAGTTTTTAACATATATTAAATATGCCCCAAGCATATAATATTTATTGAGGTATATTTTTTCATCAATCCATCCATCCATCCATCCATCCATCCATCCATCCATACCTATGTATCTATGTATCTATGTATCTATGTATCTATGTATCTATGTATCTATCTATCTATCTATCTATCTATCTATCTATCTATCTATCTATCTATCTATCTATCTATCATCTATCTATCTATATGCCTATGCCTATGCCTATGCCTATGCCTATGCCTATACACACACACACACACACACACACACACACACACACACACACATATATATATATATATATATATATATATATATATATATTTATATATACACAAAGTCACAACCCCTGGTATGCCCAAGTATGGGAGGAAGGTCACACTTCCACTCTCTGTCATTAGGCTCGTCACAAGAGACCATCCAGACAGAAACCCAATATTTTTTACTGTTGCCTTTTTGTTACATTTGCTATATTTATGCTGATAAATAAATAAAGGGAGACTAGTATAGATCTATTTCAAGCTATTTAGCTCTCATCAGCTAGCCATACCCAAGTTGGGAATCGAACCTGTGCTCTATTGCCTCCCAGGCAGGGTGTTAACCATTTGAGCTACAGAGAACGACTCCTTATCAGCCAGCCAGGGTGGGAGGTATATACTGGGAGGTATATACTGGGAGGCAATAGAGCACAGGTTCGATTCCCAACTTGGGTATGGCTAGCTGATGAGAGCTAAATAGCTTGAAATAGATCTATACTAGTCTCCCTTTATTTATTTATCAGCATAAATATAGCAAATGTAACAAAAAGGCAACAGTAAAAAATATTGGGTTTCTGTCTGGATGGTCTCTTGTGACGAGCCTAATGACAGTATCGCTTTCTTCTGAGGGGATGAGAGAGATTAACTGGCTCAAAGTCATCCAGCTGGCTGAGCAAGATGGGTTTATAGGATGGCAACCTTTCTTATATAAAGTGCTTAGTTTTTCATGCATATGTCGCAAGGTCTAGGAGAAGAGCCTTCACTTCCTGCATTTTGCCTACCTTTGGAACATCTTACTCCCTGGAGTGAAGTTGGCACCAACCCTCCTCACCTCCCACAAGAACTTTAAAATCTGCCATTTGACTTGTGCCTCTTATTGGGGTGGGGTGTCACATTGGGAGTGGTTGATAGATTAATACAGATCCCATCTCCTTCCATTCTCATTCTACTCTCTCCCTCCCAATCTTTTAATTAGGGATGAGAATTAGGATCTTTATAATATTTTATTTATATTGTCTATAGGTTTTGTATAGTTTTATCTTCTTAATATTGTAATCTGCCCAGATGTGGTGAGATGGGCAGCCAATGGCCCTCCCATCTTTGAAACTGTATTAGTTACCAATGCAGCAACAGGAGTACAGAGGCAACCTTGATTAAAAGATGTAAGAACTTTTAAGAGAAAATAAATGATAATTCAGTCCTGGAAAATGAGAAGACATGAAAAAAAAACCCAAAATAACCTTGTCTTCACGCTGGCTGAGAATACTCTTGGCAGGCTTTCAAGATTCTGTTGTTATATTCTACAACAGTAAAATAGCATTCGTGAAATCCTTTCTCTGTTTCCTGACCTGGCAGACTTATAAAGAAAATGGAAGGAAATTGCATAATCTTCCTTTCATTATAGTCTAAAAAAAATTTCTGTAGAATACCAAACAATACATGGTAATGTTCATGGTAATGTAGCATGGCTTTTCAAGGAAGCTGATCCTATGCATGCATGGATGAAGGCAGATCATATCAACCAAATGCTGCCACCTTAAACCATGTTTAAGAACCACTAAGCTGTGAGAAAGGTGGGTAAAAGAAGCACTGGACTAAAACCGCAATCAATCTATAATGCACCAAAGAGTCCCATCTAACCACATTGTTTTCTGGATAATTCTGATAAGGTGGAGTCAAGAAATCTCTGACAAGGACCTTATTTCTTTCCCCATGGATTTTATTATTTAGAAATCAAATTCATAGATTGTCTATCTCACTGTCTAAGTGGTTCTGGGTGGTTTAACAAGTAAAAAAAAAGAAGCAATAATATCCACGTAAACAGTCCATACAAAAATAAAACTAAAAATATACGAAGAGCACCCTGCAGTCACCAGCCAATTCCAGGGTTGTGAATCAGTATCAGAGGACTTTCTCTGGAGTAAATTGGCTATTAGGTTGCTGTTCCCACAGGAGTTGTGGGGAGGGTATTGCAAGTTTCTGAAGCAATGATCTGTATCCTTTTGTGGGAAACAACAGGACCAAGCTATCATATATGTGTACCCCTACTTTGCATCCCATGCTGTCTGTAATATTTCCAAAACAAGAACAGAACACAGAATAATAGAGTTGGAAGGGACTTTGTAGGTCTTCTAGTCCAACCCCCTGCTTAGGCAGGAAACCCTACACCATTTCAGACAAATAGGTATCCAATCTCTTCTTAAAACTTCCAGTGTTGGAGACTTAACGACTTCTGGAGGCAAGTTGTTCCACTGATTAATTGTTCTATCAGGAAATTTCTCCTCAGTTCTAAGTTGCTTCTCTCCTTGTTTAGTTTGGAGTTTGGAGTTTATTCAATTTGTAGGCCACCCTATTCCCCCGAAGGGACTCAGGGCGGCTGAACAAAAGCCAAGGGAGGGGAAATTACAAAAAGTAAGAAAGAAACAATCAGACAATACAAACAACTTAAAAGCACAACAGACACAGCAAATTCGAGTAGATGGGGGGGACTCAACCCCAGGCTTGCTGGGACAGCCAGGTCTTCACGGCCGTCTGGAAGGCCTGAAGGGTGGAGAGGGTCCGAATCTCCACGGGGAGCTCGTTCCAAAGGGCCTGAGCAGCCACAGAGAAGGCCCTCCTCCGAGTAGTCACCAGCCAACATTGGCTGGCAGATGGAATACAGAGGAGGTCTAATCTGTGGGATTGAATGGGTCTGTGGGAGGTAATCGGCAGAAGGCGGTCTCTCAAGTACCCAGTTTCCACCCATTGCTTCTTGTCCTACCCTCAGGTCCTTTGGATAATAGTTTGACTTCCTCTTCTTTGAGACAGCCCCTGAGATATTAGAACACTGCTATCATGTGTCCCCTAGTCCTTCTTTTCATCAAACTAGATTGAATAACACAAGAATAAACCTTAAAATCAAACAATACTCCCAATTTATGGCATGTTCTAGATTTTGATATCTAGGGACCTATATCTACAACATTCAGTGATATGTGAATCAATCCTAAAAGGAGATTCATTATTAATCAGAAAGGCACATTGTTTTCCTAATTTATGAATGCCAAGTGCTGCAGGTTTGTTCTTAACAGGTTTTCTTCCTTTGGAAATATATGGCTGAGAATTCAAAGTTTCTAAAGCCACACATTTATCGTGAAGCAATATATGTGAGCGGTGTGCAGGTGTGATGCTTAAATGAATAAAAGATGATTTAAAAAAAGATTCTTGTTCACATGTTTTGTATTCATTACAAAAATCAATATAATTCTTGATATGGATAGAGACATAAGCTCCCCGTTTGACTTATTAAATGATTTGTTGTTGCTGTCAGAAAAAGAGAAGTTAAAATGCATCAAGAATAATGATACCTATGGCAGTGAAATGAGAACAGCCATGGAGCAGAAATGAACTGAATTACACTGGCTACGTAAGTGTTTAGCCTTGGATGATGACTGAGCTGTCTTCCCAAACAAGTTCATTCTGAAATCTGAACTAGAATCACCAGCACTTCTCCGTGCCTAAGAAATGAATGTTGGCCACAGTGCAGGCTAGGTTTTTTTGTTGTAAATTGACATGCCATTGCAAATTTGGAAGTTCTGCTTCCTTAGGCAGAGCACGGACAGAATTTTAAAGAAAAAATAGCTTGTTAAAATGGGCTGTTTCTTCCCAGACATCAAAAGCATCCATATAGGTTTCCTTGGCTAATGATCTAGAGACGTTGAAGATACCTGACCAGCTTACCATCTTCAAAATTAACATGCAAATCACAACTAAATGAACCTTTGGGTTTTCACATGGCCCTGAATGTATAGAAGTTACTGAATTTAAAATAAAACTAGCGATCAAATGTATATTTTTCTATACCTTTCGTTTAAAAATGCAGGAAGGTACTGTACATTTTGAAGGCAAAAGCATATCTTTTTTTTTTACGAATTATGTTTTTTCCTTTAAAATGTGTTGATCAATATGCGAGAAATGTATGGATGAATGAATGCAAAAATGACACAATTTTGAAACAGATAATGCTTGCTTTGTTTTACAAACTGTCCTTCTCCTTCCCAGGGTTTAGTAAGAAAGTAACACAAAAGACAGGAGCCAAATTGTGCTTAATACCAGAAAAATATTGCCCTTTTTTTACCATCACTACCCACCCCCTATCTTGAAAGTCCTTCATTGATTGCTCATTATTTTTCAGGAACACTTAAAAGGATTTGTGTTTTAAAGCTCTAAATCAGTGTTTCTCAACCTTGTCACCCTTAAGATGTATGAACTTCAATTTCAACTCTAACCCTATCTGAAACATGGCTTTCTGTGGATATAAACCTATCTTAATGATAGAATCTGTCAACTTGTAAAGCATCCCTGGCCTACTCTCGAATTGTCATAGGTGGGGGAGGGAGGGACTGACAGAGCAGCACAGCAGCCACAACCAGAAGTACATTCCACACATATCTTTCTCAAGGCTGTCTCCCAGGGTACCCGCAACAGCCAGAGGGGAGTGATCTCTACACCCACAAAAGTACTCTGTTGGAGAATGTGATTTATGACACCTCCTGGAGGGAGGGGGAAAAACAAGATCATACTTGGGCCATAAATTACATGGGGTCAGAACTGGTTTCACTTGGGTACATGCCAACTTGATAAATAACTGGATTTCTTTTGAAGCTTGGCTTGAGGCTCATGATTTAATTAGGGCATCCATAGGAATCCTGACAGCAAGCCAGTTCTGGCCCCATGTAATTTATGGCCCAAGTATGAACCTGTTTTCCCCCCTCCCCCATGATGTGTCATAAATCACATTAAAGCACTTTTGTGGGCTGTAGCGATCACGCCTCTCCAGCTGTTGCAGGTAACTTGGGAGACAGCTTTGAGAAAGATGGTTGTGGCTGCCGTGCTGCTCTGTCCATTTCCCCTCCACCCCTTGCCTATGGCAACTCGAGAGCAGGCCAGTGATGCTTTGCTTGTTGATAGGATCATTGTAACAGCTTTTCTTACAGGTGTTCTCACTTTCTGAAGCCCATTTCTTCCAGAGTTGCTTTCCTCTCTTTCTCCTTTACCCAGGTCTCTTCATTTTGAATTACTCAATATTGATTTTGACTACATAAACCAGATTTCTGTATTGTTAGTTCCTTTGCATGACTGCTAGCAGAAAGGGAGAATGTCCATGGATTCAATATAAATAGTAACAGCTACCTGTATATTTTATAAAGCTATCCTAAAAGGACATCCAAGAGAATGTGTGCAAGATCGCAAGACAGCATCTAATAGCCGGAGAATAGATAATGCTTTGCTTCATCAGCTTTCCTTTATTTGCACGATTGTCTGTTTAAAGGTAGACTTTTTCCATTTTTGTCAGCTGTTGTTCTGCATAAATTATTGATGTGCCAAATATACCATATTTCACAGAAAGTTTAAAAAAACTTATTTTAATCTGAATGGTATCTGTTATTATTTTTGGGGGTAAAAATATCTATTTTCCTAACAGCTATATCTGTTTTGAAAAGAATGTGAAGACAGAGTGTGCCTGGAGCATTTACATTACTAAGGGGTACAGGCAGAAAGCAATTCTGTAACTAAAAGAAAATCCAAATGTCAGCAAAATCTGCTGACATAGATATCTTCAAGATTTTGTAATGTTTTTCCAGGGCAGACTCAGCATTTTCTACCCAGAAAGGAGAGTCACTCTCATATCTATAGAAATAGAAGCAGCATAACAGAGGTAGGAACCACTCCAATCTCCATAGAAAAACAGTTAACTGTAAAATAAATCTAAATATTTGATGCAGCACCAAGAAAAGAAAAATCCTCATGATAGTGAACATTCAGGATTACCATGCCCTGGCTATAATATCCAGCTGTTCTCTGAGAATACACCTATCCACTGATATTGATTTATTCTTTAATATGATTAGATGCTTACATTTTTTCCCTTTAACTGATAAAAAGACATATTTGTGTTATTTAATATGAGAATATTTTAAATATTCCTATCATGAAAACAAGTTGCAAAAACTTTGCTATTATGCCAAATATAGCAAGCAAAATCAGATTATTTGTTCATTCTTTTAACCAGCCATGATTGTGAGCATATGCACTCACATTTGCAAACTGATAAGGAAGGTAAGTGAATACCACCCCTGATCTGACTGGATGATCCTTCCATTCTCCACCATCCAGTCAAAGCTGAAGAAGCTTCTTGGATGAGAAGTGAAACATCTTCAAAGAAAAACCAGAAAGTCCAGTTGCCTCTTGAGAAAAGCACTTTGGAACATTTGTTAACCTACTACAGTTCAGGCAGTTCTTATTTCTTTTAATTAAGTAATAAGATTGTAAGTTGTGTAGCATAGCCAGTAATAGACAAACAGTAAACAATAACAATTAGACATTCATGATCTGTAATCCCTATATTTGTGTTTCAATAAGATTTTGTGAAGTATACATCAAATTATTCCATTTCATCATCATAACAATTTTATCAGTTTTATTACCATTAATTGATTAGAATAAATATATAATATAATTGCCAGAAGGAAAGTTGAACAGCATTTAAAATATAAAGCAATAGAAGCTTGAGAGAGACTGGCAAAATGTCATTCAGCTATCTTAATGTTTTCAGGGAAACAAACACCTCCACTCTAAATTGTCTACAGTGGGTCCCCTGATACTGACAAATAATAAATAATATACATAAATGCTACTGTTACAATTATTAACAAATACGTAAATTAGATTGGTATAATACACATCAAAACAATATTCATTTTAAAAAGTCTGTAATGAGTTCTTGTATTTAGAATTGATTTTAAAATGATGTATGATATTAGCTTAATGATGTTTATCTGTTTGGATAATCCCATAAGAAAAGATGAGATATGAAGGCTGGGTTTTCTTTATATACAGGGTTTTTTCAACTACATATCTTCTTGGAATTATTCTATGGCATTATATGATCATCTGACCATTCCAGTAACTACTGTTGATTTAAATTCTAAGATTTTTCTTGATAAGGTGAATACATTTTTAATGTAAGAGGTAAGAAGTTCAATATAAATTTAACAGTAACCTAATATATACGAGATAATTGGTGTACAAAGCATGCACAAATTGTCCCCAACATTACAAATTTTTAAAGAAATTATTTTATCTGTTGGCAAAAAACACATTATTTCATGTGAATGAAAACATTTCTTTAAAGTAGGAGAACAGGGTTAGCATTAATTTAAATCTTCATATCTCATGGTTCCAATTCTGTACACACTTATTGTGGAATAAACCCCACTCACTTAGTACACTTTGCCTACAATATTCCTAGAATAATTTTAAACATTGCAGGTCACAGAATGAAAACCAAATGCCACTGACTTAATTAGATTATGCCATATTCAGCACACATTTAAAAGCTACTGACAATTGCTTGTGCTATATTATTTCAAATATGTCAAAACTCCTGGCAATTAAAATTGATTAGAAAAAATAAAATATGTCAATTGAGCTCAATTTTTGGGAATTACTGGACAAAATGTTCCATTCTCTGATTTGAAAATCTTATAGTTCCAAAAGCAGCAACTTTAGAAGTTAAAAGCAATTAATTCAACATATTTGCTATCAATAATAATTCCAAGAACAAATATTAGAATATCTGTGAATTATATGGAACTTTGAAAACAATCCCAATGTTGGGGGAAGGGGCTAATAACATTTAAAACAATATTAAAAGGAAAAGTCAAGCCGATAAAATCTCTCCATAATAGCTTAGGTTTTTAAAATGACAATAAATAAAGTTCAACTTCCAATATAAGAAAAAGTTACACAAGTAAAAAAAGATGCCAGGCAGCTTTTCAGTAGCATCATGGGGGCCATAAATTTTTCCTTTAATCTTTTTAAAACATTATTAGTTCATCCCTCCCAGTATACACATTTTTTCAAAGTTCCGCATAATTCATATATAATTGTTCTTGAAATTACTATCGATAGGAATAGTAATTGACCAGGAACCATAATATTACTGGAAAATATTGAATGCATTTCATCTGCCATGCCTTCATGTTGATAATGTAACCAAAATCTGGCAAGAAGAGTAATCATTTGTAAATCATTGTTCTTTTGTTATTCTTATCATTGGCCTGTTACAATATAAACAGCACTGCATGAATCTGTTTTGGCCAATCAAAAATCACTGTTTAAATGATATTTCCTAATTTGTTATTTTTATTAAAACATCAGTTGGTTTGTCATTGAGCATTTGTAATGGAATATTGGCATATAGAAGAACACATTCATGTATGTGCAATACTTTCATGGCAATTGATGGGCTGGTCCAACACTGGTCTAAAGGAATTAAGAATGTATTTTAGAATTAGTAGTCATTGAGGTGTGACTTTCAGGAAGGTTGTTCTACCTATAGCGAATGATTGAAAGATGTTACAGCATGCCAGTAAAGTGGAGAATTCCATCAGTCTTCCAAGAAAATGTATTGCTCTTTGGAAAAGACTTCTAGGCTCTTTCTCTTCATCAAATGCAACTTCTGAGTTGAGTGACTCCTTCTAAGTACTAAATCAATAAATCAGTTAATACTGAAACATTTTAAATAAATGTAGAAGCCCCAAGAAACAAATACATTAAAAAAACATCATTGCTTTTCTTTATGTTAAGCCATATTTATGAAATAACATCACTAAACAAATGTACTAACTTACATTTAGATAAAGTTGATTCGTCCAGTGGCCAATGACTTTATATTCTGCACTTCTGTTGGTTATTTGATATTGGAAGATATCATAACGGCCAGGGGCATCTCCATTTTCATTGAAAATGACAGGTGTTCCAGCACTCCCTATGAAAGATAAGACAATTCTTATCTAATAATCTTAATTTATTGCTGGAATAGAATTGTAACACTTTGGCCTCTAAAGGAGAAAAGCAAAAGAATCCTGAAAAATGTGTTATTCTTCTGAAAATGTATATTCAATCAATCACACTGCTAAATGAATCCCGTTATCATTAGGGATACTTACCTGGAAGCAAGTATCAAATATTGACCAATGAGTATTAATTGATGGATGTAATCTTAACTGTTTTGTACTATTTTTAAATTTATTGATTGTTTAGTCAAACAACAGTTTTAGTTTGAAATCAACCATTTCAAAAAGTCTGGTACTGGTGAATAAGGGGCCACTTTGTCAGAGCATATTCAGTCAACATATACAGTTCAATTTGTATGCCAGATTCAGCTATTTCAATCAGGCTATTATTCTATTGCTATTGTATATGTCTATCGTGAAGGTTTCACTGTAGTCTAGGCATTAAATCATTTCACCTTTTTGTGGGCCCAGAATAGGAATAGTAAGAGATTATGTAATAAAGAGAAGGCTGGAACTGCAATGACATGCTCTTAGTCACTTTTCCAATTTATTGGAAAATAAATGTTGCTCCAGATATTCCATTTTCCAGTGCTTTGTTTTATGTTTCTTCCACCCGCATTCAACGGTCTGTCAGCCAGTCAGTTTTCTGTTCAACTCTTATTATTCAATTTGAGTATTTGTACTTCTCTCTTGCAAATCTCACTGTGACTATATAAGAAATATCATATTAAATTATATATCCATTTATATCAGATTCTGAATCTAGCATTCATATAAGGATTACAATTAAAATAATCACTTCATGAAGTAGAATGCAGTGATCTCTGAATTGTTTGTGTGATTCTCTTTTACATGTAACTTTTGCTATATTTATAGCCTACAGAAATCATTTTAAAGAAATGGTGTGGCAGAGAAAAAGAATTGGTACAGCCTGTGGATTACATACAACATTATAATGTAGATTAGTAGATTTCCACCCACATGCTTCGAATTTCCCAAATGCTGGTTAGAATCCTCTGCTCCAGGGAATTCTCCAACTATGTTGAAACAAATTGGGATTGTACAAGGAATAAAGGAAGTAGATGAATCTTGACCATTACTGAATGAAATTTCATCAGTAGGCAGCTATCACAACAAAAACTATCAAATGACATATCCAATTCATAGCCAATTTTATTGTTTATTGCGAGAAAAAGGAAATACAAGTGAATTAAACTCAAAAAATTAGAATATCGTGCAAAAGTTCATTTATTTCAGTAGTGCAACTTAAAAGGTGAAACTAATATATGAGAGAAGACTCATTATTACATGCAAAGCAAGGTAGTTCAAGCCGTGATTTGTCATAATTGTGATGATTATGGCGTACAGCTCGTGAAAACCCCAAATCCACCATCTCAGAAAATTAGAATATTACATGCAATCAATAAAACAAGGATTGTACATAAAACAATATCGGATCTCTGAAAAGTATAAGCATGCATATGTACTCAGTACTTGGTTTGGGCCCCTTTTGCAGCAATCACTGCCTCAATGCAGCGTGGCATGGAAGCTATCTGCCTGTGGCACTGCTGAGGTGTTATGGAAGACCAGGATGTTTCAATAGTGGCCTTCAGATCTTCTGCGTTGTTCGGTCTCATGTCTCTCATCTTTATCTTAGCAATGCCACATAGATTCTCTATGGGGTTCAAGTCAGGCGAGTTTGCTGGCCAATCAAGCACAGTAATCCCATGGTCATTGAACCAGGTTTTGGTGCTTTTGGCAGTGTGGGCAGGTGCCAAGTCCTGCTGGAAAATGAAGTCAGCATCCCCATAAAACTCATCTGTGGAAGGAAGCATGAAGTGCTCCAAAATCTCCTGGTAGACAGCTGCATTGACCCTGGACTTAATGAAGCACAGTGGACCACACCAGCAGATAACATGGCTCCCCAAATCAACACAGACTGTGGAAACTTCACACTGGACTTCAAGCATCTTGCAGTGTGTGCCTCTCCATTCCTCCTCCATACTCTGGGTCCTTGGTTTCCAAATGAGATGCAAAAGTTGAAGCCCATGTCCAGGATCCGTCTGTGTGTGGTGGCTCTTGATGCACTGACTCCAGCCTCAGACCACTCCTTGTGAAACTCCCCAGCACTTTTGAATAGCATTTTCCTGACAATTCTCTCCAGGCTGCGATAATCCCTGCTGCTTGTGCACCTTTTTCTTCCACACTTTTCCCTTCCACATTACTTTCTGTTAATGTGCTTTGAGACAGCACTTTGGGAACATCCAACTTCTTTTGCAATTACTTTTTGAGGCTTTCCCTCCTTATGGAGGGTGTCAATGATGGTTTTGTGCACAACTGTCAGGTCAGCAGTCTTTCCCATGATTGTGATTCCTACTGAACCAGACTGAGAGACCATTTAAAGGCTCAGGAACCCTTTGCAGGTGTTATGGCTTAATTAGATGATTAGAGTGGGACACTTTGAGCCTAGAATATTGCACCTTTTCACAATATTCTAATTTTCTGAGATTGTGGATTTGGGGTTTTCATGAGCTGTAAGCCATTATCATCACAATTATAACAAATCACGGCTTGAACGATCTTGCTTTGCATGTAATGAGTCTATCTCTTATATTAGTTTCACCTTTTAAGTTGCATTACTGAAATAAATGAACTTTTGCACGATTTTTTGAGTTTCACTTGTACATGCAATCTAAGTGCAGCTAGAACTCCTGGTGCCAAAATGCTCATTCTAATATAGAAAAATGTGTCAATTCTTTAGACCATTATATAACTAATAGAAAATGAATTCTCTTCCAGGCTTGGTAGAATCATTTTTCTGCAATCATAAAAATATGCAATATCCATTATCATTTTTTCCTGTTGATTTCTAAACTACTGGTAGATTCATACCTATATCTAAAGCAGCAGAAAACCACAGTCCCCTGAACAAAATTAATAACACCTACATAATACATGTGGTGTTTCTACTCTAAGCACCACATCTCCAATTAGCCACTTACCCACATTGTTCTAAAAAGATACAATGATGTCCATTTACATCAAAAGGAATAGTGCCAATATATTCCTACATTTCCAAATGCACTTTAAAATGCAATTATATTTGTACAATGCTCTCACTCTGAGAATAAAAAACTTGCACATGATCAAGCCTTTCGGCTTTGTAAGCAAGCAATTCCTCATAAAAGAGAAATGTATTTCAAGCAGAATATAAAATAAAAATAGAGCAAATGAAGCCATATTGAGAGTATGGGAAGGTGGATGCCTCACCTGTTATTATTACTAATTTGTATCCTCAATGTTGAGTGTCAAGATAGGTTATGGATGGGAAGGGGTTTTTTTTTTTTTTTTTTACTATTTTTTCCTTTTTAATTAGCAGTTAAATGGAACCACACGAGAGATGAAAAAAAATTACACGGGTGGGTAAAATAGAAAAGGAAGTACATCTATATCGACATACTGTCCTCAAAACTCCAAAAAGGTATATCTAAAAATGGAGAACAAAATATGTTTGTCTCTACTATGTGTTCAAGTGGAAGAGGTAAAATAAATTGAAATGAAAAGAAAGCTGATAAAATGATAAGAGCTTTTGTAAAAAGAATGCCAAAGCAAAAATTATCAACAATTAAGCAGAATGAAAGGATTCTAATTTGAGACTGTGTTGGTGTGATAGCACTGAACACTCTATCCAATTCAGTGATAAATAAAGTTATTATCAACGTAAAATCTTAGAAACAGAGCAGCATTTCAAACAATATAAAATCTAAAATAGAAAATTATTGTTCTCCAGCTATTCAAACAATCAGAAAAAAAAAATACTTCAAAGAATTCAACTCTAAAATGTTATTTGCAACTATTGACTGTAACCGAATCTTCCATCACATCAGGAGAATTGCTGTTCTGGAGTGGAAAAAAATTAAAACTGATGGCAATTCAATGGATGTTGGGTTTGTGGTTGAGAAAACTTTGCTTCAAAATTAGGTTTAGCAGAAAGCAAGCAAGCAAGCAAGCAAGCAAGCAAGCAAGGAAGGAAGGAAGGAAGGAAGGAAGGAAGGAAGGGAGGAAGGAAAGAAAGGGAAAGGAAGGGAGTGGGAAAGAGGGAGAGAGAGAGAAAGAAAGAAAGAAACAAAGAAAGAAAGAAGGAAGGAAAGAAAGAAAGAAGGAGGGTGGGAGGGAGAAAGGAAGGAAGGAAGAAAGTGGAAGGAAGGGAGAGAGAGAGAGAGGAAAAAAGAAAAAAGGAAGGAGGGAAGGAAGGAGGGGGAAGGAAGGAAGTGGAGGGGAGGGAGAGAAAGAGAGAGAGAGATAAAGAAAGAAAGAAAGAAAGAAAGAAAGAAAGAAAGAAAGAAAGAAAGAAAGAAAGAAAGAAAGAAAGAAAGAAAAAAAGAAGACTTCTTCCTTTCCATCACATTTACAGATTCATTTAGCAACTACAATTAGGAACAGCAACTCATTAAACAAAGTGGTTGTTAAGTGAAACTATGACTACTTCACTTCAGTTTTCCTTTACTTTACAGAGGTGAAGATCATGAATATGAGGACTGGTTGCAAAGTTATCTTTTCAACAAAATCATAATTGTGAATGGTCACTAAAGTCACTAAACTACCTATAAAAGAGCCATGGACAATAAAACTGTTCCAGATGTCCTCAGTGATTAAAGGAGCAATCTATCACCTAACACCTCCTTGGCCCAAGGCCCAAGCTTCCCCCTATCCCAACTTTTTTATTTATTATTCTCTTATTTATCACTTTCTCCCAAACACATGGAACAATTAGTCTTAACTAAACTTAACAGTCAGAAATCCTTGAACTACTAAATCTGTTGTATAAATGAAGGCTTAGTGATTTGACCATCCAAGATCATCTTACCCCAAAAGATTAGTTGACAGATAAAAAGTTCTAAATGTTTAAAATTAAGTGAGAGAAGAAAGGCAAAGGTTGTGGAGCAGGAGTATCACCTACCTTTTATCCATAACTAATTTTGTATAATAAGTGTTTGTACTGCCCTGATTCGAAAGATCAGCCAAATCAGAGGTGGGTTCCATCAGGTACTACACATGAGTTTGCTCCTGTGTGCGCTGCAGGAGCATGCACAGTGCAATTAAAATTGTTTTGTGCATGGGCAGAACTGAAAAACAGTTCTTAGGCACTGCCCGAGGAACCGGTTTGGGGGCATGGCAGGCCTGGGTTGCTGCCGTTTCCAGCAACGCAGCCTGCCAAACCACTGCCATTTAAACTGAACAGGTCTCAACCAGTAGGAATCCACCACTGAGCCCAATAAACATAAAATTAGGCAAAACAAGGGGAAAAAAATTAAGTAGCAAGTTCAGAAAGACTGCAGTAGAAGATTCCTGGCAGTCATTCCAGGTTTTTTGGTTGTAGGATAAATCACATAAAACTTACTATACCTAAATCTCTCAACTACCTGGGGATTACAGTGTACTAATAGATACTGAATAATCAAATTGACATAAAAATTAACTGTAACCCAGGGAATGTAACCATTCATTCCAATGACAAAATGTCTTGTGATTCTCACCCCCCTGAGACGACTGTCACTTTCTTGGCAATTGTTCTTACTTCACTAGGGAGATGTAGATGTTACTACTAAAAATTATTTCATTTTACAAGCTGATTGCATAGTTATTGACCTGCTTAATCAAAGAAAGGTTACTTTGTAGAAACATTTTGTCTTTCCACTTTTCTTTAAATAGCACTCTTAACTTTAAATTATGTAAAAACTCAGAATAAAAGAACTCAAGGGAACCTGCCACTTCACTTGTTATAAAATTGCCAAAGCAATTTTACTGTCTCATTATCACCTAATTTCATTTCATAACATATCTAGAGCACATAGCTTCTAAATTATTACTGAAATGCAAAGATATATATGCAAAGCTAAATTATGTATACATGTATGTATAATAAAATTTATATACCATTTGACTCCCAGTGGATGTGAGTGTCAGGGTTCCAAATAACATCCACAATTAAATCAGAGTCCAAGGCAAAGTATTGCTCAAGGTTCCAATTTATTAAGAGAGTCATGTCGGCACATCTGGGAAAACCCAAATCTGAAAGCTTCCCAGTTTTCCCCACCCAGTGTTCAAGATCTTGCCCCCACACCCACAAGTCCATCACATGGTCCAATCTCCCACTGCCATGCTGGTAGTTCCACCCATCCAGCTGCGGTCAGGTGCAGAGGTGCAGAGACAAAGGATGAGCTTGGATTCTAGAAATGAATTTTATTTTGGCAACATCATATCCTACTCCTTACTATTCCCCTCCCAATTCTACACTAATGAAACAGTTGAATAGAAATGTGGCAGGCCAAAGATCCCAAAAGGAACTGGCTGCAGACCTGACAGTGAGTGGTTTACAATTGTTAAAAAACTGAAACACAAAATACAATACAGAAATAGCACAAGACAAAAGAACAATGGTAAAGAAAATAAACTCAAAAGGGAACAGAAGGAAGACATCATTTATGGATTAGAAATTGACGATAACAAATAATTACACTCCTTTTCTATATTGATGATAGTTATATATATATATATATATATATATATATATATATATATATATGCACACACACACACTGGAATCGTTGGTAATCTCTGAGTTTATTTGTTTGCTTGCAGAAGTTTTATTACCTGACTAGATGTATCCTCAGTCCTAGTGGGTGTGGCCTTGCCTCTTGTTTACATATAGCAGCCCTTCCGGAAGCCCTCCGGAAGCAGGAAAAGGACCGTTTCCGAACTTCTAGTAGGCCAAGAGGCTTTCCTGAAGCCTGGGGGAGAGCGAAAATGGCCTCCCCCGGCTCTCCGGAGGCCCTTCAAAGGCCAAAAATCAGCTTGCCAGCACACACATGCATGCTGCAGCTTACCTAAGGCATCAGCTCTTGTGCCCTCAGAGATCGCTCTGTGTGCCACCTGTGGCACGTGTGCCATAGGTTCACCTATAGGCACTATAGACCACCTGGATGTGATCAGTACTGTGTTCATTAGGTCTATATATCCGAGCTGTATAATTCTGGTTATCCCAGATCAATTTTTAAGTCTTTTCTGATGCCCAGCGGTTCATTGAATTTGATCAATGAATAATAAGACATATGCATAAATGAATGGTTACATAGATGTCTCTGAAATGAGAAGAGACTTAAACTATCTTGGCAGGTTAAATTTTTAATAGTTTTTTCTTTTTTTTCTTCTAGCAAGAAAGCAGCAAGAAAGGACAACCTTAAATTTGAAGCCTGCTGAGTTGAAAGCGATTTATATTAACCTTTTCGTTAGAACTAGCCCTGTGAGAGAATTAAAAGAGTCAGCAAAATTTTACAGTAACATATACTAATCTTGTATTTTAAGATTAATAGTAATAAACACTTGAACACCATTGGCATTGACAAAATTACACTGAGTCAATTGCAAAAGAGAGCATGTAAATACCTGGCATGCTGTAACAATACATATATGTATATTATATTGTTTAATATTATTTGCCTATTCCAGGTACTTGGAAAGAAGTTCATAGGTTCATAGACAAAATAAAGTACAAACATCTGGCTGATTACGCAACCAACCATAATAGTAATAATATCAACATGCAGTGCACAACAAAAAATAATTCTATAGAGCCAGGTTTAACATCTCATATTTAGCAGTTTTATATAGGAAATTTAATAAACTTGATGGACCTGGTTCTTGAGTTGAATCCATCCTTCATGTTTTGTTCCATTATTTTTTATACAAGGATATCCAAGAAGCTTATTTTTCCCTTGTCATATCATCTCTTAGTCGACTGTTAGTGTTCCACATTGGGGATTTTTAAAGAAGAGATTGGACAACCATTGGTCTGAAATGGTATAGGGCATGATGGAGAACCTTTTATGGCTCATGTGCCAAAAGCAGGGGGAGTCGTGCACGGGCGTGCCACACCCATAATACAATGTGCAACCCGCCCAGCACGCATGGCAGTTGCTTCCCCCCATTTTTGCATGCTTATTTCTTCCTCCCCAGACTCCAGAAGCTTTAGAGGAGCCTGGGGAGGGCAAAAACAGCCTCCCCGCCCCCCAGGAGGCCTTCTGGAGGCTTCAGGATCTGAAGGGGACTGTTTTCACCCTCCCCAGGCTTCTATAAAGCCTCTGGAGCCTGGGGAGGGTAAAGAAGGGTATAAAAAAGGCTAAAGTCAGCTAGCAAGTGTGTGCATGCACGCTTGTCAGCTGACAGGGCAACATCTCGCGTCCCCTGACAAACATAGGCTTTCCTACTTCACATGAAATAGGAGTTGCACTTGAAGACCTCCAATGTCTCTTCTAATTTTGCATTCTGTTATTCCATTAATTTGCCTCTCTCAGATAAGATATCCTTTGTTATACGTAATATTGCCAAGTGTTACAGGGCTGTGGTAAAATCTGCAAACAACTGACTTCAAGTTCCTTTGAATAAAATTTTCATATGAGTCTCTTTAGGTAAAATTTGCACTATTGGTATTTAAATGTTACTTAAATGTTTATTGTTTCTATCTTTGATCAAATAAAATTGGCTTGAAGCTGGAATCATAACCTAGTTATAGACTGCATCTTATTAGTAATTTCTAAGTCAAAATGTAATCATATAATCACCAAATTATAATAGTATAATTATATTTATATGACAAATTGTAATAATCAGGGTTCAATTGTTATGTAATTACTTAAAATTATTTTGTGGTTAAATCATCTCTTCAAAAAAAATCTCAGATTAAAATTAACATAAAGACATGATTGGCAATTGCAATGAGTTTGAGGTCAAGGAATAATGTAAAAAAAAAATGAGCATCTTTTCAAGATTGAGATATTAGAGGTATTCTTGGGTATATTGCTTAAATTTGTTTCAAGCAGAATTTATTTATGTAATTGCTAGCTATCATAAAATGATGGGGGTTTTAACATTTCCAAATTTCTGTCTTTATTACTATGCTTTAATTTAATTCTATATGGAATACAGTTATAAATTAATAAAAACATTATGTTCTATTTTTAGCCATAGTTTTACTGTATTTCCTGTGTTAAAAGACAAATGTAGAATTGGAAGATACTGCTATGGAAATAAAATTTCAACTTTATTCACAGATAAACTCACATTCTAGGATAAGAGTTTGAAAAATAATAGGATTTGTTTGTTTGCTTTATAATGAATGAGAAATAAATTCATACTCTACATTCCATCTTTTCTAACAATTTGTTACAGCAAGAACTTGCATTCCATGGAATTGTGAAATGGCAATATAGTTTTAAAAAAATCCTGGTTTTATAGTTCAATCCAGATTACATTATTAGCATCTAAAAGTTCTAATTTATTACTAAAAACGGATATGTTTTGGACGACTCTAAGTATATAATACCTTTATAAATAATTAAGGAATATATTGCTATTGTGGAAATTATTTGGAAGGATCTTCAAATAAATTCAAATAAAGCCATCTGACATGTGCAATCCTGCATTCTCAGTGTCTGTTTTCTGCTGATAAACTGGCTGTTTAAACATTAATAATATTATTTCAAGTGAGTTAATTACATAATTATTAGTGTTAATGATGTATAATGATTTTTTAAATATAATATAATGCATCATCAGTTTGCCTTTCTTTCTCTGGTGCTATTTGTTATTTCCCTTGTCCCATTCTTTTTCTATTTGCTTCTTTCTTTTTTTGTCAGAATTTCTTGCAGCAATCAAATCCAAAAAGCACAAAAAGGTAACTGATGCAACAAGATTCATTAACTTCTCTTTATATACATAATAACACATGAGACATATGTATAATACAAAAAGTGGTTCTTCCAATGTAGTAAAGAGGATAGAGATTGGTTTTAGTTCCAGCAGCAGACTTGTTTAGGGCTTTTGCACAGACTCGGAGCTACTCAGAGTACTAAGCCACACCCAGACTCCTAGCTGTCTCCAGCAAATAATGTTTCAGTTTCCAAACAGTCAGAGGTGGGTTGCCTATTTTTCTACTACCGGTTTGGGCATGCTCCCGCACAGACTTGCATGACACTTCTGTGCATGCGCAGAAGCGTCCAGGCAGGTGGGTGGAGCCTCCTGACATCACTACTACTGGTTCACCTGATCCAGGCTGAACTGGGAGCAACCCACCTCTGAAAAAAGTGACCATTGGCTGACCTGTTGCCATGGCTATTCCAGTCTACAAACATACTGACATTTTTTTTATATGAAAAGAATAAAATGAATGACTCACTTTACAGAAAGGACAGAATCTCTGGAGAAAATAGGAAAAGGCAGGTGGGTTGGATATATTTGCCGCCTTGAGTTATTTGTAAAAAAATAATACAGGTGGGATATAAATAAACAAATAGATAAAAATGAAATAAATCATCAAGTGAAATATCTGCTTTTATGCTAACTTTTCACAATTTCAGAGAGTAATTTTCATGCCAAAATATCAAATTAGGCCTTGTTTAAGTAGGGTTTATAGCTGAAATGTTTTGGCAATGAAATGTGTGCCTGTGGATATGTTTCCTATGGTTGGTTGCATAGTTAGTTAGCAGTGTAGTCTGGATTAGTCATTCTTATCCATCTATAGTGTCCTTCCCAATGAAACCTGCCATAAGAGGATGTTGTTGTTTGATGGTATTAAAGGCATTTCACAGAATGTAAGCTGTTTAAATTAAAGCTGGCTTTTGCAATTGACTGATGGTGATTCTATAAATGCTGATGGTGTTCAGGTAATGTTCCAGAGGTTCTGGAATTGTATCCAAGTCACCTATCACAATTGATACTACTTTTGCTTTCTTTTGCCACAATCATTCTACTTTTATTTTCAGGTCTTTGTTCTTTCTGGTTTTCTATTATTGCTTTTTGTTGTAGCATTGTTCCTTTTTAGTGATTTCAATAAATTTGTACTAAAAGGAATGACAGATCTTTAGCTGTTGCTGAGCAGTCAGCACTGGCTAGAGATAAGTAGGTTCTCCCAAGTCTGTTTCAGACACAGAGAGTTTAATAAATTGATCACATAAAATTAAAATAAACTACTTATTTCTCAGAGTCTTTCCTCTCCTCCTGCCTTTCTCCTGTACTCTTCTGCTCCTGCATTTGACACAGGATGGTGGCAAAAAAACAGAAATGCTTGTACAACACTATAAAAATTTTGCATTGCTTCGAACCATGTCCTGCAATCTTGCAAAATAGGTGCTTTTATTTATATATCATATTTGTATAACCTTCCATCTTACATAAAAAAATAGAGTACAAATAAAATGTATTATTTATTTACTTTCCAGATGACTGCTTTATTTACAACTTAGCCGCTTATCCCTACTAAGGATCTTCAGTGTGTTTCATTTCCTTCTCACGTTTGCATTTTAATTTGAAGTTCTAAATAAATGTCAGGCCTCCATACAGATTAGCTCTAGATAGAACAGCATGTAATAATGTTATACATAACTTCAGAACCAAAGGTTGTGGAAATATTGCTTTGGCACATAAAGGGGCATGAACATAGTACATATTTGCAAATACATCAGCCAATCATGATTTGTTTGTTTTTTAATAGCAGGATGGCTTCTTGGGTAAAGGAATGATTTATTTATTGTAGAGGATGTAAACAGGTACAAGCTACATTTGTTACCTGAAATTTAAAAAAAAAGTATTTTGCCTTCAAATCTTAAACTTTGCACATTTCTACTTTACTTTGCCAAGCATCCCTGCTTAAGTGTCTAAACTGTTCAGACAGGTAACAACCCAGATACAATTCCTCAAAGAGAAGCCCACTTTGCAAAATACTGCTCATGGTTCCCATTCTTAAATGCTAAGTAAAGAATTTAACTCTTTCCACTCAGTCTTAGCTCTCCGTGTCTATAGGGGCACATCCATTCACGTTTCTTGGCAACAGTGCAAGAATAGATTTTTTTAACATCTTACTTTTAACTCTAGACATAGAATTTCTGATTTGACCTGCCATTTTAAATAAGAGCAGATGTTGTTCTTGATGGGACATGTTTCTATCCAGCATTTTGCCATCTGGTTTTAAGAAGATACATGGAATTCTTTGAAAAATAAAACTAGTACTTCCTACAATGTTGTGCCTTTTATTCTCTCTCCCTCTCCCTCCCCCTCCTTCCCCCCCCCTCTCTCACACACATATACACACACAGACACTATCTGAACTACTTGTATCCTTCTACACAATTAAAATAGAGTAATAGACAGTACTGCAATTTGAGTTGGTCACCAGAAGCAGGGAAGGAATAAATGTCCAGTCTTGATGAATGACCCAGATTGGATCTTACAACATTATCCTGGGACATGTATATTTGCTTTCATTTGTAGTAGTAAACTAATATTATTCCTTAGTTTGCAACATTAGTTAACCATACTTTTCTTTGAAGAAAAGCTCATTGTAACATTATTTACAAATAATCAGCAACAGGTTATATACTTTACACCCACACGTATACCCATAACCACAGCCACAGCCACAGCCACAGCCACAAACAAGAGATATTTTTTCAATCATCTTGGAATCCTCTTGAAGAGCCTTACTAAAAGCACTGAAGCTTTATGTTTCATCAACATTTACTCATATTTTGCTGAAGCAAGACCTATCATATCTTCTGGGATGTTGATTATTTGAAATATTTTTTTTTAAAAATAAACTGATTGAAAGATTAAAGCATTACATTTTAATGAGATTAAGGACCATAACAGTTGGAAAAATACAACAAACCCAGCTTGCAGAAGCAATCTTGCTATGCCTGACTGCAGCTTCAATTCAGTTGTAAATAGAAATGTCTACATAAAATAACTGAAACTAGACTGTCGTAATACTTAGATGGATCCATTAGGAGAACTCTTGAATTTAATTGGGATTAAATATAAGATATTTATATGAAAAGGAAAAATGTCTCTTGAAGACAGGAATTATTTTTATCTGCAACTTCTACAGCTGCAATGCTAGACGCTTAGCTATGGAAAGTCTCATTACCATGAACTTCCTCCAGATTATGGAGGATTTTACTCAATATTTATGATTAGTTTATTTGTTGACTGGAACACCATATGACAAGCAACCTAAAAGGTTTTGCTAAAGCAAATCAGATGCAAAATACCAAATGAATTTGTTCATCCTCAGTCTGTACTTTTTAAACAGAACTGGGAGATCCATGAGGTATAATATACTGTATATGGCTGCATTGCTTTGTCTCCTGTCATAGATTCTTTTGGTTTAAGAAGCAATAACTAGTTACCGTGAAGTAAGATGGGAGGCCCATAAATTTTATAAATAAATAAAATATATTGAAGGCTTTATAGCAAGTTAAGTATAGAAAATGACATAGTCATGTAATATGAGATAGCATCAGAAAATGTACAGGAATGCTAAATTCTCTCTCTCTCTCTCTCTCTCTCTCTCTCTCTCTCTCTCTCTCTCTCTCTCTGTGTGTGTGTGTGTGTGTGTGTGTGTGTCTGTCTGTCTGTCTGTGTGTGTGTCTGTGTGTGTGTGTGTCTGTGTGTGTGTGTGTGTGTGTGGGTTCCAGCATAACTCTGGAACACCTTGAGCAATCTCAACCAATCTCAACAGGTGACTTATTCTCTGGAAAAAAATACTGTGGATTTAAGACACCCCTAATACCCCTCGGGGGGGAGGTGTTCTGTTAAGGTACAGCCTGTTGTGTCTTAAAATAACTTCTGCTTTACTGCTGTAAAATGGCTTCTACTGTACAGCACAATGGAATTGCCATGGTAACAGCTTTACAGTGCTCCACAAGGGGGCTCCCTTTGGTAAGGGGGAAAATCCAACATTAGAAATTACGTTTGGTCTGGACATTTCACCCTTATAAATAAATAACCTGGAAAAATGTCGGTTTATCATCTAGTATAACATAAAACAAAGAATAGAATAAGAGGAAGGAAGGAAAGAAGGAAAGAAGGAAAGAAGGAAAGAAGGAAAGAAGGAAGGAAGGAAGGAAGGAAGGAAGGAAGGAAGGAAGGAAGGAAGGAAGGAAACTTCTGTTAATCACAATCCTGAGAAAGGTATCTATTGACAGATCCCTTCAAACCCAGCAAATATGCAGCACCCCTAGTTAGGTCTCCATCAAAATCCATTCCCTGGACGTTGCTGGATAGTTTATATAGTCTCTGAACCATAATTAAGCATAGCTGCATTTTAATGGTCTCATCTCACTGGATTTTACTAATGACAAGGAAGACAAGCTACCTTACTTCTTCTTTTAGGAATGAGACCCTCAATATTCAAGGTTGAGAATTCCTTCCAAGTGTTTTGTCCGCCTGCAGCCTGTGGAGCTGGCAGAAGAGTCAGACAGTGAGGAGGTTGGGGAGGAACATGGGCCAGTCCTGGAGTCTGGGGAAGGCTCAGACGAGGGCTCTGTGTCGGAGGCAGAGAGGTGGCCAGGGCCATCTGGAAGTTATGTGCTGCTCCAGAGCCTCCAGAGTCAGATGTCAGTGAGGAAGAGGAACAGGGGAAGCCTGTTCCCAGTGCGTGCATGCCCGGGCTGCCAGAAGGCAAGAACAGTTAAGACAAAAGGGGCAACTTGAAATAAGGCTTGGAAATGACTGGTCCCTCCCAGAAGACATAAAGGAGGAGCAAAGGCACATGAGCCTTTGCAGGAAGCAACTTTGTTCGTTCTGGTCGGTTTAAAGTCTGAAGCTCCATTTTGACTCTGTGCTCCATGTGGCCTTGCAAAGCTAATTGCCAATTAGATCTTTGCTAGCGTTTCAAGGGCGATAAAGATGGGGCTTATGAGCCCTATCCCGAAGGACTTTGGCAGACTTCTGTCAGACTCTTTACAAACCATGTGTGACTCATTGCAGGCTGTGAATGAACATAATTCACAGCCGTTGAAATAAAACCCAACTCACAGGGTTGTTTTTGAGGGAAAAATAGGAGGAGGAATATGTGTTTTACAAGCAATAATTATTTATAAAAATAATAAATGTGGGATACAAATTAATAGTAAATATGTACCCAATGATTAAAACAACAGTACCCTAATTATTTATAGACAGACTGATTAGAATTTAATTTTGATACAAATGGTGATCATTTGACAACTCTTCATCCAAATTTTATTCTTATGAATGCGTATTTCTTTATTATTCCTTTATTTATATTTCCAGCCATCTCACATAATGACTGTAGAAAACTTATCTGTCAATAAAAACCAAAACAAAACAATGATGTAAAACAATTTCTTGTCCAATTGTGAGTATAAGAACTCTTACAAACCATTATTATGAAAAGAATGCTTTAATTATGCCTCTCTTCCTTTTCTTTTCCACAGCATAGAAAGTTTAATGCCTTTAACTTTCATGAAATTTCAAGACTGACTGCATTTGTAAAATTCAGTCTTTTAAGACGCTGAACTTCTCAATCAGAAAGGTCAGCAGTTCAGCGGTTTGAATCCTCAGTGGCAGGTACTGGAGTGAGCTCCCATTACTTGTCCCAGCTTTTGCCAACCTAGCAGTTCGAAAGCATGTAAAAGTGCAAGTAGAAAAATAGGGACCACCTTGGTGAGAAGGTAGCAATGTTCTGTGCATCTTCAGCATTTAGTCATGCTGGCCACATGACCACGGAGATGTTTTCGGACAGTGCTGGCTCATTGGCTTTGAAATGGAAATGAGTACCTCCTCCTAGAGTCAGGAATGACTAGCACTTATGTGCGAGGTGAACTTTTACCTCTACCTATTTAAATTTTCTTCCCTGTGGAAAATAGCTGGACACTTATCTAAGATTTGGGTGCTGTGGTTCATCTTTCACTCTGCTATTGACGGTCTGTCCCTTAGATTTAGGGAGAATTAGAATAGAACTGGTGAGAATTCATCTCAAAGGCTCTTCTGAATTCACAATATTTTCCTCCCCTACGTCAAGATTGGCAATCACGTTTTTTTCAAAACATTGGTGCTTCAAGGCACTGCAGATGAAACTTCAGGAAGACTTTATTGATAGGGTTATGTTACCCCAATATTGAAGAGTTCTCATTCCTTTAGTGGAAAATTCTAGTTAGTAGCTTATATTTTATCAGCTGAAGAATACATCAGAGAAAGTTGATCCCAAATTGTGATAGAACCTTGCTTTCCAGACACAGATAAATCATATCATTTATTTTTCACAGGTCAGCATTCATAAAAGCTTTTCTTCCTTATAACTGATAGCTATTGTAACATTATATGGTGTTTACAGTGCACTGTAAGGACGCTAGGATTTTTTAAAAAAGAAGAAAATACTTTAGCAGACAAACAAACGAAATCAAGTTTGTTCAAAAATGGGCCATAAATGTTTAGACCTATGGAGAAAAACATCCATTCCAAAATCTCCATCTGCATCTCTAAGGCAGAGGCATTAGAGAATGGGTTGGAATAATAGCAACTATTTCTTTCTAAGATCTTCTTCTCTTCCGTAGGGGCTCTGCCTTGCGTATACATACACACAAAAACATACACAGACACAAGACAAGGAGACAGCAGAAGTATACTTATAGAGAAGCAGCATGTATGTATGGACCGTGATCAGGGTCCCAGAGAAACACCAATATACAGGCATATAGTAACAACATACATGAACACAGCTCATTAGATTATGATGGAAACATAGCAGGGAAGAATATATAAATGCTTAACAGCAGTGATTGATCAAAAGTCATGCCAACAATCCTGTATTTCCACTCCAAATGTGGCAATAGTAGAACAAGCCTAGACCATGTAAATGTATTAATTGCCTCAAGAACATCAAGGTGATTACACATAACACTTATTAAATGTTCCCTGAAGAGTTTATTATCTATGAAAGAATTTGCTGCCATACAAAACTCACTTTAAGATAAAAATGGAGGTTTCAGGGTTGTCACACCAACGGTGGAAGGGGGGAATAGTTAGATGGAGTGTTGTAATCAAAACAATAATGTTTGGGAACCAAGGACATTCTCACAGGTAGCTGGCCAGAGAAGGAGCAAGTAACCAGGCGACCAGCCAGCACCTGGTTTGTACAGCATGACCAATGACTTTTGAGGGGGGGAGGGAAACTTTTACTTTTAACCAAGTGAAAGTCACAGGGAAATTCAGAGTCGGCTTTCACCAGTTGTGCCAATATGAAGTATCCATTAAACTGTTCTTTTGAGGAACCAGCCTGCCTCAGAGTTCTGTTTTCTATGTGTGCATTACTTGGAATACTGACAACCCATTTAGAAGATCCATTTGTGAAGCTCACACTCAAAGCTCTATTTGTGCTTTGGAACCAAGTCATGCAAGTGGCAGGCAAACATACCTGAAAGTGTGTAGCTGAACTTGTGGGAGTGATGAGTGGGCATATTCTTACCTGAAGATCCATTTATGCATGCACCTGCTGTTTGTGAAAATAGATCTGCGTGCACTTGCGCGCACAACTGCCACTCACATGGAATCATTCCCTCTCCCCCCGCCCTGCTGGCCCACCAAGCTGGAAAGGTTGGGGACCACTGCTTTAAAGGGATCTTTAATTGGTTCACAAAAGTAGATGATAAGCTCCATATTTTACAGAATGTATAATCAGTAGTAAATTTCATGCTTTCAGTTTCTTACAAAAAAAAAAGAGTATTAACTTAGAGTTCTTAACTGATTCCTCCAAAGTGGCTAACAACTTTGTTCTCTCTTATCTTACAATTTATTTTATTTATTTAGTATCCTAGTATGATTTATGTTGATTGCTTATTTAGTATCCTATGTATCACTAAGTGTTGTATCTTATCATTTTGATGAATGTATTTTTATGATAACTGTGATCATGATTTATCTCTTATTGCTTGTATGTACACTGAGAGCTTACCATGCACCGGAGACAAATTCCTTGTTTGTTCAAATCACACTTGGCCAATAAAGAATTCTATTCTAACTCTGCAACTTTATAGTTAGCACTTGACTTTGGATTAGTTTTTGGATTAGGAAAACTTTTCATTTCATATCTTAAAGTCAATTCAAAAATGAAAATCTTTGCACTTGGTTTCTCCTCAACTTTGTCCTACTGGCAAATCACATATTTCCTTAAGGTAACTTAATTTATATTTTTAAAAGAAATGAATACATCAGAAAGGGAGAAAGAAATGAATTGTTAAAGTTAGAATACTTTCCCACCTTAAAGTTGTGCACCTACCCATGGCAAAAGTAAGACTTTTTGATATTTTTCTGCTGTCCCCATGAGATTGCCTTCATCCTATCACCATCCTATGAGCTATGAATAAGAGACACTTAAATCATCTGTGGTTATATGTGTCTCTGTATTTCTGTGCTTGTGTTTGTGATATACCCAAATACATAAACACACACACACACAATTTTATATAGTCTGCCATTCAAAGAAATGGGGAAATACTACTAAGGGGAAAAAAGAATTTTCAATTCATATCTGCATATATACTTTAGGTATCTCATTTGTGTGAAAGATATAGAAATGTGTGATGAATATTAATCATTCTATTTAGAAAGATAACAATATTCAAGTGATTTTTGCAAAGATTTATCAATAAATTCTGGTTGGAACTGAGTTAAAGTTGTATTTAATGCCATAAGCTCAGGAATCACAAAACTATACAAATTATAGATGTCTGAAATATTAATACAATATTGAAATATATATTCCTTATCCAATACATCTACTTTACACAAAAATCTTTGGCCCTTCTCCGGATAATCTACCATATGGATAATCAATTATTTGTATCATGTACAGAAAAATGCATGAAAAGCTGCTAAGCGTTGAACTCTTTAGCTGTTCTTATGTCTATGATTCCAGAAACTGCAAAAAATAATTTAGCTTTACAACAAGAGAAAGCTTGCTTTCAATTCTTACATCAGATAAGATATTAGATATCCTTTGTAAATAACAACAAAACCGATTTGTGCTTCATAAATCAATTAAAAATTTCAAGGTTGTAACAGCATTTATGCTACATTAGCAAACATGGGTTGTTGGCCAACAAATGAAATACCAAATTGTTAAACAGAAAAAATGGAAGGGACAGCATATTAAAGGATACATATAGTGGAAGTCACACAATATAACTGCTTTTAAAAGCATTTTTCCACACCTCAACTCAAAACTAGTGCACTTTATAAGTAATGTATCATATACAAGTAACAAATACACATTTTTGTTTGGGAAATGGAAAAAGAAACAACTATCTTTACTTTAAATGACCTTAGTATTTCCAACTTTGTTACATTCATTTATCATCTAAAATAAAAGATCTATGATTTTATTTAAACTGCCAGCAAAAGAAAGGAAAATAACACGAGGGGGAAGAAAGAATTTTCAATTTAGATCTGTATATTTAGTTTAAATATCTCATTTGTGGGAGATATAGAGAAACCCCAAATGTCTATCGATCCTTCCACCCTGAAAGGCACAATATGCAAGAGCTATTTGCTCGATTCTGGTAGCAAATGTGTCTTCCATTTATATGCAGGCAGAAGACAAAAGTTATCTAGTTTCTTCATAGACTGACTTGATCCATTATATCTTTTAAATTAGAAATAGAATTTTTTTTCTATTCTTCTTTTTCTTCTATTATTATTTCAGGTGGACAATTTAATTTTTTTTTTTTTAAGATTCCAATTATATCAGTTCAGGTAAGTGTTTCAACCAGAGGCAGCAGAGTCCCCTGTATACTTAAGATGCATTTTGATGGTCTGTGACCATAATAAAAATCTATTGATTGATTGAGTGATTGACTGATAGTTAAGAGGCAAGCATAAGTAGATTTTCTAATCACATAGACTGCAGAGAACCTTGAGATATCAATAATCTTTTGAAGATCTCTATGGCAAGCATGCAAATATTATGTCCCAGAGCCACCATAGAGGCAGTACATACTCAGTACATGATCCCATTGTTTATTCTAGAAGAGGAACTCTTTCACATTATGGCTATGTGTGCTTACTTTATATGTAGAAATATATTTATTTTCCATGCCTGGCCAGCCAATAGTCTTCCTGGAGGAGGGGATATCAATATTTTCTTCTTTTGCATATTTTATAATAAGACTGAGATAGACCAGATCAGAAAACACATTCCATTGTAAGACCATAATTATCCATTATTGAGCTAAGCTAGAATAATAGAAAATCAGGAGGGAAATCATCCTGAAGAGTGAGGCATATCTTAATACTATCGCCCTTCTCATGACTTAAATAATGCTCTGCTTACTTTATTTATATAATCATTTCTGAATATTTACTTCAAAGCTGCCTTCTTGGCTCTCATTTAATTTCCTTGGAAGAGCTTCATACAAATTAGTTTTCTACCTTAATTTGCTGATTTCTGTGTCGCTTACCAATTTATTAAGTTGTTATGGTAATTGCTGTAATAATTTCTATTATTTCAATAAAATTCCTTCTTTCTACCCTTTGGGCACGGTGGTAGTTATGGCATATTGCCTGCTTTTGCAAAATGAAAATTACAGCATAGAATCGGTTCTAGTAAGTCTACCAGCAATACATTTGTGTGACAGTATGCAAAGAATGATCATACTATAAAATTCATATAACCTCCATAATATAGCAGAACTCATATATACTAAAAATAGGAGAAATCTTTTGGATTTCATGGTTGCTTAATTTTGTTTAAAACTAGTGGCACATGGCCTTTCCAGAAAGTCAAAGTGGCTTATCATAAATAATCTTTGTGTAAGTGGCAATGTAAGCCTTTGCTTCAATTTGCCCTGAAGACAAATTTTGGGTTGTAGAGGTGTCATGCTGCCCTCTTCATTGAAGCCCAGAGGCAACAGACTGTCACTTGGAAACGCTGGAAGAGACTTCAGTTTATTTAATGGGCATGACCAGAATCTGCTTCTTATTTTTAGAAGAATGGAAGGCAAATGAGGTCAGGCCAGATAACATCTCCAAACTTATCTTAAAAGTAAGGAAGTTGCATGGTTTGGTGCAGCAGTTTGGAGGAAATGAACTCAGATCTTTGTTGAAGCCAAAGACCTCACAAACATTTGCCCAGCCATAATGAATTGTAAATTCATTGTAGCATAGATGTCCCAGTAGTTAAATAATATTTCATAGCAAACAATAGAGTTACAATCCTTGCAGAGCTTAAGAAATCCAAATTTCCTTGAAATTACAGAAATTACAGTCACACATTTTTTACCATTAAGAAACTATGGATGAGCTTCATCAAGTAAATGTGCATAGCTTTCTTTCTAAGATGTATACATACTTTACATTTATGATTTTTAAGTTATAAATATTAAGATATTTTAAGACATGGGAAGTGCCAAAGAATTGTCTCCTTTTAAAGAGATATTTTGAAACTTCTTATCTTTAGTGCCTTATTGTTCTGAATTATTTGAAAAACTGTTTTTTTAATTACCAACTTTTGCAAAGGGTTCTCTTTTTTTTCATTATCTATCCAATTTATTGTGCAGCATAAAATAAAGTCTTTGAGCTTAGAGGACAGGAGTTTTTTTTTTAAGCCATCCTTTATTATTTGAACCAGCCGCCAAATAAAATCCATTACATGATATTGCAATTAAACATCTATTAAATAATATAACTATTTTGACATGTGATTGTCACTGACATTAATAGGACACTTTCAGTTGTGCCAAGTGCCTTGCATTGCCATTTGGCAAAAATCTGTTTCTTGTGGCTAATTTAGATGCTGATTGACAGGAACTTATTTATGAACCACAGGTGATAAACTAATTATTCCTTCATTCAATTGGAGAGAGAAATGGGCAGTCATAGCTGTTGTCACTGGTGATCTATTTTAGTACTTTGACAATAATAGTTACATTTTTTAAGAAGTTAAATGGTTGAAGCAGAAAATCATGTTGAGAGCCACCTCTGGATTCTATACATTAACCATTTGTCCTTTGCGTCTTCTGCAGTGTAAAACAGACGTTTAATTATTGAAAGACAACTTTAGGTGGATGGCTAAGCATCATTAATAAATGTTTTTGTAAATCTATACATCCTTTAGCTCTGAGAGAAAAACTAAGAAAGAAAACAAAATAATTTTAAAAACCTCAATTTTGTAACCTTTCTTGGGAACGGGGAGGGAGAGGAGAGGAGGGGAAGGGAGAGGAGAGGAGAGGGAGAATATAGAAAATCATGTCATGAACCAGAAATTCAATGGTACATTGTCTATTCCAGGGGTCTCCAACCCCAGTCCATGGACCAGACTGGTCCGTGGACACCCAGGAACTGGGCCATGTAAGTGAGTGAAACTCCGTCCATGCACACACAGTGTATGCAATGCACACAACCATGCCCCCCCCCATATGTGAAAAAGCTGCTCTTCACTGAACTGATTCTTGGCACCCAAAATATTTGAGCCCCCTTATCTATTCCATTGTCACATAATTAAATCAATTATTATGAATTCAGCACAGATTAAAAGTTATATCACATCTTACTTGTCATATCTTCCTACCATTTAATTGACTAACTTCCTCCTCCGCCACCCTTAGCACTTAAATTTCATAAAGCTTTAATTTATGGTCTCCTTATGTATTACTGCTTTCTAACATAGAGTTATGTAATGTGTTATTTCTCAGTGCTAAGATGCCTAGGAACCCTTCCTTTGGTGCTTGCTTGGGTCCATGCCTACTCAGCTTAAAAAAATTAAACAGAGAGCTGACATTGCCATAAAACAGAATCAGCCTCTACCATGGAAATAGACAATCAGTGGTACTTTGGATGTTGCTGCACTGCAACTTTCATCAGACCTACTGTAGATAGTATGGCCAACAGCCTAAGACACTTGAAGCGGAAGGTGATGCATTTCAATAGGAGTGCCCAGATGTTTTCTACCTCTAATCAAGCATTATTTTTTCTTAATGGAAAATCTCCGGATGTTCTGTTTCTCTGTCTGTTTCTGTGTGTATATAACACACAAATGATGGTTGGTTGCACCCATGTGCTTTGTGTCAGGCCTGCATTTATATTCCTTTTAGAATTTTGGCCTGCCACACTTTCTCTTATTTCATTATGCTGTTTCTTTAAGTATAGTCGATAGAAGGAGTAGGATTGTGGAATGTATTGCTTTTCATTCTTTACTAGAAGCCAAGGTCATCCTTTGTCTCCGCACTTTCACACCTGGCCGGAAGTAATTGGGCGTAGACGCTAGAATGGAAGAAGAAGATTGGACCATGTGATGCATTGTGGGTATGGGGACAAATCATGAACTTTTAACTGGGTGGGATTCTGATGTAACTTCCAGAGTTGGAATCCCACAGCACGATGCCAACATGCCTGTCTTATTAAATTGGAACTTTAAGCATAGTTTTGCCTTTGACTATGATTTAATTCTGCATGGTATTTGGAACGCTGACACTTTGTATGAGTCTTTTGTCCAGATTTTTTTTAAAAAAAAACTGAAATGCATCTCAAAAATGGAGGATAAGATAGAAATAAAATAGAAAATGACTGTATGGTCAATGGTCATATCCCTAATTGCAGTATTCATGACAAGATCCAGAATCAGCTCTTCTTATTGCATTTTTCATTTTCCTTAATATGAGGGAAAACTGTATAACAGATAAAAGCAGACCAGCATGCTATATGTAATTCCACAATTCTATTTTGGATTAATCTTTTTCCTTTTTATTCAGCATAGCTACTGAGGCAGCATTTTCAAAGGCAAAACTCTCAGTAGGAAAAGAGGCTTCTTGCCCCTTTCTTGTGCTCTTTTTTTTAATTTGAAAAAAGTTTCCAAAGTTCATTTGAAATCAGTATTTCCAGCAGAGAGTGGAAAGGGAAGTGGGAAAAATAGGGTAGATTTTTAGCATGAAAATGATGGAAGAGAAACAGTCAAGAATCTAATTTTCTTTCTGAAAAAAAGATTCAGAAGCATCTTAAAAACAGAATTTAGTCAAACTCTCACAATCTCAGAAGCAAGTTATGAATAGCTATAACTACTATGGAGATAACAGAAACTACAAAAAGACTAAAATAGAAAATCACCAGGACCGAATGGACTAACAGGTTGTTATTATAAATCTTTGGAGAATCACCTTCTGCAACCACTTCAGAAAGTGATGAATTCTGTTTTACAGGGAGATGCAATGCCAGAATTGTGGAAGGAGACTACATTCTTGTCAAATGAAGGACAAGATTTAACTTCTACTAAAAAATAGAGGCTATTTCCCTTATTAAACAATGATTATAAAGTATTTAAATTATTTGAAGGCGTACTTGAGAGACCGCCTTCTGCCAATCACCTCCCTGCGACCAATTAGATCTCATAGATTGGGCCTCCTCCGAATTCCATCGGCCAGCCAGTGCCGGCTGGCAACCACAAGGAGGAGGGCCTTCTCAGTAGTAGCCCCAACCCTTTGGAACGAGCTCCCCGTGGAGATTCGTACCCTCACCACCGTCCAGGCCTTCCGCACAGCCCTTAAGAACTGGCTAGCCCGTCAGGCCTGGGGACAAAGATAGCCGCCCCTCCCGAATGATGAATGAATGTTGCTTATTATTTTTTATTATATGTGTCTACGTCATTGTTTGTATTCCCCTTCCTGATTTTTATGTGAGCCGCCCTGAGTCCCCTCAGGGAAAAGGGCGGCCTACAAATGTTAATAAACATTCAAACATTCAAACATTAAATTAATATTGGCTGATAGAGTAAAATCGCTTTACAAGATTTTTTTCATGAAGATCAACAATTAAATTATTTGCTTAAAAGATAATTAAAAGACAATTTGAGGTCTGCATTGGATGTAATAGAATATTTATGACAATATAATGAAAGCCAAGAAACGTTAATTTTCTTTAATGCAAAGAATGCTTTCAATAATTTGAATTGGCCTTTTTCGTTTAACGTTCTGGAACATATGGACTTTGGCAAATTTTATTCAAGGAATTAATATATACATGTGTCAAATGGCTTGAATTATGGTATATAAGAAAATCATGTGATATCAGAAAACAATATTTTCAAATTTTTACATCAGTACTGATTAAATAAAAATTAAATATAAATTATTGCAAAATATTAAAAAAGAGGAGGATTAAGATTACCAAATATGAAACTGTATTTTGCAATTTGTTGCTTGATATGAATGAAAAATTGATAACTTTGAGAAAAGGGAGGCTGTTAAAACTGGAAGGACATAATTTAAGATTTTGGCTTATTAAAAATAATTTTATTTGATGTGCCATTCTGAGAATTTGGAAGAGGTATAAGGCAAATCTGCCTCCTAAAATCCCACTATAGTAACTATCCAAAGAAGATTTTTTAGAAGAGAAATGATAGTGAAAGGGGTGTCAAACTCAATTCCGTCGCAGGCTGCATTAGGTGTTTGTTTGCCCTTGGGGGGGCCTGGGTGGGTGTGGCCTGGTCATCGTGGATGACTGGGTGGGCGAGGCTGAGCCCAGGGCAGCAAGGGCCAGTCCCTCACCATCTCTGGGATGGCTCCGCGGGCCAAGTCAACAGCCTGTCATTGGCTGGACCTGGCACACGGGCCTTGTGTTTGACACATCTGTTTTAAGGAAAGAAAGGAGACATTGTAAAGTTAGATTGCTGGAATATCTATTTTTCTGTTTCCACAATTTTATTCCATTCATTCTTGTTCAACCAGCCTGACATTTGTCCATATACAAGACTTTGTACAGTAGTAAAGGAAGTGAATTATAAAGAACACATGTTATCTCACTTGCTATGTTATACCTTAATAGTTACAAGGTTAATGTGCTAATTATATGTAGATTTGTAGGAGTGTGTACTCAGGTTAAGGACAAGTCTCCATTTTAGATGAACCCAAACAAAACCTAAAATGTATACTGCTCACTTCATTCAGAATGTGTGTCTCTATGCATGTATGTATGTGTGTGTTTTACTTTAAATCTCTTGTTGCAAGGTGTGGTTGTGTATGCATTTGGTATACTGCTTTGTCCCACCTCTTTATTACTGATGTTTGGGAAATAGTTTGGAAAATCACCTGATTAAAAAGGTTTCCTAGTTTTGAAAGTAGAGTGAGTTTAATTGAAGTCAGTAAATATTTTTAAGGCAAAAAGAGAAACGAATATTATATAAAGCAGAAAAGCAAAACCAAAGGACACACAAAATCCACTAATTTGCTTGAAATCTTATCAAGTGACCTATCCAATAGTATGCTAGATGTGTTTAAATTAAGGCTGAACAAGATCAACTGCAGTTGCTTTCCATATAGAAACTCCATTCATAAATAAGTATTGTTCAGTTCATGCCAAAACATTTTCTGATTTTAGGTTCACATTTGCATCTATTAAAAACATCAACCACAGTGTCTTATCTCTAGTGATGTCTCCATGAAGCAGAACAGGGCAGATTCTTTTGATTTCAGGAAATGGCTAATACTGTGGCTGTCATTTGTTCAAAGGAGCCATGCTAGTCATATTGCTTAGAGAAAGACACAGGGAAGAAGCATGGCAGGTGGGCTAAAAGAGAAGGTTGGAATATCAGGAAAGAACCCAGACTAATTAAAAATGTAAGATAAAATCTTACAATATAATGTGAAAGAAATTGAAAAGTAAAATATTGCCACACTGCTCAAATTCACTTTGGTAAATGACTTCTCTTCGAAAATGAAATGTTATTTGTGAAAATGCCCCATTCTCTCATTTAAGATCTATTAGACAACTTTACTAATTAAATAATTACTAATGAAATAATCCAGTGAAATACCCCACTAAAAGACTATCTGTTACTTATTAGCTTCATAATTAAATAGGAACTTGAACCAGGGTCTCTGAAGTTCAACCCCTTTATTGCTATGCCATTTATCTTTCAAATTGTGCTTAAATAAGCTGTGATGTGGTAGAGAGGTAGCAAATATTCCTAGACCTCAGCATGCTGATACATTTGTGCATGTATTCTATAGTTTCAGACCACAAGTTGGGAATATTGGAAATTTCTCTACAAGCTACATAGCTTTTGTGTTTGCAAAAATATATCAGTGCATTTTTCCTCTTTCTAAATTCAGTCATGGTCCCTTCATATGGTTTAGAGAATATGTGAACTCCCTCTCCTTTATCTTCCTTTTGAGATATGGAAGAAAAAACATATCAATACCTCTTCAAATAGTTTAATGTCTATTAAAGGCACTTGCCCCTTCATGTATTTCTGCCTTGTAGTAGCGAAGGGGTTGCATAGCTCAATGAAGCTATGAGCTATGCCATGCAGGTCCACCCAAGATGGAGAGGTCAGAGCAGAGAGCGCTGATAAAATGTGATCCACTGGAGAAGGAAATGGCAACCCACTCCAGTATCTTTGCTATGAAAACCCCATGGACAGTACCAAAGGGCAAAAAGGCCTGGAGGAACATTGTCCATGAGGTCACAATAGGTTGGACACGACTTCGTAACTAACAACAACAAAGACACTTGATTGCCTGAGCCAATGAATATCCTACTCTGACTTAAAAGTCAAACTTTTAAATTGCAATCTACTTTTTGGACTGCTGGGATAATTGGCCAAGTGATTAATAAGCTTAATAAGCTTGTCTTCTTCAGGAATTGACCTCCTCAATATTTTCATGTGTGGTTTGTTGACAAATGTCCAGGTTCCAGGTACCACCACCCAAAAGATGGTGTCCAGGCCTGACAGCAAGATTTAATGTGTTAGCTAGTGGGGTAATCCAAAGAGGAAGCATCACTAGATGGAGCAATTCCACTTTATTATAAGATTAGTATAATCTTATAATAGTATAATGTAAGGTTACATCCATTTTATTATAAGGTTACAAACCACGGTAGTGCAGTGGTTAGAATGCAGTACTGCAGGCTACTTCTCCTGACTGCCGGCTGCCTTCAATTTAGCTATTCAAATTCACCAGGCTCAAGATAGACTAAGTCTTCCATCATCTGAGGTGGGTAAAATGGGGACCCAGATTGTTGGGGGCATCTCTGTAAACCGCTTAGAGGGGGCTGTAAAGCACTGTGAAGCAGTATGTAAGTGCTATTGCGATTTTGCAAGTTTGAAATTACAGTTTCCCCATTGCCTTTACAGTCCAAGAAACTATGGAGGATCCCTTCTAAGATTTTTGCCATGCCACCATTCTTTGTATAGGCCAAACTCTTATCGGACCATTCCCCTGGCTATGACTCACCTCCTGTCTCTCAGTGTCATTGTAACAAACCATTACACAGTATTAGTTAATTAGCAGAGGCAGCAAAAGCAAGCCAACGAAGTGAAATGTAATACTACAGAGATAGACAGATTATATAAAAAAGAGGCTGGCACAAAGCTAGTAGATAATGTTTTCCCAGTCTCCATGCTTTAAAGCAATAAGTGCTTGGACTAGTGCCTAACAATGTTTATTTGGCACAATTACACCAACTCTAATGCACAGTCTTATAACCTCCCAAGTCACCCAGAATGTAAAACGTACAACTTCTACTCAAAAGTACATACATACATATTCCTGAAATGGTCAGTTCTGAACCTATATGCCTAGAGCTAAGAGCTGAATTGAACTTCCACCTTATTGCAAAATCAGCATAGTGACAGGTTGCTTTAAAAGTAAAGTTGAAGATTGTGGCAAAATAAAGAAAGGGATAGCAGATAAAGCAAATGAAATCCAAAGCTTCATTGCCACCCCATTTGTCATTTTGCAAACGTGGAATGAGGAAAACAAGCGTCCTTGCTGCTAATCAGTCAAACAGTTAGCAAAAGCATCAGAGGTGGCCTCATTCATTGCTCAAATTTCAATATGTAAAGATTCTCCTATTAGGTTTGTGTACCTTTTCATCCAATTCCTGTTCACTTGAAGTCTAAAACTATATTCTGTTAGGTTGAAAGCAGGGGTGGGCTGCTACGGGGTCGCCCGGGTTTGAGAGAACCTGTAGCAAATTTTATGGCCGGTTTGGAGAACCTCAAAATCCCACCCCTGGCTGCCCCACCCCAACCCCTCCCCTCCCAGGAGTCTCCATGAGGCCTGTTTTGGATCCAAGGTAAGTGCAGGGCCTGTGCAGAGACTCGGGAGGGGGAAAATAGGCCTCCTGGAAGTTCCGGAAGGCCAGAAATGGGCAGAGCCTCCAGAGCCAGGGAGAGGCAGTTTTTGCCCTCCCAGAGGCTAAAGGAAAGTCTCTGTAGCCCAGGGAAGGTATACCTCCCTCCCGTGGTGCAGGAGGCTGACTAGGCCATGGCCAGACAGCAACTGGATAGAGAACCCATTGCTGAAATTTTTGAAGCCCACTCCTGGCTAAAAATGGATTGAGTAGCACCTTTGCATGACTTCTTGGAAAGAGAAACCTCTGCAGGTTTCAACAACCAAGTTTTTAAAGTGAATGTGTCAGGCCTGCCATTATATTCCTTTTAGAATTTTGGCCTGCCACACTTTCTCTTATTTCATTATGCTGTTTCATTAGTTTAGTTGATGGGAGGGGAGTAGGATTGTGGAATGTGTTGTTGTCATTCTTTTCTAGAAGACCAAGGTCATCTTTTGTCTCCGCACTTTTACACCTGACCGGAAGCAGTTGGGTGGAGATGACAGCGTGGAAGAAGTAGATTGGACCATGTGGTGGATTTGTGGGTGTGGGGACAAGATCATGAACTTTTAACTGGGTGGGATTCTGATGTAATTTCCAGAATTGGGATTTCCACAGATGTGCTAAGATGTCTGCTTTATTAAATTGGAACTTTAAGGATTGTTTTGCCTTGGATTCTGATTTAATTCTACATGATACTTGGAATGCTGACAGAATGTGAATCTACTCTTCTAATCTCTGATAACTTATTTTCTTGGCTAGCATTTCAGATAAGTCTTATTTAAATTGGCAAATACTACTCCTTCTGGGAAGGACATCGAATTTCACAGCCTATAATGTTACTTTATGCTCTAAAGTTGAATCTTCTTTGCAATTTCATGTTAGGTGATTTGTAGGCTTGCTTTTCTGAGAAGACCTCCTCCCTTTATTTGTTTATTGTGTTGTGGAGTCAGTGTTGACTCCAGGAAATCTAGCCTGGGCTGGATTTTTCAGAAGTAGTTTACTACTACCTCCTTCTTAGGGCTGATAGAGTGAGTGAGTGAGTGGCCTGAGGTTACCCAGCTGGTTTCCTACCTAAGGCAGGACTAGAATTCACAATCTCCCGGTTTCTAGCCTGGTGTGTTAACTACCACACAAAACTGGCTTCCTCAGTAATAGAATTTTTAGTATATATAAAACCAATATTTTAGTGCCTGAGGTTACCCAGCTGGTTTCCTACCTAAGGCAGGACTAGAATTCACAGTCTCCCGGTTTCTAGCCTGGTGTGTTAACTACCACACAAAACTGGCTTCCTCAGTAATAGAATTTTTAGTATATATAAAACCAATATTTTAGTGCCTGAGGTTACCCAGCTGGTTTCCTACCTAAGGCAGGACTAGAATTCACAGTCTCCTGGTTTCTAGCCTGGTGTGTTAACTACCACACAAAACTGGCTTCCTCAGTAATAGAATTTTTAGTATATATAAAACCAATATTTTATATATACTGAGCAGTAGGATACATAGGATAGTCTCTAGGAGAAAAAAGAGTGTGCCCAGTTAGGATGTCGTGGTCTGTCAGCAACAGAGCTGGCAGCAGAGTCAGACTGTGAGGAGGTTGGGGAGGAACATGGGCCAGTCCTGGAGTCTGGGGAAGGCTTGGATGAGGGCTCTGCATTGGAGGCAGAGATGGGGCCAAGGCTGTCTGGCAGTTCTCAGCTGCCTTTGGAGCTATACAGCAGTGAGGCAGCGAAACAGCTGGAGCCTGTTCCCAGTGTGCGCATGCACAGAGCTGCCAGAAGAAAAGAACATTACGTGCATTACTGGTTGGGCCATAGGGGGCGTGTGATCCCCTTAGTGAATTATGCCCATCAGGCTTCCGAGCGTTTCACCAGTTGAGAGCCCAGGATAGGGGCGGGGGGTGGCAGTGGTTATTAGGGAAAGTCTCAGATCTCATGAGGTCACTGTGCCTCAGATAGGCAGGTGAGTCCCTTTTTGTGAAATGGGGCCTTGGACTTCAGGTGGGTCTTTTTCTTACGTACCTGTCTCCCTACTACATTTCATCGGCGCTGCCGGAGCTGCTGGATGTGTTAGCCGGATTGGCGGTTGATTTCCCCAGGTTGATGATCCTGGGGGATTTCCATTGGCCTTCCATTGGCGAGACATCCGAGTCAGCTCGGGAGTTCATGACTTCCATGATGGCTATGGACCTAACTCAGTTAATTCAAAACCCCATCCATAATGGGGGACACACGCTCGACCTGTTTTTGTCTCTGGGCAGTGGATGAATGATCTAGATTTAGGGGATATTTCTATCCAATCCTTGTCATGGTCAGATCATTTCCTCATCAGGCTTGACTTCCATACTGTTAACCCTCACCACAGGGAGGTGGAACCGACTAGATGGTTCCTCCCCAGGCGCCTGATAGCAGAAACAGGTCGGTAAAGAAAAAGTGACCCGGGAGAATTAAAAGCTTTACAAATTGAAATGATTTGTAAATTGAAGTAATATGTCCAGGCAAGCAGGTTTAGGCAAGCAGCCTCATGTAGGATTTTTTAAGACTAGCATTTAAGGAGCTGAAACGACATATACAACCATTCATTGGATCCCTGCAATTCAAAGTTTCCCCAAGTCATTGCTTCATTGTAGGTTCTTGGAAACTCAGTGAAGCAAGGGTAGAAGCTGGTGAAGGGTGAGTGGCATGGAGAGAAACACCCATGGTGACTTATTCTTAGAAAAACTAAAACAAACTTTAACCAAGCCACGATGGCGATCAATTCAACACCGGGTCTCATTTGTGATAATTGCCAGATATTGTTGCATTTTTCCAAAAGGATCTCACTGCTGGAAAAATAGAGCAATAACGGTTCATCTACATTGCCTAGGAGACAAGCTGCTATGTTTCTTGTTTGACCTACTGTATTCTTCTTTCACTTATCCATCCAGATGAATGGCAGTGTCATAGAGAAAACACCATCCTCACTCTAAATGGTTTACAATTGCTCTGTGATGTTATTGGCTTACTAGTCTTACTGTAAGTACACTGTAATGAAGACTCCTAATGAAACATAACCAGTAGACAAGCAAACAGGAATAAAGAGGGCAGGATTGAGGTAGGAAAAACATTTTGCCCCTATGAAGTATTCATTTTTTTTCATATCAAAGGCTTTTTGTTCACAACACATTTGCATATTGCATATCATCTATCATATGCTGTCAAACAGGCCCGTGTAACATGAGTAAAATTCACTTTGCTAATGTGATTTGAACTACTGGAGGGGACTTGATTAGCTTTGTTGAAGTAAAGAGGTCATCAGCTTTGCCTTAATGAAGCAAATACAATGACCCCAAACCACTAACCGGCCAGTGCTTTGGAAAAAGATTCCTCTGAAGCTTTTCTCACAGCTGCTTGATTATGGCCTTCTCAAAGTCCTATTGTCTCCTCTGGCTAAATTCCCGTCCAGGAGGTGCTGAAGTGGAGAGTGGAAAGCTAGTTATTTGGACAAGGAATATCTCTGAGTGATTTCTCCCACCAGCATCTGATAGCCAAAGTGCCAGGTCAGTTGGTAAAGAATGGTAGGCAGATGGTGGTCCTGGCCAGCAAATCCCAGCACTTCCTTCCTGCCCCATCCCTCCAGCAGCTGCTGGCCAATGTTCCTGGAGAAGGATGGGTGAGTGGATTCATGTAAGACATAGTGATACATCGCATGACAACCCTGGATATTATAAAATAACAAAGGACACCAGCAAAATATTGGATATTCAGCTATCACTTTTTTGTAGATGTGACGCTTGCGTGATGCCTTTGAATCAGTTTGGATTCCTGGGAATTTCCTCAACAAGTCTCTGAAGTTTTCTTGGCAAGATTGTGATTGTTTACTTCCCAGAGAATGACTGGCCCAAAGTCCCTCCACTGACTTTGTGACTACAGCAAGATTAGAACCCATAGAATCCCATTTTTTTTGCCTGATGCTTTAAACTTTAAACCAAACTGGCTTTCCAACTATCATCTACAAATACCAAAACCATAAAATCATTAAGAAAGATGTTTATCATTTTTTTTTAGAATTAATTGGTGGGTGTTTAAATTGTTGGATAGCATGTCTTGAATGTTCAAGATAAGTATTTTTTCAGAATAAAATATATTTTAAAACATTCCTTTTTAAATATATTGTATATACCTACACATAAGGTAATGTCCCATCAATTGTATCCAAAATAAAGATAAAGTTCAATATGTTAACGAAAGGAAAAGTCTACTACATGCATTTATTTATCTATTTGATTATTTATTTTGCTATTTATTGGTTAACGGCTTACTCTCAGTACCATTGGCAGGTCACAAGGATAAAAACTAGAGGTGGGCTGCAGATAGGTTCACAAGCGGTTTGCTGGTTGTGAGTGTGTGTATGTGTGCACTAGCTTCACTCACACACACTCCTTTGGGAGTGAAATGGAGCTTCAAAGAAGCAGGTAATCAACTGAGGCAGCTCCAGTGGGTAAAGCAGGGGCAGTGCAAAACTCAGCCGGGCAGTGAGTGCAGAAGGAATGAGCCAGAAAGTTAGTTATAAATGGATAGCTTAGCACAAGGGTGGATGGGCAGGTCTAGCTAGTGATCAACGCTAGGGGGTTCACCAGAAACCGCGCGACCACACAGTAGCCCACCACTGATAAAAACCCAATATAAAAAATAAAATAATAATAAAGCAATAATCCCCCTTTCTCTTGGTTACAACAATCAGATAAACCTTTTGATGGGCTCCATCTCACTCTGGGGTCCCCAGGTCCATTGGCAAAGCCAGATCTTCAGGGCCTTGTAAATGTGTGTCAAAGTGAGGGCTAATCATATCTCTCTGCTGTTGGCTGTCAGCAGATTTCAGCACTTTCTGCATCTCCTCATCTCTCCAGCACTACTGGCCAAGATTCACAATAGTTAAGTTTGTAGCAAACTGAAAATAGGGTAGGAAATCTAAACTCAAAAGTCATTTCCAATGTACATAGCAATAGAAATTGTTGGACAACTGGAAAAAAAGTAATTGATTCTGCTGTTTCTTAAAATTACTTTACACAAATTTTGTCACATCTCCTTGCTGCTGATATATCACATTCAGTTATATCAGTATTGTCTGTCACGTTGCTTGACAGACATGATATGAACCATCTTAACAAGACACAACAGCATTCTAAATTTGTACCGCAGGCTTCATCTACATTCCTCTCTCCTTTCTGTCCAAAAAGAATATGTTTCTTCATTACTTTAAACTGATATGCAATTAACTGGGATTAAATTATTTTCCTGCTATTCCAGAGGCAATTAAGGATGGTATGTGTCTACTAATTAATATGCTTTGAATGACTGATTTATTCTGACAGTTGGCAGGTAGTAATTGCCTGTATGATTGTATTATTCAGCTGTAGTTTAAGTCTTCTTTTCTACAAAGTTTCAATAATTTTACAACTAAGAAATCCCAACGGCAAACAAATCAGCATACATTTGCTGCACAATAGTGAACAAAATTGAGGAATTTAGCCAAGTTGCTAAAGGAGTTCCAAATAATCCACTTTCATTAACTATTCCAGTTAAAATATTAATTCAGATTTTAGAAACACAAGGTGTTTTTTTTTACCTTGGAGTGAATATGTCTGTACATAACCTTCAAATAATTTCTATGTTCCATCAATAAATATTTTTATTATAGCCAAAAGAATCACAGTCTGTCTCAATTTCATGCATTCTTATATACAGCCTTCTGTTCTATTCTTCAAAATTTGTTTAAATATTGTTTTAAATATTTCTTACAAAATATCCTCACAAACACATTTCAAACTATGCTCCGTAAAACAATGTTTCTGAACTTTAGCAACTTAATGGTGTGTGGATTTTGACCGTCAGAATTCCCCAGTCGCTAATTCCCTATGCTGGATGGGAGATTAATAAAGTTGAAATCCATACATTATGAACAAGAAACTTGCACTAACTATGGAGAAATAGAAGTGAACAGATGAACAATAGAATTGGACAGGACCAGAGGTGGGTTTCTGCCAGTTTACCCCAGATCGAGAGAATTTAGATTTAGATTTAGATTTTAGATTTTAACTTTATTTGTATGCCGCCCTTTTCCCTGGGGGGACTCAGGGCGGCTCACAATTCAAGGGGAGGGGAAGTACAAAACAAGTTATACACATAAGACAATACATCGTTAAAAACACAACAGTCGTACTATTCGGGTGGGGTTGAAGTCTTTAGCCCCAGGCCTGTCGGGACAGCCAGGTTTTAAGGGCTACGCGGAAGGTCTGAAGGGTGGTGAGGGTACGAATCTCCACGGGGAGTTCGTTCCATAGGGTCGGAGCAGCCACCGAGAAGGCTCTCCTCCAGGTAGTTGCCAGTCGACATTGACCGGCTGATGGAATTCGGAGGAGGCCTAATCTATGGGATCTTATTGGCCTAGTGGAGGTAATTGGCAGTAGGCGGTCTCTCAAGTACCCAGATCCAATACCATGAAGGGCTTTGTAGGTGACAACTAGCACCTTGAAGCGCACCCGGAGATCAACAGGCAGCCAGTGCAGCTCGCGGAGGATAGGTGTTACGTGGGTGAAACGAGGTGCACACACGATCACTCGCGCGGCTGCATTCTGGACCAGAGTCGCCGAATGCTCTTCAAGGGCAGCCCGATGTAGAGCACATTGCAGTACTCCAGCCTAGAGGTCACAAGGGCACGAGTGACTGTTGTGAGAACCTCCTGGTTCAGGTAGGGACGCAACTGGTGCACCAGGCGAACCTGGGCAAATGCCCCCCTGGTCACAGCCGACAAATGGTGGTCAAAAGTCAGCTGTGGGTCCAGGAGGACTCCCAAGTTGTGGAACCTATCTGAGGGGCATAATATTTGACCCCCCAGCCTGAGAGATGGGACACTTGGCCAATTAGTGGGAGGGAAGCACAGCAGCTACTCGGTCTTATCTGGATTGAGTACAAGCTTGTTAACCCCCATCCAGTCTTTAACAGCATCAAGGCCCTGGCTCATCACGTCCATCGCTTCATTGAGTTGGCACGGGGCGGACAGATACAACTGTGTATCATCTGCATACTGGTGGTATTTTATCCCATGCCGTCGAATGATCTCGCCCAGCGGTTTCATGTAGATATTAAAAAGTAGGGGGGACCCTGCGGCACCCCATATGTTAGGGGCCTAGGGGTCGATCTCCGCCCTCCGACTAACACCAACTGCGACCTATCCGAGAGGTAAGAGGAGAACCACCGTAAAACAGTGCCTCCCACCCCCACCTCCCGCAGTCGTCGCAGAGGGATACCATGGTCGATGGTATCAAAAGCCGCAGAGAGGTCAAGGAGTACCAGGATGGAGGCATGGCCTCCATCCCTGGCTCTCCAGAGATCATCGGTCAATGCGACCAAAGTGGTTTCTGTGCTGTAGCTGGGCCTGAAGCCAGACTGGAATGGATCAAGATAACTGGCTTCCTCCAAGGACCACTGGAGCTGAAAGGCCACCACCTTCTCAACAACCTTCCCCACAAAGGGGAGGTTGGAGACTGGACGATAGTTGTTAAGAACGGCTGGATCCAGAGATAGTTTCTTCAGGAGGGGTCTCACCACCGCCGCCTTTAAAGCGGGGGGAAAGACCCCCTCCCGGAGGGAAGCGGCAACAACCGCCTGGATCCAGCCCCGTGTCACCTCCCTGCTGTTAACAACCAGCCAGGAGGGGCACGAGTCCAGCACGCATGTGGAGGCACCTACAGCTCTCATAGCCTTGTCCACGTCCTCAGGGGTAACAGCTTGAAAATCAATCCAGCGATGACCTACCAGATTATCCCTTAGTGCCTTGGCTGGTTCTGCAGTATTGGAGTCCAGGTCCGCCCGAAACCGAGCAACTTTATCCACGAGAAACTGGACGTAGTCCTCAGCCCTGCCCTGCAAAGGATCACCCGTATCCCTCCTATTTAGGAGGGAACGGGTTATCCTGAACAGGGCGGCTGGGCGCGACCCAGTGGATGCAATCACAGTGGCAATGTAAGTTCTTTTTGACGTCCTGATTGCCCGGATGTACTCTCTGATGCTAAGAGTGCTCGGCTCAATTCGGATTTACTGGATCTCCAATGGTGCTCTAAGCGTCTCTTATGGCGCTTCATCTCCTGGAGTTCCTCAGTAAACCAAGGAGCCCTCCTGGATCCACTGCCTCAGAGCGGCCGTAGAGGCGCAATCCGGTTAAGAGACTCCGTCGCTGCCAAGTTCCAAGCAGCAACCAGAGTCGGACTGCGGGCGAGGGTATCAGGAATAACCCCAAGCTCCGTTTGGAACCCCAAAGGATCCATAAGTCGCCTGGGGCGGAACCACCTGGTCGGTTCCTCCTCCCTACAGTGGGGGTTTGGTCTCCGAAAGTCAAGCCTCAGTAGGTAATGGTCTGACCACGACAGGGGTACGATCTCACTACCCCTCAGACCAAGATCACACGTCCACTGCTCCGAGAGAAATACGAGGTCGAGCATGTGACCCGCTGAGTGGGTTGGGCCCCGAATTACTTGGGTCAAGCCCATGGCTGTCATGGAAGCCATGAACTCCTGCGCTCCATCAGAGTGTTCACCGAGCGAAGGCAAATTGAAATCCCCCAGAACCATGAGCCTGGGGAACTCAATTGCCAGCTCGGCTACCGACTCGAGGAGTGAGGGGAGGGCTGCTGCAATGCTGTTGGGAGGCAGGTACGTTAACAGCAAGCCCACTTGACCCTTGAGGTCCAGCTTCACCAGCAGGGACTCACACCCGACAAGCTCCGGAGCAGGGATCCTACGAGGTGCTAGAGACTCTCGGATAACAATGGCCACACCCCCACCCCTTCTCTGAGCTCTCGGCTGATGGAGCACCTGAAAAACCTCTGGGCACATCTCCACGAGGGGGACTCCTCCCTCCGGGCCCAGCCAGGTTTCAGTAATACATGCCAGGTCTGCCCTCTCGTCTAAAATTAAGTCCCAGACGAGGGGAGCCTTATGAACTACAGACCTGGCATTTAGCGACAACAGCCTGAGACCAGGGTCCTGATTACTCGCGCCATCTGGCCTTGGAGTGGGACTCATAGGGCCGGAATGAGGGATCTCTGTAACGTAGCGAGCCCTCCTTCCCCGGTAATGGCCTGCCCTAAAGTCCCCACCATAGCTGCCCCACCCTGTTATGACCATAATGCTCCGGCCCACTCCCGTGTCCGCAATTTCCCCAATCACCCCAATGACCCCCGCGTTCCTCGGCAGGTCCTCCGAATCAAACACACTCATTCATTCACCCAAGCAGTCCCCACGTAGTAATTAAAACACACAAAATACAATAATAATAGGATAATAAAAGTGGGATCATACACTCAACCACATACATCTCCCATACACTCACCACACAAGTTAAAAAATTGCGCAGCTGCGAAGAGTTCGTACAAGGCTAGTGCAGGTAAGTCCAGTAGAACAGAGTCCAGTAAAGGTGTGCGTAAGCCTTCTCACATGCCATAAATATCTCCAGGCAACCACAGTTCGTATCGTCATCCTAAAGAGACTTAGATGGGATAAATAGGCACTATCCCAGTTGGCAGTCCAAGGGACGTAGTGGGAGGTAATAAAGATGGCAATACTGGCAGTCCACAGACCGTGGATAATAGAGATGGCAACAATTAGGGCTAAGAAAACAGGTCCAAGGGCCCTAAATATATAGGTTTCAGGATGTTGCCCCTGGGGACGTGGACAAGGCCATGAGAGCTGTGAGCGCCTCCACATGTGTACTGGACCCGTGCCCCTCCTGGCTGGTTGTCAACAGCAGGGAGGTGACACGGGGCTGGATCCAGGCGGTTGTTACCGCCTCTCTTCGGGAGGGGGTCTTTCCCCCCGCACTTAAAGCGGCGGTGGTGAGACCCCTCCTGAAGAAACCATCTTTGGATCCAGCCGTTCTTAACAATTACCGTCCAGTCTCCAACCTCCCCTTTGTGGGGAAGGTTGTTGAGAAGGTGGTGGCCTTTCAGCTCCAGCGGGCTTTGGAGGAAGCTAGCTATCTTGACCCATTCCAGTCCGGCTTCAGACCTGGCTACAGCACAGAAACCGCTTTGGTCGCATTGACCGATGACCTCTGGAGAGCCAGGGATGGAGGCCATGCCTCCATTCTGGTTCTCCTTGACCTCTCAGCGGCTTTCGATACCATCGACCATGGTATCCTTCTGCGACGACTGCGAGAGGTGGGGGTGGGAGGCACTGTTTTGCAGTTGTTCTCCTCTTACCTCTCGGACAGGTCGCAGTCGGTGTTAGTTGGGGGGCAGAGATCGAAACCTAGGCCCCTAACATATGGGGTGCCGCAGGGTTTGGTCTTGTCTCCCCTACTTTTCAACATCTACATGAAACCGCTGGGTGAGATCATTCGGCTGCACGGGATAAAATACCATCAGTAAATAAACCCATTCAAAGTATGCGGACGATACCCAGCTGTATCTGTCCGCCCCGTGCCAACTCAATGAAGCGGTGGACGTGATGAACCAGGGACTCGAAGCCGTTAGGGACTGGATGAGGGCCAACAAACTCGTGCTCAACCCGGATAAGACCGAGTGGCTGTTGTGTTTCCCTCCCACTAATTTGGCAAATATTCCATCTCTCAGGCTGGGGGGTCAAATATTATACCCCTCAGACAGGGTCCGCAACTTTGGAGTCCTCCTGGACCCACAGCTGACTTTCGAACACCATTTATCAGCTGTGACCAGGGGGGCATTTGCCCAGGTTCGCCTGGTGCACCAGTTGCGACCCTACCTGAACCGGGAGGCTCTCACAACAGTCACTCGTGCCCTTGTGACCTCTAGGCTGGAGTACTGCAATGTGCTCTACATGGGGCTGCCCTTTAGGAGTATTCGGCGACTTCAGCTAGTCCAGAATGCAGCCACGCGAGCGATTGTGGGTGCACCTCGTTTCACCCACGTAACACCTATCCTCCGCGAGCTGCACTGGCTACCTGTCGATCTCCGGATATGCTTCAAGGTGCTACTCGCCACCTATAAAGCCCTCCATGGTAGTGGGTCTGGGTACTTGAGAGACCGCCTACTGCCGATCACCTCCACACGACCCATCAGATCTCATCGTTTAGGCCTCCTCCGAGTTCCATCCGCTGGCCAATGCCGACTGGCCACCACGCGGAGGAGAGCATTCTCGGTGGTAGCCCCGACCCAATGGAACGATCTCCCCGTGGAGATTCGTACCCTTACCACCCTCCAGACCTTCCGCACAGCCCTTAGAATCTGGCTATCCCGTCAGGCCTGGGGCTAAAGATTGTAACCCGCCCGAATGGTATGAATGTTGCGTTTTAATCATGTATTGTCTTATATGTAAAAGTTTGTCTTTTCCCCCCCTTGGATTGTGAGCCGCCCTGAGTCCCCCCAGGGAAAAGGGCGGCATACAAATAAACAATCTAATCTAATCTAATCTAGGTGAGGGAAGTCAGATGGTCAAAGTCCAGAATGGCAAAAAACCAATGTTGATGGAAAAGGCAGCGTTGGAGAAGAAGGCAGCGTTGGCAAGGGAGACAGTGCTGGTGGAGGGGGCTATATTGCAGCGATGATAAAAGAGGCAGCGTTGGTAAAAGAGGCAGCATTGGTGAAAGGAGCAGCGCTGTTGAAGAAGGTAGTGTCGATGAAAGAGCTGAGCCAAATATGGAGGGGGGGGCATCCGGAAAAGGCTCCGTCCACGGCGCACACAGCCAGCCGCCCGATTCGCCTAATCCGAAAAGAAGCCCTGTTTACACTCCCCAGTTCTATGAGATGGCAATAGTTGGTCAATACAGTCACTGTAAGCTCACCAAATTGTAAAAATTGTAAGAAAAGGGTTGAAAAACCCCACAGCTGCTGGAGCCTCCGCAAACCACTTTCAATCGCCTCCGTCATCACTACAGAGCCGCCCTTCTCGCCGCTGAGAACGCCAAGCCACGCTGGAGAATCTGAAACTCTAGGCTGATGAAAGGCATCGGCTCCCCTCAACTTTTGGTCCGCACACATCCCCTGAATCTCTGTCATCCTGGGGGACCTCGATAAGAGAGATAAGAAGCCGGTTTCAAGGGCTCCCAGCGCTTTTTTGCCAGATCGTCCTAAGGCAGAAAGCCCTGGCCGCCATTCCGATTCTTCACACATGCGCATTAACCAGTAGTGGCAGTGGCAGTAGGCTCTGCCCACCCTCCTGGATGCTTCTGCACATGCACAGAAGCTTCTGCACATGCGCACATGGGCACAAGCGAACTGGTAGTAAAATAAATGGAAACCCACCACTGGACAGGACAAATGCAAAAAAAGTTGGTATCTTGAAGAATATATCTGCTTCCACAAAGATCTCTATTTTACTTTTAAAATTTTAAAAGGAGGCTTGCAAAATAGCAAGTTACATACATTGCATGCAGGAAAACACTTTCCTTTATAATAGTATGTAGTGAATAAATCCTAGATATACGAGAAATGGTTTTGAAGAGCAGCAGGGCTCCGACCACTATTATTTTCAAAACTACTGATTAAGTTTTGATAGAAGTGTTAATGCTTTTTCAAAGAAAAGGTCATTTTCTGAATCCAAATTGATGAAAAAGAAGACATAAAGAGAAATTTGGAAGCTTTACATGGACTTTTGGCAGATTAGTTCAAAGCAAAGGCCAGACAAAAGCAATCGTTTAACTTTTGGTCCAGATGAAACGGAGAACAATTACCCCTGGGTCACTGGCATCTATGAATTCACAAAGTGCCCTTAGTAAGGATGAATGAGATATGAGACAACTATAAATAAACAGAACAGCATATGGTACAGTGTTGTAGTAGATCCACGTGAATTTTTCTGTAACAAGGGCTTTCAGTCTACTAATATTTACAACTGAAGAAAAAAAGGGTTAAATTCTCTTTACAGGGTGAAGTTACAGTTTACATAATTGCCGCTTACGGCCATGGAAGATTGCACTGACCTCGGGTAGAGTCCAAGCTATGTACTTCTAAATATAGTTTTAATGCACTTTTACAAAGCTCTGGAAAGTGATCAGTTGATTATTCTTTTTTTAAAAAAAAGCAGGGGAGGATGCAGTTCATCACAGAATCACGAGATGGACTTCCACTAAATTCCCAATAATGGCAAAAGAAAGAGACCACATATTCAAGAACAATTTCTAACTTTTTTATGCTCAAAGGCTGGAGCCAATAAAATAAAATAATTCAGTAAAAGCTATCCAGTAAGACACATTAAAAACATATTAATAGGTGTACCAATGTCATAATAAAAATATATGTTATTTATAAAGTGTTTCTTATAAAAAAAACTTTATATGCTTGGCATATAGCACATTACCATTCACAGTTATTTACTTAAACATCTTAACACACCTGGAGGTTCTTATGGACTGGATGCGGAACAGTATGTTGAAACTAGAGTGGTATTCAGCAGGTTCTGACCAGTTCTGGAGAACCAGTAGCAAAAAGTTTGAGTAGTTCAGAGAACCAGTAAATACCACCTCTGACTGCCCCCCCCCCATCTCTTCTCTGCTTCCCGAGTCCCAGCTGATCAGGAGGGAATGGAGATTTTACAGTATCCTTCCCCTGCCATGCCCACCAAGCCACACCCACCAAGCCACATCCACTAAACCATTCCACACCCACCAAGCCACGCCCACAGAACTGGTAGTAAAAAATGTAAAATCCCATCACTGGTTGAAACTGAACCCTGACAAGATGGAATGGCTATGGATTTGGGATTCTTGGGTCAATGGAAAATTGTCATCTTTGGTTTGGGATGGGATAGCACTGCCTCAGCCAGATATGGTGCGTAGTCTGGAGATTCTCTTCAACTTACGATTCCTGCTTAAGAAATGGCAGTTGTGCTAGGAGGGCCTTTGCTTAACTACAGATATAAATCAGTTATGCCATTTCCTGGAGAAAGAATTAGTGCTCACAGTTACCTATACCCTAGCCACCTCTTGAGTATTGCAATGCTCTTAACATAGGGCTCTCTTAAAAAGTATGTGGAAGCTTCTTTGGTTCAAAATGCAGCAATCTGCATGGTTTTGTACAGATCTAGATTTGCCCATGTCTCACCTCTCCGGGATGTGCATTGGCTGCCAATTTGCTTCTGGGTTTAATTAAGGTGCTGTTGTCAATTTCAAAGCCCCATATGGTTTGGGTCCAGGTTATTTGAAGGACTGCCTTTTCCTGATCACATCTACCAAGCCCCTAGAGCAGGGAGGCAGGAATGCTACACGTCCCTCTCCTAGGGAGATACGTCTAATGGTACCAAGAACTAGGTCTGCCTTTTTGGTCCCATGAGATGTGATATTCCCTGTGTAATATCATCTATGAAGAAATAAGAATGGTTCCCATTTTGACACTCTTTTGCAAGCCCTGGAGACATAGTTTTGGTAATAGGCCCGTGGATCTCAAAATGATATGGAACCCATCCAGTAGTTCATTTGATTGTTGTCACCAGAGGGGTGGGGTTATCACTGTTAGTATTATTTTTGCATTGGTATTTTATCCTTGCAAGCCACCTGTAGTCAACAGAAGTGAATTGGACAGCCATATACATTTTCTTAAATAAATAAAATGAATCTAAGGCTCTATTAATAATATTTTAAAAAATGGGGAAGAAGGAGAAAGATTCATTTCAGCAATAAACTATGTATTTGTTGATTGGTTTTGCCCTATTTTCATTTCTAATAGACTGATTTCTTTTCAATAAAAAGCATGCTACGATACAGTTTGTCTTGTATTAAGCCAGTGAAAATTCAGACTATCAAACTCAACTCTTGCTCTATGAGTTAATAAAATGCTGTGCTATTTTAATCCTACCCAACTTGAATGTCTTTTATTTATGTAAAACTTCAAATCCCAGAATTCCTCTGCCAGCACTGTCATTATAAGGATCCCGGGAATGAAGTCCATAATTTTTAGTGTCCACACTGGAGAAGATTTATCTACCTAATGCAAACACAGTATATCAAGGAATAGAAAGAAATCTACAAATACTCTATTAATTTATCTCTAATAAATTGCCATAAGAAATGGATGGTTGGATGAAGTTACAGAAGGCTTATTCTAAATCTTTCCTTATCTCTTCCTCCAGCCTGCAAGATCATAATTTCCCCTCTAATCTTGAAATGATTATTTGTGGTGGAATAGGAATTGAACATAAAGCAGGCCTTAAGTCACACTTTCATGTGAGATTTCTTTTGTGATAAAGACACCCTAGTTTTTCATTTTCCTTGTCTTGAGTGAATACAATTTCTCTTCCCAGTCATATAATTCTCATTACCTTGGACCAGGATGGTGAACTGATGGCACGCGTGCCACAGGTGGCATGAGGAGCCATTTGTCAGGGCACACGAGGCATGTGCGCGCTGGCCAGCTGAGTTCAGCCTTTTTTAAAGTCATTTATAGGAGCCTGGGGAGGGCGAAAAGAGCCTCCCCCCCCCGAGGCTTCAGGAGCTTCTCTGAAGCCTCCAGAGCACAAAAAAAATGGCCCTATGGGCAAACAGGAAGTTTGGGAATGGACATCCGGTTTGCTCGTAGGGTCGGATTAAGCCCTCCGGAGACTTCAAGGACCATCAGGAGGCTTCCCTGAAGTGACTTCCGGTTTGCTCGGAGGGTTGTTTAAGCCCTCTGGAGGCTTCAGGAACCTTCAGGAGGCTTCCCTGAAGTGACTTCCGGTTTGCTTGGAGGGTCAGTTTAAGCCCACTGGAGGCTTAAACTGACCCTCCGAGCAAACTGGAAATCACTTCTGGTTTGCTCATAGGGTCCTTTTTAGTCCTCCGGAGGCTTCAGGGAAGCCTCCTGAAGGTTTCTGAAGCCTCCGGAGGGCCTCCGGAGGGGGGAGGCTGTTTTCACCCTCCCCAGGGTCCTATAAAGCCTCTAGAGCCTGGGGAGGGCAGAAAAAGCATGGAAAAATGGGGAGAGTGCCTCTCATGCATGCATGCGCTCTGGGGGGGTCACGTGTTGCATTATGGGTGCGGCATGCCCACACATGATTCCCTGCACCCCCCCCCCCAGGGCACATGAGCCAAAAAAGGTTTGCCATCACTGGCCTAGGATCTCTTCTGTTACATATACTGGACTCGTGCAAATAAATCCCTTATTCAGATTTAAATTTAAAAGATGAAACTCTGCAAGTCTCTCTCTCTCTCTCGCTCTCTCTCTCTCTCTCTCTCTCTCTCTCTCTCTCTCTCTCTCTCGTGTGTGTGTGTGTGCGCGTGTGTGCCTGTGTGCAACATGCATATGTGTCAATGGTGGGTTGCTCCCTGTTTGACTGAACTGGAAGTAGCAATGGTTGGACGCCATGCTCACCTGCCCAGACGCTTCTATGTATGCGAGCATGTGCGCAAGCCTACCTGAACTGGTAATAAAAATATTTGCAATCCATCACTGATATGTGTGTGCATATGTTGAAAACTCTTTCATGTATCCTATTTTTGCTCTAAAGTGCTATGTCTGGTTAATCTAGATCAGTGCTTCTCAACCTGTGGGTCGGGACCCCTTTGGGGGTCAAACGACCCTTTCACAGGGATCGCCTAAGACCATCAGAAAACACATATTTTCAATGGTCTTAGGAACCAAGACACCAATTTTATGGTTGAGGGTCACCACAACATGAGGAACTGTATTAAAGGGTCACAGCATTGGGAACCCGAATGATGAATGAATGTTGCTTCTATTTTTATCTTTATGTACTATTTTGTGTCTATTGTTTGTACCCCCCCTCCCCCATTTTATGTAAGCCGCCCTGAGTCCCCTCAGGGAAAAGGGCGGCCTATAAATGTTAATAAACAAACAAACAAACAAACAAACAAGGTTGAGAACCACTGATCTAGATCAAAGGCAATAAATACATTGTAATTGGTCTTGAAAATGTTTAATTTGGGGGGAACACCTGCTAACAAATTAAACTTTCAAATATCATAAGCTCTATACATCTCCCTTGCCAATTTTGCTATCATGATGGCTGAGTGACATTCCTATTTCTCTTTCATCTTACAAATGTATCAATAATTCATTTTTTTCTGAGATAGAGTTTGCACCAAAAAGTTTATGTGGTTAAAATATGCTGCTCTTTCACCTTAGCAAGGATTTAATTTAATTTAATCTATGTTTAAACTGTTCTATAAGATATTCTATCATTAAAAAGTTCCGTTACTTAATGATAAGAATATTATTATAAAATCATTCAGCATCTTTTCAAAAAAAAAATTCCCATTAGGCTTAATTTGTCATGCTTTTAAATCCAATTTAGTTCTTTGTTTAAAGAACTAAAATATAAAGGGTATGATTAAATCACTAGAGTAAGATTATCCATTAAAGTATGATGGATCAATAGAGGAATGTTTGTTATGAGAATAATTTCATACTCTAATGTTTCTGTAATAATGTGCTTTGTATTTTGATAGCTGCCTTGACTCTTTTGAGAAGTTACAAACAGCATATGGAGTTTAGATAACATGCAGTGCAGCTTTTATCAACAGGGCTGCATGAAACTAACTTGGATTAATGGATAACTTTATAGTAATTTTAAGGTAGAAGGCTTAAAGTAGACTCCAAAGAAATATGGAATTCTATATCCAGAAAATAAAAAGTAATAATCATGTTCCTAGTCATCTACATCAAACTTAGCCAATCCAGGTTTGGCTTTGTAATGGAAAAGACATATTTTCCATTCTATTCATTCTAAATATGACCAAATCCTTATCATATAGTCATTCATAACTTCCTAAGGTGAATGTCCAACTCATCTTACAAGGTTTTCAATTCAATCTGACAATAACAGCAAATATGTTGATATGATACAAGTAGGGCCTTTTTATCTTCCCAAATTCTTTGAATGCAATTATATGCATGCTGATGGCCAATCTAATTCAAGAAAAGTTGCTTTGTCAAAGACTATAAACCATCAGGGAATATTCCAGAAACAAAAAAAATGATATAAAATGCATGATAATTTCTGGAGCTTTCAGAAATAGGTGTATAAAAACCAAGGTCTGGATGGTTTACTAATCATACTCTCCCTACCTATCTACTTACTGTCTGTCTGTCTGTCTGTCACTCTCTCTCTCTCTCTCTCTCTCCCACCCTCCCTTCCTCCCTCCTTCCCTTTATCTATCTACCTAACTACTCACTCTCTCTCTTCCTACCTACCTACCTACTGTATTTCTCTCTCTTTCTCTCCTTTTCTATCCCTCTACCTACCTACTTTTTAAAAAAAATGCCTCTTCAAAATCTTGATGTGTCTTATATTCCGGTGCATCTTATACTCCGAAAAATATGGTAAGTAAAACCCATTACACTGCAAAACATTAAGTTCAAGGAATTTGAGCTCCAGAAAGTAAGGATTATATTTAGATTTTATTTGTTCTGTGTGCCATCTGTGGCACATGTGCCATAGGTTCACCATCACAGCTCTAGATAATTCATTTTAAGTCACACTTGTCAACAGTAACTTGATGAAATGGTTAACCATCTTGGATGAGTGGATGGTGCTTCAGGACTTTTAAGGAGATGGCAGTTTTCCTCCTTAAGAAATCATAGCTGATGGACCACCCTGATGGACAGTTTTCATCCTGTTTCTTTCTGTTCATCCTTCCCTTTCTGGAGAATGTTGGCTAGAATGTGGCTGTGACGCAGCTCCAGAGGATCCTGGATTATCTGGACCCCTTTGAGTAGGGATTCATGGGTGGATATGGTATGGAAACAGCATTAATTGCACTTCTCAATGATCTCAATAACGAGAGCAGGATAGTGTATCCTTGCTTTACATAACTTTTCAGCAGCTTTTGATATCATCAACCATGGTATCCTTCTGGAGTAGCTTCAGTGGTTGAAAGTGAGGGGCAGAGCATTGTCCTGGTTTACTTCCCTTGAGGCCATTTACAATCAGTGTTGACCAGGTAAAATATAACTGACCCTCAGCCCAATTTTTTTTATTACTGATTCAGGGGCCATGGCTAGATGGGGGGCATGTGACTGAGTGGGCATGGCCAACATGATGTCACTCACATGCACTCAGTCACATGTCCCCTTCACCAAGCCATACCTACTGAAACGGTGGCGAAAAGTTTTGATGGGGGGAGGGCTCCAGCCTCGTCAGAGCTAAGGGAGCGCCTGCAACCTCCCCAGTAAGGAAAAAATGTTTTTGTTTTCCCTGGCCCCCAGGAACACTCTGCAGGCTTCAGCAGGGCTGGGAGAAGGGAAAAACACTTCAGTTTTTTGCCCATTTTTCACAAAAATGGGGGCATTTTTCCCTTCCCCCAGCCCTGCTGAAGCCTGCAGAGTGCTTCTGGAGGTTGGGAGAAGGGAAAAATGCCACCACCCACCTCTCACTCAACCTGCTGCTCAACCTCCCTCCCACCTTCACCCAAAGCTTCGCGCTGCACCAGGAGGCTGAACTTGGAATTACTCCTCCCCCACCCTGGTTGCATACCTTGGCAACAGGACTGTTTCTCTCTGCCTCCTTTTCCAGCCAAAAAACATGATGGCAAAATGGGGCCATGAATACTTGTGATGCTCACATGAGTGCGACTGCAAGTATGCAATGCTTACATGAGTGAGGCCTCAAACATTTGCACAAGTGGGGCCCTGAGCATACATCACGCTCAGGCAAGAGAGGTCTTGTGTGTTTGTGATGCTCACGCGAGGGGGGCTCTGAGCACTTGTGACACTCATGCAAGTGAGACCCTGAGTACCTGCGACACACCAGCCAGCCATTCACATGGCCCAATTGCAAATAGGCTGTAGACTGATAGTGGGCAGTGGCCCACAGGTTGGGGACCCCAGCTATATGCCATCCAGAGACATTTTTGAATTGGGCAACCATAAAAAAATGTTAATAAATAAATAACTTACGGCACTGAAATTAAACAATGAAATGGAATTGATGTTTTTGAATATCTTATTTTTGGTTCAACAAATTAGCTTTTTTTCTATATGCTGAGAGTGGATGCATATGAAAATGCTTGAATAAAAATAATTGTTTGAGAATGTAGTCTTGTATAGTCTGGAAGTAAGCCCATTAAACGCAATAGGATTTCAATGGATATATTTTTGAACTAACATGTATATGATTCTGTGTAATAAGATAGTGTTGTAACATTGTATTTAGGAATGTTTAAGCCTAACAGAGAGGAAACAGAGTGCTACCAATAAAGCAGTTAGTAAATTCATGATTTGCAGCAGATTCTAAGAAAACATCTTTGAAATCTAAAGAATTTCATTTAAAATATCTCTGTGTACTTTTCTTTATCTCTAGATGAAAACTCACAATTCACTTCATGTTTAGAAGTTGTCATTTTTCCATTGTAATACGTGAAAAGATTACAGTATTGGATTGAATGACTGGTGAAAGGCTATTAAGAAATAACAGCATTCTCCTGGCACATTTCCCATTGATCAAAGTGTTCAAATTCAATGTTATTTTATAACTACTCTTTCTCTGAAAGGCAATAATAAAATAAAAAGAATGTTTCAACTAAATAATTAATAAACCAACAACAAAACAAGGCAATAGCACCAAATGGAATAGATATACAGTAATTCCTTTTAAAAACACTGTTATCCTAGAAATTCCCAAAGAAGCAAGCCCATCTTCAGTTATCATTTAAATAAAACATCATAATGATGAAACAGATACTTTTATAATCAAGGATTATCCATTTTAAAAAAAATCTAAATATCACAAATATTTCTAACTATTACAAAGCAAAACAGATCCACCAATAGGATCCTAAGCAGAGATTCCAAACACATGAACTTGAAAGCATGAGGAAAATGATCTTTAAGATAGTTGAGAACTAAGTGTTTTAAGACTATATAAATTACAGTTAACAAGAATTAGATGTAGTTGGGTCCATGATTTGGAGTATTTCAATCTTGTATTGTGTGTTTGACTAGGTCGGGTATGTGATATAGTATTGCTGCAATGTATTAATCTTTAATACTACAATTTTGTTCAATAAACCTGTGTTTACTCTTACTGGGATTTTTTTTAAGAGTGACAAGACACACTTTTTAATATATATACTTTCTAGACGTTTGCAGACATTTAAATATAAATGCTGTTCTAACATACTAAACACCCTTCAAGAAAAATAAAAATTTAAGTCAACTTTGCTTATGATGACTGTTCATGTAATGTTCTTCACAATTCTACATAATTGCTTTGCTGGTTTACTTTCATCTATGGTGTTTTTCAGTTTTCTACTGCAGCCAACACCCTACAGCCAAAAATCCTTTAAAAATCTCCTATTCAGGTTCAATATCCAATATATAAGAACCTTCTCCAGGTTAGAACTGAAGAAGCTTCTTAAATGAAAATGAAATATTTTCAGTTGCCTTTGGAAAAAACAATTTGGGACAACCATGACCTGGATGATTGAGAATCTCCACAGACTCCTATTCAAGTAATAATCAAGTGCAACTGTCCTTGTTTATTGTTTGTTTGTTTATGTCAATCAAAATTGATTTGAAATGTTTTACAAGTGTTAGATCATCATCATCATCATTATCATCATCATTTACTTTACTTTATAAAGTAAAACTTGTAAATACGAATTGAGAAAAATATTGTGAATTTAAAAATATAGGAAATATAATCAGATTTTCCTTTTTTAAAACATTTGAGCTGAATGCTATACAAATGCTATGCTATTTGCAATACAAATGAAATAAAATACTCCACCAAGACCAATAAATACAGTAGTATGTAATTATAAACATAATTTTCCTTAATTTTAAGTAATTAACTTTATTTTCATACCATCTTAGGAGGCACAGTCTTAAGAGCACAACAGAATCCAAGTGTTTACCATCCACATAAAACTTAACGAAACATTTTTGGAAATAGTTGCATAAACAAGGCATTAGTAAGTTATATCATACTTTCAGTTTAGTTATATTCTTCTTTTTCTCTTCAAAATATGCAATTGTTGAACCAGGATCTCTTAGTATTTGTGTGACTGGCATTACTATTTCATTTTTATATGACTTGAACAATGAGATTCAAATACCAGCCAGTGACCTTGTTTATGGATGTCATATTTATTATAATTCATTCTTGTGGTGTGCCCACTATTCTATATTATTATCCAGTTTCATTGCCTCACTATCATTCTTCTCTCTTTTTCTTTATCACAATGAAGTAATTTGTAAACAACGTTGTGCTTGATGCAGTTAAATTAGAAAATCATTGTGAACAAATCAGAGTCATAAAGACAAAATATTTTTATGAAGCATTTCTTGTATTTAATTTGGCTGTTATTGATTTCAGAGGAAGTTCTTTAAAGAGAGTAGCAGATGAATGATGAAGAAGTAATTTTGCCATATCCAACAATACCCATAGAAGAGAATAGATATGGCACTGGGTTAAACTGTGGCATCCTTGGACCTCTTTTTAAGCTTAATTATTTGCTTGCAGTTTTGTCACCAGATTGGGTACTAGTGAGTGGAGTTTCCCCATTTATATGCAGCATGTTGCCCTGTTCTTCTTCATGGAGGAATGATCTTATCCTGGGTAGGTCCTTGAACATATATTGTTTTCTGCTTGTGCATTTGTCTGGGGTTAATCCTTGCTTACAGCATTGGCTACTGTAGTGGATGTGTTCTGGTCATTTTGTTTTCTTCTTAGCTCTTTTATTGGCTCTTTCAATGGTGTATAAATGTGGTTTATCTATAGATGTCTAGTGATAACTGATTTTTGGCTCTTTCAATGGTGTATAAATGTGGTTTATCTATAGATGTCTAGTGATAACTGATTTTAGTGCCAAACTTCCCTGAATTCCTTAGTATTTTTGGATTTAATTTGGCCAAGGATGGTCTAAGATTTAATAGAATAATAGAGTTGGAAGGGATCTAGGAGGTCTTCTGGTCCAACCCCCTGCTTAGGCAGGAAACCCTACACTACTTCAGACAAATGGTTGTCCAATCTCTTCTTAAAAACTTCCAGTGTTGGAGCATTCACAACTTCTGAAGGCAAATTGTTCCACTGATCAATTGTTCTATCAGGAAATTTGTCCTTAGTTCTAGTTTGCTTCTGTCCTTGATTAGTTTCCATTCATTGTTTCTTGTTTTACCTTCAGGTGAGTTTGGTCTAGGATCACTAGCACTAATGACATTACCTAATGGGCTACTGAAACATTTGCAAGAAAACAACTAAGGCTCCACATATCTCGCAATGCAATATTACTTTTATTCTTTTATACAATAGCTGAATTGCAGATGATCTACAGTGGAGAGGCCACCACACAATAAGCTCAATTAAGACATGTTTATGGGAATTAATAATATTATAGAACACAATATTTTATGTAGATCTCAACAGTTTCAATAGTTCTGCTTTCTAATACATCTTATAATGTCATATTGATCTTAGCTCTAATTCACTACTGATCATATTCAGATACTTTCTTACGTTATTGCTGGATGATCAGGTGGGTTGGGAAAAACAGTAGACAGTTCACAACTGTCTCATTCTGCCTGAGCATAGTTTCAAATATTTGGTTTCTTATGTAATGGCTTACTAATATATTACACAGTTTATCTCACTTCTATTCAAAGATGATTTTTTGTTGCTTTTGAATCTTCTAAGGCTATTGATTTTACTGAATTATGTTTGATTGCAGCATGAAAACAGTCAACCTACGTGAGGGATGTCAAACTCCCTGCCCACAGCCCAGTCACATGCTGGCTACTCCTATGCGCTGTTTAGCAAAGGGGGAAAAAGTCCCGATACATCATGTGATGCCATGACAACATGAGTTTGACACCCCTGACTTACATCCTATTCCTTCTAGGCATCATGTGTTACACAATCTTTCATCCATTTGCATAGTAAATCCTTCAACGAAGGAGGGAAAAAGAATCAAGATATTGTAAGAAAGTAAGCTAAGTATATTGAAAATATGGGGAGTTATTATATAATGGACAATCTGGACTCAACCAGGAAAGAATAATATTTTCAGGATAACTGTTACCATCCTGATAGAAATTACCCATATACTTAATAGACCAGTTGGCTATTTTATTGCATGTAGGATGAAGGTGTTTCAGCAAGTTGATTGCTTAAAGGTAAAGTGAAAACCACTTTGGTGTTTGTTTTTGTTATCTGCCCTACATTTTAATAGATATTTTGTCATCCACTTTTCAGCTTTAGAGCTAGGTGATTATTAGTTGGCATAAACAACATTTATGAGAAAATTAGAATGTATCTCCCTCAAATATTCCATTTGCTAAATATTAGATTTGAAGAATATTGTTTTCATGAACATCTACAGAAATATGAATGGGAATTTCATGAGGCCGGCATATTCAAACTTTAATGGAATTTGTATGCAGCCCACTCCCTAGGGACTCTGGGGATAGGATAAATATTATCAAATTTTTATTTTATACAGTGAATTAATAAAAATCTGTGAACGTATCATACAATAGGCAAAGCTGTTTATGGTTATGAACATTTGTTCAATATTAGAAATTAAAGTTCAGTCACAGAAATTTTAATAAAGGTTTATAAGGTTCATTTGTTTGAGCAAAGTTATTTTAAAAGTTCAGAGGTAAAAAAAAAACAGAAGTCGAAAGGAATTGTAATTTTGTCACTGATTGGTAACTGCTATAATGTGAAAAGTGTTATTTGATTACTCAGCACCTACTTTCATGTATTTATGAAGCAAAAATTGGTTTTGCATGTATGAATTTTGAATCTATGTTTAAAATATTCATATCCATATGAGGCATGGACATTTCAGTGGCCTTAATTGAGAATTATCTGTTAGGGGAAAGAAACCAGGAACCAGAATAAAATTCAAAAATACTATGAGTTTGTCTATGTTACCTATACACTAGAACAGTGAGGGCTAACCTTTTTCTCCTCACATGTTGAAATTGTGCTTGTGACCCCCCCTTTTTGGGCCTAGGAGGCCTACCTGAAGCTTCCTGGACCAAAAATGGGGCACAGGGGGGAACACCACACCCCCTGCATATGCATGCATGACCCCCGCCCCCCAGCTGGTGGATGGGAAGCGCGCATGCATACGTGGTGGAGCTGAGCGGAGTGATGGCTCACGCACCCACAGAGAGGGCTCCGTGCGCCACCTGTGGCACACATGCCACAGGTTTGAATCTGATCTACTGATAGTTAAGACAAATTGGCCCCAGATAAGAGTCAATAGGGAGTGGGAGAGCTAGACAGGTCTCTTGTTTGTAGACTAATGATGTATCTGACCCCACCTTTGGACTCTGCCTGGTCAATAATTGGTCATCTTCTACATTACCTGACCATTTTTGGGGCTTAGAGTGTCTATGCAGCTTTGAGGGTATCTTTAAATCATGATCCCTTATCAAATTCAAATGAAATGTATAAAAAATATTTGAAATATGCCTTACTGAATGTGATGAAATATATTTGGATGGTAATGAAAAATGTTAATGCACAAAGCAGAAGAAGCAGAAAAGTTTAGCATATTTGGCATCCTATTTTCATGCATGAGAGTCACTATTTGTTGTCTAGTGCCATAATTCTTCTGAGGTCATGCTTTCAGATATTTCCTGCACAGAAAGTGCTACACAATTTATTTTTCCAATCTTATTCCTTAAACTTTTATGCTTTGCTTTGTTTTATTTCATTACATTTTTTTCCTTCTAAAATTTCTGAGAAGCATTAAATTTCCCTTTATTTTTACTACAAAGTTGCTGCATTATTGCAATCATCTTCATAATGAAATATCACATATATGTACCTTTTGCCTCTACATTAATTATTTTTAAAAAATTCAGATGAAGGCAGATGCATGGAAACTGTATTTATTCAGGTTTTCCACGTTCCAATGTACCCAACAGTCCTGTAATTTCTAAATTGGCAATTAGCTAAATGGCTGTTCCCATTTCTAAGATTATATTCTAAATGTTTGCCTTTGTAAAATAAATGTTGATATATTTCTTGAGACAAAACATACGTTAGAGTATGCAGTAAAATATTTTATATAAAGATTTTTATTTCAAAAATTCAGTATTTTACAATCCCAAAGGCATAGTAAAAAAATTTGTTGGAAATTGTATTTAGTATGTAGATGTTAGAAGTATGATATGTAATTTTTATAACAGTGGGCTTTTTTTTTTCAAATCATGAAATACAGGGGTTGGCTTCAAATTTTTTAGCAAGTTCTCTGCTCAGTTGCTGGGTGGGGATGGCCATGGTGGGTGTGGCCTAGTCAGCCTTGTGCACCATGGGGGGGTGGATTTTGCTCTTCCTGGGCTCTGGAGGGTTTCCTCAAGCCTCCAGGCGGGCAAGAATGGCCTTCCCAGGCTCCGGAGGCCATCTGGAGGCTAGAAATGAGCCCGTTTCCAGCCTTCCCAAACTTCCAGTTGTCCCATTTTTCACCCTCTCCAAGCTTCCATGCGCGCCCTGCACTTCCCTGCATCCAAAACGGGCCATGGGGCAGGGGAGGGCAAGGCAGGGCCAGCCAGTAGTGGGATTTGGGGGTACTCCGAACTGCACAGAATTTGAACTAGAGGTTCTCCTGAACCCCTGCGAACCCCCAGTAACCCACCCCTGATGCCATACCTTGCTTTTGCACACTCTGATGGCTGACAGAGTTCTCCAGAATTTTATCTTTTTAACAACTGATGCTCTCAATTCAGCCTAAAACTTTATATAGGCAAAAATGAACTTTAACTATTGAACTACAAGTTTTTCCCAAATTGTATAGGAAGAATGAAAATTGCCTCCATGTTATCGGGAAAGGGGTCTTCTGTATGTACTTAGGAATTTTGGAGATGGCCCTTTAAAAAAGGAAGAATTCATTTACTTTACTTTCTCTAATGAACAGTTAACTGTGCTTTAATTGTTTCATCCACAAATTAAAAGCCATTATTGCTCCAGATGCCATGAAATCTTTCTCTTCTACAAATAAAAAGTAAAATAAAATAATGAAGTATAGCAACATTTGTATGATGTGATTTTAAAATATGATGTTTAATATCCTTAGAAACTAAAAGGGTCTCAATATATAGTGGTCTTACTGGTGAGGAAATACAGTAGCATTATTTGTACTTAACACAGTAGGCAAATATCTTTTACAGCTTTTTTAAATAATCCATCATAGCAACAGTGTTTTAAAGTAAAACAAACATATACTGAAATTCTTTTTAATTAGTAATTCCATAAAATAATTGTAATATTGAAGAATCTGATCAATAACTGTTTCCTGTAATTTTCATCTGACTATGGGACAGCAGAACTGTTAGCAACATACTAGGTGGGCCTTGCTACTAAGTTATTCATGATAAATCTAGATGGAGTTGGTTATAAAGTGGCCGGACAAGTAACAATGGATAGATATTAATCAAGGAGAGATTCAACTTAGAACACAGGAGGAATTTCCTGATAGTTAGAACAATTAATCAATGGAACAACTTGCCTTCAGAAGTTGTAGGGGTGCACCAACATTAGAGGTTTTTAAGAAGAGATTGAAAAACTATTTATATGAAATAGTGTAGGATTTCTTGCTTGAACAGGGCAAGCAAGACTAGAAGATCTCCAAGGACTTGAAGGTCTCTTACATATCTGATATTCTGTTACTTTGAATTGGTTTAAAGACTTAAAAGTCTCTCTCTCTCTCCCTCTCTCTCTCTCTCTCTCTCTTTCTCTCTTTCTTTCTTTCTTTCTTTCTTTCTTTTCAAGGTCCCTTGCAGATCTGATATTCTGTTACTTTCAATTGATTTACACTTAAAAAGTCTCTTTCTTTCTTTCTTTCTTTCTTTCTTTTTCTTTCTTTTTCTTTCTTTCAAATGTATATGTACATATTCATATGACTTCACAAGGCATATGGTTCTTAATGGTTTACAACTTCCTGTATAAAAGTCAATTAAAATAAACACATTAGAGAAGTTGGAACTGATGAGTTGGTTAGACAGTACACTCTCCAGGTGTCTCATTCAATTCTGTTTTATTTGTTTTATTCCTTTTTTTTTAATTTTACTTGAGTTTTTACTATCTTTACTGCCCACTGAAGATAATTAGCCATAACATCCTCAGCAGCTTGGAATTTAATTCAAACCTCTGAAGAAAAGAAGACAGAAAGGTGGGGAAAATGCAATGGATGAAATCCATGCTGTTACACTCTACATGAGCCATCAAAACAGCCAGAAATTGACAATTATGTGCTGAACAAGAAATGTTTAAGTAAAATTATCAAAAAATCCTATCTACTCCATTTATAGCTCAAATAGATGTGACACTCTGAATTGGGATTTGGAAAGTGAATGAGAAAAGCAATAATTTTTAGAGCTCTCTTCATGAGGAATTAAGCCATCAAAACAAATCCCCATTCTTGTTAGTCTTCTCTCTGAAATAGCTGCTGCTTCCCCAACAAATGTATGCCTGGTATGAGATGAGAAAGTTATACAACACATTAACCAAGGAAGTATAAAATAAGTCATTTAACTTTTCCTTATTTAGTTCCATACATCCTCAATCTGGATCCAACCTAGTAAATACTTTTCGGAGAAGCTTACAGAAGAACTGAGCTTCCTGCACAGATTCTTCCAAATGATGTTGACAGCATAAATCAATTCAGAAAACTGTTGTGAAAAAAATTGGTATGCTGCAGCTAGAAAGCACAGAGATATTTTTAATGTATTTCTCCTCCTCCTCCTCCTCCTCCTCCTCCTCCTCCTCCTCCTCCTCCTCCTCCTCCTCCTCCTCCTCCTGATTCAATCCTGTGAGAACGATCAGACTTAAATACCAAAGTTACCTATTCAGTTCCATGGATAAGTAGAAAATTGTTCCCTGGTTTTTGGCCAGCTTTTTAATCACTGTACCACATTGACTTTGATTTCTATTGATATTTGGTTTATTCAAATATTTAAAATTATATAAAACAATTATTAAATATAATGTTAATGTAAATAGACAGCAATTTGAGTAAATATGTAGAAAGATGCTGAAAATAGTTCTCTATCTGGAAATTATTTCAAATACAGGAAGGAGAAAATATATGCCAAGCTTGACACCAACTTAACTTCAGCCTTAAAATTCTAATGCTTTTCAAGGGTGCAGCTGTTTAGAATGGAAGCATGGATAAAACAACAGATACACATCAATCTCAAAGCCCCTTCTGTTGTGTCTTTCATAACAAATGTCCTCAAACCAAACTTGAAAACCAAAGTCACATCTGAATTCATTCATTTTCATGGTTCATTGTCAGTTCAACAAAATGAACTGATTGATAAAATAATTGGCTATCCTTATTATTCAAGACAGCTCTAAATATATTATAAATATATTACAATCTTCCCCAGCTGCTATGTTAACATGTAACCACAGCTAACAACATTTATGGCATTGGGAAACACATCATTCACTGGGCAAGAGTGCACTTTGTTGTGTTAAAACTCTATTTACTTATTTAAATAGCTCATGTACTATATAATGTTGTAAACTTCATTTACTACTAATATTTATATATCAGTCATTTCAGTCTGGAGTCAGGCTTGAATATAACACTGAAATAGCTTTGGTTGCCCTGATTAATGATTTTACTGGAAAATATTACTGTTTTGATACTTCTTGATCTGTTTGCAATATCTAACCTTATTTAATTATTTCAGGAGTGGCTCTTGGATTGCAGTATAATAGTGGTTACAGAGAACCAGTAAGAAATTTCTGTATGACTCCATTGCATTCCAGTATACATACTGTTCTTTTTTCCCCCCAACTGATTTGTATCGGCATAAAGCTATTACAAATGCTTATTAAATGATGAGGTGAGATGTTATCAATATGTAGAGGACATTAACTTTATCGGCCTTTTTCACCAGAATAAGGAAAAGCTAAACACCTTTTAGCCTTTCCAGTAGTCCATATGAGTTAATTCTACTTTATTGTAAGGATACATTAGGAGAATCTTGCAAGTGTGAAGGTAGAAATCCTCCATTTTTTATTTTAAATTAGGCCGATTCCTTACTACCAGTGGTGGGATACAACCGGTACGCCTGGTACGGGCGTATTGGTGCCTGCTGGGAACACCAGGTACCATTCCGGTACAGTGCTCCGTAGGGCCTGCCCGTCCTCCTTACCTGTATTTGAGTCAATCGGGGCTTTCATGCATGTGCATGGATCATACGGCGTCTGCACAACGCTCCATCGAGCAGCTGGAGCGTCGCAGAGACATCGCGGAGCATCATGGGCGGTAAGAATGCATGTGTGTGCTGTGGGTTGTGCACATGCATGTGGTGGACGCGTGGCCCCATTGCACCATACCAGTTATAACGTGATCTGGAACCCACCACTGCTTTCTATGTTTCTTTCTCTACCAGTTATGCAGCTGCAGGCTCCCCCTCCTCTTATCTGATTTTTCCCAGGCAACATCTCTTCCCTTGCATCCCTCTCAAGGCCATTCCCACATACCATTACAGCACTTGACAATAGTCTGAATGTAGTCATAGGCTACGTAAAGCCAAAAAAATAAACTAAAGTCAGGTAAGGTGAAAGGGATTCTAGATACGAGGTTCTCAAATGAGAAAAACAAAAGGCATTTTTCTGCATGAGGTGAGACTCTCTGAATGAAAGAGCCATTAGCTTGGGAAGTCTGCACTCATTCTAAGCTATCACTTAAAGGTATCTTAAGAGACAAAAAGAACTTATGCTCACCTTTGGTTGACACACTAGTTGGGAGTTATTTCCTAATAATTTTATGCTTGGCTTACTGCAGTGCCCTCTAAACAAAGTACCCTATAAACCTTCTAGAAGTTGTTGCTGGTGCACATTACAGCTGCTTGACTTAATATTTTGCTAAATGGAAATAAATATCATTGGTATTTAAAACACCACACTGGCTGGCTCCGAGCTATCAGAATCAATTTAAAATGCTGATATTCGTTTATGAAGCCTTGTACTATTTAGGATCCTGATATTTAAAAATTTACCTCAGAAAAAAGGTCAACTGAGACGTAGATAATTCCTGATGATGGTACAGCTCCCATCCACTGCTATATTTTACAGCTTTATTGTTTACTTTCTGGTATAAAATGTTATCCTATTGTTTTTCCTGCATTCTTAAAAGAAGTCTAGTTTTGTAATGCAGTAGAAGGTGGTGGTAGTAATGACATTTACAATGATGATGATGATGATGATGATGATGATGATGATATTGTACCCATAATCTGGAAATAATAAATGTTGGGGTGTTCTGTGAGAATCACTAGTAACCAACTTTATGGATGAATTATGAATAATTATGTTCTAGTTGCAAGAGCAAGTTTAGTGTATTGTTTTTAAGGCACTGAACTAGAAACTGGAAGAAAATGACTTCTAATCCCATTTTACACACAAAGCCAGCTGAGTGATTTTGAGCCAGCCAATTTTCTCATAATTCTAGGAAGCAGGCAATGGCAAATCACAATTGAAACCTTGCAAAAATTCATTTAGTTGTCCTCACTATTGCCAGAAATAAAAAAAATGACTTAAAGGCAAACAAAAAAAATGTTCTAGTTGCATCAACCTTGAAAAACTCATAATTCTACTATTCAGCGTCCAATCTTAACTCACAGTGATATTGTGTGGAATTTGGCAAGAATACTGTAAATACTTCTCTGGTATTCATTAAAGCACACACAGGCTTATGCATGACCATGAATAAAGATGTTGATACTTTATGATCCTTTATCTGATACATTTTAGTGCATTTTTGATAAATTCTTAAAACTAAGCATATAGTACAGTAGCTTTCTAAAAACATCAATTAAATTTCCACAAACTGCAGCTTCATACACTATTTTTATAAGCAGCAGAAAAATGGGACCTATTTCATACTGCCTCCTTAAAAGGTGTTATAGAAATCTTATTGTTAAAATAAGTTCCTATTTCTCTACTAGTAATTATAATCTTTAGCTACTTTCCTAGAGTTTCTAGGTTACTGTACATTGTTTATATTGCAAACTTAGTTTTACCTTACACTATTCAATGACTGCAACAGAATTTCTTATATGAGTGGAATCTTAAAAACTGTTTTAAAGAATGCATTATAGTTTTGAAATGTTCAAAGAAAATATATATGTGGCAGTATAGTGTATTGCCTTTTGCCTTAAATATATAATTTATTGCTACTTTCTGCTCCTTTTCATAGTGAATGTGAGGTCCCTTCCAGTTCATTCTATTCTATTCTATCATTCTATTTCTTTTCATTCTATTTCTATTCTATCATTCTCTTCTATTCTAGGATTTGAAGTCTCAATATGCTGGATTACTATCTCAAGAGAATGTGCTTTCTGCTTATTGCTGAATCCAATGCACATTCTACTTATATTTTAGGGGAATTTTCAGGAAAAAACCAAGTTCACACACAGAACTAATAAACAAGCCCATACTGGGTGGAAAACAAGGATAACGTCTTGGGGTATGTATTCCTTATTTACAGGACTGTTGTCAAGAAGTTTTCTTTCTTCTAGAAGCCAACAACTACATTTCAACTGACCAGGAGACGTGGAAAAGAATAGTTTAAAAATAATTGAAGATTTGTTTTCAACTGAAAAAACATATCTTTTAATGAGACCATCTAATAGTAATCAATTTTTCCATGATGTCTAACATACACAAATTTAGATACAATACAAATTGATGGTTATTGTTTTTCAGTTGTTCAGTCACTTCCCATGAGAGACAGGGTCACAATTTGGCCAGAACTATCAGAAAGGTTGTAAGTCATACTGGTGTCATCAAACTAACTTGTCTTTTGGTGGCTTCTTTTTCAACTGTTTACAGTGAGCAGTTTTTTCCTTCAGTTTAATTTAGATTTCAGTTTAAGTATTCTTAACATTTTTATCTGGGGCCAGCTCAAAGTTATTCACTTTTCTCCTCGTCCAGCCTTTTGGATGGTCCAGCCCTGATAGCTGTATGTTAAAACTGGGGAAACTATCACTTAATACACATCTTTATTGATATGGTGACATCCCTACATGCATAATCTGTCTCCCAAGTAGATGTTTATAGTTGCTATTTCTGTGAATTTTGGAGCTCAGAAAAATAAAGTGTGGTATTACTTTAATTTCTTCTCTTCTTGCTTTAGGTTGACATTCCCGACCGTTATCGTTTTAGGAGTTTTTTATAGTAGTAAATATTGAGTGGCAAATTAAATTCTGCAATTTCCTCTTTCAATTTTAACAAAAAAAAATTCCTTAAGTCTTCCTTATTTCCAGTCATGAAACATACCTGGATTTGTTGATTTTAATTCCCATCAAGTTTAATTCCAATTTTTATTTATTCTAGCCCATTTTAGCATCCTTCATTTTCATGGTATAATCTGCATATAAATTAAATAAGGTAACAGTACATATAATCTTGGGGCATTCTTTTAGGAAGAAATAGCAATCACACAGGCTTATCTACAGCTCTACTTACAGCCCTCTCTAATCAATTTACAGATTCATCATATTGCCCCAATAATCTGGGTCCTCATTTTACCAATCTCATAAGGATGGAAGGCTGAATCCACCTTGACCCGGTGAGAATCAAACTACTGGCAATTGTCAGAATTAGCATAAAATACTGCAATACTCCATTTCTAACCACTGCACTTCTTCATAATATACTATGCAACAATCTTTCCTATTACAGAACAAGTTGATTTTATATTGTGATACAACTTTCCTTTCCTTGATAGGATATTTATATTCTTCACAATGAAAATACACTAATCTTTTTGTCCTTCTGTCATATTTTTTGTTGCTGTTTTTAAAGATATTTCAGATGCAGACATGAAATGTAGATGTACATCCCCACTTCAAATTTTAACGATTTGAGAATATAGTGAGACTTACAATATGGTTCTTAGTTCTTCAGCTTGGTAGAAATTTATATTACCTGTAAGTACTATATCTTAAGAGTTTGTCCTTGAAATCACTTTATATACGAATTTTTAGATAAATGTATATATTGGAAAATAGTTTTACTCTGAACAGGAACTCTCTCATCCAAGAGTCTTATTTATGTGAAACACCACAGTATAATCCAACGTAGATATTGTTTTAAGGTTAATAGGACTTACTATTTTTTTATTTGTATGAGTTATCTCCACATCTCTATGTTTATATGGTTGGGATTACTTAATATTAGAGATATGGCACTATTCTGTTTAATAAAATAACTGCATTATGGATTTGTGCTTGAAAATGTGCTGGCACCTATTTAAGAGCAAACCATGTGGCAAAGCATTCAGAAAGCTTTCTTAAACAGAGCAAAACCAAGAAATGCAAATTAGAGTTCTGCTTCCTGAAGTGGTTGAAGATTCAACCTGAATGATGCATAGACAGGCTTTAGAATTCATAGTAAAGTCTGATAGATAAAGCTAAACAGATTATGCTTCCTTTGTTGTCCTTTCCCTAGATTTGTTTTAGATTTGTATTCCTGGTTTATCTTTTTCTTCTTCTTTAATTATTATTTTTCAGATGGCAACTATGTGAATAGAATAATGAGTATCAATTCAAAAGAGGTCTCTAGGAATAGCATGTTTATTTTACACCAAATCAAGTAATAATTTCCTTTCAATAATGGATGAAGAAATTCATATTTTAAAAATAGAAAAACATATAATATTAAAGAATGGCAAAACTACCTCAAAATATAATTTGAAGATACATTTTATGGCTTTCCTTTCCTTTAATAAAAAATCTATCCACTTTTTAAAATATGAATTAATGAAAATGCAAGTTAAGTAGGATGAAGTAAAAGGTGCTGAGATGTTCGAATTGAAAGTTTCATATTAATATTAAGAACTCATAATAAAAAGGTTACAAAAAGTATTCCTTGATTGGGTGACACAGAAATATTTTCTCATTTAAATGAACTTTCACTTCTCTGCACTGTCATTCAAATCCGGGTTATCTCATACTATGACTGTTGCAATGCAATCAATATAGGGGTAGCAATAGCATAAGCAATAGCAATAGCAATAGCAATAGCAGTTGGACTTATATACTGCTTCATAGGGCTTTCAGCCCTCTCTAAGCGGTTTATTTTACACCAAATCAAGTAATAATTTCCTTTCAATAATGGATGAAGAAATTCATATTTTAAAAATAGAAAAACATATAATATTAAAGAATGGCAAAACTACCTCAAAATATAATTTGAAGATACATTTTATGGCTTGCCTTTCCTTTAATAAAAAATCTATCCACTTTTTAAAATATGAATTAATGAAAATGCAAGTTAAGTAGGATGAAGTAAAAGGTGCTGAGATGTTCGAATTGAAAGTTTCATATTAATATTAAGAGAGTCAGCATATTGCCCCCACATTTTACCCACCTCGGAAGGATGGAAGGCTGAGTCAACCCTGAGCTGGTGAGATTTGAACCGCCGAGCTGCAGAACTAGCAGTTAGCGCCACCTCGGCTCGAGGGTACCTCTGAAGACCTTTTGTAAACTACAATATTTTCTTTTTATGATATTATCACTTTCTATTTTTCTTTCTATTTTTTTTCCATTTCTGCAATTTCTATTCTTTATTCATTATTTTTACTTTGCATTAGTTTTTATCTTTGTAATTTGTAATAAATTAAAAATTATACAATCAATTTTCAATATTTGTTTTCTGGATATCGCTTGCATAAATAGAATTAATAATAAATTATTGGATTGGGAGGCACAATTAAGGAGTAAAGAAAAAAGACAACAAAAGACAAGTCCTACTGTGCAAGTGAAGTTAACAAATTACTTCCTTAGCATCACTGTTTCATACCTAAGATAGAGGTGGTATTCAGCAGGTTCTGACCAGTTCTGGAGAACCAGTAGCAGAAATTTTGAGTAGTTCGGGGAACTGGTAAATACCACCTCTGATTGGCCCTGCCTCCATCTCTTTTCTGCCTCCCAAATCCCAGCTGATTAGGAGGAAATGGGGATTTTGCAGTAACCTTCCCCTGGAGTGGGGAGGGAATGGAGATTTTACAGTATCCTTTCCCTGCCATGCCCACCAAGCCATGCCATGCCCACAAAGCTATGCCAACAGAACCAGTAGTAAAAAAAAAAATCCTACACTGACCTAAATATGCTTTTTCAAGAGGCAACTGGATTTTTTGCTTCTCATCCAAGAAGTTCTGACTGAATGGTAGAGAATGGAAGAATTTATGTTCCTTGCAGTCATCTGGTGTTGGCATTCTTTGTGAGAGTCATTGAGGCCACTTAAAGGTTTATCGGTATGCTCAGGTTACCTGAATAGCGCAAATGGGTGTGGAACCTTCTTGGGACTGCTGAAAGGACTTTGTTATGGAACCTTGGTTGAAATGAGGGGTTAAAGAAGTCATCTACATTAAGAGTAAACAGCCCTCTCACAACAGAGGGGATATGACACCACCTATCTCCTGTTTACAGTTTTCTCAAGGACTCTCAGAGAGAGTGCTGACACCCGGATGACTGCAAGGAACATAAATCCTTATATTCTCCACAATTCACTGAAGAAGCTTCCTGAATGAGAAGCAAAATGCCTCTTAAAAAAAGCAGCTTTGGGACAATCACTTGGATTATTGAGAATCTCCATGGACATTCCTGTCTGAGACTTTTTCTTCCCTTGTGAAGAGGAATAAACCACAATGCCTTGTGAACCTAGCTTCAAAAGTAATCATAATTTTTTCTAAAGAAGTGATTTTTAAATATAGTGAAAATGTAACTACATATCCAATTGCTGATCATGATGAATTAAATAAGTCTAATGGCAGGCTAATCGCGTGTTGTTTTGACTTTCTTTGTAAAACAGATGAAGGCAGTCAATTGTACAGAAAAAACAGAATAGTTTACCTTACTATATCATACTATATAATAGTAGTTTTCTAACTTATTTATTAAAATACACCATTCACAAGTTGCAGTATTTAACTAATACTTATTTCTTATATTTTGGGGTTAAATCTTTATACTGTAAACAAATGAAGCCACATTAATTATTGATTGAAATATATAACATAGAGTTTTGAATGGATTTTATCTAAAATCTCAGAAAACCTCTGCAAAACATTTTATGACTGCATCTAATGGTCTATTGGTTTTGTTAGTGTACACTTGGTGAAGATTTTTTTTTTTTTGGAGGGAGTATTCCAGGTCTCACATTAAATCTACTTAAGATCCAAAAAAACAAGGCTATGTCTATGTCTTCTCATTTTTTGTCTTTTTTAACCTTCATCCACACAGCTATTTCAATATATATGAGTTTGTTGCATTTTCTTTCCCATTACAACAAAGTTGCATGGTTGACAGCATTAACGGTTAACGTTTTTGATTTAGCATCATAGTTCAGTTATACAATGTCCAACAGTCTGTCATATTGTACTTCTATCATACTGTATTTCTGTTTTCCAACAGAAAATACTAAATTATATGTAAGAAAGTTTATGAAATATTATATTTTTATGTTCTTTAAAAAAGACATTATTGGATTTTGACCATATGACCTAATATTCTTGGGCACATATTTGAAAATACTTTCAGTCTCCAAAATCCAAAATCTGTAGAGCAGTGCTAATTAAATGTGCCTTGTCTGCTAATTACAAAGTTCTTCTAAACGTTGTTTTAGATAATTATGTCCGCCTGAATCTTTTACAAACTAGGGTTTCTTTCATCAGAGATATAGACGGTATGTCAGTATTATGATCTGTCTGAAAAATGGCTTTTATTAGTATATAATCAACCAGTATTTTTCTTATTACATATGTATTATAGAAGAAAGCACTTCCTATGACTCCATATCTTTTAAAGGACATTCTGTATTTTCTACCACTTTTTTATTTCAAATTTAAGAATTTTAAGCCATACAAATCTAGAATAATATGTAATCATAATTTTACTTAATCCACTTGTTTGGGTATGTGCTGTCAATCGAAAAATAAGAAATAAATACTGTAGCTGACTAGTAAAGCTTCACTGGAATTATTGAATTCATATGTGTTCTAATCCTTATTGGGGAGCTAAATAATTTTGTTTTCATTGCTTCTTTGAATTTTCGGTAGTTTTCTGAGCATGAAAACATATGCTCCATTAATCTGAAGGATGGATTAACGAACACCAAACCTGGATTGATCACAAGGTGGGGCATGTTATTTTCGATTCCCCATTTTAATCAATGATTCAGATTGTATTTGTTCCAAAACTTGAAAGTAAGAGAAAGGCAAATCGTATCTCTGTGCACAAGTCAAATAAATAAATAACAAGCAAACTAGACAGTGTTATACTGTATATGTTATGAAGCTGACTTTTCATTCCAGGCATATGACTTTTTCAAAAGGCCTTGTAGATTAATGCTAGGTTTACCAAAAGATTTAATATACTTCAGCTTGGACCATATCTTCTAATTATGCACTCAAATTATCTACAAAATGAGGGACATAATAAGCTAGTACTCAGCAAAACAATATACAATTGCATTCAGTTTAAAATAATTGATGTGGCTTTTTCATACACATGCACAAAATCTCAATTTGTACTTTCATGATGTATATCTCCTATCCAGGGTTTAACAATGCATCTCAAGCAACACAATGAGGAATACAAACAGATAAAAGGAGGGTGACTGAACTAATATTTGATAGCAGAAATAGACAGTCTATTTTGGTTTTATTTAAAAGAATATTTTGCTATGTGATATACTCCATGAAAGTTCATTTATAATAAATGTATTGGGCTTTATTGCACTTTTATTGTTGAATGTTTTTGTTTAAACCTTTAACTAGTTTGCAAAATATTTCTAGCACCACTGCTCCTTCATCATAAAAATTCAGCAGTGCCTTTTGAAAAGGAATTTTAAATTAGTCCATGTGTGGCACAGTTATGCTGTGAATCAGATTATATTTCATTGAGAACAAATGGAAAACATTTTTATGAAATTTATATCAAGCCTATCTACTACCTACACAATTCCCTGAAAACTACCTAATTCCAATAGAGATATTTCTGATGTACTGTATCTCAGTTACTGAAAAACTCCAATACCTGATTTTTAATGAAACAGTCAGTTTATAAATTGGTTAATGTACTGGCATAGAGAGAGTCTGAGAGGCTGTGAATTTTGGTCCTCCATTAACTATGGAAGCTGGTTTAGCATTTGCAGAATTAATGTGACAAATTGGTGAGCACTTTATTTATCATTTACATTTATAAGATTATCTCAAGTCAAACCCAACTCTGGATATCACATCATACAATTAGAACAATATTTTAAAACACCACACAATGCAGATACATCCTATATATACAGAAACAGAAAGAACATCCCATAATAGGGGAAAATATATATCAGAACCAAAACAATAATACACAATGAAATAAAACATGAGTTTTTAAAATTCTTTATGTTTTTCTATTGCAACTGAATAAATGGTTTGTGTTTTTAAATATGCCTGTAAATGCTTATAAATGTTTTTTCTTCATTTCCTTATTTCACTGGTCATTTTGATATGCCCTCCCTCCCTCCCATCCATCCATCCATCCATCCATCCATCCAAACATTGCTATCAAAAAATCAAGAGCGAAAAAAAATACTGCAGTACCTTTTGCAGAATTATTTTCATAATATTTATTAACCTTGGGATTTGGACAAGTTAAGAATATATGTCCTGAGTTTATTTTAATTAAAATGAGAAATGAACATTTAGTTCACACACTAGCCATTTTCTGATAAGAAACACTTTATAGACACTTTAGTATGGAGGAATATTCTGCAAATAGAATTTCTTCCATGAAATTCCCTTCTAGAAATAACCACATATTACATAATTTTATCTCCTTTACTACATATCCTTTTACTCCAATTTTCACATATATAAGCTGCAAACTTTGCATTGCTCGGCTTCTCTTGGGAGTTTGTTTCTGACCAGAATAGTCTAAAGTTTGTTTTGATTTATATATGTGAAATGTCATAAAATGATTTCAACTTATCTTTTATCCAAATGACACAGATGGAATTAATAACTGTACATTAACCAATTTGCATAGAATATTGAGGAATTTTTAAAGGTGTTTTGCAATTCAGTTATGATTTCTAAAGTGTATCAGGTTAGAAATACAAAGCCAGCTGATGATCTTGGGATGGCCCTTGGCCCTCAGACCTAGGAAGAAAACTATGGCAATCCACTTCTGAAATCCACATGTCCAGAAAACTGAAGATATTTTTCTAGACTAGCAGGCCAAACTGACTCAGAACCAAAGGTGGGTTCCTATCAGTTCAGACCAGTTCAGCCAAGTAGGTATTAACTCGGCCTGCCACACCCCCGAACCGGTTCTCTTGGTGATGCAGTAGGTGTCGCCATTTTGATTTTTGCTTGTGTGGATGCACAGAAGCATTTTTTTTAGCACTGAGATGATTTAAAAATAAATACATAAAAGGATTAACCAAAGGAAAACAATTACAAAATGTTCAATAATCTGTTGGTTCAAACACCTTCTCCATTTTAGAAAGTTATATTATAATTTTCAAACATGAGTGACATTTTTGAAAAATTCTTTGGATAATATTATTTTAGAGTTAATGCTGTAGGACCTTGATGGTGAACCTATGGCACGTGTGCCACAGGTGGCACGTGGAACCATCTGTCAGGGCATGTGAAGCTTGCCCTGGCAGCTGGCCAGCATGCATGTGTGCACTGGCCAGCTGACTTTGGCCTTCTTTTGAGGCCATTTTTTGCCTTCCAGAGCCTTCGGGAAGCCTCCTGAGGCTTTGCTCTGGATGGCTAAAATCAGTCCTATGAGCAAACCAGAAGTCCATTCATGAACTTCTGGTTTGCCTGTAGGGCCGGTTTTTCGTGCTCCTTAGGGCATCCAGGGGAGTGGGGGAGGCTGTTTTCGCCCTTTCCAGGCTCCTATAAAGCTTCTGGAGCCTGGGGAAGGTGAAAAAGCATGCCAAAAATGGGGGAAAGCTCTGGTCTTGTGCGCATGTGTGCTGTGGTCATGCACATAGTATTATGGGTGTGACACCCACGCATGATCCTCCCCCTGCGCTCCCCCTGCTTTTGGCACATGGGCCAAAAAAGGTTCCTCATCACTACTGTAGGATTTCTTTTTCCATGAGCAATATATATTTTAATAAATTACACTCCCTTATTCCATAAGCTCCTTTCTATAATATAATCTTCTCAGAAATGAGTTTCACATCTTAGAGCTAACTTTTAGCATTATGGGTTTCCAACCAACTAGAATATCTTTCTCATCTGAGATTTAATATTTAGAAATAAAAATGTAAAATAGGTTTTTAATGTTGCTACTTATATTTTCAAGGCATCTATACAAGCTACATGGGACTGATTCTATATCTAAGGATCTAAATATTTCACAAACAAGCTGCAGCAGTTTTTTTCCAACATGTTTTTCACCCATAATTTAGTTTGTGCATTATTGATCATTGATTATTACGAGGTGACATTAATTGTAATTATGTGTAAGGGATTTTATATTTTTATTTTTTGGTATTCTATCCCTTTCAGACTCCATTAGGGTGGTGGCAATCCATCATTACACTAAATATGTAAATAAAGGTTCAGTTATCGCTTAGAATTCTTTTGAGACTAAATTATATTTCTTTGTAAATAACAACATAAACCCATATATTAATGAGATGCCTTGTTAGCACTGAATAATATACTCTGACTATGATCAAGTTGCTTATCTTCTTTCTCATGATCCATTATTCATCATTTTCATTAATAATATAATTAAAAAGTGTACTACAGTGCAACACATAAAAATTATTCTTTTGCCTTAGAGGTGACTCTATTTCACTTTTTCACCTTTAGTGGAACATCTCTTCAATGTTCCATTTAGCTGAACATGAAATACACATAGGAATTAATCCCCTGATGTCACTAAAACTACTTTATTGAAGATAACATTATTAAATTCAAAAGTTCCCACTGATCTATATTGTTGCTTCCATCACGTAAAAGTTTTATTCACTGTTGAATTATAACAATGTATGAATTGGCCTGTTATTTCATAACTTTATTCTGGAATATTACCTCTTCAGAAATTCTTAAGGCACTTAGATTTTATATTTTATAAAGAAACTATTAAAAGCCTTCTCTACTTTCTGTTTGAATGCTGAATAGAGACTATTGCTTTCATTTTTATTTTCCCTCTTTCTCTTATTTTTTTCTATATGCTTTTTTAAAATGTTATTTTTACTGTTTTAAATCACTATTTGTGTTGTATTATAAACCATGGATATCAGTAATTAGGTAACGTGAGACATAAATTTATTAAGCAAACAACAATTAATTACCTTGACAACAATAAGTCTATTGATTGAACAAAAGACAGGAAAAATGAGATCAGGAAAATCTAATTAATTCATGTCAACTCCCTGTAAACAATTAAGTGAATCCTAAAATCCAATTTTACTTGGTTTTAGAAAGAACTGTCTTAACAAATTAATCTTATGTCATTTTTAATCAGTACTTTTCTTGGTAGATATAGTAATGTTGATAGAAGAGGTTGGTAACCACCAGTAAGGAGATTTGAAAACTTATTCCTTTAACAATAAAAAGTTGGGCTAAATGTCCCCTTCCAACTCTAAGATTCTAGGAGTCTCTGAATAAGTCCAAAGAAGTTCTATGACCTTTGTAAGAGGCAGCTTGGGTTGAAAACTTTGATTAGAAAGTAAGAAAACAAGACAAGGAAATGGTTTTGATGCTTATGGTTTAAGGAAACAGAACAGAATTTTAAACTTGGCATGATTTCTCTGAGCTCAGAAGCAATGGATACCCAGAGCTATTTAAAATGGAAGTCAACATTCATCTTCTTGAAGACTCAGCAGAAAAAAAGAAAGCCACAGGTTAGATGAATCTGTCAACCCTAGGCTCATGCATATAACATGTTTAGCATTACACATGGATCAAATCACAAATCGGTCATTTTTTCTTCCAGAAATGATGGTCTATATTCCAGAAAGTAGAAAGAGATGGAGTTGTTAGCAACTCCTTAAGAGTAAGATTGAAAAAGGGACATAAAATTCAGGGTTTTTTATTATTATATTTAATAATGTTTGCTCCATGGTTGGAGCAGCAGCTTTAGCAGTATATATAGTCAATCAATCCTACAATTGCTTTATTATTTCCACAAGGTGGTGGCTATTCCATCTACATTGGCTGCTTTTCCTTAGCTGTCATGAAAGTGTCATACAACATTATACGGATGAAGCCACTGGCAGAATAACATTTTTTTTACAAGACAAAAGAGGTATTAAAAACAAATAGTTACACTTTGATTACCAAAACTAATGCAAAATGTAATTCCAATAGAGAATACTTCACTCAGAAGTAGAATTAGATGGTTATTAATCTGCTGCATTTTCCCCAGAAACAGTACTCATGTATGTCCATTAAAAAGTTAAGATTTTATTTTTAATAAGCTAAAAAGAACAATTCCAGAACTGGCCAATTGTGAAAGGAGACAATTTCAATACAAATTTAAAAGTAGTAAAAAGCATAGATAGCTATTGCTGCATATGTTTATCCTATGATTGAGCAATATTTTTCTCAGGATCACTGCAATGGATTAGAAAATAATAGTAAAACAATAAACATCATACCTGCTAGAACGGAAAAGAGGTGTGGGGGGAAAAAAGAACAATTTTCAAAAATACCAATTTGAGGCTGATTCAAATGTTCAGGTGAGTGTATGTCATTTTTTACTACCTTTAAATAAATCCCTTCATTTTGTAAAGTTGTAATTAGACTTGGAAAATATACCAGTGATGATAAATGTTTTTAAAACAAACCTTGAAGCACTTCAGATCTTCTTAGTTATAAGTTGTTGTGGAAGATTTGTACAGCCACGTGAAAGTAAATATAAATCTCATCTGTAACCTTTTGGCAGCTCATTAATTTAATAGGTTTTTTTTAGTAGGAAATGGATGCACAATGACATGGAGGAACTGCTACATATCCTCTCAGCACTGGAATCAGAACCAGGATGGGTTGTTGCTGGCATTACTGCCAGTTTTACACGCAAAATTTTTGGTCCACCATAGGAGAACAGGTACAGCGGCATGGTAGGCTTGGGTCACTGCCAGTTCCAGTGACCCAGGCTGCCAAATTACTACCAGTTCAGCCGAACCGGTCCGAACCGGTAGGAACCCACCTCTGATCAGAACCTAACAAGAAGAAATTTGATTGTTGAAAGCAAAAGGGGAAAGTTACTGTGTACTTCATGTTCAAAGTAGATAATTTTATCTGTATATAAACATGGAGCAAGCCCCACATACAGGCAACCCTCAATTTACAACTGTTCATTTGAACTGTTCATTACAACTGTTCAAAGTTACAATGGCAGTGAAAAAAGTTATTTATAACCATTTTTCACACTTACGACCATTGTAGCATCCCCATGGTCACATGATCAAAATTCAGGTGTTTGGCAATTCGTTCATATTTATGATGGTTGCCATGTGCCAGGAACATGTGATCTTCTTTTGCATCCTTCTCACAAGCAAAGTCAACGGGGAAGCTAAATTCACTTAACAACTGGGTTACTAATTTACAGCTTCAGTGATTTGCTTAACATCTGTGCCAGGAAAGATTAAAAAATGGAGCAAAATCCATTTAACAAATGTCTTACATTACATAAATTTTTGGCTCAAGTATGGTCGTAAGTCAAAGACAACTTGTATTCTCACTGATGATGTTACTTAGTAATGAAATATCTGCAAGCAAACAACCACACACAGCACAAAGGACTCCACAACTCATCAAAATAACAGAATCTTCCCCCATGTCTGATAATATAAAGAGATAAAGTATCCATTTAAATGTTTGTATGTCTGAATACAACAACACCAATTGCTGTCCATAAGTTATTTCAGGTACAGTATTTGGTTTTGGTATATTTAATGTAAAACAAGAGTTGTTAATTTAAATAACTTTAATTACATTTAATATTGCTAGTAATCTATTGTGGTCAGGTTAGTAATTCTCATTCATATATAAGTAATAAACAATTCAAGTTTTTGATAATATCTATAGCAACCAAATGAAAATATTTTCTTTATATATTAACCCCAGGAACTTCTATTAGTCCCTATCCTAATGATTATAATATGAATTTGTCTACACAACCATTGGAAGGATAGATAGATGGGTAGATGAATGGATGGATGGATGGATTTTTTTTTTTGCCTTTGTGGAGACAGGATGGGCATGCATCCAGTCTGTGGGCCTCCAGTTTGACACCCCTGGTATAGAGGAAGCCCCTGCAGTTTTCTTTTTCAGAAGTGGTTTGGCATTGCCTCCTTCCTAGGGCTTAGAGAGAGTGGCTAGCCCAGGGACACTCAGCTACCTTTATGCCTAAAGCACTACTAGAACCCATAGTCTTCTGGTTTCTAGCCTAATTATGTCTTAACCAGTACAGCAAACTGGTTCTCTATATAGGAATATAACAATCTCAAAATCACAACAATATAAAGATTGGCCCAGACTGAATCTTAGAGTTGATGCAGTAAAATCAATTAAGTGATTCATGAATTAATACTCCTTCTCTAAATTCAGTTATGTTTGCATCTAACTCACAATGTTTTGAATGAAAACAAATATGAAATCAATAAAATAAAATAAAAATAAACAATGCATTCTTGCTATTATTGTATTTGTTATATAAAGTCTAACATTCCTTTAGTGGAAATTACAGAAAGGGAAATCAAAGAAAGATGAGATACTTTTACTACAGCAAATGTGCCTATTGAACAAATGTTTGGAGGGTTGCCTGCTTGTTTGTTTGGCTTCAGGAAAAGCATCAGAAACACACAAACAGTTTCCATTTGGAAGCTAAATTGAAAGCGACCTTGTGCTTTTTAAAGGAAGGCTAGCAGCTGAGGTCACTAGAGTATAGTCTAATAGTGCTGCTCTGCCTATAGTTTGCAGGCATTCTGCAAAAAGAATATTATTACACAGATTATCCTGGCTTTCCCTTTGAAAAATGTATAAAACATAATCCAACAGCAGGAGAACAATGAATTTTCAGGAGGGAGCAGGTGCTTTATTTCACCTTCCCCTTCTCCTCTTCATCCTAGGACCCATTAAACATTAAACTTTGACTTAGAAACTTTTATTGATCACACCAACGGAACACTAATTATATTTTCTCAGCATGGAGATGCCGACAGTACAATATTTCATAGAGTTTGACTTAGAAGTGAGAGAGAAAACTCAATAGTATGTATCATTTTTTGCTTAATTGCTGAGGTCAAACATAATTCTTTGTAAAGAACAGTAACAATAACCGAGTTACTTAGACTTACTGTGAATAAGCAATACACAAATATATATATATATATCATTTGCTCATGCCTATAATCCTCTCATTGAGTAAGCAAGTAAGACTAACTACATCAGGTGTGTCAAATTCGTATTGTGATGGCAGCATCTCATGACGTATCGGGACTTTTCCTCCCTTCGCTAAACCAGACGTGGGCATGGCCAGCACATGACGTATTCGACCCATGGGCCGGGAGTTTGACAGCCATGAACTACATAGAACAAACTAGAAAAAGTTTGCTTAGTATAATTCCTGAATCTTCGAGTCATTACTATTAAACAAGTTGAGATTTTTAAGCCACCAGTAAACCAACATTACCACCAACTGAATATCATTCCTTCCTAAATAGTTTGGAGTACTCATGCAAAGAATGGACTAAAACCAACATTTTATCCATAGTAACCTAGAATAAATCAAGCATGCTAACAATATAGCATGTGTAACAATGAAGTATCATAATAGAAATATTCAGAAAAAAATGATGCTTCTATCAACATTCTGTATCTATGGAGACATCATTAAGCTATTTTAAAGACAATTAAAACTAAAGAGTGCATGATCTCTGTCTGTCTCTTCTTTAATTAGTATATTATCTATCACAGTTATAGAAGCATTACATAATTTGTTTTTAGTGGAGCAATTTTCGATTTGTCTATTTGGCTTGACATAAATTTATGTTTAATATCTACCTTTTGCAGGCAAAACTTAACATCAGCTTAAAAAAGAAGGAAAGGTGCTCCTTCATTTTGTTCTTTTTTAGAAAGAAAAAGACAGAGAGAGAGACAGAGGCAGACAGAGACAGAGAGAGACCGATATATGTTTCCATAAAGAGTTTCTTTGTGCACTTTGTGGCAAATGAAAAATCTAGCACAGATAAAAAATAATATGAACTTACCATTGAAATTCACTGCCCGGATGTAACTAAGCAACTCTTTGCCATCAATTGTGCTCATTCGAGGACAGAGTCCAATGTACCCAGGGCAAAGTTCTTTATGCATGTTGTGTAATGCATATGCCATTGAATATACCGCATCAATGACAAACTGAACCTTTCCTTCTTGTTCATAAGAAGAATCTCTTGCAATTCGTTCCAATCCTGTGAAAAAGAAGAGAGACGAGGAATCATTTTACTAGCCGAGACACTGAGGCAAATCTATGTATTGAATATTCCGTGTTGTACAAGAAGGTTGTGAACTCAAAATTAATTGCACATTCCTGGCAGATTGAATGCTTCGACACAGTTGATATTCACAATATATTTCAGCTGAGGAAATTAGAAGAAGTAGTAGCTGGGGAAAGTAGCAACTTATTTTGGAAACGAAAGGAAAGGAATCCTAGGAGGCTACTGGGATTAAATACTTCTGGATGGACTCAACATTCAGTGTTGTGTAAAACAGTTTTTTTAAAAAAGTTGGCAACTGTAACATGTTGTACTTGACACATCTTAAAGTTGCCAAGTTTGAACAACACTGGTGCAAACCAATATACAAATCTAAGCTAGAAAGTCTTCCTCAACATAAAATTTATAGAAAGTTCAATAATTAGAACTGTACACTAATCAAAAATTAAGTTTTTATTCAAACATTAATTTGGGAAGAGAACATTAAATGAAGTAAATATTAGTTACATTAAATATAACTAAATAAAAATCTACACCACCCTTACACATGCACATGATTTTAATCAGGCCATTGGATGAAAAAAAATGCTTTCATTTTTAATCACAAAGAAGTATCTGTTAGAAGATTACTGTATTTGCCATTGTCTTATAAATTAGGTGTAGAATGAGGAATTATTTTAAGAAACAGAACCTACTCAGAATACTGTTTCCAAACTCTTTGTTTTCAGCTAACTAATTCTTTCAGAATAGCTGGCTGACTATATTTAAACTGTTTTTATAGCATTTGAACAATTCAAATTTAATTTAAATGGGGAGACTACCTTTATATTCTCCCCATTTATTCCCGTGGTTGACAAACCACTTTGGAAGGAAAGTGTGTTTCCAGGTGGGGCCATTATTTGTATAAAAATAGTGTATTGTTTCTACTTCTAAGCCAGTATTGGCTGGGTGGAAAATTTGCAGAAGTCCATACATCTAAGAATATGTCTAAGAATTGCCCAATTTCACAACACTGTTTTAAATGAAAACTATTATAGATTTAAATTAAGGCCTACATATAACTCTTTTAAAGATGATCTTGACTGATCACATACAGGGGTGGAATTCTACTGGTTCGGACTGATTCGGGCAAACTGGTAGCTCCAACCATCATCTGGGAGCGAACCAGTTCATTCCAATGATGAAGTGGGCCCATCCATCTGTGACCCGTCAAAAGGGCGAACGACAAAACCGCGCCCGACTAAACCACCTTGCTGACGTCATCAACGCGGCTATAACAGCCAGCACGGAGAAAGAAGTGTGCTTTAAATAGCACGTTGAAAGAAAGCCGATTCAACTTAAGGTAAGGGTTAGATTTAGGATTAGGTTAAGGGTTAGGGTTAGGTTTAGAGTTAGGTTAAGGGTTAGGGTTAGGTTTAGGGTTAGGGTTAGGTTAAGGGTTAGGGTTAGGTTTAGGGTTAGGGTAAGGGTTAGGATTAGGTTTAGGTTTAGGGGGGTTAGGTTTAGGTTTAGGGGTTAAGTTTAGGTTTAGGGTTTCTGTCTCCGCGCTGTTGTCGCCCTGTTGATGACGTCAGCGACGTGGTTTAGTCAGGCGCGTTTTGTCCTTCGCCATTTTGTCAGTGAACCCATCCATCCACCCCTGCACTTAACTATAACCTATATTTTCTCAGCGGAGTTGTGTGGCAGAACAGATTGCCACGCCTCAGCTGTTTTCCTCCCCAGCAGTAATGTGGAAAGTATTTTTCTCAAAACTGTGCATGCACGATCACCAAACCAGTTGTTAAATTGGTAGGATCCCACCACTGCTCACATAGTAAGATTTTTTGATAATTTGGCCACCTAGTATTATTCCATTTATGGTATTAGTTGCTGATATTCTCACACAAAAATCAAATTGGTCATACATAACAGATACAGATTAACATTAAGTATAATTATCAGAGGCCAGAAAAAGGCAATTTAGGAAGACAAATATTTGATATACTTAAGGAGAAGCCGTAAGTGTTTATCTCTGAATCATTCTAGCTAATCACATTCTTAATTAACTCTGAAGAGTAACTTCACTCTGAAGAGTGAAGAAGGCTTCAAGCTCTTCTTAGGGTTATCTGCTGAAAGGGCTAAGCTTAAATGAATTGAAAAAGACTTCCAGGACTGCTGGCTACTCTAAGAAGTCATGTGTTTTACACTCACCAATCTTACTATTTACAGTATATTATTCAGCGTACGATCAGGGCCTTAAAAGCAGATCTGAGAATAAAGGCATAAGCCAACAAATGAATAGCAGACCTGTGAAAGCACAAGTATATTTTTTCACTTCATTTGGCAGTTGCAACTCATTTATTTTTCAGATTGATGTTTGCCAGATAAATGACTGTCTCTGGACAGCCATCCTATTCATATAAGTACTTTCTGGGTCCAGATTAAGGGTTCAATGATATCAAAATGACAGCACAACTGGGTAATCAAGTTCTGCCCCCTTTTAACACATCTCACGCATGTAAAAGGGGCAGGGCTTTGATAACCCATTGAATTCAAACTAGCTAACTTCTCAAATTAAACAGGTAGAAAAGAGGAAATGAATCAGTGACATTATGGGCAGTTAAATTTCCAAAGTCCCTCCCCAGTTTTCTATATGCACTAAAATCTAGATATGACAAACACCCTAAATATTCCACACATTTTTGTACATTATACCTCCATTTTCAATGTCATCTTTAAATGGTTTTACTCAATAGATATAAAGTCATCCAGAAGAAAATCATGTTTGTTCTTTATCACTACAAAAAATATAGGGAATGTAATGTTCCACTCCAATATGTCCTCAGTAAACACTCCTCTTTTAGTCATAAACATGCATCTTGTAAATCTTAAAGCTTCAACACATTTGTAACAGAAAATCAATCAGAGCTATTTCCCAATGTCATCAGTAAACTCTTCAAAGCAAAACAAAAATGAAGCTATTTGCATGGAAGTAGAAATGCAAGAGGGACAAGGGTTGTCAGAATGAGATCAGATCATAGGTGGTATTCAGCTAGTTCTGACAGCTTCTGGAGAACCTGTAGTGGAAATTTTGAGTAGTTTGGAGAAACAGCAAATAGGCTGCTCCCAGCTGATCTTCTTTTGTTGCCCTGAACAGGAGAATGCAGCTGGAAAGCAGGTTAGTGGGGTAGGGAGGGAATGGGGATTTTGCAGTATACCCCACGTCCACAAAGTCACACCCACAAAGCCATGCTCACCGAACTGGTAGTAAACAATTTTGAATCCCACCACTGGATCAGATGTAGTTTTAGGTTATTTTGAATTAACCTTGACCCTGGATATAACATATAATATAATATAACCCTGGCTTTAATATATAATATTAAATCAGAGCCTAGCTTCTATAAGTTTTACCAATCCCCTTTTCAAGTTTTGCTGATGCTGTATTTTCTCCTGTTTAATTAAGTAACATACTGTATTTCTGTGTTATGTGCGTGTATACACTGGGAAGCAGATAATGTGACCAATAAATTATGCTAATGATCTTAGGATGTCTCAACAAGCAGGATAGTGTTATAAAAACCAAATAATACAGGAGCAAATTTCATATGTCAAGAAAAATAGGCAAAATAAAGTGGGACAGTTCATACTGGAGATTTTAAATGAGAGGAAATCAGGGAACAAAATATATTTCAAATGCATCCATATGGAAGAGGCAGCTGGGGAGCACCTTGCAAGGTTACAGATTGTTCCACTATTAAATCCTTATTCCTAGCCAAGTGATACAGGCTGAAGTTAATACAAAAGAATCCCAGAAATCATACTCTGAATGCTTTCTCACATTATTTAACTGAATCATCTCCACCGCTTGATACATCTTCAAATCAAGTTCTCATGCCCCAAACTTGACTTTTTGCACAATTTAGGTTTTCTTTTTTACAATAAGAAACTGTATTTACATTGTTTTATTTTTCTTGGGACATGGTTTTAATGTCCAAATCTAGTCTACAGACCTGGAATTTTCATATCATCTACTATCTAAAACTAGGTTTCACCGCTTTAAAGCTTTTTTTTCAAAATCAGCAAGTCATGATGGTGTTGCCACTTGCGATTCTTAAAAAAATCTTAAAATGTGTGTCTTTTTATTTAAGCATAAATGGCAATTTTATGAATGGTCAATATAGTTTATATGTAGTTTCTTTGACAAAAATGTGAAAATTATTGGCCTTTACCTTATCCCATTTTATTGAGGTGATATTCCTCGGTGATTTCCATTAAATTATTAACCAGGTCTGACCCTACTTAGATTGGAAAACACATTTTCTGGAAGCAAAATACTAAAAATAATACTTAAAGTAACTGAAATTAAATTTCTTGACAAGCATTTATACAAACTGAACATTGTAGAAATATACAAAATCAGGATATGAATCTTTAATGATATCTAATTTAAGGAGAAATTATATTGTCTACTTCTCTAGGATTACTTTTCAGTCAAATTCAGAACTCATTCAAAGGTCTACTTCTTGGCTATAAAATTAATGGATAGCTAACCTCTTTATTTACAGCATAATCTTTTACTTTTTGAATCCCTTGCAATCCCCATAAGCCATATTGCAATATTAATTATAAAACAAACATATTAATTAACACAATATGTCCTTCTCTAATTATAGAATGATTGCAATAATGTGATTGGGCTTCCTCCCTCCTAAGAAAAACTGAAAGATTTAAGATTTTTTGAAGACACTGACTATCATTTCTCTTTCTAAATGTTTACAAGGAAAAAAAGAGCTGCTGAGAATATTATCTATCTAGTTGTTTCAAGGACCTAAACTAGTATAATTTAACTAGATGACAGTGACACATCAACCTAATTGGTTGTAAAATTTAATTATAGCAGTACTTTTCAAAATAAATGTTATAAATAAACATAGCTATAAAATGATGCATATTGTAAAAGCCATAAATACAAGTCAACCCAGCTACAAAAATGTATTTTATGTCAGTCTATTTATTAAATATATTTATGTCTTATGTCTTAATCTATTAAATATATTTGTGCTGAACTCAGGAAACCAAATTTTAACTTTCCTAATTTAAAGTAAGCCACTAGGTCCAGATACGCTACTGTAGTTCTTAGTCCACTTTTAGTTATATATCTTAGCAATAGAAATAGCAATAGCAGTTAGACTTATATATCGCTTCATAGGGCTTTCAGCCCTCTCTAAGCGGTTTACAGAGTCAGCATATTGCCCCCACAGTCTGGGTCCTCATTTTACCCAGCTTGGAAGGATGGAAGGCTGAGTCAACCCTGAGCCAGTGAGATTTGAACTGCCGAACTGCAGATAACAGTCAGCTGAAGTGGCCTGCAGTACTGCACTCTAACCACTGCGCCACCTCGGCTCTTGCATTTTCTATAGCCATTGTCAAGACACTTGGCTTGAGATAAAATTAGTGCCTTCAAAGATTATAAAGGAGTAAAAATTTAATTTATCAGTGGATTAAAGGGACTCCCTTACTGGAAACTGTCTGATACATTTAAATATATATCAGCTAACCTCAAAAGAGTTTTGATTGATTGGCTAGTCCAAAACCTTGGTAGGAAAAATATTTAAAGCTGAATCCTCATCTTCTATCTAGACCCCTTCCAGTCAGGCTTCAGACCCGGTTACAGCACAGAAACCGCTTTGGTCGCATTGATCGATGATCTCTGGAGGGCCAGAGATGGAGGACATTCCTCCATCCTGGTTCTCCTCGACCTCTCAGCGGCTTTCGATACCATCGACCATGGTATCCTTCTGCGACGACTGCGGGAGGTGGGAGTGGGAGGCGCCGTGTTGCGGTGGTTCTCCTCCTACCTCTCGGACAGGTCGCAGTCGGTGTTAGTGGGGGGGCAGAGATCGTCCCCTAGGCCCCTAACTTATGGGGTGCCTCAGGGCTCGGTCTTATCCCCCCTACTATTCAACATCTACATGAAACCGCTGGGTGAGATCATTCGCAGGCACGGGATTAGATACCATCAATATGCGGACGATACTCAACTGTATCTGTCCGCCCCGTGCCAACTCAATGAAGCGGCAGACGTGATGAACCGCGGCCTCGAAGCTGTTATGGACTGGATGAGGGTTAACAAGCTCGTGCTCAACCCAGAAAAGACCGAGTGGCTGTTGTGTTTCCCTCCCAGAGATTCGACCAATATTCCATCACTCAGGCTGGGGGGTCAAATTCTACACCCCTCAGAGAGGGTTCGCAACTTGGGAGTCCTCCTGGACTCACAGCTATCGTTTGACCACCATTTAATGGCTGTGACCAGGGGGGCATTCGCCCAGGTTCGCCTGGTGCGCCAGTTGCGACCCTACCTGAATCGGGAGGCTCTCACAACAGTCACCCGGGCCCTTGTGACCTCTAGGCTGGAATACTGCAACGTGCTCTACATGGGGCTGCCCTTGAAGAGCATCCGGCGACTTCAGCTAGTACAGAATGCGGCCGCGCGAGTGATTGTGGGTGCACCTCGGTTCACCCGCATAACACCTATCCTCCGCGAGCTGCGCTGGCTACCTGTCGATCTCCGGATGCGCTTCAAGGTGCTATTAGTCACCCATAAAGCCCTACATGGCAGTGGATCTGGATACTTGAGAGACCGCCTTCTGCCAATTACATCCCTGCGACCAATAAGATCACATAGATTAGGCCTCCTCCGTATACCATCGGCCAGCCAGTGTCGGCTGGCAACTACAAGGAGGAGGGCCTTCTCAGTAGTAGCCCCGACCCTTTGGAACGAGCTCCCCGTAGAGATTCGCACCCTCGCCACCGTCCAGGCCTTCCGCACAGCCTTGAAGAACTGGCTCGCCCGTCAGGCCTGGGGACAAGGATAGTTCCCCTCCCGAATGATGAATGTATGTTGTTTATTATTTTATTATATGTCTTATCTTAATGTCTGTATCTCCCCTTCCCCGATTTTATGTGAGCCGCCCTGAGTCCCCTCAGGGAAAAGGGCGGCCTACAAATATTAATAAAATCTCTAAAATCTCTCTAAATCTCTTCTTCATTTCGTTGTTACTTTCTATTTTTTACTACCCTCTTTGCTAAATAGAGCATGAAAATCTTGTAAAATATCATGATTGTTAAATGAAGCTACATAATCCATTTGCAATCTCCTAAATATAAACAAATATATCCCAAGTGTCCCCATATCAATTTCCATTTCTAAGATACAAATGACATTCCATCGAAATAAAAAGATAATTCTGTGACTGATGGACTTTAGTCTTTCCAGTTTTGTATCATATAAATTTCCAGAGCTAACAATTCATAGCCATTTAATTCAACAGTTAATCTAGGGCTTTATATCACTTTAATTAATACTGGCCAAATTGAACCTATTTGGATCATGGAACACAGTTCATTACACACTAGTTATCATTCCTGTAGAAAAATCACATTTATTTAAAGTTAAAGCTACAAAATATCTGACAGTAATTATACTTTGAAGTAAAAAAAAAGGGATTGTGTTTTATAGCCATCAAGTGTTTGGCAAAATGTAAACTCTTGTGATGGTGAGAAATGTTGCCAATAGTAATTCCACTTTCTCTCAGGAGTTCTATTATAAAGGGATTATAATAGTATGAACAGTTTAAATAAAATGAGAGACCACCATTACTATTTTAAAGCTAGAGATGTTAAAATGTACAGACCTACAGAGAAATTAAATGCAAGCATCCGAATCTTAGCCTAAAATTGAAATGTACCTGTTTGAAAAAGGGATATAATAGGAGGACTAATGGATGTTTTATTAAGTGATGGATAAGAAGATAAAGGTGTGTGAAAGAAAATGTATCCTTTTAGAGGGAGCCTTATTCACACATTTTTTGCTGAAATCCAAGGACATAATTCTGTTTATGGTTGTCCTTCTTTTCTCACATCTTTTCTCAATTTTCTTTCTAAATAAAACCAATTAAGGTGAAAAATATGGAGCAGCTGAACAATTTGGTTTTAGTCACAGCACCAAGCAGGCCTTTCCTTTTGAAAGTACAAGAATCTAATGAATTCATGAATCATCTGATATTGTTTTTAAAAGAAAGAAGTTCATGCAAACTTTTTGTCATTGTTCTTGGTCTGTAATTTATTCAGACATAACTCCCATTCTCACTTATAAACAATCAATTCCATGTGATTATCTCAATAGGATGACAGTGCAGTCCCATGCATATCTACTGAAGTCAAGAATATACAAGAAACATGCTATTACAAAAAATACCATATTACCACCAGCCAAATTAGACAAGGATTTTAACTGTATGCCAAAATGTGTCCTTCTCTGCTTTTTTGACTCAAAAACCTAGTAAGTTAGTTTTGAAGAAAGTGATTTTTTTCTTTTTTTAAAAAACCAAAGTATTAAAGGTAAAGGTTCCCTTTGCACATATGTGCTAATCGTTCCTGACTCTAGAGAGCGGTGCTTATCTTTGTTACAAAGCCGAAGAGCCAGCATTGTCTGAAGATGTCTCCATGGTCATGTAGCTGGCAAGACTAAACAGCAAAGGCGCACGGAACACTGCTACCTTCCCACTAAAATATTCCTATTTTTCTACTTGCATTTTTACATGCTTTCAAACTGCTAGATTGGCAGAAGCTGGGACAAGTAATGGGAGCTCACTCCATTATGTGGCGCTAGGGATTTGAACTACCAAACTGTCGACCTTTCTGATCAACAAGTTCAGTGTCTTAGCCATTGATCCGGTGCATCCCCCCTACCAAAGAATTAGTCCTAGGTAAACAATAGTTCATAATGGGTAATGAATTAATACAAATAATAAATTATATTTAAAAACAAAATTGCATTTCTCAAGAAAGACTACTGTGTTTCCCCGAAAATATGACCTGTCCTGAAACTAAAGCCTTGCCACATTTTTCGCATGGGCAAAAATATAAGCCCACCCCTGAAAATAAGCCCGATGGACAATCCCCCCTCCAGCCAGGCAGAGCACCGCTGACCTAGCAGTATCTCGAAGGCCCCAAGCTGCGGGAACGAGGTGGGGGCAAAGGCGCTCGTGTTGCTTGGTGCTTTTGGGGTACTGCTAGGTCAGTCAGCGGTGCTGTGCCCAGATGAAGAGGGGGATTGCCAGGCAGCTGCTCTCTTGCAAGCAGGTTCCTGAAGAGCCAGGCACAGCCTCAGGGTCGAATAGCTGTGTTTCACTGTTGCAACCTCTTACCTTTCCAGGTCTGTTGCGCTCCTCACCCTTTCGCCCATTGAATCCCCTTGTAAAAAAAACCTCATGAGTTCAACATGAGGGATGGCGGGGAAGAAAACCAGGCAGGCTGCCTTTACCATTGCGGTAAGGTGGGCGGTATTGGGCCGCGAGGCGTGCCTCTTACCTTTCCAGGTCTGTTGCATTCCTCCCCCTTTCACCCATTGAATCCCCTTGTAAAAAAAACCTCATGAGTTCAACTCGTGAAGTTTTTTTTTACAAGGGGATTCAATGGGCGAAAGGGCGAGAAATGCAATGGACCTGGAAAGGTAAGAGGCACGCCTCACTTCCCCCCCACCTGCCACCCCTCCCTAAAAGGATGGTGGGAAAGGGAACCAGGCAGGCTGTCTTTACCATTGGGGTGGGCGGTGTTTTTTTGTGTGAGAAGGAACAGGCAGGAGGGGATGATCGCATTGCTGGCCTGCTGCTGTTTTTGTGGCAGGCTCTTTTTGTGTGGGAGGGAAGGGCAGGCGGTGGAAGCACTTTGCTTCACCTGCCACTGTTTTTGCGGCGAGCCCTCTTTTTGCCCCGCAAGCTGTACTGGTAGGTGGTACAGTGGTAATGGCGGGGACCGGTTGAACATGCACTTAAATAGTTGGGAGTGGGCTTATTTGGGGGGGAGATCTTATTATGGTGAATGCTCTGAAAAGCCCGATTGGGCTTATTAGCAGGGCATGTCTTATTTTCAGGGAAACCCAGTAGTAAAGAGTTAAATGATTCAAAAACTTCCTACCGAGTCAAGTATATCTTTTAAAGTAGCCATCTGGTGTCCTCTAATGCAGTGTTTCTTAACCTTGACAACTTTAAGATGTATGGAGTTCAACTCTCTTAATTCCCCAGTCAGCACAGAGAATTGTTGCTTGGGGAATTCTGGGAGCTGAAGTCCACATATCTTAAAGTTGTTTGCTCTAATGCCTAATGACCCAAGTCTTTTTATCGGTTCAGAATATAAACAGAGGTTTTCCTCTGGAAGAAGAAGATTTCAATGAATATCAAAATCTTAAATCTTATTTACAGATTAACCCAGTGGGAAGGGACCTTGTAGGTTTAGTCCAACCCCCCACCCAAGCAGACCTTACACCAATTCTGGCAGAAGAGGCTCTTCTTGAAAGCTTCCAGTGATAAAGCTCCCACAGCTTCTGAAAGCAAGTTGTTCCGTTAGTTGATTGCACTCACTGTCAGAAAATTTCTCCTTATTTCCAAGTTGAATCTCTCCTTGTTCAGTTTCCACCCATTATTCCTTTTCTGACCTTCAAGTGCTTTGGAAAATAGCTTGACCCCCTCCTCACTGTGGCAGCCCCTCAAATATTGGAACCCTTCTATCATGTCTCCCATGGTCCTTCTCTTCACTAGACTAGCCATGCCCAGTTTCAGTAACCGTTCTTCATATGTTTTAGCCTTCAGAACCCTAATCATCTTGGTTGCTCTTCTCTGCACTATTTATAGAGTTTCAACATCTTTTTTTATAGTGCAGTGACCAAAACTGGATGCAGTATTCTAGGTGTGGTCTTACTAAGGCTTTATAGAGTGGTATTAGTACTTGGTCTTGATTGAAATCAAGTCCATCTGAGTCCTGTATAGCAAATGTTTTCAATAATATTAAAGGTATTCCTTGAGAAGTATATTTTCAAAATGAAGAGCTGTCTTTTACAATTGACTGGTGGTAATTTTGTCAATGCTGATCGTGTTATGTGGTACTCAAAATTTTATTGTACCCAAACAGCCTATTACTATTGGTACTATTTTCTTTTGCTACAGCATTCTCTTTCTATTTGAAAATCTTTGCCTTTTGTGGTTTCCTCCCATTCTTTCTCTTCTATTTTGCTGTCTTCAGTATTGCAACATTCATGGATTTTTTTTTCTTTCTTATCAACATTTGTTAAGTCTGGGGCATTTTGTGGAAGGCTTGTCTATTTGAATTCTGAAGTCCTAGAACACTTTAGCTTCTTAATTTTTTTATTATTTTGTCTAGTTTATAATGCCATTAGTTCTCACAAATCAACTTTTCCAGTTCTCTATTAAAATAAAATAATTAGCCATAGCTTTCACTGGGAATGAATTAGTTCCATGTGATATTTTAGGAATCAAAGAAAATAATTTGCCTATTATCACTGTCATAAGTAACATTTTCCATTAGCACAATTCCTCCATAGTTGGGAAGTTATATACAAGTACAGTGCCGACTGGCGACTACGCGGAGGAGAGCCTTCTCAGTTGCAGCTCCGACGCTTTGGAACGATCTCCCCATGGAGATTCGCACCCTCACCACCGTCCAGACCTTCCGCAGAGCCCTCAAGATCTGGCTATCCCGTCAGGCCTGGGGATAAGACCCTAACCTCGCCCCACCCGAATGCTGAATGAATGTTGTGTTTTACTGGTTTATTTTTTATTCACATTTTTTTTTCTTGTGTTTTGTCTTGCACTCCCTTCCTATTAATTGTAAGCCGCCCTGAGTCCCCTCAGGGAAAAGGGCGGCCTATAAATGTCAAATTTAAAAAAAAATGACTAAAAAAATGTGTGTATATGTGTATATTGTTTTTTTACCTTGATACACAGATCAATTTCTTATATACAATAGCATGCATAAAATGTACTATCAGACTCGCCCCCCAGTATATTCTATTTTTAGCATTTCTGGTACTCAGTTATAATAACTCTACTAGATATATGACCATATTTTTTAACATTATTATTTTTGGATCTTAATTAAATCATTTTCCCAATGCACCAGATTGAATGTGAAGATTTCTGGAATGTTGTTTAAGAAACATAATGTGATTATGCTAATAGAGGAAGGTATGAGTCTGTTTTTAGTTTAGTGTACCAGTTGTTTGATTAATTCATCCAATCATCATAAAGATCAGTGCATAAAATAACGATTGCTTGTCTGATGAAACATGCTCAAACTGCTGTATTTCAGATAATGAGCTTCATGGCATAAATTGAAATCCAACTTTAGAAATAATGACTCAGAGTTGCAATGAAATGCACACAGGTGCACGGAGGCATAGGTAGGTGCACAAATTGACACCAACTCTAATACAGAGGAAACAGGAGTCATAACAGCCAGTGTTAAAGACATTTAAATAGTTTTTGCAAATAATTATTCAGGATTTTGATGAGATGGCCCCTTTACTTCACTGTGCACATACAACTCAGATGTAAAATCTGAGATTCCCCTCTCGAATCATGTGGCTGTTGGTTTGTTTTATATGCCTTGTACTTCTTGTGTAGTTTTTGTGTTTCCCTTCCCCTCCTTGGGTTTGTGTGTCGCCCTGAGTCCCACTGGGAATAGGACGGCATATAAATAAAATGAAACTTGAAACTCGAAAATTGTGCCAAGGACTGAGAGTAAAATAGCAGGATCACAAGAAGGTGCTTCAACTCATGCAAACTCTTTGTACTTTGCTATAATGCATGTGATACCAGATATATACTCAATCTGAATAAGTGCCAAGAATTGTAGTTAGAGAAATAAACAAATACACACTGATATATAAGCAACCCTCAAAGTAGACCAGACTAGGAAATCAAAGCCATAAAATCCTTCTTTTATAATAAAGTGCTTTGGAAATCAGAATTTGCTTTCTCTCTCCCTCCCTTTATTTTGAGAGAACTAGGAAGAGTTTTCTCTGAGATGTTTACTTGGGTAACAGATCTAGCCTGGGCTCAGGTTTCATTTATCTAACCACTGTCTTTTTTGCACCTCCTGTTCCACATACTTTTTCTTCCCAGTACAATAAACAAGAAATCTTTTTATACAATTCAATAGCTACCACCTTATTTATTATTAAATTCAGCTTACCCATCTCTCATTGATCATGACATAAAATACAAAATAGAAAACTACATAATAACTAATAGTACACCAACAATTACAAGATTGTGAAGGCATTTTTGGCTTTGGTACCATTGACCAGAAGTCCCCCAAATAGCTCAACCACTTCATTATATAAAAATTAGCTTTCCCAAACAGAAGGAAATTTCAAAAGCAGATTACCATCTCATTAGTGTTCAGTATGAAATGAAAAAGCAAAACTATATACACTACTTTGTCATGTCCGAAGCAACTACTTTCAGACAATAAACTTTCAGAATATCCAACAATTATTTTAAGGGAGCATCCAAATTTTTCCAGAATTATTCCTTCACAAATAGGAAGAATGCTATATATAATTGCTATATAAAATTCTATATATAATTGCTATAGTTCAAGTTTCTATCTAAGATCATATCATCTTTTGTTTAGAAATGAGTGTATTATCCCATTGAAATGTAAAGTCAGAATAAATTTTCCCTATGATTTTGTAGCTTGGTTTACAGGAGTTGCATGGAAAGAAAATGAGAAAGGCTGTATGCAATCCAAGGAAACTCTGGATGTAATGTATATAAGACAGAAGCCCAATTCAATAAAGCTCATTTGCATGATGATCTCACTGACTAGCTAAGGAAGCCTTTTTTTTTTTTTTAAAAAAAATCAAATTCCATTTCTTTCATTTGGAGGTTTGCTCGCTGCTTTTTTGTATCAAGTCACACCAGTGGTAGGTTCCTACTAGTTCGGCTTGGGTCACTGGAACCGGCAGGCTTGCCATGCCCCCCAATTGGTTCTCCAGTCGCCCCTATCTTGTTTTTGAGTTCTGCGCATGTGCAGAACAATTTTAATTGAACTGCACATGTGTGCACGGCGCATCCATCGCACAGACAAGCAAACTGGCAGTAAAGCTGACCAGAACCCATCCCTGAGTCACACCCTTAAATTTTTGAAAGTGCAGAAAACTAAATAGTCTAACAAAAGGAGAAGAATATTATAGGGAACAAAAAGTGTTGCTTTCTTTACTTATTAGCTGCTTATGAGCTAGAAAATAAAATAAATACCATATAGAGAAAAGCCATAAGTAGAGTTTTCTATCTGGTCAGGGCCAGCTCTAGAAATGTTGGGGCCCTAGACAAAGTCATATTCTGGCACCCACTCTAGTTTCAATCATCTTCCAATTTTTTAAGGAATTTTCAAAACATCCTCTTTTTTTCTTAATTATATATAACCTTTGAGTTGGACACAGGATGTGCCATTTCTGCTTTTTACTTTTTTATTCTGTGCTTTGGAAGCCTTTTCAATTTCCATGATCTCCAAGACAAGGCATCCCTAGAGTTGGCCTTGATGTGTTGTTGGGTTTAGCCCAAGAATCAAAACAATCCAGCCAGAATTCAGTCCTTTATTTGCTTACATACATAGACAGGATTGTGCCAGATTAAACCCTTACTACTCTCACCCTAATGGATATATCCTAGGACATACAAGAAAGTGACTATCTTTACTCTCTTCCTTAGCCTCCTGTCCAGCTCCAGGCTGTGCTGCCACTTCTTAGAATCTGTTCCTCATTTCTGGGAAATTGCCATTTCACTGTAGTCCATCAATTCCCATTCTCCCATATGTGATGAGCTAATGGTTTTTGAAGGCCTTCTATCTTAAGTGTTCTGATATGTAATTGGAATACTGTAAAAATTATATTCCTTTCTTCAGTAGTAGCACAACCCAACCATGCATGTTTATGATCAGCAAAACTAATTTATTTTTTAAATGGAAATTTCATGCTGTAAATCCAGTTTTTAAAAGTGGCATTTTGCAAGTTTTCTAAAAATATATTACTGAGTATCATCTCAATCTGTATTTTTCCAATATCACATTTTCTTTTTTGGGCGAGGGGTCCCTTATCATTGTGAAAGTGTTGCTCTGTGGTTATTCCTGCAACCTGCATACAGCAAGTTTAAATTCAGATGATGCCATTCAAAACAAATAACGTTATAGTTTAACTAATAATAAATAAGTTGTGCTAAATAGCATTCACATAACTGCATACGCATTTAAGTTTAAACTATGTTCAGATTGTAAAACAAAGGTATTTAGCACCACTTCAACTCAAGAGAGAACCAAAGAAAATAATGGCAATAATGTGAGGAAAGTATCCTGTAAACATATTATTTTAAATAAAAAAGATGTCCAGATACGTTATTCAAACGGACATGTATATACAATGCAGCTCTTGTATTTAACCCATTCATGATCTGTTTTCTACATTACACATGTACACAAATCTAAAGGATTATTATAATTTTAAAATCAGAATATCATTTTCCCCACCTTCTGCCGAGGTGGCCCAGTGATTAAATGCAGCACTGCAGGCTATTTCAGCTGACTGCAATTCTGCAGTTCGGCTGTTCAAATCTCACCGGCTCAGGGTTGACTCAGCCTTCCATCCTTCCGAGGTGGGTAAAATGAGGACCCGGATTGTTGGGGGCAATATGCTGACTCTGTAAACCGCTTAGAGAGGGCTGAAAGCCCTATGAAGCAGTATATAAGTCTAACTGCTATTGCTATTGCTATTTTTAATGTGTGCCAGAGTGCCCACAGGAAAAAATGACAATAAAGGTTATCTTATGTTAATATTTATTTTATTAGAAAAAGGAATCTATTTTTTTCTGATTTCATGGTAATAATGTTTGTTCATCCTGTGTTACTCTATTATGCTAAATTCTCAGGAGGAAGGGAGGAAGGAGAAAGAGAGGGAGGGTGGGAGGGAGGAAGGAAGGAAAGAAGGAAGGAAGGAAGGAAGGAAGGAAGGAAGGAAATCACATATAGGAATCCAAACCTTGGATTCTTCTGAAAGTAATTTATGGGCCAGAACAAGAGGTGAGTTGCTCCTGTTCAGTCCGGTTCAGCCAAACCAGTAGTGGAATTTAGGCCTGGGTCACAGAACCTGCAGCAACCCAGGCCTGCCATACCCCCGAACCAGTTCCTTCACTGCCGGTGGGCTGCCACCATTTTGGTTTTTAGTGTCTATGCCTGCACAGTTCACTGTAAATTGTTCTGCACATGTATGAGGAACAATTTACATTGAACAGTGCATGCATGCGCAGTGGGTTGCGAACCGGTAGTAAAACTGGCAGCAACCCACCCCTGACCAGAACCATGAAATTGGAAGCATGGGTTTTTTACTTCAAGCTGGTGAAAGATAGCTTGATGTATTTTGAGTTGAAGTCTACATACAACTTAATGATTGAAGCACTAGAAATGTAAAATAATTGTTTTGAAAATACTTTCCAACTATCTTGTTGCTCAATTATATGTATATGCAGGCTGTTTCAATAGAATAAATTCAAGAGTTAACAAACCTGACACCTATCACCTTCAAGAACTCAATTTAGCTTTTTACATTATTCACTGCTACTAGCAATCAGAAGATAAGACTGAGGAACTGAACCTTTTATTGGGGTTATCAGACTGATTATAAAGTAGAATGTGGCTGTTTGGGGAAACAGAGACTATTCCAAGATTGAGTTCTTTTCATGTGCTTCTTCAACTACTGTTTGTTTGTTGCTGTTTTATGATTACATTTTATAGTTGCTGTTTTATTATTATATTTTATATCCTCTTTATCTTTTCAGTCAGGAATCACAGTGACGACTAAGCAGTTGCTCCTTGAGGTAATGATCCAATTACATTAAAAAACCTTACTGGTGGAGATTTTATGTATCAGAGAAAGATAGAACATTCTGGAACTGAATCTGAGAAGAAAAGAACAGTCTTTGCTCTTCACAGGAAATCAATGCACTATCAGTCCTCTAGAAATGAATGCTGTGAAACCACATTTTATGCACAGTGTGGATATATGAATAAATAAATGCTGTCAGTCTCTAGTGACCTTCTTCTATAGAAAATGAGCCTTGGGTGGACAAAAATACAATGCCTTGTATTTTTCCCTGCACAGAAATGTGGAATGTCCAAGTAACAGCAGGCTTAAGGGAACTTAATTAAAGGTCAAGATGAAAACCAAGGGGGAAACTAGCTCTATAAAAAGTTTCCATGATGCTCAAAATCAGTGTGTTAGATTATCCTACACCAACAGCACTTTTTGTCAGTAGATGCATTAGAAAAACTATATTCTTAACTTCCCATATAATTCCCTACCTGACCCAATTTGGCCAGTTTTGTACTAGTGATATGAAAATTAATGAGATGCTGGGTAAGGGTGGGCTTCAAAAATTTCAGCAATGGGTTCTCTGCCTGGTTGCTGGGTGGGCATGGCCAGGATGGATGTAGTCTAGCCGGCCTCCTGCACCATGGGGGGAGGGGGCATTTTCACATTCCCCAGGCTCTGGAAGCTGTTTTCAAGCCTCTGGAAGGGCAAAAACTGACTCCCCCTGGGCTTCAGATGCCTTCCAGATGCCGGAAATGGGCCCATTTCTGGACTTCTGGAGCTTCCAGGAGGCCCGTTTTGCCATCTCCCTGAGCCTCCATGCAGCCCTGCACTTACCTTGTATCCAAAATGGGCCACGTAGAGACTCCTGGGAGGGTAGGAGCAGGGTGGGCAGAAACCAGCCAGGGGTGGGATAACATTAGCTACAGGTTCTCCCGAACCCGGGCAAATCCATAGAAGCCCACCCTTGAAGCTGCGGCATGTAAGTCCCATTTTTTTAAAATAGTTAAAAGATTCAGAATACATTCAAATCTTCACTGATATCAGTGACCAGTATCTAATAAAACTTGATACTATTAAAATCTGTATAAATAGGGAAGAATTTATTATAAACCTAGGAAATTGTAAGCTACACCTTTCAGGTACAAGATAGCAAATTTGGCTTTACTAGAAGTAACAGAATGACATATACGTATCTGAAAGGTAAATAGAACCAGCCAGAAAGACTAGAGAATTGGTTTACATGTGGGAACATCAACTCTAAGCATGCATCAGCATAAAGTGGACCATATAATATGATTTGCAGTTGCAATAACCCCTTTGCAGCATGGGAAACACCTTAACACAAATTGAATTGCTAGATCAGCAGGTCAGCGGTTCAAATCTCACCGGCTCAGGGTTGACTCAGCCTTCCATCCTTCCGAGGTGGGTAAAATGAGGACCCAGATTGTTGGGGGCAATATGCTGACTCTCTGTAAACCGCTTAGAGAGGCCTGAAAGGCCTATGAAGCGGTATATAAGTCCACTGCTATTGCTATTGCTATTGAATCTCCCTCCTGAGAAGATCTGCTATAGGGATATTGCATTATGGCTCTCAGTGTTGGGAAATTGTAACATGGCTGGGTGTTCATCTTATTAATGCCAGCCCGATGACAAAGAGTTGAATTTGAGACACAGCAAACAACTTGGGATATGTTCTTTAAAAATTGTTCTGGACTCTTTCTGGGGGCTTGAAGGAATTATATAAGCTTAATTGGGCAATGAACCACAATCACTCTCTAACTCTGTCTAGGCATAATTTATTTTTGCCTCTGCAATTTACAACTCTCGTTATATACTTTTTCTTCCTATACAACCACACTAATACACTTTTCCTTCCCCAACTTTCTATAATGCATGTTTTGGAAAAGAGGAAAAGAATAAATATCTTTGTTCATCCCCTGAATTTCTTGGAAATGAACCATTGAGTATGGGAATTCAACTTAGCCCTAGATCAATACATACATGCATGCATGCGTGCAAAAATAATTTATTTAAAACTTTGCACCATAAAAAGCAGGAGAAGATACCTGAGTTGCAGGCTGTATTTTTTTTTTTTTTTTGTAAAATTAAAGAAAAGACAAAGAGTCCTTCTCCATGTTCTCTCTGATAAGAATTTTAAAAGAAACTCTCTTATCCATCTGCATTCCAATGTTAATGTTTGCCATTCAGGAAGGAAAAATTAAAGGCTGTAAATACTTTGCATCAGGGGAGAATGTTGTAAATTGATCTGTATTTGAAATAAAGCAGTAACTGGAATTCTTTCATAATAGCTTAATTAGGTTTTCTATAACAGATTAACTAATCAGATACTCTTACATCACTAAATTCTTGTTTTGATTATATGTTTGGTTTCCTCTCTAACTTTTAAGATTTTGACTGTTTACAATGGATTCTACCTCCAGAGGACAATAATTTTCTACAAATTCCCTGAAATGACTGTAATACCACACCACTTTCCTTTTCGTTCATTATTTTTGCAACTTGGTGTGCTATTTAAACATTACTTTCAAGCTTTGCAGATATAAAGGGGAAACTTTTTTTTTATTTCATCACTCCTGCCAATCAAGGACCTTCCTATTTAGCTTGGACAAGAAATAATTGGGGCTAATGACCTTTAATTTTTTTGAGTTTTGAAAAGCAAGCAATAGTTTCTTTTCAGGTATAATTTCGCACCAATAATAACTGTTACTTTGCAGTGAATCTAATCTAATATCTCTATTCTGGAGAAAACTTTGAAATGAAAATCATGTGGTTAATATAACTGCCCTAGTTTTTGAACTTATTTGTTTTTCTTTGTCCCTTGCTTTAACCATATATTTGGGTTGGTTTCATAAACCAACAGAGTATGTTTTTATGTCTCCTATTCTGGCATATAAATTTGTAAATATTTAATGCTAAATGTACTCGCAGACACACACACACATACAAATATACACAAAACACATGCATATAACTAATATGTGTTAATTTCATTCATTTTCATTTCCCTTTATTTGTATGCCGCCCTTTTCCCTGGGGGGACTCAGGGCGGCTCACAGTTCAAAAAAAAGGGGGGGGGAGGACAAACAATTTTCCAACATGAAGACAATACAACATATTAAAAAGAAAACACAACAGTCACACAATTAGAATCTTAACCCCAGGCCTGATGGGATAGCCAGATCTTTAGAGCGGCGCGGAAGGACTGGAGGGTGGTGAGGGTCCGGATCTCCACGGGGAGTTCATTCCAGAGGGTCGGAGCAGCCACCGAGAAGGCTCTCCTCCGGGTAGTTGCCAGTCTACACTGGCTGGATGATGGAATTCAGAGGAGGCCTAATCTATGCGATCGTATCGGTCTAGTGGAGGTAATTGGCAGTAGGCGGTCTCTCAAGTACCCAGGTCCAGTACCATGAAGGGCTTTGTAGGTGATAAGTAGCACCTTGAAGCGTACCTGGAGACCAACAGGCAGCCAGTGCAGCTCGCGGAGGATAGGTGTTACGTGGGTGAAGCGAGGTGCACCCACGATCGCTCGCGTGGCCGCATTCTGGACTAGCTGAAGTCGCCGAATGCTCTTCAAGGGCAGCCCCATGTAGAGCACATTGCAGTATTCCAGCCTAGAGGTCACAAGGGCACGAGTGACTGTTGTGAGGGCCTCCCGGTTCAGGTAGGGACGCAACTGGTGCACCAGGCGAACCTGGGCAAATGCCCCCCTGGTCACAGCTGACAAATGATGTTCGAAGGTCAGCTGTGGATCCAGGAGGACTCCCAAGTTGCGAACCCTGTCTGAGGGGCATACAGTTTGACCCCCCAGCCTGAGAGATGGAACACTTGGCCAATTCGTGGGAGGGAAACACAACAGCCACTCGGTCTTTTCTGGATTGAGCACAAGCTTGTTGACCCCCATCCAGTCTTTAACAGCCTCAAGACCCTGGCTCATCACATCCATCGCTTCGTTGAGTTGGCACGGGGCGGACAGATACAACTGAGTATCGTCCGCATACTGGTGGTATTTTATCCCATGCTGTCGAATGATCTCACCCAGCGGTTTCATGTAGATGTTGAAAAGAAGGGGGGACAGGACCGAACCCTGCGGCACCCCATACGTTAGGGGCCTAGGGGTCGATCTCTGCCCCCCAACTAACACCGACTGTGACCTGTCCGAGAGGTAAGAGGAGAACCACTGTAAAACAGCGCCTCCCACCCCCACCTCCCGCAGTCGTCGCAGAAGGATACCATGGTCGATGGTATCGAAAGCCCCCGAGAGGTCAAGGAGCACCAGGATGGAGGCATGGCCTCTATCCCTGGCTCTCCAGAGATCATCGGTCAACGCGACCAAAGCGGTTTCTGTGCTGCAGCCAGGTCTGAAGCCTGACTGGAAAGGATCGAGATAACTAATCTCTAACTAATAACTAATATGTGTTAATCCTAAGACATATTTTGAAATCCAACTTTCCAAAAAGATTTGGGTGATTGTCTGTAGCTTTACAAAAATTATCCATTTTTTTTACAAATGTCTCTAGACAACCACAAATGGCATTAAACTCTGTCCATTGTTGCTTTCCAATGAATAATGCTTTAGTAGATCATAGTATATTGAAGTTAAGAAATTCATGATGCATATTGCTTTCTTTACATCTCTACTTTTCAAAGGCTCCATTTTTCTAAAAGAACTGTGCTACACTAATCTCTTGCAAAATGTTAGATGGTATAATTGCAAAAGGGACTTTCATTTTAATTATTTGGTGTTTGATTTTAATGTAAATTGGGTGATTATGCTGTGAGATTAAGTTTTCAATTTCTCATAAAATTTTGCATTACAAAACAAGTGTGATATCACAATATATTTTTCACTGCCACCATGCCAACATTATTTTTTCAATGGTACTGTACATATGGATGTGGCACAATTATTATGCTCACTCTCATCATGAAAGTGCCTCTCTAGATTCATGAAATGTTTCCATAATTAGTGTATAAATAAATGTGCTAAATCTGTTTTTTGATAGATAGGATTAATCATTGAGCAGCAAAGTTGGTTAAAAAAAGAATAGATTTATCCTTTTGGTACCAACTGTTTGTCTGTATAAGTTTTATATTTGAATGTAAATCAACTTCACCAAAGCAACTACTTTAAAACCTCAACTGCATTAAGCTGCAATTAATTTAACATTCAAGATGGTTAAAAATTAAATGGCATCCCTTTTTGAATTTAGTATTATGAGCTCCAGACAAAATTTTCCGATTATTATCAGAAACCATGGTTCCACTGGAAGTGTGACATGCCACATCAACAAATGCCAAGGAAACAGCAGCTTGCTAAGCTACCAGCAAGCTCCCTCATTAGCAGTGGCTACTAATGAGCAGCTACTTCTAGAAACAAGTTAGGGGACCAAATGCATATCCAAGTTACATTAAAAAAAATCCTTTCCGCCCTGAGGCATCTTCAAAAAAGCTTCAACAATAGGAAAACTTTGGGAAGTAAGCTGCATTAAAATTGTTGCCTAATGAATAAGTAAAGAATTTTAGGTGGTCATTTCAGACTTCCACAGATAGCACTCACTCTAATTTCTTTGACAGTCTGACACATACAAATGCCTTCCTGGCTGACATTTCAACTTGTACGATTGCTATATGCAGCCAGTAAAGAATTTAGTATCTTAGATTCTGACTGATTATAAGGACTGCAAATAAGTGACCCTCATTCTATCTTGCTGCACTGATTATCATCACTCAACATTTTCCATTGCTTATGAAATATTCCATTGACCCACACTGTACTCCAGAAACAGAGATGAAATTATCTTTGTGAATTACTGACCCCCTACTCATCTGATTGTTAATAGAGGTCAACTATTTCTCTTTGGTCAACTTTCCAGTTGTAGTGTGCCTCCAAATCACCCCTATTTTTTTTACAGTAGTTAACAATGCTGGCATTTCAGAAATTAGAAGAAGCAATTGTATTTTAATGCATCCAGTCAAGGTCTCTATCAATAATGGACTTACAAGGCTTTTCCTCAAGTAAAGCTCATTGCCTATTCATTGCAGATTGATCTCCAATGTAACCTTGCTTAAATGCAAGTTGTTGCATTTTCATTTAAAATGTGATTTGGGTTTAAATTGTTTTAAAATGATTTAAACTGTATAGATTAGAGAAGTCTTCTCATCTCCTAACTCTTCTTAATGACTTGGAAATAATCCAAGTCATTTCATGATCATGAAATTTCAGAGATATTTAGAAGAGTCACATATCTCTCATATATGTTATAAATATATTTTCTGATGTTTTCCACTAAAAACATTCATAGTACAATCGTGACTGACCACTGAAACCAGAATAAAGTATGAAAATAAAATTCTTGTTTTGACTAAGTAACAGCTGAGTGGATTGGGAATAGTAAGGTACAGTGGTGGGTTCCGGATCCCGCTGCAACCGGTATGGTGCAATGGGGCCCTGCGTCCAGCACATGAATGTGCTCACTGTGCACAGCGCACACATGCATCCTTAGCTCCTGTGATGTTCTGCGATGCTCCAACTGCTCAGTGGAGCGTTGTAAGCTCCGGGCGCATGCATGGAAGCGCCAAAGAGCTCAAATACAGGTAAGGAGGGAAGACAGATGGGTGGACCCTCCAGAGCACCGTACCGGAATGGTACCTGGTGCTCCCGTACCAGGGCGTACCAGTCGTAACCCACCACTGGTAAGCTATTGTCTGAGTGTGTTAGTAAAAATACAATTGTCTGTTACTAAATAGAATTGCAAACACATCTTTGTAACTACTTTGCAAATTACACTAAAGAGAAGGCAAAATCTTTATTAGTTCACTAGTCAAATTAGCTCCAAGTTATATGTCACTTTAAAAAGGGTAGAATCAGGACCAATGAATCAGTGGGATTAATTTGGAGGGAGATTTTTTTTAATTTAAATAGTAAAAACACCTGCAGGGCTTAAATCATTCATTTTGCTCCTAAAAATCTCCAAACCTACTCAAAATTTCTTTATTGAGTGGAAGGTCTTTAATTTGTGAAGGAGCTCTGGGCACCACAAGAAGGTTGTTCACACTTTTTGCATTTCTGTGCTATTTTTCCCATAGTAGGCATACTGATGTTTTATCTGTAGAAAAGAGTTTCTGAATGTTTTGTGTATTTCGTTCTATCAGCTAAACACAGATCTTGCAACCATATCTCTAAATGTTTTCTGGTACAAAACCAAGGTGATGAACTATTGAACATTTAGTTCATTAGCTCTTATACAACCTGCTATCTCCATCTTTCAAGCAGCACTGCAGAAAATCAAAGTCTCAAATAGCTGATTTGAAATTTGGAAAGGGCAGCATATTATTTTCAAACATATTAGAACCATGAAGGCCAACTGTATATAAAACAGTATAAAAGTTTATAACCAACAATAGACTGAAATAAAAGAAAGCTACTGTAGCAATAAGTCCTCATTAGTTATCCTCAAAGAATAATCATTTCTGTTATGCAAATATGTAATAATTGCTTTTTTCAGATTCTAGAAAAATGATTGCTCACTGATGCACAAATCAATCTAGAACAACTAACCTTTACTTTGATATGGATACACATACTTTTTCCTTTGTTCCTAATTAGGGAGGGTTTCCTTGCAAAAATAAAATCTGAAATTCTTGCAGTATTTTTTTAAAATTTCAACTATTGAGAAGAAAATAAAATGTTACAAAAAGTGTTGAATTTTAATCTCAATTATCTCTTTTCAAACGTAATCATATGCAAGCAATTTTGAACTTCGGATGTAAGGCAACATTCAATTATGTCACAAATACCAACATAATTTTCAAAGCTAATTGTTCTTAATAATACACATTTTGACTTTAGTTGGAATGAAGTGACTGTTTTTCTCTTTTCAGCAGTTAGTTTAATCATGGTTCATTGAAGTATATCATAATTGGATGGATTCTGTTGAGCCAAAACTAAACAATGCATGTTATGAATTAATGACATGTGTGAACCCCAGCACGTGTTAGAAAAACAAAATAAAGACCCTGTCTTAAATTCAGAGATGGCAAAAACTAAGACAGGGTACAGGCCAACTCCCACTGGGAGGAAAATACAGTAATTAAATACAGTAATTATGATCAAGTTTCATCACAAAATTAACTTTCTTTTCTTATTGAAAAATGTGCTTTCTCATTTATTACAGCATATTAATTGTTCTAATAGCTCTCTATTACAATTATTCTCTCTTGCAAAATCTAGCAAAATAAAGCGGTGATGGCGCAGTGGTTAGAATGCAGTATTGCAGGCTGAGTCTACCCACTGCTAGGAGTTTGATTCTGCCTGGCTCAAGATTGACTCGGTCTTCCATCCTTCTGAGGTTAGTAAAATGAGTACCCAGTTTTTGGGGGCAATATGCTGATTCTATAAACCACTCCAGAGATGGCTGCAAAGCACTATGAAGTGGTATATAAGTCTAAGTGCTATTTCTAGTGCTAACCTATATTTTATTCTGAGATCCCATTTGTTTTATTTAACCAATAAATTAATTAATTAATATTTATTGGATTTAGGTGGCAGAATGACCCTGGGCAACTAAAAAAAAATCAATTGTAAAACTATACTATAAAGATAAGCAAAATGAACAAAACTACTCAATAAAAGTACATTCAACATCTCATCCACCAAAGGGGGGGGGGGGCATCCACCTAACACAAGGCATGAAAAAACAGACAGATCTGGTTCTCTTTCCAGAATGCCATATTGGGAAGAGGGATGACTTATTCCAATGGGCAGGCACCACAATAGATAAGGCATACTTCTTGTATTCTGACAAATGACATTGTTTAATGAAAGGAACCTGAATGGATAGTTTCTTTCAGCTCATACTTTAAGGGTGACAGCTAGACTCTCAAATAACCTGACACTATTTCAGGTAGAATTGTATTGGTAGTAAACACAACAGGTCCCCTTAATCACACCTGGAATCCAACTGGCAACCTTTATAGTTCAAAAACAAAGATATCAGATGGGCAGACCAAGTCATGCCTATGACCATCCCCACTGCTGACTTTTTGACCAATTAAGTAATCTGAATGGTCTTTAAGGACTAGCACATGTAGAATGCATTATAATAGTTGAATCATGATATGAATAATGCATAAAGGGTACAACTGGTAGATAAATCAGAGTTCAAAGATTTTCTTGGCCACAGCTGCCATCTGCTCTTCGTGCAGGTAGACTGAATCTGAAACAATTCCCAGATTGCATACAGTTCTTGATTGAAGAATTGTACAAATCCAAGGTTAAAAATGAAAAATTATTGGATTGAGGGGATGCCCTAACATCCACTAACTCTGTCTTAGTAGGGTTAATGTCAGGCACAAGTAACCAGGAACAAGAGTTTAATTTAAAGCACTTCAAGTTTATTACATGCTGCCTATACACAAAAGTCTGATCTACTAACAATAAAGGCAAATTGCAGCTAGATAAAATTCAACAGAATTCTGGGGGGGGGGTGCATTTAGGTCTCTTGTGGGAGCACGTCAACTCCAAATTGATGACTTATTTGATCCTGCCCTCAGGTTTAGCCTGGTCATCTCTTACATCTAAGTCAGAGAATCCAGACTTGTATGGTCTCCAGGCACTAGGACAGGACTTCAGCACAGGCCATGGTCAACTCAGGGATTGCTAAATTAAGAATTAGATTACAACCAGAATTTGTGTCTAAAGAGAAACCCGCAGCCAACCAAATATCTCTGTGACTTGGAATTGCAAAACCATCACTGACTTGTCTCTGAGTGCCTTTATCAATCCCTAAATCTGCTTTAAAAAAAAAAACAGATTTAACAAATTCCCCCTATAAGACATATATGTTTCTTACACACTCGGGCATGGTCAAAATAGTTAGGGATGTTCTGCTATTGTGCAATTTATATTATTATTTTCTTCAGTAAATGTTTTATACCCTTGTTAGCAATTTCCAGATTAATTTCTGTCCACCTTGCTACTTGTGATGAGTCAGCCTACCATAACTAATGAAATATGAAAATTTTGTGCAGCAGCATATAGGATTTGGCAATAGATAATCCGACATTATCAGCAAAACTGGGAACTGATCTTTCTCAACAGTTGTAGCGAAGTTTTATTATGTATTACTTATTGTCTAGAGATTTTAATGCTTGAAGACTATTTAACTTGCTGGCCTTTGGCTGTGATAAAAAATTCATTTCACAGTATAATCAGCCTCTACTTATTATTCTGGAATTGTGTAATGTTAGGAATGTATTACATTTTATGGTCATGTTTACATGCCATGTACATTTAAACTGTGGTTTACTGAGATGTAAAATGAAAGATTTAAGCTTCCGATTTATACAGTTGTGGCCATAAAGTACGGAGAAAATGGTGGTCATAACTATGGAATCCAAACTCTGTCCTTCTTTAGGTGCTGCATATATATGACTTGTTCATGTCAAATTGAAGAAGCCCAAGCAAGCATTGCTTTGCCATAACTCACAATAAGTTTACAACTAATGCAAGCTTGTCTGAAAATTTAAACAGCATTTTTCAAGCACAACGTCTTACTAGTTCTAATAAGTATGTATTCAATCAGGGTCTGCCGGGTTGTGACCTGAAATCAAAAGAGGCACTTGTTTAATTAATTAAAGAATGTTTAATTTTAAGAAATAAAGTAATTTAATTTCTACCCATGAGCACAAATTTCATAAAGGGGTATGAAATAATGCTGCCACGGTAACACGACACTAACAAGCAATGAATGATAATCAGCTATGGTTTGTGCAACAGAGGATATTATTTTCATTATTATTATTTTAATCAACTCTTTTATGTGCTTCACAATTACTGTGGAGATAATTACAGTCTAATTATAAGAATGTCTCCATCATGAAGAGTGGTTTTATGTATTCACACCTTTGGTTTAAACCAATCATGTCTAGTTTGATCAAGTGATCACATAATTGCTTGATCCTCCATATTATTTCTAAAACTGTAGCAATTATATTTGATAGAATTTCTAGAAAAGGTTTCTGTATTTTCTTTGCTTCCAAATCATGAATTGAATACTATTTCCAGCACCAGCCTTATTTAGTTTTACCTCTGTACAATATGTTCTGCTTCTTATGAAGATTGGTTTTATTTAGCTGATAGGTATTTTAATGTTATTTTGGTCTTTGCCATTTTCTTATTTTCATCCTTATCCTTAATTAGCAGCTTATAAAAGTTAATTCTTATTTTCCAAAGATTTCTTTAAAACATGTTGTCTCTTTTACCAAGCAGCTGTGATGAGTAAATGAACACTGAGAATAGCACATATAAATAAATATTGTCTCATTCTAACTCAGATTTGGGCTTTGAGATTCTTTTTCCACCATCTAATTTTCTCCTTAAAATGTAGTCACATGGGAAAGTGCACTTATTTTGTATGCTAGGTATCATTTCAAGCCATGCTCATGTTGTAGGTTAGCTTAGCAATTTCCAGATAGGCAGAGCATATTTCATTTCTGCCTATTAAAAGGTTAAAATAATAGGCAGAGCATAAAAATGAGGACCAATGTTTTCTGTCCAAAGAATTATGTACTTGATGATGCTGAATGAAATTTGCCCAAGTGCAGATGGTCCATTCAGTCCTGCGTTACCCCTTCTTTGTTTTTTTTAACCTACCAAACAAAACAAAACATCTGTCTATGTCTTTTCTAAAGAGCAAAGCAGCCTGGGAAGGATCAAACACTTAAGACCTATGGAGCAAACAGATGGACTCACTCACAATAGGATATCTGAATCATTGCCTTCATGCATTCTGATACATTGCCAAATGACACTCAGCAGAAATGGGAAATTAGTATGGAATGAGAAAATATACTACAGTGTCCTCATGGATCTTATATTTTACCCTCATTTCCGGAGGGGGGGAACCCAAATTGCATTTTTAACATTGTTAGGAGAAAAATGACTTCCCCCTGCATCTGAGGTGCACTATGTTTACTTTATTTTTGTTTACTGATTTGATAGGCCTTTGCTAAGGTTCTGAAAGTAATAAAATAACTCTCACTTGGCAAACAAAATCAATCAGGTTGTCGATGAGGGGTTGCTACATCATAACACTGCAACAACACATTGTGTGACATTATTAGAATGTCCCAATTGCTTTGTGGAAATTAATTTTTACAAAGAAAAAGTCAACAATGGCATTTCAAAGTGCTGGGATCTGGAATAGACAACACTAATGGAAAGAACTTGGCGTATGAGAAGTAAATTAAATGCCTAGTTAAAAAAAAATGTTTCTTAGCTTTTGTGATCTAAATGATTATTTTCTTGTTTTTCTATGGAGATGGAGAAAATCAGACACTTTCTACTGAACATGTTTAGAGGGACTAGCCACCAGGGAATTTTATAAAATGATCTTCTCCAATCCAGGGATTGCCATGTACACTGGACTACATCCACTATTAAATCCAGAATAAATTAATAATAATAATAATAATAATAATAACAATAACAATAACAATAATAATAATAACAACAACAACAACAACAACAACAACTCTGCCATTGCCGGTCCCAAGCTCGGATGAGAAAGGAGGAGGGTTGGGGTCAGGTTGGCAACCTGGCCCCATAAAAAAAAACCACCAACCCATACAATATGGTGAAAAAAACAAATAAAATTTTTATACTGCATCGGTCGTCGCGGAGGTTAACAAGGGCCGCGGTGGATGTTGGGGTCCCTGGACATCCATTGACAAGTGGTCTACAAGTGGACCAGCCAACAAAACGACAAAAATATAGTGCAGATGAAAACCGTGCCATAATGGCCTGTTACTACAACTCAGAGCCCGAAAAAAGAGGTTATTTAAAGTGAATGTATGAATTATGGAAACAACAATATCCAGATTCAAATGTTAGTGAACAACGACTAGCAGATCAAAGGCGATTTATTATATGGAATACAGTGTTTAGTGAAGTTGAACTTGCGGAAATTCAGGCAAATTGCAAAACCAAAAAAACATCACAAGTGGAAATAACTGATATTCAAGACACAACTAAAGACATTATAGTAGAACTCCCAGAAGAAGCTGTCGGGGAGGAAATAACAAAACTACCACTAGAACCAGTTATCACTGAACCAACTGATGAACTAACTCAAAAACAAAAAGAATTGAAGGATAAGATCATGGAGCATTTTCTGCTTAATGAGGAAAGGCAACGTTTACCATCACTAAAAACTGTGCCTAAGAAAATTTTGGCCCCTATCATGAAAATGGTTAATGCAGTGTTTTCAACAATTGAATCAGGATCCATCTTGTAAACGAACCAGTTAATGTACAGCGCAACTGTAATAGTCACTAATGAACTAAGCATTAAAATCAAAGTACCTAGTCACACAACAGACAAAGCATCAAAGCCAAAGTGGAAAATCCGTTTAGAACAAAAAGTCAAAAAATTAAGGGCTGGTGCTAGTAACTTAAAGAACATGCATGAGCAACGGCTTAAAAACAACAAAATCATAGATCAGCTAATCAGAAGATATAGATTGGGTACAAGAAACATCAATGAAGCTGTAGAGATTGTAAAACAGCAGATAACAGCAACAGCTAGAAAAATTGAAAGATATGAGGCACGAATCATCCAATATAAACAAAATCAGCAATTTTGATCTGACCAACGGCATTTTTATCAAAGTCTTAATGTGAATGGTGACACCAAAAGTGAAAAACCAGAAAAGCAGGCCACAGTTGAATTCTGGAAAGAATTGTGGGAAAATGCAAAGGACTACAATAAGGAAGCAAAGTGGATACATGACTTGATAAAAGCATTGGCAACAAACAAATGCAAGTATTAGACAACTTGCATAATAACAACTGAGATGGTCAAAAATCGAGTAAAAAAGGTAAAGAATTGGACATCACCTGGAAAGGACCAATTACATGGTTTCTGGCTCAAATATCTGACCAGTTTACATGCAATATTGGCCAGGCAACTGAATGAAATTTTACAAAAGGGCCAAATTGATGAATGGTTGACAACTGGAAAAACATACTGGATTCAGAAAGATGCAACTAAAGGAACAACACCAGAAAACTACAAACCAACAACCTTCAAATTACTCACAGGCATTATTGCAGATAACATGATGGATTATTTGGAAACAAACAATATCTTGCCAGTAGAGCAAAAGGCAACAAAAGAAGGAGCAGGGGCACAAAAAAATCAGCTCCTAATTGATAAAATGATATTAGAAAATTGTAAGAACAGAAAAACGAACTTGAATATGGTCTGGATTGATTACAAAAGGCATTCGACTCATTGGCACATAGTTGGATCATAAAATGCTTAGAAACAACTGGCATTAGCAAAAATATTACATCCTTTACTGAAAAGGCGATAAAACAATGGAGAACTGAGTTGGCAGTAGGAAATGAGATCTACGGAATGGTTAATATCAAGCGAGGAATTTTCCAGGGTGATTCACTTTCACCTCTTCTCTTCATCATTACAATGATCCCACTATCAGTAATCTTAAAAAAAAAATGAAATTGGGCTACCAAACAGCCAAAGAAGGTGAAAAATTTTTGCATTTACTATATATGGATGATTTGAAACTCTATGGAAAGTCAGAAATAGAAATCCAATCATTGACAAACACAGTCCGAGTATTCAGCACCGATATTTCAATGCAGTTTGGCATGGAAAAATGCGCCACTGTATCCATAAAAAGGGGCAAAATCACTGCATGTGAGGGAATTGAAATGCCCAATGGCCAACTAATTAAATGCAACGAAAATGAAGCCTACAAATACTTAGGCATTCTGCAGCTGGATAACATCAAGCATGGAGAAGTAAAAACTATTGTCAGGTGAGAGTACACCAACAGAGTTAGGAAAATTTTGAAATCTAAATTGAATGGTGGAAATACAATCAAGGCCATAAATACTTGGGCAATACCAGTTATAAGATACACAGCTGGTATAGTTAACTGGACACAAGCTGATTTGGACATTTTGGACCAAAAAACCAGGAAACTAATGACAATGCACTACAGTTTACATCCACGTGGTAATACTGATAGACTATATCTGCCCCGAAAATCAGGTGGCAGAGGATTATTACAAGTCAAGCAAACAGTTGAAGAAGAAAAACATGCACTGGCTGATTATTTAAAAGAAAGTCAAGAACATCTATTAATCGAAGTAAAGAACAAAAATCTACTGAAGGCCCAACAGACGAAACAAGAATACAGAAAAGATGTGATAAAATCAAGAATGGAGAGTTGGCAGAACAAAGCACTGCATGGCCAATTTCTGGAAAAAATAAAAGATAAAGTGGACAGTGAACAAACTTGGTTATGGTTAACAACAGGTACATTAAAGAAAGAAACAGAGTCACTAATCCTGGCTGCGCAAGAACAAGCTATCCGCACAAATGCCATTAAGGCCAAAATCAAAAAATCCTCTGATGATGCCAAATGCAGACTTTGCAAAGAAGCTGATGAAACTGTTGATCACATACTCAGCTGCTGTAAAAAAATCATGCAGACTGACTATAGATTGCGGCACAATTCAGTAGCACAAATGATACATTGGAATTTGTGCAAAAATTATAATATTAAAACAGCAACAAACTGGTGGGAACATCAGCCTGAAAAAGTCACCGAAAATCAGATGGTCAAGATCTTATGGGATTTCCGTATACAAACGGACAAAATACTGGCGCATAATACACCAGACATCACACTGGTTGAGAAAAATAAGGTCACAATCATAGACATCGCAATACCAGGTGATAGCAGGGTCGCTGAGAAGGAACATGAAAAAATCGCAAAATACCAGGACTTAAAAATCGAAATTCAACGATTATAGCACAAACCAGCAGTGGTAATTCCAGTGGTAATTGGCACACAGGGTGCTATTCCAAAAGCACTGGAATTACATTTGAAACAGTTAAAAATGGACAAAATCACCATCAGTTAAATGCAAAAAGCCGCACTGCTTGGATCTGCACGCATATTACGAAAATACGTTACGACATCCTAGGCCCCTGGGTGGGGCCCGACTAGTAACCAATGCCAAATCCAGTGAAACAACTGGCCGCTGTGATACAATTGTATAATAATAATAATAATAATAATATTTTCTATATTTAATCATAAAATTATAGGGCTATAAGGGATTTTGGAAGTTTTCTAATCCAACCTCTGACCAAGACAAGAGTCCTTATACCATCCAAGACAAATAGTTGTCCAATCTTTCCTTGAAAACCTCCAGCAATGGAGCACCTACAACTCCAGGAAGCCAGATGTTCCACTATTTAATCATTTTCATTGTCATTAAATCCCTCATTTCTAAGTTGGATCTGATGAGCTTTCCTCAATTGCTTTAGTCCTGCCCTCAGGTGCTATGAAGAATAAATTGACTCCCTCTTCCCTGTAACAGTCCTTTAAGCATTGGAAGATGGATTTCACAATTTCCTAAGCCTTCTCTTTGTTGAGTTAAACATACCTAGTTCTCTTAGCCGTTCATCATATGATTTAGCTTCCTTATTCTTTAACATCTTTGGTGCTCTACTCTGCACTCTTCTTAGGGTGGGGCTGTCAAACTCATGGCCCATGGGCCTGATGCATCACATGCTGATCATGTCCATGCTCGGTTTAGCAAAGTGGAAAAACGTCCCGATATGTCATGTGATGTCGCTGTGACACCGCAAGTTTGACACTTCTGTTTTAGGGCATCAGTATTAATTTTTTTTTGCATCATGGTGATCAGAACTGGATGCAGAACTGGTTTCCAAGTATGGTCTTACCAGTACAGTATAGAGCCTTTGCCTTTTAGCAGCTGCAGCACACAGCTGGCTTATACTTAAGTTCTACTCCACTAGGAAACTTAGATCCCTCTCACAGGCATGACTGTTGAGTCAAATATAGGCTCTCTTGTACTTGTACATTTGGTTACTTTTCTCACCGCTGAGCTGCATCAGTTGGATATTGTCTAATGTTCAAGTCTGTTAAGATCCTTCTGAATCTTAAGTCTGTCTTCCAAAGTGTTAGCAATTCCCCACATACTTGGAGAACAAAACATTCTTTAAAAAGGATGGATAAATAATATACAAGGCATATACTAGGCATTTAATAGTGTGCATGAGATCTGAACTTCTGTTCTGGGACAAAGTTGTTTGATAATATTACTCTATTGTCTGCCTTCAAAATTGTTGTTTGCTTGTTTTGTTTTTTGTTGAGGAATGCTTCACTTCTGGTGGCTGTATAAACAAGTCCATGCAGTTTTCTTGGAGCACATTGGTATGTAATTTGTTCCTGCTTTTTTTCCCAGGGCTAAGAAAGAATGACTGTTTTCCATGCCTAAACATTTGCAATCTCCCAATGTCTAGTCTAGTACTTTTAACCACTAGGGCAAAATGGTTCTCATATCATCAAGATTTTACAAAATTAAAATAGTTTCACCAGCAGGTGAGTCTCAAGGTAAAGGTCTCTTGTAGGAATGCATAATAGTAAAAAAATACAAGTTATCAAAAACCTGAAAGATTCCATCTCATTTCTATTTCTCTAATGGAAAATGAACTTTGGGGGAAGAAAATGTACATTGCTTACACATGTTCAGTATAACAGTGGGCAAAGTAAGCACTAAGTCACACTATGTTTTGTTGTGTTCAACAACAAACACACAAAAGAAAAGAACACTAGAAACTTGGTTAGTTAAAACCAAAAGTAACTGCAATTATGAAGTTCACGAGACATGTGAAAAATTGTATCAGCATATGATTTGATTGATATCATCTGACTTCATCATAGTATTTGTTGTATTTAGTGTGGTATAGAAAATTTCTTGGCAACTTCTACTTGCTTCTAGAGAAACACTACAACAATTAGAAATTAGACTCAGAGGTTATATCAATGCAATTCATTCTTTTAACTTTGCTTGTAGACTATACAACATTAAAACATCTTTAAGGTTAGAGGCTTCCCTTTTAAGTGCTCCAGTAGTTTTCTGGCATTGCTGTATACAATCTGCATGTAATTGCTCACCACAAATCACTTACAAATTGATTCAATTAGAATTGCAGAACAGTTGACAATAAACTAGACCAGATTGCTGTTTAGTTAGGATCCTAAAATTATTTGGACTGATGTTCTTTAAGTAGGCAGAACTCAAAATCCTATAATACATACATTTTGATGAGCTATCAAAATAATACGTTACTATTTTGGAAGCTAGGATTACCCTGGCCAATTCTCTCCCCCCACCAAAAAAAAAAAAGCCTAGGTTAAATATACAAGGGATTTGGTGGTGGTGTTTGTTCCCTCAAAGTTTAGCAGACAAATTTGCAGCCCTAAAATTCATTCTACTTTGCTGTATCAGATTCTATTTTTGATCACTCATTTACATTTTCTCAGCTGCTTTTTGCTGATAAATAAACCAAAGGCTAAGCATGAATCCTTCTCTGAAGATTTCTACCCCACACGCACACCATTTTGAACCAATTAAAATACTTAGGGTGTTTATAAACAGTCCTAAAAAAATTAAATAAGATTTTTAAAATACACCTTTTCTTCCTTATTTAAATCAGAGCAAAAAAAGCAGTAAACCATGTATTACACTTAGAGTAAAACACTAGAGTAAAAAATTAGATCTGCAGTTTCAAATAAAATTTAAGATTAGCCAATGGATTTTTCAGGGGAAAGTAATACACTTTTGAATCATAAAGTATTATAATTTTTATCCAAATGCAAAACTAATGGAAGTGAATCTCACTTATTTTAGCCACAGATAAATACAGAAACTCTAAAAAGCAAAAGTTTTCAGTCTCATATACAACATATTCTTCTTTAGATCCATGTTGAATAATAAATTTGGGTATGTGCATGAGATTGGGGGAAAAAATCTATATTCTATGCTTATACATTATTAGACTATTCTATAACAATGTGTTTTTCAGATGCTTATTAGTAGTAGTACATGCCATATGATGAGTTTTTGATCATAAGGGAAAAAATCCAACTATTTTTGAAGGAAAAAAACTATTAGATCAGGAGGAAGCAACATGATATCCTTGAGTATCATTATAACAGCAGGTAGCATTCTGTCCCACTTAGCTTTAATTGAATATTACTTTAATGTTTTAAAAAATAATTAAAAAGCTGACATCCTATAAAGCAAAGCATCAGTCTTAACCATATTATTATTTTCAATATCTCTAAACTTACTTTATACTTTTCATATTCATATTTATTTAAGTATATACTTTTCTTCAGAAATAACAATGTTAACTTGTTACAACCCAATACTTTATTTGTAAATATACTCATTTATACTAATCCATCATCTTCATTTGGTATCACCAAATCCTTTCTGCCACTTATGAAAAATCTAGGGATAGTAACTGGACTAGAGCCTCCTTATATAATTCCAATATCAAAGAGATTTTGGAAACACCCAAAAGTCTTTTCCATTGCTTCTTTCAGCTACACACTATTGAGTTAATGCAGCAAAGTGATATGCCTCATAGAGATAACATGTATCCCTTCTCAGCCTCTCAATAAGATGATTTAATGTCACCTCTACAGCATGAAGGCATATTCAGTTGACCACAGATAGATCTAATGGCTGTTATGGAAAGTTCTGGGAGCCAAAGTCCACACTTCTAGTGATTGGAAAGGCTGACCTAAAGTAATCCAAAGGCTTGTTACTTAATCTATCCACTGTACCAAGTTTAAACGAGATTAAAAAAGGGGTCGTGTCATTTCAAAATAGAGCCAATGAACTATTATAAAATTCAATTCAAATTATAAATGAAAACAGCTTCTTGGGAAAAGATTTTACTAAGGAATCTAGTATTTTATGCCTTATTATTTCCAAGCAGGTCAGTTGAATCTGCATGCAAAAGATCTGCCATTCTATCAACAATTACTCACAAAAATGAAATCCATTCATATCAATGGCTAATTTTAATATTTTTCCAACTGTTCCACTTAAGATTCCACACAGGGAGTATTTGTGTTCAGGGGCTCAGGGGCAATCAGAATATTTGAATATATTTTGGTCTGCTATAAATGTTTTGGAGACATTTGTAGTATTTCACCAAGTCCTTTTTAGTAAAATTCCCATGTTCCCCAGATTAATTTTGGGCATGACTCGTAGTTCATGACATGTAGCTTGGAAGTACTTAGACTTTAGTACATTTTCCATTTTGCAGAATGAGACAAGTGACACCAAGGATATGTCAGTATAATTGGTACTTCAGTCATCCTGCCAGTCATAGTCATAATTCTCTGATCCCTTTTATGTTGCTGCCTATTTTCTTGTGTTCTGCATCATTGTTTGGGCTTTTTAGCTTTGGTGGAGTTATTGGCCTTGGCTGTCATAAAAATGTTACAAAACCTTTGGATAAAAAATATTAAAACTCAAAATGTTTACAGAATGCATGAAATTAAACATTCAAGTTAAATGTTTAATGGCTAGTTACATTGAGCATACAAATCCAGAAGATATAGAGTTGAAGGCCAAACTCTGCCAACTTACATGGGGGTCACAGAAGACCACACAACCTTGAAATTGATTAGTGCTTTGAAAAGCCCTCCCACGGTCCTTCTTCTGTTCTTGTCTTAACTGCCTCCTTTTAGTGAAATAAAAGATTTTTATATTGTTTTTATGTTCCAGAGTTGTATGAGCAGGATAAAATAAATAATATAAGGGGTATATATTGTAGCTCACAGTGGTGTGGTGGAGGTGAATCAGGAGGCTGTGAGCTCGAGCCTAGGTAGAGGAAGGTATTTCTCTCTCTGGGCACAAAGAGAATCTATCTGCTGAACAAGCTCTGCATTGGTGACAGGAAATGCATCCAGCCAGTAAACACTCCGCTCAATTCAGTTACCTAGACTCCACCCCACAAAGGATTAAGGGGTCATTAAAAGAAGATGATGACATTGTAGCTCAGGGTTGAAATGGGTGGTCCTTGTGCTCTCAGAGAGCACCAAAGACACCTCATAGAAATAAATAAGTAAATACCTGTCTGTTGGTGCAATCAGCAGTTAGTCCTTTAGATACATTTAAATTTTAAACTTCTAGTTTAAGAAAATTGCACTATAACACTAAATGCTTCACTTATAAATTAGAAATTACTTAGAAACCAGAAATATAACTATTATTCAAACGAAAACAAATCAGTAATCATTTGAAATAATAATTAATTTATTATCATTATTAACTCATAAGGTCACATTATGTCACTATAAGTGAAACACACTCAGCACTTCCTAGAGAAGGAAACACAGATGGTTTACATTTCTACAAAGTGAGTGTCCTGTTCATCGCCATTAAAACTTCCAATTCACTTATTTCTTAGGGGAAAAGATATAATAGCTATAAATTTGTGGTATAGATTTGATAAGGACAGGAGGAAATGTATAATGATACAATAAAAAAAAGTATCATGGAGTTTATAAAGTAGGTAATTTAAGCTAAACAGTTTATTAATAATCACACTAAATGGCTATATCAGGAAGATAGTGAAGGAATGTCTTTCCTTCACTACCTGCATTAGAGACTCAGCCTTTCTAATGCAAAATTCCCTTTGCTACACCACTTGAACACAAGTTCCCACTACTAGAGGGCATCTAATTAGTTTCAGCCTCACACTTTTCCCAACAAAGATTTATATCAAAAAGCAAAACCCATTAAAAGTTTTTGCTAATTTGATTTTGATTTTTTGTTTGGTAAGATTGTTTGGGACTTCTTATCATATTTCATTTCACATTTTCAATCAAAAATAGACAATCCTAATTAAACAATCTAAGGATAAAGGATACAATCTTCTTTATCAATGTTGTTAATTACTGAACTAAGACTTGCTTAAATTACAATGGACCATTTGAAATGGACTGTTTCAAAAGCTCTTTCAGGTCCTTAATCTGAATAGCCCTGTCCACTGATTGATTTTCCATCATGTTACAAGGAAAGAGATGCTTCAGATGACCAGCTTTTTTTTTTTAGAAAGACAACAGGCCCAAGTTCTTATAGGGTTTATGTGAGAAATATTATGACAAGGACATTTATGACAGATACATTTTAAATTTAATTTCAAGTCTTTAATACTTCCTCTTTGAGTTTGGTTTCACAAAGATCAATAAAGCCTGAGCACAGGAAACTAATGTGTCAGATAAATATTTTAGCACAGTGTACAGAAAGTAAATAACTGCATCAAAATCCATGTTCTTGGAAATATACAATCAGACTGAAACAGTAAAGAATATCATCACTGAATAAATGTTCTATACTTTAAAGTTACAGTAGGACCTTTCCCAGCACAATTCTGCTCTGATTACACTGAGTTACTTTGTGGTGACCTTCAGCTATGGCAAACAGTGTAAAAATTATTCCTGGCAAAATAAACATGACAATGTCTTTCCTGATATTGTGCAACTCCTTTTAAATACCACATTGAAATATTGTTTCTGAAGTAAAATCCCTAATGACAAATTGACATGTTGTGTGTTCATTTCTGTACTCTCAGTAACCACATAGATTTTTTTCTGTTCTTAACCTAATTGTTCAGATATTTTAACAATGTATTCAATACAACTGGCTCTATCTACCTTGTTCTGGTTATCTTCACCTTCTCTTTACTTCCACCTTTTCCAGCTTCCTCAGTCAGCAAGTTCATCACATAATGTATTTAATTTACATGGTCATTTGTGACTCTAGTCAGAATTCTGCATTGATTTGTTTAGTGATCCATTTGTTTGCTTTCTGTCCATGTTATTCTCAGGAGTCTGAAGAATGAACATGAAATTCCAAAAGTGTCAATATTCTTTCTATCCTAATTCTTCAGTCTAACTTCCATTTCCATCAGCGGTGGGTAGCAGGCGGTACGCCCCGGTGCAGGTGTACTGGAGCCTGTCCGGAGCACTGGGTACCGTTCTGGTATGGTGCTCTGGAGGGCCCACCCACCTGCCCGAGCTCCTTACCTGTCCTTTAAGCCTTTGGCGCTTCTGCGCCCGTGCATGGCACATACGGTCCCTGCGCGATGCTCCGCCGAGCAGCTGGAGCTTTGCGGAGGCTTGTGGAGGCATCGCAGGCAGGTATGACATATGCATCTTGCGTGTGTGCATGTGCATGCAGCGCATGTCCATGTGAGCAACGCTGGGCCCATTCCAACCGTACCGGTTGGAACGGGATCCAGAACCCACCACTGATTTCCATAGACTGTTAGAGGGAATGATTCTAATCTTTGTAAGTCTAGGCACATCACAGCATCTGAACATTGCAATCAAAAACAATAGCGATACTGCACCCTCTCCAATTAGTTTGAACAAGAGACGTGAACTCAGAAAAGAATAAAGAAAGAAAATAGTAAACATACACTTTAATCTCTTTCTCTATAGTTCCCTTTTTTATTAAGAGACAAACAAATTGAGATAAAATGAGAAGATGGGAGTTATCTCTGTCCTGCAGTTAAAGGAACTAAAAAGGAGGAGGCAGCAGTGGCAATGAAACCACACTTTGGTAATGTTGCTAATAAAATTGCATAAATGCCATCACCAGCAGTTTAATCTGATTTAAAGGAGTCTTTATCTTTCATCTTACATATGTATTTTGCTGAGCATGGTCACCTTTATTTCTTCTGTGAAAATAAAACTGGGTGCACAAGTTAAGTTTTGAATTCTCATCACAATGACCGCAAATTCTCCATTAGTACAATTCCTATTTATACAGAAAGATTGCCTTTAATCAATTGCACAACTTCTCATTTGCAACTTTATATTTTATAAGCACTGCATGTCTCCCCCTGGGCTTATGACTTAAAAACTTACTCTCATTCTCTCTAGGGCAAAGAGTAGATTATGTCATTTCCAGATGCGATTGCTTTTATGTTCTTCATTAACCTTCAATGACTTAAAGAAAAAGTGAGGGGAAAACCAAAACAAACAACTCAAAATGAATCTGGGTCCATTGCTGTACCTTTTGAAAGATGCTGATATTTTGCAGTTTTATGTACACTGAGTTGCCACTTCTTCCTTTCTTGTAAATATCCTGATAAAGCAGTGATAATGTCACATAGGGGTCCTTGGTATTATCTAAGCTTGGTTATTTTCTTGCAGACAATTCATTACTCAAACTAATATTAACATAGTAAAGGGTAGGGCTTCCTCTCAGTTTATATTTTGGGGCTGCTGAGTCTTTTGGTTTACTTAGGATGTTTTGAAAGGCTTTAGTTGGTTTGTGTTCCACGTGGTTGAAGACTACTGAGCAGCAGAAGACAAAATAGGAGTCATCTACAACATGCAGTATAATGACTGCAACAGCTACTAGATAGGACAAACAAGCAGAAGACTAGCAGAATGCATCCATGAACACCAACTACCATACTAATCATAAAACATGATGGACATTCTTTAATTTCACAACAGATTCAACCATCGTCTCAATTGAGAAAGTGTAACCATTCTAGACTGAACCAAATCCAAAAACACTAGAAACCTAGCACTCTGACAAATTAGCCATCAATAGATATGTAGACATAAATAATATCTACATATTATGTAAAAGAGACAGGCCAAACAGAGAATAAAAATACCAAAACACCTTCCCATTAGGAATCAGCACCCAGATGAGTGTAGATTAACACCAAGATTAACATCCGACCAACAATCAAAAAATTAACAATCAAGGAAAATGCCAAACAAACTAACAGTAAATAGCCCAACCAAAGAACTTCCAAGACCACTCTCACCAATATTGACAGGGCAAGCCACTAGAATATAAACTGAGAGCAAACCCATTCCCTACTAGCAGTCCAAAGTCAAGGTATAAGGTGGCAATGATACATATAACGGCTACTTCTCCCAATGTCCTAGTTACTTATCTCCAAAGCACAGCTATGTTACACAAAGTGTCAACCAAATCAGGTTGAACCTTGAACTTCAACCTGGTAGATTTCATTGAATAATTTCCCTCAATATCCATCTTCTATTATTTAAATAATTATTTTACTGAATGCTATAAATATGAATATGTTGTTAGCACTTTGTAATTACTTTGTCTTCTGTAAAAAAACAGAATTGACAAATTGGTACATACAATAAAGAAAATGTCCAAACTGATTATATTGGGTTCTATTTTTATGCTGTACTATGCTATGTCATGTCATGTCTGTATTATTTATTATATTATTTTAGTGTAGCCAACTATACATTCCAGTGCAAATTGATGATAGTTAAATTCATTAAATTCAACTATAGCAGAGCAAGCTGGGCAAAACAAATTGAATGAATTGAATAGGGCCTCAAACATTAGTAATATTTCAGCCATTCATATTTGTAAGAATGTTATTCACATGAATAAACTAGAGGAAATGGATGACAGGAAAGTTGCTTAGTTTGAAAATACTTGGTGCCATAAACTAAGCTGCAACTGTGTATTCCAATCCTTTTTTTTTTTCAAATATTTGAGAACAGGGTAAGAAGTTAAAGTGGGAACAAAACAAAAAAAGCTCTGTTGCACAAAATGCATTTGCTTTTTCTGAATTTGTTACAAAATGATATGGTTCATTCACATTTAAATATCTAATAAGATATTTTCACAAGCCATCTATCCAGTAACTTAATAAGTGTTTCAGATAAAATATCCAGTGTTAGGCAGTTTCTAACTACTTTCATCTTAAAGGGGAAAGGGGAGTGCAAAATTCATTAGAGTGGCAAAATTTCAGATCATTACTAATTGAAACATGGGAGATACCTTGCAACCTGTGTACAGTTCTGCTACTTAAAAGTACTGGCATAAGAAAAGCTTTGACCCAATTAATATTGACAGATAGACTCCAGTGTCCTGAAAGAAGCACATAACAGCCAACTTGGTTTACTGAGGGCTCACCCATTGATTTTTGTCCATCTGTGTCTGGGTAAAAACTGGAAAAACTCAAGCAAAAATCTTTGACCTCAATATTCAAAGAGATAGATAGAACTGAAAATGCATGCCTCTATTATAATTAATTTTCACACCTTCCTTTTTTCAATCTTTTTATCATTTACTTGCCCATTACCTTAGGGAGCCGTTATACTGGAACATTTGGATGCTTTTCCAACAATGGTACTGTTGGGAATACTTAATGACATTCCTTACCAAGAGCATTTAGTATCTACTCAAATTCCAAATATACATGCATCTGAAATGTTGTAGTTATTATAATTGAAAAGTAATCTTTTCTCTTATTATAAACTATAGAGATAGCTCTCACATGGTAAGTACATGGTACCTTCTAAACTACTAGAGCTATTTATATAAGATAGGTGGCAGGACAATTAAGTCTATTATGAGCTGGGTTGAAAATTGCACACATCATAGTGTCATGGGATATTGAGTCTATTATAGGGTTCAAGCTTCCATACTGAACTCTTTAAGATTTTTATTAGTGACTCGGATAGATTCAGTCAAATCCTCTGTTAACACAAAATTAGGCATGGTATCTAATGCCTTCAAAGGATTAAATAAAATTAAAATTAGCTTGATAGGTTTGAAAAATAAACTGAGGGACACAATGAAATGTAACATATACAAATGAAAAATTCCTCACTTGGAATATACTGAATACAAATGTTACAAGAATAAGCTTGGAAACAATAACTATGAGAAAAATTTTGGAACAGCAGCTGATTGAAAAAGATTCAAGTGTCATTTTAGGTTGCATCAATTGAAGCATAGTTTCCAAACTAATGGAGGCATTCTCTTACAGTTTTTTCCCCGCATTTGTCAAATTTCAATTTGACAGTTGTATCTCATTCTGGTCATTATGTCATAAGAAGGATTCAGTGTAATCAGGGACAGGTGAAGAGCAAAAAAAAGATGAATAAAGACAAGAGACAATGATTTTGTGCATTTTGTGTTAATTAGCATGGCTGAAGGGAACTATTAGCCCTCCTGAGATATTTGAAAGGATGTCACATGAATAAGACCTGTTCATGGAATTACTGTATAGGAAGGCCGAGTCTAATTAGGGGGAAAAAATCTTAACAGTAAAAGCAGTTTGACAGCAGAATCAATTATGCAAAGAGGTAGTGAGTTCCTTTCCCTAAATGCTTTTTTAAGCAGAGGCAGGAGAGCCATCTGTTAGTGATGCTTTAATTTTGATTACTCACTGGGCAGGGGGTTGGACTTGATCACCTAAATGACCCTTTCTAACTCTATGGCTCTTCACATCTAACCATAGGGTTGATGTTCCTTCCAGGAAAAGGGCATTTCTATTCCATGTTTGCTACTCTTCTCCAGCAGGGTTTAGGATTCCCCTGTAAATATTATAAAGTATCTTTTTTTAAAAAAATACATTTATCTGGCTTAGTTCAGCAGAAGTTGATTCTGATAACTCTTTTTTTGTAATTCTGAATATTTTTTAAACAACGAGCAAATTTGTTTCTACTCTGAATTTTGCAATCAGAGGTACTTTGAGACATTGTGGAAGACAATGATGCGACACACCTTCCATTATTTCTGTTCAATGCTATTCCCTTTTTCCACAACCCTTGATTTCAGAATAGTCACTTTACTTTATTCCAAACTTTGAAGAAGTAGCAATAACACCTATATACTACTTCCCAGTGTTTTTACAGCCCTCTCTAAGGGGTCTTCAGAGTCAGCATATTGCCCCAACAATCTGGGTCCTTGTTTTACCCACCTCAGAAGGATGGAAGGCTGAGTCAACCTTGAGCTTGGTGACATTCAATCTGCCAATTGAAGGCAGGCGGCAGTCAGCAGAAGTTGCACCACCATTTGAAGAGGTAGAAGACAATTTTGAAAAAAAAACCTGAAATACTGCCCAGTCCATTGAAGTTAGAATCAATACCAATGTAATTAATATGTCTGTCATATTATTTATATTATTATTTTTATGACAAATATTTCAATAATTTATTCTGTAGCTTGAACATTATTTTTATCACGAAAGTCTTAATAGAAGGGTAAATAAATATACTTTATGAGAAGTACTGTCAGAAAAATATAGTATTCCACATTTTATTTTTCCCCTAAGATTCCAGCCAAGCCCTTTTATAGTAGAGGGCATGACATCAGTCATTTCTTCTAGTTTTCTTTCTCTTCTGGCCGATATTCAGCATTCATTATTTGTTGAGATTTTGCTCAGACAACATTTTCAGGTTCTCTATCCTACTTTCTGCAATTATTACCTTTTCCTTTTTAAAGTTCATGTACAGTGTACACCAGTTATTTTCAGTCTGTCGGCTGATTCTATTTTTCCCCACCTAACTCAGGGTTTGCTTCTTGCTTCTCATTGAGGTATCTTTCAAGGTTCTTTTTTTCTTATCATATTTTATTTTTGTAAATCTTAGAATTACTCCAGGTAAGAACATGCAAATGAGTGCAACCTATTCTATATTTTAAGGAAATTATCCCTTATCTTTAATGTTGTATTGAGTCACATTAAAAGGTTTGTTTATTAAATAAAAGTTAAATTTCTTTCCCTTTTTAACATGGTTAACTTGTGTTGTTGTCCTGATACCGATATGGGCCACCACTTTCAGTGATATTGGTTTTAAAAGAAGTAATGGTTTCTTGAAACGGAGAGAGGAGGAAGAAGGAAGGAAGGCAGGCAGGCTTAAGGAATTTGTTGGAACATGGATCCAACATACACACACGGATAGATAGATAGATAGATAGATAGATAGATAGATGGATGGATGGATGGATGGATGGATGGATGGATGGATGGATGGATGGATGGATGGATGGATAGGTGGATAGGAGAATAGGTGGGGAGATGGAGAGATGGAGAGATGGAGATAGATAGAGATAGAGATAGAGATAGAGATAGAGATAGAGATAGAGATAGAGATAGAGATAGAGATAGAGATAGAGATAGAGATAGAGATAGAGATAGAGATAGAGATAGAGATAGAGATAGAGATAGAGATAGGTGGGTGGGTGGGTGGATGGATGGATGGATGGATGGACGGACGGACAGACAGACAGACAGACAGACGGTAGAAATATTTAATCAATATTTGTGTAGATAGCCAATATTTATCTACTCAGATTAATAGCTTAGTGGTTTTTGCATCATTTCATTTACCCAAACTAAGCTTGCTATTTAGAGTAGATCTTTCTTTTCCATTTCATTTTTACTTGACACCAGTCAGACTCCTGTTGCTAGAACTTGATCATAGGCAAAAAAACAACAACAAAGCAACAAATGATTACTTATATCTCATATATGATATGATCATTTCACTATCAAGTTTCACAATCATTTCTACAGGTTTATGAGAAATATCCTTGCATGTAAATCATCCATGCAAAATGGATTTTTATTTATCTTTTTTTAGGTATAACATAATTTAAACCAAAGTTTATTTGAACCTCCAAATATATTCCTACCAAACTACAAATCGTATTACAGATAGCTGTAGTTTATTAAGGTCAAATAAAATGATCTGCCATGAAATTTAAATCACCATTCTAGAGTGTTGTTTTTGTCACATTTTTGCTGCAAATCAGCTTATTTGAGGGACACACTGGTACTTTGCAGATAATGTACAAATTAATAAGGTTACATAAAGTAGAAAACTGCTGAGATATATTTTTAATATTATTGTGTAACGTAATCTATATTTTAAGTGCAATGTGAACAAAGTTAGCTTTCTTGTTAGCAATAAAACAAAATTGAAATGATAAAGCTACATTTTTCTAGGGCACACAGTATTATTCATAAGCCTGGCTATATAGAACATGGGCTTTTTCCCCCCAGAACATTGGATGGCAGTTAATTCCTTTTATTCATAAGTAGTCAGTAATGCTATTGAAACCAAGTTTGTTTTAATAGGTTGTTTCAACATAGAAAATGTCCTAGTGTGATTTGTGGAAAAAGAATGGCAGACTGAAGACAAATTCCAGGCAGATCTTTAGTGAGCACTGGGAGATGAAGAAATAATTCTCTTCCTCAAAACCATGGTTGGCACTTTTGAAAGACATTAAATTTGCATACTTTCTTTTATAATCACTTTTGGAAATTGCTTGTTCACTATTTTTCAACTTTCAGAAATCAGAGTGGTTAATGCCTATGGACCATACTGTTATTATCCACTTTTAATGTAAATACTTTTAATTATATTTTAATGTTAGTATTTTTAATATAGTGTAAAGACAAATGTATATTGCTAGACTTTGACCGTAATAAAGATCTTACTTACTTACTTAACCACCTGACTATGTGGTTTCTTCCCCAAACCCAAGTAATGTTAACCTTAGACTGTCTACTGTCGACCTCACCCCATTCCTGAGAGGTTTGTAAGAAGCGTGCAACGCTTGTGCTTACCGTCCCTGTCCTAAGGTTTATTTTTATTCATATCCATTTCATGTATCCAAAATCATGTTTGTATGTGTGTGTGTGTGTGTTTGTGTCTCTGTGTGTGTGTGTGTATGTGTATGTATGTATGTATGTATGTATGTGTGTATATATATATATGTGTGTGTGTGTGTGTGTGTGTGTGTGTTTATTGTGCTGATAAATAAATAAAGGGAGACTATATATATATACACACACACACACATACATACATAGACATACATATACATACATACATACATGTATATATATATATACACACACACACATACATACATAGAAATACATAGACATACATACATACATACATACATACATACATACACATATACATATGTACATATATATATATACACATATATATATACACATACACACACACACAGAGAGAGAGAGAGACACATACACACACACACACACACACACACACACACATACATACTGTATATGTTGTCCAATACATGCTTGACAAAATAAATAAATAAATAAAAATAAACAAGTTTGAAAGTACTGGGTGAATTTGCCTTCAATTCTTAATGAAAGAATGTTTCACTATAATCTTAAAAACTTTTGTTAGCAATTAAAGAAAAAAAAAGCAAAAGGTTGATTAAAACTTTGATTTTGGAAAAATATAAGTGAACTACAAGTCCAGATAAATTTGAAATAAGATTTTGGAATTAATTGTAAAAAAATATTTCCCATGGGAAAATAAATTTGTTTTGAATCTTTAAAAAATATGATAACTTAAAGGTTGAACACAGAGGAAACTAAACTAAACTAAACTTTTAATTAAAGGAAAAGAAAGGGTAGATTTGCCTAACAGTTACAGAATGGTGCAAAATATTATACGATTGGAAATATTGATTAATAATAATAAGCTTCTATGAATATCCTATGTCTGAAAGATATTATTGAAGAGGAACAGATTATACCTCACAAGACCAAGACTGAGTTGAAAACAGACTTACAAAAGACAAGCCATTAGAATGACACACAGAGATGATACACTTTTAAAAAGTGTAATTTTAATCATTAAAGGGGACATACAATCTACCAAGAGAGGGTATTGGGTAATTTTAGTCTTTCTATTTTTTCTTTTAGTTTTTACTAATCTTTATAGTATAATCTTTAATAACATTACTTTAAAAAATATATCCAAGGGTACTTAATTATCACCCATCTCCAATCAGACTTTATGTACAGATGTGGATACAGAGAGGAGGAGGGATGAGGGAGGGAGGGAAGAGAGGGAGAATTTACTATGACATTCACATTTCTAATACACAAATCCTTTGTGCTAGAATCATATTTGGGTAAGTATGAGTTTTCTCTTCTATGAGTTTGATTGCTTCCTGTATATTTCTATAGCCACCACTATCAAATTACAATACAGAAAGAAATCAACTGTATATCCTAATTTCCAATTCACCATTAGTGAGCTGAAACAATGGAAGAAAATATCCTCTCAGATAAAATATTCTCTCAGATACATTTTCAGAAAGCAATAAGCAGGTGGTTAGGTTTTCATTCCTCTTCTCCAAATTATTAATAGAGTTGGTCTGCGCACATTTGAAACCTGTAGTGCTGAACAATAGTGAAGGATTAGAACATGGTGTGTAATCTATTGTAGACATCGACACAAATGTCAGAAAGCAATTTAAGGGTTCAACAGTCTGTTCTCCACCAGATACCACACAACAACTGAGTGGGTAGAGTTAGTTTGACTATGTACTGTACTGCCTGATTTGTTTACAGCTAAATCAACTTCCCAAGGGGATTAGTTGACCGAGATAAATGTTCTTTTATGCTATTTTCATGTCACTCTAAACCTTTACCAACCCAGTTTGATATATTATAATCACAGGGTCATAGAAGTGCATGGTCTCTTTCATTTAGCTTTCATTGTGTCAATAAACCTCCTTTTGGGATATGGCAACTAACATGAAAACCTGGTCAGTTCAATATGTCATCTATGGCTTGTTGTTGAACAATGAACAATATATTGTCTGCACAATCTGAAAAGCAAGAACTCTTGCAAAGATCTGTATTGCTCACCTGCAGAGTGCATGTATTGCAGTAAATAGTTCTTAGTTCAGTTGTAGACTCTCTTCAGTAAAGCCTTTATCTAAGCACTGGACAATATTAGCCAGTATAGATAACATGAAAATAGACAGACTAAAGCAATTCCTATTTAATCAAACAACAGATACAGGTTTAGCAGAAAACTCAAAAATTCATTCCTGGGGAAATGCATCCTGTTTTTTATAACGTAGTCCATAGATATGTTTGATAGGCTTTGAGCCATAGCTTCTGTCTCAGCAAGTGTACTATTTTTAAATTGAGAAGATAAACAGTTTTCCTAATACACATGAAGTGGTGCATGAGTCATAAGATGGGAGGGGGGAGACAGAGGATGGGTGGGTGGGAGGGTGGGAGGGAGGCAGTAAACCATTTGCTGACAAAAATGCTTAGATTCTTTTTGGTGCATACAAATAGAACCAAAACAGCAGCATTTTATTTTTCTGTATTTTCTTTCAAGAAGGAACTTTAAACCTGTGTTTCATGTTGGGATACAGTCTTTCTAGTCAAGAAAAGAAAGAAATCACAGTAAGGATAACAGTAAAGAAAGAAAAATATATTCTGAATGCAATCAGACATTTAGTGGCATTAGAATAGATTTGGTCCTCTGGTCTTTTTATAAAAAAATAATGTATGCATTTGTGTTTTCAAAATTTTAGTTCTCTTTCAGTAGTCACACTTTTTTCTAAAACATTGAAATTGCATTGTTCAATTAAAGTATGCATTTAAAGGTATGTAGTTCAGGAGCACAAAAATGTATTATTCGTTTTAAAAAGGGAACATACAAATGCGATACTTTATGGGAAATAACTTGCAAGAGATGCGTCCATTACTCAAATTGTGTTTTAAAACAGTGTCAGGAAAAAATTCACACAAAAATGAAGAAATTTGATACAAAAGTACAAGTTTAGGTAGAAATGGGACAAATTAATTTTAAAGACAGAAAATTGAGAAAGTCGGTGCAACAAGAATGGACATTTTTGCATATTCCTAATTCAGATAGCATATCCATGACCTCTGCTCCAGGTTTATCAGAAAATAGAATTAGTGTTGTGGAACTGGCAGCAGATTCGGACAGGTAGGAGGTTGAGGAGAAACATGGGCCAGTCCTGGAGTCTGTGGAAGCCTCTGATAAGGGCTCTGTGTCGGAGGCAAAGAGGGAGCCAGAGCATTATGCCAGTTATCAGCTGCCTTTGGAGTCAGACATCAGTGAGGCAGGTAAACATCTGGAGCTTATTCCCTGTGTGTGCATTCACAGAGTTGCCAGACAAAGGGAACAGCTGAGGAACAAGGGTCAACTTGGGAGTAAGGCCACAGGTGGATGATGAATGGCCCCTCCCATAGGGAATAAAAGAGGAGTGAAAGGGGAGGGGCGTTTGCAGGAGACAATTAGTTCATTCATGCAAGAATTGTGGTGTGTGAAAGATATTGACCTGGCCACTCTCTAAGCCTGATAAATGTTGGTAATTGTGAACTATCTTGAAAGATTGTGGGCCGGGACTTTGCTGGAGAGCAATTCACTGTAAATTAAATAAAAGGGGTTTATCGGGACGAGGACTCAGCTTTGTGCTGCTGGGAAAGCCTAGGTCAAAGCAATTAGAATGAATGGCAAACAAATGTTTATTTACACAGCATCTATTATGTTCTTTGTCTAGGAAATCAATCCTGATATAAAGAGATGGAGACTCAGAAACAGCCTCAAAAAACTCCTGGCTATCCTAGTACTTTTTTTAAAAAGACTTAAGTCTCCTTTCTAATACTCTCATAACACAAATCTGCCTATTTGCTCCAACAAACTGTCAGACTTCTTTTTTAACAAAAACTGAACACATGGAAATTGAACAAATCAGCAGTAAATGGATATGTATCTTATTTTAATATTCCTACATTAGACATGATCTATCATGTAAAAGACAAGGGTAAATGTTATTCACCCATATAGTTTACTTTGAGAAGAAGCAGGTTGATTTAATGCTACATCAAATAATATAGGAACTGAATTTATCTACATAATGTTCTGAGCTAATAACAAAATATGAATCAAGGAAAGAAAACAAATGCAGTCCCTAAACTTGTTGTTATCTGATGTAACAAAAGCTGGGCAGTTAAAGAGAAAATATAAATATCATGTTAGTAGGAGAGTGTAAAACAGGGCTGTTGAACCCGCAGCCCATGGCCACGTCCGGTTTAGCAAAGGGGGGGAAAGTCCTGATACATAATGTGATACCGCTTTGATCATGCAAGTTTGACACCCCTGGTGACAATATTTGGGCAGAAGCTTCATCTAAAGCAAATTATGCATGTACCCAGATGTAAAAACATCCAGAAACTGCAGCTACCTCATTGCTTTGAGGAGGGGTGCTTTGCTTTTATCAAGATGAATCACTATTTCTCACATAATGTCAGAACCTGCTCTGTGCTGATAGATGTTGTTGAACCTATGTGATGGGGGAGATTAAGGAAACAAGAACTGCACAGATTTCAGTAAGATATATTTAATGGTAATCTTGGAAACACAGAATCTTGAAAACTCTAAGAATAATTTCTCATTCTGATTTCTGGTGAATAAATTAAGACTAAATATGTTTAAAATGCTTCTTTCCATATTTCCAACCGTATCACCTAAGATGAAGTTTACAAAATGCCATATTTTTCAGAGCATAGGATGTACCGGAGTATAAGACGCACCAAGATTTCAAAGAGGCAAATTTTTAAAAAGTTTACATTTTTCACAAAAACAGGCCCATTTTTGTCAAAAAAAAGGGCATGCATATCTTTTAGGAGGCTTGTAGTGTGCTCCTGGGGGGGGCTGGGGAGGCCAAAAATGAGCAAAAAAGGCCCATTTTTCACGAAAACAAGCCATTTTTTGTCAAAAAAGGGCATGCATAGCCTTTAGGAGGCTTATAAAGTGCTCCTGGGGGCTGGGGGGGGGCAAAATGGCCTCTTTTTCACTCATTTCTCCCTCCAGCCCCTGGAGTACTCTGGAAGCCTCCTAAAGGCTATGCATGGCTGTTTTTGCAAAGGTAGCAGGGTTTTGGGAGGCTAAATATGCTGTATTCGAACACTGAAGAGTGTTCGAAGACTTCAGCTAGTCCAGAATGCAGCTGCGCGAGCAATTGTGGGTGCACCTAGGTACACCCACATTACACTTATCCTCCGCGAGCTGCACTGGCTTCCCATTGATCTCCGGACAGGTTTCAAGGCGCTAGTCGTCACTTATAAAGCCCTACATGGTATCGGACCTGGCTACCTGAGAGACCGCCTCCTGCCAATCACGTCCCAAAGACCTATTAGATCGCACAGACTAGGCCTCCTCCGGATTCCATCTGCCGGCCAATGTCGGCTGGCGCCCTCCCGGGGGAGGGCCTTCTCTGTAGCTTCTCCGGCCCTATGGAACGATCTCCCCATTGAGATTCGGACCCTTACTACCCTTCCAGCCTTCCACAAAGTGACCAAGACCTGGCTGTTCCGGCAGGCCTGGGGCTGTTGAATTATCCAGCCCCATCCTAGGTTATGAATGTTGTTGAATTTTTAAGTGTTGTTTTTATTTTTATATTCCCCTTTCCCTTCTTATTTGTAAGCCGCCCTGAGTCTAGAAAGAGTGGGCGGCATACAAGTTAAATAAATAAATAAATAAATAAATAAATAAATAAATAAATAAATAAATAAATAAATAAGACACACCCAGATTTTCAGCCTCTTTTTTGAGGGAAAAAGATGTGTCTTATACTCCGAAAAATACGGTAAGCTTCCAACTGAGGTGCTTCTGTTTCTTAATTGTTTATGTCTATTCTGCTACCACTCCTTTCCCAGCTTTCTCACAATTTCTTGTGATAGTCTAGGAAAAGGGCCACTCTGCTGCTACTAATAATGCCTTCCCACAAGACAAAATATTTATCTAATATTAATTCATTTTAGCAGCATACTTTAGCTACATACTATCTTTGTGTACTCCTGCACAGGGTATATAGTTATGATGTTGGATGTCTACTATTCTAAACATTATTTTCAGGGATGAACATGAAAACTCTATACAGAGTGTTGAGTAAGAAGACTGAGACTGAAATTTTAGTCAGATTAAGTGTCCAATCCATTACTTTTATATTCAGGAAGTTCAAGATTTTCAGTCCAGGTCAATTGTATACATGGCACTTTGTATATTTAATCTGGAGGTTTTAATATCTTTATCATTTTAATATGTTTTAATATTTTAATTGTATGTATGTATCTCTGTGTGTGTGAATACATACATACACATACATACATACACACAGAGAGAGAGAGACACACACACAGAAAGAGAGACACATTAATTTAAGCCAATCTGAGTCATTTACTGAGATGGGTGGCTATAGAAATTATAGTATAGCCTTTATTGTCATTGTATAAAATAAATACAACGAAATTGGTTGATTTAAATGAATGAATTAATTAATTAATTAATTTTCTTAAAGATTCACACTGTCAAATTCTACAAGCGAAAGTTATCTAAAACCTAATGATCCCTTGAGATTGGGTCCATTGGACAGAAATAATGCATAGTGTTAAAAAGAGCTTAAAGGTAAGAACGTATTCAATTCTACAACAGACTGTCTTGCCCTTGGAAGTTTGTATTTATTTTTTTAAAAAGCTCCTAAGCAATCCAGAGATTGGTGGATTGTTGCTGATTGGAAAAGAACACCGATGCACTACTTAATGGTAGGTTAGATAATCTTCCTATACTGTAATTTTACTGGATTTATGTTATCTTAAACGTATTGAGATTTTAACACGTGAAAGCTGAAGACCCAGAAGACATGATTATCTTGAGATCAGTAAGAGACGAAAGCAGCAGCAAATCTAGGGCCCACAATGATTTACACTGTTTATCACAACAGTGTATTGATGGGATAATTACTGGGCACAGAATTGTCATCTTTATTTTATATTTAATAATTCTGAATTATAGAAGTGCTGTTTCCACACAAAACATTTGACTGCTGATTCCCACCAGGTCAACTAGAATTGCCCAACTACTTTACTAGTTTGTCAATCCTGATGTAATCCATTGTATTTACTTTTGGCTACTAAATAAATGTAACAGAAAAAATATTTACATCTCAAAATTTGACTACATCATGTTCTCCTATAGACAAGGCAATGTTTTCAGAATCACATTCTTTGTTGAGAGAAAATGACTGGCCCAAAGTCATCAACTTGGCTTCCTTGCCCAGACAGGGTTAGAACTCTGCCCAGTCCAAATCCAATGCTTATTTTTGTGACTTCAAATATATAAAGAATAAAAATATAATCCAAACAATGTAAGTTAAAATTCTATAAAATTGCTCCAGTGTATTCAAAAGTCGCAGTAAATATTTCTTTCTTATTAAACCTTAAACTTAATATCCAGGAGTAAAATAGAAACTATTTAAACATTGCAACCAAAAGGTTTCTAACCTTAAAATACATTTTTAAATTCATTATAAAGTACCATAAATGTCTTCCAAAGAAACAAATATTATGGCTTGTTCATGACCTGTGAAAATTAGCCAAATCTGAACTTGCTGTACATGGCTCATGAAATCTCTTCTCCCATCTCTATTTTTAACACTGCCGTCAGTGATTATAAGCATTTAAACCTGATTAGCATTGCTGAACAGTTAAAACAAAATGCTAACATAAGAAATATAAGCTACTCTTCTTATAGTAAAAAGGCATGCAAGACGTAGTAATCCTAATTAACATTTTAGATAAGATTTTGAGGAAAGCATTTCTATACCCTAACATTTAAACAGTAGCATAAAATAAGTCCATAGGACCACTATTAGATTAAAAATGCAACCATAATTTTAATGGAGTAAGGCTTACTTATACATCAATAAATCTTGTTCCCATTTACTATGCTTAAAAAGGTAAAGGTTCCCCTCGCACATATGTGCTATTCGTTCCTGACCATAGGGGACAGTGCTCATCTCCGTTCCAAAGCTGAACAGCCAGTGCTGTCTGAAGACGTCTCTGTGGTCATGTGGCCAGCATGACTAAAAGCCAAAGGCGCATGGAACACTATTACCTTCCCACTAATGCTATTACCTTCCCACTATTTTTTTCTACTTTGCATTTTTACATGCTTTTGAACTACTAGGTTGGCAGAAGCTGAGACAAGTAACGGGAACTCACTCTGTTATGTGACGCTAGGGATATGAACCGCTGAATTGCTGACCTTTCTGATTGACAAGCTCAGCTTCTTAGCCCTGAGCCACCGCATCCCTTTACTATGCTTAACATAATGCAGAAGCCGGTCATACAACATATCGATTAGCTGCAAGGAAATGAGGCTATTTGTAGGGTTCATCTTGAGATGATATGTCTATATATGTACACACACCTTTCATTAATAATGAATGAGGACATAGTTTGTATTTAGCCCTGTAATGATCTTTTCACTTGTATCTTTAGCCTACAACTATTTTAATTACTAAGGATTTGGTACAAAATACTGCATATTATTAAAACTATTGGATTATGGATTAACCATGTGCTTTCACAGCAATTTCATTGATTACATGCATACACTTGTATATTACCAAGAAAACTCTCAGTGAACCAATGAAAAATATCTTAAAGACTGGAGCCTTGACACACTTAAACCCAGTAACCCTATTAAATATAATTAAACCTAAATATGATTTTTTAAAGTATTATTCACTGTTGTTTCTTTTAATTCTACCAGCAGCAAAGTAAATGATAATAATATGCTTTTTCCACTATTGCTTTTTGATCATTGCAAAAGAGTATGTGAACTATACATGGAAATCATAGTCACTTCCCATTAACCTATTCTATATGGTTCATGACAAACAATATGGCTAACTTCAAGCAATAAATCAGGGCAGAGCCCTCTAGCCACATAAACTCATCAAATAAACTGATATAATGTAAATAATTAAGTCATCACCAATTGACTTTCAGCAATTATAAATTTCTTCCAACAATCTTATTAGCAATAGATCAATATAAAATCTTAACAAATACCTAAGAGCCTACTTGATTCAGGCTATGAGAATTGAAGGTTGAAGAACTTTTATCAGAATAAAATTCAAAAACAGTAAGTTTTCAAAAGTCTCCTTCAAGTCATGCTCAAGTTCTTGCACTTTTCTTGAAAACAGTAAGGATGTGATTTGCTACTCTTTTAGCAGCTTTTCCAGTAAAGGTTCCCCTCGCACATATGTGCTAGTTATTCCCGACTCTAGGGGGTGGTGCTTGTCTCTATTTCAAAGCCAAAGAGCCAACACTGTCCGAAGACGTCTCCGTGGTCATGTGGCCAGCAAGACTAAATGCTGAAGGTGCAAGGGACACTGTTACCTTCCACCAAAGTGGTCCCTATTTTTCTACTTGCATTTTTATATGCTTTCGAACTGCTAGGTTGGCAGAAGCTGGGACAAGTAATAGGAGCTCACTCCATTACACGGCACTAGGGACTCGAAACACTGAACTGCCGACCTTTCTGATCAACAAGCTCAACATCTTAGCCACCAAGCCACCACGTCCCCTCTTTTTTTCCAGCATTAATTCTTCAGCCAAGACAGTCAGACAACTGCCTGACAGATTAACAAAACCCACCCCACAAAAAAAAGAAAGAAAAGAAAATACCTTGAACAAAGTGCATGCTCAGTTACCTGTACATTTCTTTATGTTGCTATTCCTCTTTCCATGAGAGCCCAGCTTGCATCCAAAATTTTCTTCCCAAAATTCTGCAAACCACACATTCCTTCTGTTATTTGCTAGGGTTCGACTTCTAAAATATCTATCAAAACCTGAATTGAAAATACAGATATACATACATGAAGATCAGAACAGAATGCTCAATGTGACAAAGTATTTGGCCTTATATGATATGGCTCTTTCTGTATATAAACTTCCCTACTAGTGATTTGTAACATCTTACAGCATTACCCACTCAACACTAGAGCAATTTAAAGCCTGTCATTATTACTATTTCATTAATACAATGCAGAGTTTGGGAGACATCCTAAAAAAATAATGTGTCCAATTGCTGGAACAAAGGGCTGAAAAAAGTACCCTAAAATAGCATACTTTTATTCATTAAACATCGTGTTCCAGATATAAATTGAAACCAATAAGAGTAGGCGGTAAATAACTGGCATAATTCTTTGAAAAGCTTACCTTGTATTTGGTTTCCTATGTGTTTATTTAGGAAATGACTGGACATAGCTACTATACATCATCATAACTGTAATAAATTAATTCAGCAGTTCAGAGAGGTATTAAGGTATTTTTATGAGTTCTCTGTCTCAATATTTTTCGCAAAAGGCAGTTTTCATACTTTCCATTTCAGCTTTATCTTGCTTTTCTGTTACCTTTTGTTATATAATAAGTCTTAAAAAGTCTTATTCATTACTTAATGAAGCTGAACGTCTGAAAAATAATTATCTCAAGTATACATACAAGTTATAATTTTCGTGTTGCACAGTATTATCAACTCTGAGTGGTACCTGCTTACTCCCAAAAGACATCAAATTATAGAACCTTCTTTTCTTTTAATTAAACTGCCATGACTGATTCTGGAACTTTTTCTCTATATTTATTGTGTAATTTACCATAATTCTATATTGTAGCTCTTAGATCCAGTAAGCTGTATATGTAACTCTAGATATTTGTGACAGTGCCTACTGTATTATGGCAATGGGGAAAAAAACTGAACTGAAAATGGGCAGGACATGTAACTTCTTGATATAAAAATAATTAGCTGATATTAATAAATGAAAGCTACTGCGTATTTAATTAGATGGTAGTTTCTTCTACAAATCATACTACTAATTTAGTATTTAGGAAATTAGTTTAAACATTCACCAGAACCATTGAGCATAGAATCTATTTTCACCAACTAGAAGATAATATCAATAAACTAATATTTGAAATAAGTAAAGGAAACTTTGAACACCGGGCTTTGGTCCCAGATCTGGGCTTAATTTTTATCATATATACATTGTTTTATGATTCTTGGATTATTTCAGTGTGGGCCATATGTCTGGTTCTATGTTTCCAGCTCTTTTTATGGTTTGTTTGTTTGTTTGTTTGCTTAATTTTGTATACCATCCAGAGTTGAATGGGCAATAAATTTAAATAAATAAATAAATAAGGTACAAATAGCAATGGTACAAAAATGATGTTATTGTTGTACAAGAAAGCTTCAGTTTAGTGCCATCACTATAAATAAATTGAATTGTTTACATAATGTGTTCTCAGAATGGTCATAAATTGGATGCACAATACAGGTAATCCTCATTTAATGTCCACTGGTTCAACACTGAATGAGGGGTAATTACAAGGTCTTCTTATAGTTATGACCATCAGGGCATCCCCTCAGTCACATGACACCATTTGTGACATTTACTGCTGGCTTCCAACAAGGTCAATGCAGAAGTTGGCAGGGGAATGCAAATGGCAATCACATGATCACAGGTGTCTATGACTGCATGGGATTTGGCTAGTCATAGTCACAAATTATGTTGCATCTTATAACCTTGTCACTTAGCAGTGGAATTTCCAGTGGGAATGAAATTTTTTTTACTTGATAATTATGAGTATGGAACCAAGCAATAATGCACCTACAGAAGATAGAATGAAAATACCATTTAAAGTTATTTACTGTCATCATAAGAAACCCAGGAATGTAGGATGTAGTAGAGTTACACAAATGTATACTAGGGGCTCATCCTACTAAAGTCTTATATCACAGCCTTACCATCAATGGAAGCTCTTTTGGGCAGGATGGTGACAGCCCCTTCTGCTATTTCTTCTTGCTGATAAACAGGTGAAATTTTAGAACCCCAACTGTCTGAACCTATCCAAAGAAAATGTCCAGTTTGATTCAATTTCTTAGCAGCTTCCAGTATTCTCCTGTAAACAGTAATTTAAAAAAAGAGTTATTTTAAACCAACTTTTATAAAGATTCTTCCTTAATAGTCATAAAATGTTATTTTTATCAATTCATGAAACATTTTAAAGGAGACATGTTGGGCTTTTTGTAAAAAAAAGTGTATAGAAAAAAATTATGCAATATTTCTGTATTTATTTGTAACATTTATTTGTTTGTTTACATTATCATATTTCTAAGCAATCAAAGCCATTCTCAGCAGCTTATGCAGAAAAATTACAATATAAAGGCTACACTTAGAAGTATCATGGCAATGAAGCAATAGAAATTAAAAAGAAGAAAGGCTGACTGCTTTTTCATGTTTCTGTCTGCCTTCTCTATCAGTTCCAAACCAATACCTTCTCTTTTCTGTTTTACTTGTTGTCAAGTGCTGCAGGGTTATTATTAATATCTGCAGAGGAAGAGAATCTTCCATTCTTGCCATTACTTTTTGTTACCTGAATTTTCTGCTTAATTTGTTTTCTTAAACTCAGATAGCAGCACTCGGTGAACTTTGGCTAAACCTCCAAAGCTAAGCAAGCTCAGACCTGTTAGGACATGGCTGAGTGACTTCCAGGGCAATCCAGAGGTATCAGTTATATAGGAAAGAATATTCCAAGTAAAATAGCAATATTGATCCTACCATTGTCCATAATTACATGGACAAGACTTAAAGTCTTGAACTGAAGGGTTCACTCAAGGGTTTGTTTGTTTTTTAGTAAATATTGGGTGATTATGAAAGACACTGACTATAAAAGACACCAGAGAAGAGCCTAATGCTGGGAAAGATTGAGGGCAAAAGAAGAATGGAACAACAGAGAATGAAGTGGCTGGATGGAGTCATTGAAGCAGTAGGTGTGAGCTTAAATGGACTCCAGAGGATGGTAGAGAACAGGAAGGCCTGGAGGAACATTGTCCATGGGGTCATAATGGATCGGACACGACTTCACAACTAACAACAACATGAAAGACATAATTCTTTCATAGTCACCTGAGCTTGCTTTTGAATGCTTTCATTTCAGTCTTGTACCTTCCATCGTTACTCAATTTTAATAATCTTCAAGGGAAGAGTATTAAGTGAATTCTATAGAAATGACAAAAACGTGGAGTGCCAAAGAAAATTGACCCAAAATGTATCTTTTCCCTCTAAAAGGGAAAGATATTCACCATGTTAATTTTTCTATTTTTACTGGGTCCCACTGGAGCAGGAACATTCTGTGAAAACCAAATGTTTCTGTTTAAGGATTGCTGGAAAATTGGAATGAGCAACAAAACTGAAATCTAGTGTAAGTAACATGTATAAATAAAATCATGACTTTGAATGTTAACTATTCTAAGAGAAAAAAGCAAATACCTTATATCATCTTCATTTGCAAACATAATTACAGCACGAGCATTTGCAGTCTCCATCAAGCGCTTGATAATCTTCTCAAATTCCCCTGTTCTTGGTTCACGGGGGATTTTTAGTGACTGAGCAATGCAGACACCACCTGGAGAAAAGGGATAAAAAAAGAAAAGCTGTAAAATGTAGGGTTTTTTTAACAATCATTATGCCTACTTTACAGTGAAAATAGAAATCTGGCTTTAGAGAAAGCTACCAAGCCAAGAACAGTTAAAATGTAACTGCAATACTATACACTAGTATTGCAAATGCAATACTAGTGCATAATGCTTCGATTTTTTGTGAAGCTCATTGCATCTAATTTCTATTCTATCTAATGTCATTATTTATTGTATAGTGCTAAACAGTATGAATTATTAAAACAATATAGTAGGAATACATTTTTATGGAAAAAAATATTTCGGTGCATACAATAAAGTGTCAAATCTGCATGCTTCTTCTGGAATCTACAGCCAGGACTACTACAATGGTTAATCACCACATTATTAATTCAGTTGTATTCATTATTCAACCATATTATTAAAGTTGTGTATAGTCATCAATAAAAGCTCTACAGTAGTTACAACTGATATACCATAAGAACAATCAAATCCATCCAAGGTTTAAAATTTCCTGTCTTCTAGTCAACCCCTTGATTCCCTGATGTCTCAACCTCCATTAGCTTGATGGTAGCATGGAACAAAGGAATAAGTTGGCTATTCTGGAGCCTCAAACAGGATCACCCCAATCATAAAATAATGCTAATTTTAATTATAAAGGCAAATATTAGAAAAATATGAATGTTTATGCTGGCAGCAGGACCCAGAGATAGTATAGTGGTAACACTACCTAACCAAGTCTCTCCTCCAGAAAAAAATGCCCTAAGATTTAAAGACTGATGAAGAATTGATTCCAGTGGATTCAGATTTCTCTCCTGACTCCTCCATCCCCTCCTCCCAAAACTGGAATAGAATAAATGACATTTAGAAAGGTTGGGCCCTTCTTCAGAATGTGTAAAATAATCATTTCAGCTTAAAAGAAATAGTTTAACAAAATACCTTGTATAGCATAGCCGATTTTAAAATAACTAAGCTGTACACTTATATTAGCATGCTGTATATAACTCAACATCTCTGCGGAGAATTTTTAACACTTTTTAAATGGCTAAAGCAATAAATTCTCATGCTAAAACCAAAGTTGCTCAGCTAAGCCAAGCATGGGAAAGAGTTACAATGACTTCACTTACAACCTTCGTTGGCTTCAGTAGAGGTATGACAAAATGAAAGGAAAGGAACAATAATATTCCCACTTTGCATGAAGTAATATTTTGGATGTGTGCCTGTGGGGAGACAGGAGTGTGTGTGGGGGGGTGGGGTGTGTGTGAAAATAGAGAGACAGACAGACAGACAGAGAGACAGACAGGCAGACACTACAGATATATATGAAGAGGAAGAGAGGGAGAGAGCTAATGTGTTTCATGGTCTACTTCATAAAATATTTTTTCCACCCCTACTCATTCTTTCATCTTCACCAGTCATTCTTCCATTGTGGGTATTTTAAAGTCTTTCCATTTTTGTGAATATTATAATATCACGGTAATGATCATATATAAAATAAAACTATATTACTAATCCACTTGTTCCACTTTAGTCTGTGCCATGCCCAAGGATTCAATATCCAATGTTCAACTGGATTCTGTGTGAATCTGTTATTGCTGCAGTCTTTTCCATGTTTTTAAGAATCACAGATGCTTTGGTTTTCATGATGTCACACATTTGAAAATGAATATATTTAAATAATGCTTAAATAATAACTTTTCCTTTCTGAAATCCTGCCAAACATGTAAACAAATTAGCTTTTTTCTGGAGGAATGGAGCCCCAAATTGGCTATATTTGTTTTGGGAAAATGTGAAACAGATGTACTGTTACTCTTTTCATTACCAAACCATTAAGCCCCTGAAAAAATATTAAGCTTTCAATCAACCCTTAAAATTATATATGCATAGAAAAGAAAACCAATTCTTAAATGAAGGGATAGAATATTACCTCATTTAGAACATTTAGTTACAACTAAAGATGCTCTGATTTTTAAGAAATCCATTCCCTTGGCTTTTAATGGATCCCAAAAAATTGCAAATACATATTGAATTCTGTGGAATTTAGGGAATAATGGGAATAATGAAAATAGTTATTTTTACTGGCAAACTGGGTGTCATACCAAAAAACCTTGGATGACAGTTAGAAAATCTGCGCATTCACAAAATTTGCACCTGTCAATTGTAAAATACCATGTTGCTTGGATCTGCACATATACTATGCCAGTGACAGCGAACCTTTTTCGCCTCGGGTGCCAAAATGCCCACCTCCATAATTTAATGACCTCCTGCACTGTGCTCCCTGTGCATGCACATGTGAAAAACCCCTGCTGCTTCATGCTTGTACACATGGCTTTCTTGGAGCCTGGGGACGGTGAAAATGGCCTCCCTCATCCCCCCCCAGAGGCCCTTTGGAGGCCAGAAACGGCCCATTTTCTGACTTCCTGTGGGCCGGTAGGTCCATTTTTTGCCATCCAAATGCCAGGCCTCCAAATGCTTTCTAGGAGCCCGAGGAGGGCAAAAAAAAAGCCCAAAATGCAAACTGGAATTTTGGGAAAGAACTTCTGGGTTGCCTGTTGGGCCATTTTTCTCCCTCTGGAGGCTTCCCTAAACCCTCTGAAGGGCGAAACACAGACCAATGCGCAAACTGTAAGTCCGTTTCTGAACTTCCGGTTTACATGTTGGGGAAGCCTCCGGAGGGCGAAAAACAGGTGAAAATCAAGGCCGAAAATTACCTGGCCAGTGGGCGCATGTATGCTGGAGCCTTGTGTGCCCTCAGAAATGGCTCCGTATCCCACTTGTGCCACACATGCCATAGGTTTGCCATCATGGTACTATGCTAATACATTATGACATCCTAGGTCCGTGATGGTGAACCTATGTCACATGTGCCAGAAATGACACACAGAGCCATCTCTCTGGGCACTCCAGCCATCGCTGGTTTTCTCTTCTGGGTTCTGGCATGCACATGCACACCGGCCAACTTGTGCGCCCAAAGGAGTGCCAAAAACCAAAAGAGCAGATCCCTGGCGTGCATGCGCTTGCCGGAAGACCAGGTGACTGGCACGCCTGCGCATGCAGGAAACGTGAAGCTCAGGCCAGGAACTGCTCTTCCAATTTCTGGCACTTCCATGCTTGTGTGCTGGGGAGATACTCTTCCACTTTCCGGTGCTCCCACACACATGCACACATGCTCCTGTTTTGGCATGCGTTGCCAAAAACATTAGCCAACACTGTCCTAGGTTCTTAGGAATACCTTGATTTGAATGAAGGCCAATACCAGTTAAAGAGCTGGCAGCTGTGTTTTCATAGTGTTGTGTATATAATAATAGGAATGATAATCATAATTATAATATCCCATACAGAGCCTGAATAGTTGTTTTCTTAGATTTTAATGTCATAAGAGAAACATCACCACTATAAGAGAAACACCACACCACAACTGAACTGGGCATTTTAGCATGACTATGATGAAGAACAGTAGCAGGAATAAATAAAAGTTCAGACTTCCTACTACATTTACAATAAAATCAGCACACCGCTGTTTGACAAGCAAAGCAATTAGCTCTGGTTTTTTTGGCTATGTTTCCTCCACCCACCCACTCCCTCTGTATTCATGCATGGAATCCTCTTTTGATTTACAGGAGGTGGTCAAAAGCTGAAATGACCTACAGGTAATATACAGAACTTAAACAGAGATACAGACCTAATCCACATCATTTTTAAGTTGTAATAGGAATACAATACTATAATGAGATACGGATACTTAATACGTACTTGACAAGCCATTGAGAATTGGACAAGTTGGCCTGTCTCAGCTTCAGTCACCTATTTCTGTCTTATTTACCTGTATGTAAAATGTTGAGAGAAGATGCTATAGTATGATCCTGTTTGGGTATCAGACAGTCAGAGGATACTCGCCTGAATAAAAGAATAGGCTGCACAATGCTGCTATTTCTAAGCAATGTGGGTTAAGTAGTATGGCCTGCAAAGATTTCTACCTATTTTCATGTGAAGAAAAGCATAGTCTAGATGACCAGAAGGTAGTGCACATTTCAGATGGAGGTTTTGCTTCAATGAAACCTTGAGTGAAACATCCTTTGAAACTGTTTTATAAAGCAACCTGGACCCCACACTTCTATGGATAGAGTGAAGGAGTCAGATTGCTCTGTTTTGCGTATCTGGTCTCCTACCTCCTCTGAAGCTTTCTCCAGCACTTTCAATAGCAGAAAATGGTTCTGCTACAAACTTCCCAGATGCAGGAATTGTATCATCCTTCTAGCCAGGTATTGGAAGCAACAGATGAGGCTTCTGCTCATGATCAACAATTGTGCCGAAGCATTTGGAGGCTTTTACAAGTGCCAAAAGGGAGTATATAAAGTTTGCAAGACAGCGAAAAGTGTTTTGTGGAGATAAATTGGAAGCATAGGAACTTGGGTAATCACACAGGAAGTTAAAGGAGTAAGTGTATCCCTTCCTTCACACTAATCTTAGAGTGCTTAGTTATGTCATGATGTCCAATAAAGGCTTTTAACATTTGTTTAAAAGGTAAAGGTTCCTTTCGCACATATGTGCTAGTTATTCCCGACTCTAGGGGGCGGTAGTCAACTCCGTTTCAAGCTGAAGAGCCAGCACTGTCCGAAGACCTCTCCGTGGTCATGTGGCTGGCATGACTAAATACTGAAGACACACAGGTCGCTGTTACCTTCCAACCGAGGTGGTCCCTATTTCTCTACTTGCATTTTTACATGCTTTCAAACTGCTAGTTGGCAGAAACTGGGACAAGTAATGGGAGCTCACTCCGTTAAGTGGTGCTAGGGATTTGAACTACCAAACTGCCAACCTTCCTGATTGACAAGTTCAGCATCTTAGCCCCTGAAGCACTGTGTCCCTGTTTTTATATTGAGGCCACTTTCTACACCATGAAGTTGATTCTCAGTTCTGCTACTATGAATTTCATCTGACTCTCAATCTCAGAAGGCAGTATTAGATGAACTATTATTTCCCAACATTTGCTTCCTACATTTTAGGAACAATACTATATTTCTATTAGTTTACCTTACAGGGTTGTGCTAAGGGTTATGCTGCATTTTCCATGAGGGGGTTTGAGCATTATAGAGATACTTTAATGCCTGAAGCAAAGGACAAGATGCTTTTCCCTATAGAAAAGCTGACCAAAATGACAGCTAAATCTAAAGTCACCATGGGAGTTATCTGGAGAAAAATTATCTTGCATGCTTCAAGGCAGGAACTCCATAATGCCTGCTCTCAACTGGCTACCTGTATGCCAATGTACATGGCAATAATTTATTTATTTATTTATTTATTTATTAGACTTCTATACCGCTTAATAGGGCTTTCAACCCTCTCTAAGTGGTTCACAATATTTTTTTTTAGCAAATTGAGTCAGCAACTTGCCCCCACAGTCTGGGTCCTCATTTCACCCACCTCGGAAGGATGGAAGGCTGAGTTGACCTTGAGCCGGTGAGATTTGAACCGCTGAACTGCAGTTCACAGTCAGCTGAAGTGGCCTGCAGTACTGCACCCTAACCACTGCGCCACCTCGGCTCTTCTATAGTAATAAACTTACTATATTGGAACTCTGAGCTTATTTAGTCGCTTTGCCTAGACTGGAAATGGATGTACACATGTGCCAGATTGCTGGATATGCCTGCTTATCTTATTCTTAAAGAGAGGGTGGGGAAGAGTCACTTTAAACTAATGTTTAAGGCTGTGAGTTCTAGTCCCAATTTAGGCATGAAAGTCAGCTGGTGGACTTTGGGAGATCTCAGCCAACTCAGCTCACAGGGTCATTTTTCTCGGAAAATGGGTGGAAGAAGAAGGAATATACACCACATAGAATCATTTATCAAAATGATAAAGCTGAGATAGATAGATAGATAGATAGATAGATAGATAGATAGATAGATAGATAGATAGATAGATGGATGGATGGATGGATGGATGGATGGATGGATGGATAGATGGATAGATGGATAGATGGATGATGGATGATGGATGATGGATGATGGATGATGGATGATGGATGATGGATGATGGATGATGGATGATAGATGATGGATGATAGATGATAGATCAGTGGTTCCCAAACTTGGCAACTTTAAGACTTGTGGACTTCAACTCCCAGAATTCTCCAGCCAGCTCTGCTCTGGCTCTGAAGTCCACAAGCTCTGGCTCTGAAGTCCACAAGTCTTAAAGTTGCCAAGTTTGGGAACCACTGTGATAGATGATGGATGGATGGATGGATGGAAGGAATTTGGAAAAGAATTTTGTAATTCTCTGGAAATACAGACCTTGGATTTTGGTGTATTTAGGCTGAGAATTTAGAATTCTAAATCAAATGGTAGTAACATTCCTTTATTGAATATGTAACATAAGTTTGGAAATGCAGACACATAGAGAAATATACACACGCAAACCTTGCAGGAATGAAATGTTGTAATATTAACTATGGGTTTTCTTCTTACAATAAATAAATATATGATGTACTTATTATTCAGTGCCAGATACATTATTATTGAGGAACAACTGGATGCGTTTAGAGCATTTCCAGTTTTTTAAAATTATTATCACTGCTTAGAATCTATTAGTTTTTGTTTTCTACTTAGCTTCTGAAATAGAAAATACAGGTATAATGTGAGGCATATGATATTTCAAACATATAATTCTGCAATATATCATCTATCAGATGAACATTAGATTGATAAACTGTAATTATAACTAAATATCTACAATATTTTATATAATTGAATACTTTTAATTATCAGTGATTTGAAATACACACATATTAACAATGCAATTTAAAGGAACGGGGCTGAACTAATTATTGAGAAAAATATCAGTCATAAACATATGAAACCATGTGGTACCCTCTTGTGTCTTAATTTTATTTAAGCCTCAAGCACGCCTGCTGGCTCTGAGTGCACCGTTACTACATTTTAGGTTTTCTATTGTGTTTTTCACAAGGTGTTTTTTTTCTCAATTTTTTGTCCCTAAGTGCCTATTTGGCCATAGTCTAGAGCCAGCCCTGAATATTTTATTTTAGAAGGCATTGACAGAGGCAATATGCATGCTCAGTTAAAATGACTGTGGGAGACAAGGAGAAGAGCCACCCCTGGGGAACAATCTGATTAAGAGGCAGCTGAGCCCACCAATGTAATGTAGACATGGCAAACATATCAGAAGGGACACTTTTTAGTTTCTTGGGCTCTAAAGGCAATAAGGGAGAAATGTGCTTTTATACTTGCAGGGTTCTGTAAATGTTATCTTACAATAAAGGAGAGCTAATACTTTTGGGTGTCCTTCTTCTCTACTGTACCTTGCAACACAGACAATTTTTATGTTTGGAATCCAGATTGCTATACAATTCCGATTCAATGAAGGAAACTAAATATCAAGGGAAACTAAGCTAAGCATAAAATAGCTTAAGATTAAAGTAACATTTTTATGGGACGCAGTAGCTCAGTGGCTAAGACGCTGAGCTTATCGATGAGAAAGGTCAGCAGTTCAGCAGTTCGAATCCCTAGCGCCGCACAACAGAGTGAGCTCCCATTACTTGTCCCAGCTTCTGCCAACCTAGCTGTTCGAAAGCACATAAAAATGCAAGTAGAAATATAGGGACCACTTTGGTGGGAAGGTAACAGTGTTCTGTGCACCTTCGATGTTTAGTCATGCCGGCCACATGACTACGGAGATGTCTGGCACTGGCTCTTCGGCTTTGAAACAGAGATGAGCACCATCCCCTAGAGTCAAGAACAACTAGCACATATGTGCAAGGGAACCTTTACCTTTACCTTTAATGTTTTTATACAATATAAGTTTTCAAAATAATAGATATTTGGGAAGGATTAACATCATTTAGCATCATCATCAATTGCTTATGGTATCATTAGGATTAAGTAGTGTTTACATTCACTTCTGCTGTATTAATATGTTCAAAATTTTGAATCTATTATATTTAATCCATGAACCAATTAAAATTTAATTCACTATTTTGATTCACTGAAGTCACATCAGTAATTAGTGTGGAAGCCTTATTCCATCTCCCCACTGCAAAATATAAAACAAATGGTTATAGAAATTATACATCAAGGTTTACACATTTAAGAAAAAAATGTATGGGTTGTAAGTAACCAGATAAAGTTGTTGAAAAATTGAATAAATATCTGGAATTTAATCAATGTTCTTTATAATTCTAACCACTGATATCTTAGATCATAACTGATGAATTGATCAAGAATAGATGGAACTATATGATCTTTGGCTTTGCCAGTCTTAAGATTTAATTTTGCCATGACTAATGCTGGAACAATAAACTTCAGAGTCAAACAAAATAAATGTAATTTGGTGCATTCTGTAATAAAATTTTCAAATTCTCAGAACCCAGCCCAACTACTGCATCTTCCATTCTCTCTATTCAAAGCTGTTTTTTTAAATAGGAATGTGCATTTGAAACTATGCTAATTACCATTACTGTAATTGTGAAATTTGCAGCATATTTATCTTATTCATATATATCAATAATATACGAGTACCAATAACCAGACATCAGAGTTGCCATATGGACAAATGTTGCATTAAATTCCTTTATTTTGCCATGATGGCAACACTTTGTGCATCTGCTTCAAAATGAAGTCTTGTGGTATGAAAATATTGCATATTCTTATGAAACCAATCAATGTGAGATGCTTCAGCCATCTGGAGAATGTTGTTGTTGGTTTGTGTGTTATGTGGGGTGTGTGGGTGTGTGGGTGTATGCTGTTTGAAAGGTGTTTTGAAGTTTGCCATGGATTCTTTAATTTTTACTATATTATGTTTATTTTTGTAAGAATTTGGTGGCATATAAATCCATTCAAACAACTTTAGAGTTTAGAAAAGTGTGAGAAAAATATTAAAGAAAAAGAGGATCTATTTTTAACAACAAAAATTTCCCAGAAACATGTGTTAATTATTTAAGATAATCATATCCACTCTTAAAAATATATAAATATAAAAAAACCTCATGTCATACGATATAGGAACATATGGTCTCACATTGTTCCCTGGTGAGAAACTGATGTTATTTATTATTTCTGATAGAAAGAAGATCTTCTAAGTACAAGTATAATTGTATAATTTTTCCAGATGGAAATTAGACTAATAGTTCTAATTATGCTTTAGTTAGAGGTAATGTCATTTGGCTCTGAGACTCTGCTGCCTCATTGTGGCAGGAGGTAAGCCTGGGAGGAATGAAGAATATAGGGAGCCAAATGTATATACTACTAGTTGATTCACTCAAGCTGGGAAGATGTCCAGCTAAAGCAAACAAGGACCTATACTGCATAGCAGCTACACAGGAAGATGTTAGGAGGGGAGACCCACTTTAATAACAACAGCAAAGGCTGTTTCAATTCATACTCCTACCCCTGTATTTTGCCAAGAAAACCAAAAGATTGGAGACTGGTCATCCTGGAGAAAATCTATGTGATCACTAATAGTCAATACCAACATGTTGGCACATAATCATCATCATTAGGATATATTAACTCATTTGGATCAATACCTGCTAGCATTTATTTATTTATATCTGAGACAGTGGTGAAATTCATTTTTTTTTAATTACTGGTTCTGTGGGTGAGGCTTAGTGGGCATGGCAGAGGAAGGATACTGCAAAATCTCTATTCCCACCCTACTCTGGTGTCAGCCAGAGGTGGTATTTGCCAGTTTTCTGAACTACTCAAAATTTCCACTACCAGTTCTCCAGAACCTATCACAACTTGCTGAATTTCACCCCTGATGTGAGACCACACTGTGTATATACTACTACAGAAATAAAAACCTGTGGTATAGGTTTTTACTTCCTGTTGGCTCAATGAAGCCAACAGGAAGTAGAAGTCTGTCCCACTGCTTTTTTAAATATTTGAAATGATGACCCAATGGGCAACAGGCTGCCTAGTTACTATCCAAAATTTTGCAGCATTATTACTTTGAACTCTTTTTGTGACTTGTATGAAGAACTGATCAAGAGTATTGTAGCAGTTATAAATGCAATGAATTGACTGCATCTCCCTGATTATTTGGCCTCCAGATGCCTCATATTGCCAAAGGCAGAAGATATACCAATTTAAAGGCATTTGTTCCACTTATAAAAGCAATCTGAAGAGCTGCTCATGTATCGCCCTGACTACTAAAAATAACATTTGTCATAGGTGTTCACTATCAGGACTGTAAACACTTCAAAAACACTTTGGAAGGAGTGCTTCAGACTTGGCATAAGTATATCTTTCTGCTGTTCATGAAAGCACACCTTGACACAAAACTAAAAAAAAAGAGGTGATGGTGGTGGTGATGATGCTTTAAAGAATCCACTCTTTAAAGTAAATGCAACTCTTAAAACAGCAATGTGAAAAAATATTGGGCTGGGCTGCTTTAATAAAAAGTAGGATGTAGTTTGGAATACTTTCTAAACCATTTTTGAAGTGGACATAGCTCTATTAACTATACAGCATATGGTTTATTCTCAGCTACCAATAAAAGTAAATATATTATCATCATATTAACATAAGTGATCCATAAACTTCTCAGATATGGATAAACAATTTCATTTAAAAAAAAATAGCCAAGAAAACTTCAAGCTTTAATTCTATAATTAATGTGACTTCTATGAAAAAAAGAAAGAAATCTCAATATTTTACCAAAATTCTCAAGCACTACATTTCACTAATATTTTTCTACTGGTTCAATAAATAATATATCTCTTATTATCTCATACTTGGACATGTGGTTAATGTGTTAAAGGCAACTGCAGAAAAAGATAAAAAACCTAAGGAGATTTTTTTCATACATATCCTCTTGTAAGAGAAGAAAATACTGTATGATAGGCATAAATTTGCCTGGAAATCATAATTCTTACATAGATTAACTTTCTGAATGCATCACTTGGATATTACAGGAAACAATAATGCTGAAAATAAATGATTTCAATTGAAATCACAGCAGGATATCACTGGGCTAATAGAACATCTTTTCTTATAAAACTGAGATTTGTGTGGAGAGCTATTGATAAGAAAAATATCTCTGAAAACAATCATGTGATAAAGAAAGAATGAAAGTGCTTGGTATTGAATACTTTCTTAAACTGATTTAAAAAAAAATATTGTTTACCAATTATGGACAGCGTAATGGTATCTACTGTACATGGGATGAGAAGATAGAATTGACATTAATAATTCATTCATGCCTTAGGAGTAAGACTCTTAAGAGTAAAAGTATTTATTACAAGTCTGTTTCTCTCAGATTACATATGGGTCCACACTATCTACCTAAGTAAAATTTAGGTACTTGGTTTCCACAGCATTGCTCTGTAAAAAAATATCAGTGGTGTTTCTGTTTCTTCATTGGTTCATACCATTTGTTTTTGAGACAAATGGTTCTGCTTTGTGACAAGAGGCACAGTCAGAGCAAAAATAATGGATGAATCAGGACAAAACACTTAGATGGAATTGTAAATATTAGGGTGGCAACAGTGGTGGGATACGACCGGTACAGTCCGGTACAGGCATACCAATACCTGCTGGGAGCACCAGGCACCGTTCTGGTACGGTGCTCCAGAGGGCCCGCCTGCCCGCCCCTCTCCTTACCTATATCTGAGCTGATCAAGGCTTACGCGCACTGAGCATACAGCGCCTGTGTGACACTCCGCCAAGCAGCTGCAGCCTCATGGAGCATCGCAGGTGGTAAGTACGCATGTGCACGTGCTATGTGCATGCATGTGGTGGACGCCCGGCCCTGTTGCACCATACTGGTTGAAACGGGATCCAGAACCCACCAATGGGTGGCAATATTGTTAATGTCACAGTTTTACAGCTTATTTGAAATAGAAACAGGGCCAGCACATAATACCACTGGTACTAAATTATATACTTGAATATGGAAAATTTTAATAATACAGAGGCTCTGAATCAGTTTCTCCCCACATTTTTAAATTTTTATGTTGTATTTATCTACATTTAAAAAAAGAAAGAAAGCTTGTACATATCCAATTTATACAGACCCCAGATATAATATCCATATATTACAATTGCATAAAGTAACCAACAGGGAAATTAAATAGAGATGTACTTATATGATATATGAATAAATGTTTCATAAAAGTTCTAATTGAATCATATAGTCCAACCTTGATATTTTTAGAAAGATTACAGATATTAGGTTGGCTGCTTTTTCTCTCTAGCAAGCAGTGCAGGATAAACTTTACATCACAGGATTCTTTCTATTATAGTTTTCATTTTTAAAAATATTTCTGTTTTCAGGCCATGTTCTGAAAACATAGCTAGCTTGTTTCCAAGCATCTTTGAAATGATTGCTCCCTGTAATTTTAGCTATAAATCTGTGATCGTTGGAGGTCTTTCAGAGGTGTAACAATAATTCTGTCTACTATTATTCAACCATTTTTCACTGAATCTTTCACTCTGTTGTTTAACTGAATGCAACCCTTTAAAGAAACAGTTAGTATGTAATCATATCTGGAACCAGTAATTTATTAAACAAAGCATAATCATCATGCCCATATATTTTCTGTTCATTTTTTCCCTTTGCCAGTTTAACCTTTTGTACTGTAGTTGCTATACCAGTAATCCTTGGTTTATGACAGCAATTGGAGCTGGGATTGCAATTCCAGGAACTCGCAGTTGCCATTTTAAACCTAACAAGTAGGGTAGGGAAGTGGCATAAATCCAAGTAAAGGTTGTAGAGGGGAAAGACTGAAAGGTAGGACCCGGGAGGGTTTGTTCAGGCTGTGTGTGAGTCCCAGGAGATCAGGGAGGGCTTGAGAGACTTGGTGGAGGCTGCACATGGGGGAGGGAAGAACTGTAGGTGAGAGAAAAAGTGGAAGCAACTTATTGGAGGGATTTGCAACTGTTTCTGCTAGCTTCCTTGTTGACTTTGTAAATGAGAAGTTGGCAAGGAAGGTCAAAATTGGCAGTCCTATGACCATGCCTCCGTATGACAGTATAATCCTGAACCAGATACCTGGATTGCAATAATTTGACCACATGGGTATAAACCTCAAGGACCTCATATGTTCCTTTTTTTTTTAGCACCACTATAATATTGGTCACTGAACAAATGGTTGTAAGCTGTAGACCTGGAAACCACAGGGTCTCATTGTATCTAATGGAAAATGGGTTTAATCTTGAATTCTAAATTAAACTAAATTGGAGACTGTTTCAATCAGTTTCCTGGTTCAGATATGCTAAATATAAAACAATTATGACGGAAACTTAGCGATGAAGAAGAAAGTGATTAGGTGAGAAAGCAAATAGAAAGTATGTGAGAATATCAGCCTTAGTACCAATTTGTTTCTATATCTGGAGGATTTCCCAAAAGATAATGGAAAATGGGTTATGAAACTATCTTTTGAAGTATAACTGTAACCTGTTTAAAAGGAAAGAAAAAGTGATTCTGAAGCAAACCCTGCCTTCTTTGTCTGGTGCAGCTAAGAATAAACTTAGTGGCAGGCAGACGAGAAAAAAAGATGGTAGTGATTGGGAGAAGCAACAAAGAGATGGACAAATGGCAGAAAATGCAGGGATGAGAGAGGTGGACAAAAACCTGTTTCAATGAAAAATAAATTCAGAAAATTGGTTTGATTATTCAAACCAATGTAGGAAATTGATACAATTTTGGACATTCAGATTATATTGTCTAAAAGTTTTGATTTGATTTAGATTCCAAAGCAATCAGCAAAATCCATTTCTGGGCATGTATTTTGGATCAGTGATAGGTGACATGCAGTACATAAAAAGTGGGCCTAAATTTGAGCATATTGTTGTGACAACTATCTTGACTTTTTTAATTCCATCCTGTAGATGCCAGTGATTTGGAGGCATTCCAGTGGTTCAAATAAACCTTATAATTTTGTTTAGAGAGAGTAGATTTAATTTGGAAGTTACAAGGAAGGCAAGTAAACAAAAATGGCAATGGAATGGCCTGTGTCTTTGCTTTGGCCTTTACTGACATACTGTAGTTCTACCATTCCTGATTTAGTTTAACAACATTAGGTAAAATTGCACATTATCCTCAGTCACTACCAAAATAATTAAACTCAATAATTCTCAGAATTGTTTGATTTTACAAGGCTAACATTTTTTACTTGCTGCTGATGGAATTAGAATTCTTTATAGAAGATGTTTGGAAGATTAACTTGATTGAGAAGAGCATCTTCTTTTAGCAGGAGTTAGCCAACAAAGAAGCTAGGAACAGGAACAATAGGATTATTCAAGTACAATCAACTTTTTAACAGTCATCTTGACTTTTAATTCTGCAATAATTTTTAAAAAGAAAATTAAAATGATTTAAAGAAAAAACTGAATCCACTTTCATTAAAAAATCCCCTAAGTGATCATTAGCTCTAGATATGCAAACATCTAGGCCACTTTCCCAAAATAAGGATATTTATTCTAAAACAGGGAAAGGGACTCTAATAGATTTATGAATATGTGGTGTACAAATCACATTTTTATTGTCCCTGGCACCACTTCCAAGATGCCATCAAATTTCAGTAGCATCAATACTGACACTGATGTCCCAGTTCCCCATAATGTGTATGTTTCTTGTTTGAAGCAAGAAACACATAAACTATGGAGTAAGTCCTAAAGTTTGGTTTACCCAGATTTTAACAACAGAAAAAGCTCATCTGTCTTCATCCCACCATGTATGACATAGATCCACCCATTTCATAATCACCTGACCATTGCAACTCTGGCTTCCTACTACCAACCAAAAAACCCCATACAGCAGCAACAACAGTTAGACTTATATACCACTTCTTACTACTTTACAGTCCTCTCTAAACGGTTTACAGAGTCAGCCTATGGCCCCCAACAATCTGGATCCTCATTTTACCAACCTCAGAAGGATAGAAGGCTGAGTCAACCTTGAGCCTGGTGAGATTCGATCTGCCAAACTGCTGGCAGCCAGTGATCAGCAGAAGTAGCCTGCAGTACTGCATTCTAACTACCACCACATTTTTAAAAAATAAAACATCTCGTTCCAGCTTTGACTAGGAAGACTCTGAAAGACTTCTTGGTTAAAATTGGACATACAACATTTGTTTTCTGCTGCTTTCACTTGCTTTTGAAATCTTTTAATTTAACAAAGGATTATATAATTATTAAATTACAACTAAATGGCAACTCTCCACTTCCAAAAAGAAAAAAGTACTCATAAAACTTATTTTTATCTTTTTATCTCAGTTCCTCATCCTTTGTAGGAAAACATGGACATAATATTGGAGAAACTATTCAAAAACATTACCCCAAAATGTTCAAACGTGTATCTTTGCCAGGCAATGGGAAATTCTCATTCTTCTTTATTTTAAATACATCAAGAAATATTCAGTTTCTAGGCTACTGAAACATACAGATTTTAATGGGTTAGTGCTGGTAAAAATATGTGTATGTATAAAAATGGAACACATATTCAATAAAATACACATTTCTCTCTAGCATGATAAAAAGCAAAAATATTTCTTCCACCTTTGAAGAAGTATATGATTGATACCCCCAGAGTGTTATTGTGAGAAATAACATAAGCTGAGAAAGAACCGCAAGGGATCTTCTTACCACCCAAAGCTAATGACAAATATCGTTTTTCAAGTTTGCACTGCAGAAAACACCCTTTTCATTCCTGTTTTGATTCCTTACTGTTTGTGAAAATGAGAGATAGCTTTTACAGTTTGGGTGTAAGAAGCTGAAGAAAGACCTAATCAACCCACAGAGAGGAGGTGTATTGATAAGCATAATAAAATTTTAAAAACAACATTCCCAGGTGGTGTTTGATCATAAAAACTTCAAATATATTTAGGAATAAAATTCTCACACACACACACTCATTGAGAGGGAGGGAGGAAAGGAGGGAGAGGGAGAGAGAGAGAGGGGGAGAAACAGAGATAGAGAGAGCACGAGCAAATAGTCCTGGACAGTTTGAAAGTTTAATTTTTACAATTTTGAAATTGACCCATTTAAATTATGACTTAGTTTCTTAGTTGCTGTTGTGGCCTGTTGGTCGTTGGAATCCTCCAGCAGCTGAATCAGAGGAGGAGGATGGGTTGGAGGCAGGGGCAGCATCAGGGAAGCCTGGGAGCTCCGAGAGGGAAGAAAAAGAGAGACAGAGGCAGAGCCTGGGCCATCTGTCACCCCTCAAATGGAGAGTCAACAGCCCCAGGTCTGGAGGTGATTGATGAAGAAGAGGGGGAACAGCTGGATCCAGTGCCTGATGCACGACTATGCAGAAGGCAGAGAAGGGGAGAGCAGTGGAAAGCTGGGGGCCGATTGTGGGGAAGGAAGACCCACTGCTGCTAACGAGGCCCCACCCTAGCTCTGGGGATAAAAGGCAGGAAGCTGAGATGAATAGTTGTCTACCACACCTATGAATAGGTATGGCAGACAACTATTCATCTTCTGGCTGGTCAGACTTGTCAGCCTGCGAGACAAACGTCTTGCTGGGGCTGCTGGCATTCCTAATAAAGGAATCTTTTGCGTTCCTATCAGAGGGTTTGTCGTGTTTGGGGAGGTGGGTCAAAAAGCTGCTATATTCATATGTTATACCCACCTATGCCACTAGACAATATCCTTTTTAGGTTAACCAAAGCTTCACACATTTGTTTTCCTAATCTCTAAGACTCTTCATTAGGAATAATGCTTCAAATCTAAGTTGTGGAAGGAGATGCTTGTTTGATGTTGAAGATCAGAAGACTTCATGAATAGTGCCCAAGATAGCAAGCTGGGAGAAAGTGATACTGTGTTTCTCGAAAATATGACCTACCTCAGAAACAAGCCCAGCCCAATTTTCATGCCTGGTCTTAATATAAGCCTACCCCCAAAATAATCTCTAGTTAAGCTCCACCCACTATCTGATTGTATGAGGTGGGGTGCGGCAGAAACATAAAAATCAACGGGGTTGGTGCATGGAGCTGCCTCATGTGCCCTGCACCCGCTTACCTTAGGACCACTGAAGCCAGGGCTCCCATGCCTTTAAACCTGTTGCACCACTGCCCAACTTCTGCAAGTCTTGTTGCACTGATGCTGCCACTTACTGCAGGACACTACAACCCTTGTTGCACTGGTGCTGCTGCTTATGGCAGAACTCCACAAGGCCTGTTGCGCCAATGCCACTTCTTATGCATGCAATGGCACAACGCACCACACAGCCTTCTGCTATGACCAGTGGCACTGATGCAATGAGCCATGTGGTGTCTGGCCACGAATAGAAGAAGTCAGGCAGCAGCACAACAGGTATCAGGGCATAGGAACCATGGCCGCAGTGGTCCTAAGGTAAATGGGTATGATATCCCCCCTTGGACATGTGTAAAAGCAAAGAAATATTGGACAAAAATACATACATGGTTGGAGAAAATGTTAACACATAGATTATAAATCAGAAATTTTATTGGGTATAATACCTGAAAAGTATGATATAGGGAATCTATATTTAATATTACATACCATGACAGCAACAAGAATTATTTATGCACAGTACTAGAAAAATGAAAAAACGCCCACAGGTGATATAAATAAAATTATTTTAGAATGTGCAGAAATGGATAGATTGACATTAAAAAGAAAAGAAAAAGAAGACACAGGGTATTTTCGAACATGGGACTTGTTTTATAAATAGTTGGACAGTAAAGGTAGAAATTAGGAGCAGGGAAGAGTATTATTGTATAAAAATAAATTGATCGAGACAATATACTGTTTACTAAGCACTTATGTATGTAATGTGAAAATATATAAATAAACTGTTTAAAAAAGACATCTTCCCAAAATAAGACTGGGTGCTTATTTTGGGGTCAAAAAGAAAATAAGACCGGGTCTCATTTTTGGGGAAACAAAGTACATTCAAATTCAGTTCTCCTTGGTGCTGTGAACCTCAAAATCACCTCTTATCATGGATGTGCAGATGGCTAACAGTACAACTATTCTGACTTTCTTAGTCACACAAACATTAGAAGTGACACTGAAAAGCCTAAGAGTTCCACTCCAGCAATATTCACAAAATCTGCATAAGCCCAAGAAAGAGATGTTCAAAAGACACTATCCTGTAAGCCAGGGGTACCCAAACCCTGGTCCATGTCCAGCACCAGGCCACAACATGTCAGAAACTGAGGCACGCAAACAAGTGAAGCCCCATCTGCAGGATGCAGGAAGTGTGTCCACCCTGTCTCCAGGGAACTGGTTGCTGGTGCCCAAAAGTTTGAGGGCCACTGCTGTAAAATAAATGAACTCTAGACAAGCTAACTTTGAGGTGCATCCAGATCCGTACTCCCATTCCAAGAGTGATTTCTGGCCTTGAGAGAATCTGACTCCCAGGAAAAATGTCCCTCTCCCTTGCCTCCTTTTCCACTGGACAAGATAAAGGAAGATCCTCCTATTATTTTTCAAGTTAAAGGATGAGATCCCTGCTTCCCAGTGATCCACATTTTGATACCCATGCTATATTTATTCTTCTAGCCTGAACATAAGCTCCACTGAGCCATCCTGAAGAGCAAAGAAACCTGATGGCAGAGAAAGAAGAGCAAGAATTTGATGGTAGCTCCTCCCCTTTCTCCTTGTTTGATTTGATTTGATTTGATTAATATTTGTAGGCCGCCCTTTTTCCCTGAGGGGACTCAGGGCGGCTCACATAAAATCAAGGGAGGGGGAAGACAAACATTAACAGAGAAACATATAATAAAATATTCAACAACATACATTCTTCATTCGGGAGGGGCGGCTAACCTTGTCCCCAGGCCTGACGGGCTAGCCAGTTCTTAAGGGCTATGCGGAAGGCCTGGACGGTGGAGAGGGTACGAATCTCCACGGGGAGTTCGTTCCAAAGGGTCGGGGCTACTACTGAGAAGGCCCTCCTCCTTGTAGTTGCCAGCCGACACTGGCTGGCCGATGGAATACGGAGGAGGCCGAATCTATGGGATCTTGTTGGCCGAAGTAAAGCTATAATTCCTACAAAAAGTTGTTGCAAACATTTGACATTCAAAGGACTGTTTGATGAAGACATTTAGAAATTACAAACATTTGTATTGAAGTACAGTTGTTATAAGAAGGTAAGCTTATCAAAGTGTAAAATGTAAAACAGTTATCTCTATCATAATCCTTTTAACTGTATTTTCCACAGGTGAGTTTTAGAATCAATAAAGATCATGGTCCAACAAGATCACATTTTACGGCTGCTAATTTACTCATAATCTTTTTCTTTTAATTTTAGAGTAAAGCTTATATATTCCATCAAACTGGTTCCAGCAGAGAGTAAGAAGTGTCTGGATGAAATTTACTAGAGGTATATCAAGACAACAACTTTTCTCTGCTGCTTATCTTCCTCAGCCTAGAAACTGGAACCCCAGATACATCTAAATAGTGAAATGTAATCCTATAATTCATCTGATTTGTTTTGATGCTACTTTCACTAACTCTAAAAGTTGAAGGAAAAGTACTTTTTATTTCCTTGCAATTTCACCCACACATATCATATAGAGGATTGCTACATTCTGTCCAGTTATTTTTATGCTATACACTTAGTTCCTTTTGTCTGAATATGAAATATGAAAAATTACTAATAAAGCTCTATTTTTTACCCTATGATTCTTTTTTACTTCTGTTTTTCTTCTTTTTCTTATTGCTTTGAATTTTTTCTCCGCCTTTACCAAACCCTGTTTTGCAAATTGCAGACCTTTCAGAAACAAATGGTACTGCATCCTGCACACATCTGGTATTGATCTTATCCCTCTATTGTTTCAAACTAATTCATGCAGACTGTAGACAAAACCAGTCTTCACATTTAGCATCAGAAACTGACAATCTGAATTCAGAGCAGTTGCTTATCATTTCTGCACTTCAGATGAGGATTGCATTTTAATAAAATGAAAATAATAGAAATCCCTTGTCTCCACAAGCACCAATATTTCTTTTTCTTGAGACGATGGCTAGAGGAAATAATTGGCAGAGACAGCAACAAAGTCCACAGGGGGGGCACCTGGCAATATCCCCCCCCAAAAAAAACCTGATGCTTCCCAGTTGAGCCTCTATCCCTGAGATGTCATGATACTCTCCCAGAAAAGCACTGAGTGATTCCAATCCTGGTTAGCTTTCAAGCCAGACCAGGTCAGCCAGATGCTGCCACCTGCTGACACTATGAATTGAGACATTAAGTTTCCACCCTACAGTTTTTAATTATCCTTCCAAATCTCCCCACAGACACAAGCCAGCTGGGTGGATCTGTATCTCACTTGACAGCTTTTTATCCTTTTATAGCTCCAAATGCCTGGACTGTTTACACAAGGAGTTAAAATATGTTTTAGTGTTTATGTTTATACCATATTTATTCAATAGGAAGATAATCCCATTCCACCATCCCCACCACCAAAGAAAAACAGCAGACACAGCTAAGAGAAGCCTTTGAAGATTATCTCCTTGCTTGCATGGTGAATTTAACACTTCACATAATGCCTACATATGGCTTCTCCTTCTCTTCCATTCCTTGCCCATATGGCTTTTTTCCTTGCCTCTACCAAATCCAATTTATTTCCCCCTCTTTTCTTCTTCTCTTTTTAGTACAGTAGACTCTCTTATAGGAGCCCAGCTCAATCCTGGTGATTCGTTTGTTTTAGTGTGCTTATATATTTGTGTGTTGTATACTGTAGTGTTTGGCTTCAGAAACCATTGGCGTATGCAGGGTGGGAACCTATTATTTAAATAGAAACTTTTGTTCCATAGCTATTTAATTTATATCACTAATTTATTTAATTAATAACCCATTAAAAATTACCCTTGTCTTCTTTGAAATGCATTTCGTATATATGAGTCAAATATACCTTGCTACAAAAGATTGTCCAGAGCTGGTTTCATCTGAAATTATGAATCTAGAAGCCAGACACAGATCCTCCAATTTATTTTTTATTTACAATATTCCTTTTGGTAGGGCAAAGGAAATTGTCTTAAATTCAAGGTCATGTTCATTAGATAAATATTGTACTTATAAACAAACTCCTTGATAATAAATACATCCCCTCCACCGTAATCAAATTCTAAGTTTATCTTACTTCAAATCTTAATTTACCTGTTTGTCTTGTTTTAACTGAAGTATTTTTATAACATACCTTTATTTTCAGCAATTATTGCCTGAAAAACCTCTTTTCCCATCCTGCTTTATACCTTTCCAATATTAAAAAAAATCTATCTCTTGAATATTGAAATGCTAAAAACAAAGTGAAATTGTTTTAATATTATACTTCCCATCAATTCGCAGCTGTTTTGATTCGCACCCTGCAATCTTCTAATGTGCTTTCCTTATTTGCTTTCTTAATATGAAACTCAACTTTATTGTGGGAATCTTTTAAAATGCTATGCAAGTCTAGAAGAAAACATTGCTGGCTTTGCTATAATAGGTGTGCAGCCAAAGAGGAAAGCTGCTATGTCATTTGGAAAAAAATATCTTTCAACACTAGAAGTCAAATAAAAAAAATAAATTGCTAATGTTTCTTTTTTATCCATGTTTCTTATCCTTTTTTTATATTATTGGTCAAGGAATCTAATTATCTTGCATGTCATAATAGCAATAGCAATAGCAGTTAGACTTATATACCGCTTCATACCTTCGAGCCTCTGTCCTTCCTTGTGAAGTTATAATAATAGGGCTTTCAGCCCTCTCTAAGCGGTTTACAGAGTCAGCATATCGTCCCCACAATCTGGGTCCTCATTTTACCCACCTCGGAAGGATGGAAGGCTGAGTCAACCTTGAGCCGGTGAGATTTGAACTGCCGAACTGCAGATAGCAGTCAGCTGAAGTGGCCTGCAGTACTGCACTCTACCCACTGCGCCACCTCGGCTCAGGCATAAATCTACAAGAAAGCAGGCATTTATGCAGGCATAAATCTACAAGAAAGCCTGTGAGGAATGTGATGGAAAAGTGGGTTCCATATATAGAGAAAGACAATAAACTGATAGAGGAAAAAGTAAAATCTTTCCACTCTGCACTTAGATATACATACTGGCAGTCCTTGACTTACGACCGTAACAGACCTGCTTATCGGGGTTGTAAAATGTGATGGTCATAAATTGGATCACTCACATAACTAATCCAATTTTATGAACTTTTTTCAGTGGTTGTTAAAAGTGAACATCTCAATCGTTAAGCAAAAGCTTCGCTATGGGCCAGTTTTGCCGAAATGTGGATGTAAATGGAGATTTTCGGCAAAAATACAGTCACATAGCCACTGCATGATACAAAACCACTGTAAACTCAGATCAGCTGCTGAGTGCCCGACATGTTTATGTGATTGGGAAGGGAAGATCGCCTTGAAACTTTGAAACTGGGTTGTAAGTACTCCTGGAACAGTTAATCCATAACTTCAAATGGTTGCTAAGCAACTGGTCATAAGGTGAGGATTACCTGTACACTAGTTCTCTTTCTTATGCCAGTTTCCAGCAGACCAGTAACTTTGGAAGACCAATAACTATGGAAGAATAAATACAAGAAGATATTTTTCACATGTTGATGCCAACAGCATTAAATGTTAAATATCATCATCTTATCCTCACCCAACAAAATCACAGTTGTGTTTCCTATTTATAGTAGGATAGTCTACAACAGAGAGCCATTGGATACATGATATATTCTAACAGTGGCAAGTAGCCAAATAACTAAAATAAATCAGTTTATTTCACCTGTGTATGATTAAGTTTATTATGAAAATCAGTGCTAAATAGATAATATGCTTTAAATTTAAGAAGCGATTGCTTCTATGACTTTCCAAAATATTTTTTTTCTCCACTGTTTTTCAAGAATAGCAAATCTAAGTGATGGAATTCTTTTTTTAAAAAAAATCAGCATTTCTCTGGTTATCAGATATGTAGAACATAGAAGTGTTTGCCACCTTGTGTTATCTAGCATAAATTGCTAAACAGTCCTGTAAAGTGGTATCCAATGTTAAATGCCCTACATAAATCAGATCACATTCTTGTGAAATGTTAATCCTATTTGATAATAAATGCATTTAAAGACAAGTTATACATGTGTATTTGTTGAATGCTAACATATTTGTTAAGCGAATGGGGGTGGGGTGGAGAACTATAGAATGATTTTCTTACTAAATTAGATTTGATGGCATTGCTGAATTGGCATTAGACAGCAAAAGTATTTGATATTGCATTATTGCATGTGCTATTATGAAAAAAACTAAAGTAAAACAAAAAAGAAGAGCATTATAGGAATATTAAACATTAATGAATCTCATCTACCACTTGACTGATAAAGATCTCTATTATCTATTCAGTATGAATTCTGCTAATGCTATAATTCTAGAACAGGTTGGTTTATTTTTCTACAATTCAGAACACAACAGTGTTGACTAAAGAATTAAGGATTCTACAATCCTGGACCACCCTAATATGAGTTACAGTGTTCTCTTCCAGTGGTTTCGTTTAAGGGTGGGGGATGATATACAAGAGGAGTAAGTAGACTTTATCATTCATTAAATGATTAGTTACACCGGTCTGTTAAAGCCTCAAGATAGCTTGGATTTTCAGAGTGACCAAAACAACTATGAGTTGATCTGTAAGTTCGGGTCCCTCTGAGAAAGAGGATTCTCCCGTCTCAGTTCTCTTGTGGTTGGAAATATCTCATTTCCTGTCATAAATCCAAATTGGTAATTGGTAGGAAGGGCTTCTGTTGGCAAGATGCCACCCATCATCCCACAATTTCCTACTGTTTACGGGTAGTGAGCTTTCCCTGCTCCTCTCATTTGGAGTTACTGTGATCTCTGCAGCATAAGCATGTTCTTTGTGTTGGGAGCAAGAAAAGCAGTGGGGTTCTATTGGCTTATAGTCTACAAGTCTTTAGATGGTGAGAGGAAGAGGAGGAAATGCAAACAGAATAACAGATTAACAGAGTTGGGACTTCAAGGGACCTTGGAGATCTCCTAGTCCAACCCACTGCTTAACCAAAAGGCCCTTACCATTTCAGACAAATGGTTGTCCAATTTTTCCTTAGAAACATCCAATGACAGACCACACACAACTTCTAAAGTTTAGCCATAATCAGTGTGTGTGTGTGTGTGTGTGTGTGTGTCAGCCTATAAATAGAATGACTCCTAACAAATAATGACACTTTCTCTTACTATCCACACTCATCCACAACCCTTTGAGCCTTACATCAAAGCCTAATAGGAAGTAACCATAGACATTTAGCCTGTATATTATAAGGCATTCTTCTTGAACTGATCTATTGAGACTCACTCGTTCCAGCCCCATCCTGCATTAGCAACTGCAATTAAGTAGAATGCTTCTGTATTGCACAATGACTGTCAGAGAGTCACAAACAAGCAATTACAAATTGTTCCATTACCCCCTGGATATGCCCAAATTACTCCCTCAGTAATTGCCAGTTTAATAACCATTGGCACAGATCATCTCAGAAGGAGTTTTCCTTGATTATTCTAGATTTTACTCCTTTTTACATATAATGGTAACAGAATAGAGATATAAAATGGGACCCCAGGTGTTCCCACTTCTATTCTGTGAAACAGACCATTTAGTAGACAGGAAAGATCAATAACCAAGTTGGAGACAGACCAACAAACAGATAGATTATGTATTTCTTTTGCTAGCAATGTGGTAAATCCCAACCATTTTAGAAAATGATTGTAATAGAATGAAATATGTTTTAAAAGTGGATTACCAAACCTTATATTCCTACAAAGTATACAAAACTGGCTTTGGATTTGCTTCTAACTGCTAAGATTTTCTATCCATGAAGAATAGAAAACTAAATTATGAAAGTATTGGCCATTTAAAATTAATTTTATATTTGAAAAACAAATCTCATTCAGAATTTAACTCATAAATGAGTTAAACCTTTTAGATCGCATCAGAGGTGGTATTCAGCCAGTTCTGACAGGTTCTGGAGAACTGGTAGCAGAGTAGTTTGGAGAACCGGCAAATAGTCTATCCCCGCCCCGCTGCCTCCCAGCCTCCCAGCTGATCTTCTTTTGTTGCCCTGAACAGGAGAATGGAGCTGGAAAGCAGGTTAGTGGGGTAAGGAGGGAATGGAGATTTGGCAGTAACCTTCCCCCAGGAGTGGGGAGGGAATGGGGATTTGGCAGCATTTTTCCCCTGCCACGCCCACAAAGTCACACCCACAAAGTCACACCTACAAAGCCATGCCATGCCTGATGCCCACAGAACTGATGCCCACAGAACTGGTAGTAAAATTTTTGAATCCCACCACTGGACCATATCAACATTTGATTTTTTTTCCCTAAGATTATATTCAGTTTTTTCATGATTAGTTAAATCTGTCAAATTTCCTAGGTTAAGCAGACTTTATTAGTTTCTTTTTATTATTTTCTTTTTATTATTGCAGTTTTCTTTTCTTTTTTTGGCTTCTAAGTCATAATTTGAGCTACATTTTTATAGTGCCAAATATTGCACAGTAATCCAGTTTACATGTTGCTTCTTTTTAGTGTTGTGGTAAAACTTCAAAATAATTTAAAGTACTCGAACAGACAGATTTACGTTAAGGACATTTTCATTTGTTTAAGCTAATTTTATAATGCTTGTAAATGTCTCAACATGCTTCCTCTGTACCTTTCTGTTTTTCTTTGTTTTTTCTTTCACTCGACTTGTTATTTTAACAAAAACATTCATTAAAAAATAACTTTCTCATCTGAGCATGTAACTTTTTTATTTTAATACATTTTTGCATTATTTTCTAAGAAGTCCCTAGATAATTTTAACTTCAATAAATGCTTTGCCAGTATCCAATATCAAATTCAGTAATGTAATCCAAATCAATCATAAATACATTGATCAGATGCATGATCAGAGTGATATTCCAGAAAGAATATTTTATTTTGGAGAATCTCATTAGTTTTGAATAAATCGATTAAGAGATTGTCTCTACAAGGCCTTCCATGTTCTTCCAAATGAGTTATCCTATTCTCAGTTTTGTCCTGCTTGGTACTTTCAGACTTAATTATTTTTTTTTAAAAAAATTATATAATCTCTATCATTTCTATGCTCCTTCTATTGAAAATGAGGGGAAAACTCCAATATATTGAGAATAACTCACTTCAATAACTGAGATAAGGTCAGCGGAAAGTTTTGAAGGGGGATATCTTGATTAATGTCTGCCTATTGTCCACTATGCAAGTTCCATGCTCTTCATTATGTATCCTATTTGAGATTTTCAATGAAGCCCAGCCAGTCTTGAAAACTGAGCAGTACTCTAAATAGACATTCTAATACAATAAGGTCAATCTTATGATCCCATTTTCTGCTTAATTAATTTACAAAAATGTTACTTTAAACTCAGAATTCATCTTTTACAATAGTTTGCTAAGAACACTATCTAGCTAAGCTTAATAAAAACTTTTTTAAAAGACATCAGTCCCCTTGTTCTGTTTTTCTTCATTTTCCCTTTGCATACACATTTAAAAAAAAACCTTTGGAAGAATTATAATGAATTCCATTATATGAAATGCAAATTTACTGACAGAATTGTAATGTATAGGAAGAAATATAAGATAATATTCATTATCCACACTCAATATGTAGTCCTCAATGGAACTGCATCTTCAGGGAGGGAAGTATGCAGTGGAGTACCCCAAGGCTCTGTTTTAGGCCCAGTACTCTTCAACATCTTCATCAATGATTTGGATGAAGGAATAAATGGGGAACTCATCAAATTTACAGATGACACCAAGCTGGCAGGAATAGCCAACACTCCAGAAGATAAGCTTAAGATACAGAAGGATCTTGACAAACTTGAACATTGGGCACTTTCTAACAAATGAAGTTCAATAGTGAAAAAAATAAGGTTATACATTTAGGCAAGAAAAACAAAATGCACAGGTGCAGTATATAGGGTACCTTGCTCAATAGTAGTAACTGTGAGAGGGATCTTGGAGTCCTAGTGGAAAACCATTTAAATATGAGCCAGCAGTATGCAGCAGCTACCAAAAAAGCCAACACAGTTCTAGGCTGCATAAACAGAGGGATAGGATCAAGTTCACATTAAGTTGTAATGCCACTTTATAATGCCTTGGTACAGTGGTGGGTTTCAAAAATTGTTGGAACCTACTCTGTGAGTGTGGCCTCCTTTGTGGGAGTAGCTTGCCACCCATGTGACTGGATGGGGGTGGCTTGCTGCCCATGTGACCGGATGGGAGGGGCTTGTTTATTCAAGGTACCTGCTTAATTAAAAGTGTTATATAATATCAGTATCACTTAACAACGCTCCTGCTTAGCAACCAAAATGTTAGCTCATAAAGTCTGGCATTTGAAGCACGCAAGTCTTAAAGCTGTCAAGTTACAAGACTTTTGCACCCCTAACCCTTTAGAAAAAAAAACCCAGGGGTCTTCAAACCTGACAGCTTTAAGACTTGTGGACTTCAACTCCCAGAATTCTTCCTTCAGTCATGTTGCGGCGACGTCATCTGCACAGATCTGCTCCATCTTCAGTTTTTTCACAGGGGACAGGGCTGCTGCTGAAGATGCCAACGAGCTCACGGCGCCACCAGAATAACTGCTGCTATCTCCTCCTCCTCCTCCAACAGCACCACCACATTTGCTGCCCAGTGATGCGGCTGAGGTAAAGCCGCCAAAGCTCCTGCTGGCGCCCCCGCCCGTGGCAGCAGTGGCGGTGCCTCCCCCTCTGCTCGGAGCACCTGAGCTGGGCTCCGCGTTACCCCTGCCGCCACCGCCTCCTCCTCTGCCGTGCTTTTGAGAAGCCAAGAGACCTTTTTTCCCTGCTCCTGCCCCCTCTGCCACCTTCCTACTGGCTCCCGTGGCCTCATGGCTCCTCAAAAGCACGGCAGAGGAGGAGGGGTAACGCGGGCCCCAGCTCAGGTGGTTCGAGCGGAGGGGGAGGCACCACTGCCATGGGTGGGGGTGCCGGCGGGAGCTTTGGCAGCTTTACCTCAGCTGCAGCATCGGGTGGCAAATCCGGCAGTGCTGTTGGAGAAGGAGGAAGCAGCAGCAGATATTCCGGTGGCGGCAGGGGCTTTGGGGGTTCACTTCAGCCGCAGTGCCGGGCGCAAGTGGCTAGGATTGGCCACCCACAAAGGACCTCCCCGGGCTTGCTTTGCTGAACACGGGGCAACTGACGCTAGTTTGAGCAGCCGCGGCTGCCGCAAACTACCATCAGTCACCCAGTGCTCAACAAAACAAGTCTGGGGAGGTCCTTTGCGGGTGTTCTAGCTGCCTGTAAAGGACTTCCCCGCGCTTGCTTTGCTGAAAATGGGGCGACTGACAGTAATGAGCAGTGCAGCCAGCACCTAGGAGGTCTTAGAAGACCAGCTGTGCCGCATAAGCGCCTGCCGCCATCCCCGCGCCCCTGCTAACCTTAGATTTTCTGAGGCCCCTCAGCTTCTGGAGCCTGTGACAGAAATCACTGTGCAGCAGTTAGAAACTGCTGTGCTGTGTTTTCTTGCCACGTGCATGGCCATGTAGCCATGCACCTTAGAGGGAACATTGCCGGCATTCTCGGAAGTTAATTACTTCTGGGTTCACCGACCAACCGGCAAGGACCAGTAGGAACCCACCCCTGCCTTGGTAAGGCCACACTTGGAATCCTGCATTCAGTTTTGGTCACCACAATGTAAAAAAGTTGTGGGGACTCTAGAAAGAGTGCAGAGAAGAGCAATAAAGATAATTAGGGGACTGGAGGCTAAAGCTACGAAGAATGGTTACAAAAACTTGATATGTTTAGTTTAATGAAAAGAAGGACTAGGAGAGACATGATAGCAGTGTTCCAATATCTGAGGGGTTGCCACAAAGAGGAGGGAGTCAAGCTATTCTCCAAAGCACCTTAGGGTAGAACAAGAAGCAATGCGTGGAAACTGATCAAGGAGATAAGCAACTTAGAACTGAGGAGAAATTTCCTGACAGTTAGAACAATTAATCAGTGGAACAACTTGCCTCCAGAAGTTGTGAATGCTCCAACACTGGAGGTTTTTAAGAAGATGTTGGATAAGCATTTGTCTGAATTGGTGTAAGGTTCGGATTAGAAGGGGATTTGACTAGAAGACCTTCCAACTCTGTTATTCTATTCAATTTCAAAAAAGCTTGGAATATAATCAGAGAGAAGTGGTATAGATGTTGATATGCATTTCAAAAAGTAGATGTTGATATGCATTTCAAAATAATAAAAATACATTATCAGCTTTTATTTCATTTTTTTTTCCATCTGGTAAGAACACAGTAAAAAATAATCTGAAGAATGGAGCCTATCACCATACTGGCCTATTCTTTTTCTGACTTAAATGTCTTTACATAGCCATTAGTGAAACCTGGAAATGAAATAGCATGGTGGATATAATAGTGAGTATATCTGACCTAATTCCACCTTTCTGTTCAGACCTCCCTTTCTATATTCACATGTGACATAAGAAATGGGAACAGTTCTTTATCAATTGTATACATCAAGCTGAAACTGAGTTTAAACACTTGCATTGATTAATATGAACAATTCCATACATTGTTTTCATCTTATGATCAGGACAAGGCAAATGTGCAATATAATAAATAACCAAAGCACTTTGATGCAAAAGACTGGAATTTAAACACATATGTTCCCTATACCAATATGCAAATATTACTACAAAATACAGTACAAAATTACATATCTGAACTCTTATGTAATATCTGTCCCTGAAGAGAACTAATTAAAAGTTTTACCCTAGGCAAGACATAAATACAAAATTAAGATGTCAAATGCCAAAAGAAGTAATACAATCCATCATAGTCTGCCACAAAGAAGAGGGAGTCAAACTATTCTCCAAGCCACCTGAGGGCAGAACAAGAAGCAATGGGTGGAAACTAATCAAGGAGGGAAGCAACTTAGAACTGAGGAGAAATTTCCTGACAGTTAGAACAATTAATCAGTGGAACAGCTTGCCTCCAGAAGTTGTGAATGCCCCAACACTAGAAGACTTTAAGAAGATGTTGGATAGGCATTTGTCTGAAATGGTGTAGGGTTTCCTGCCTAGGCAGGGTTGGACTAGAAGACCTCCAAGGTCCCTTCCAACTCTGCTATTGTATTGTATTATTTAGTTACATCCTCTGCTTGTTTAGTAACTGCATTCCATTCCTTGAATTGAAAGCCAAATGGTTGCTAAATAAACATGTCACACACATACGGGAGGGGGAGGCTGTAAAGATTAATAGTTGTTCCAGTGTTATTCAGATAAAATGCTCTTGTACAGTAGAATCCTGTGCCTGAAACTGACCAGACTTTAATCAGTTTCACATTAAGTCTTTTGTTGTCAAATCATGAAATTTGATCGTAAATGCATGAACTGGTTGGAAAATGTTGTATTATTAATATTTGTGAATATTTGCTAAAAAAGCTAATGATTAAACAAAGAGTAGCTGAATAGAGTGGGTTCTTGTTGAGAAAGTTTGAAATATTACAGGGTAAAACTACAAGTCAAAAAAGGCCATTTTGCTATTGAAAAGGTTTTATCCATATCTATTATTCCTCACAAAATTCACTTCATGACTTGATATTGTCATCATACTTTCCAAGGTTGGTTGCTGCTGGGAGGAAAAGAAAATTTCCAATAACAAGTATATCACAGCAGTGCTTTATTTTCAACAGCAGTCCTCTTTATTTGGATTTTGAGGCATTTACTTGCAATAGAATCACAATATTCACCACCAGTTTGAGATAATCCCAAGTGGTCCTTTCAAAATCAGAGCATTTTGTGACAAAAGCTGAAAATTGTCAGACCTCCTTTTCTTTTTTTAAAAAAAGTTTTATTTTTTTTATTTTTCAACATATAAAAATTTCATCTTTCCTTAAACAGTGTGTTGTCTGGGTACAAATATCTCTGTGCAAAAGCTTTCAGCATTTACAACATCATTCACATTAATATTAATTCTCTAATCTTAAATTTGTAGTATATTGAACAATTAAACATTATTAACTTATTCATTTTCCCCTTAACATATCTTCTAATAAAAATACAATAACATTAAGGATAATTATCTTCCTCATCATGATACTAACAATTATCATCTTGTTTATATCTCTATCTTAACATATTTCTTCTCTTCTTTAGTCTTCTTCCTTTATTTCCAATTTCCTTTTTTCTCTAACCATTGATAAAAAATACTTCCCATATCATATAATATTAAGTTTGTTCTTCCTCTTTAATTATTAGTGTTAATCTGTTCATTTCTGCACATTCTAATATTTTCCTGATCACTTTCTCATCAATAGCAATCTCTTCACTTTTCCAATGTTGTGCAAATACAATTCTAGTTGCAATTAATACATGGATAATTAAATAGGTATTCTCTTTATTATATGTTTCAGGTAAAAACTCGAGCAAGGATATTTCTGGCTTTAACTCAATGAGTTGTTTTATCATCTTCTCTAACCATGTCTTTATTTTTGTCCAATATTTGCTTCTACACATGGGTCTTCCTTTTCTATAGAACAAAGTTGACACTTGAATCCCAGAGGGGCACCATTGCTATTGGATTCTAGTTTCTTTATATCGGAACATATTTAAAGCACCATTCAGCAACTGCCCAAGAAATAGTGACAGATGTCTAAAGCTTTTCTTGTCCAAAGGAAGGCAGGGGATAGCCCTTTCACTTAAATTATTCTAGGGAAAGGTGATAGTCTAAATACTACTTGGGGCTGTGATCTGGAGTAGCGTGATAATTATTTCCCAAGTAACAATGGTCCAAAATAACTTCATAAGAAATAATTTATTATACTCACAGGGCACCCTTGCTATCCATCTAAGAATGAAGGAAGGATTTTCTATTGCCATTGGCATAGGTCTAGTACTCTTGGGCATTCTAACAAACGAGAAAGCCCTCAAGAATTCCACTAGCCAGATTTTATTTTTTCCATTGTACTATTGGGATGTGGTGGCTTAGTGGCTAAGACGCTGAGCTTGTCAATCAGAAAGGTCGACAATTCTTCAGTTCGAATCCCTAGCACCACATAACAGAGTAAACTCCCGTTATTTGTCCCAACTTCTGTCAATCTATCAGTTCAAAAGCATGTAAAAATACAAGTAGAAAAATTGGTGGGAAGGTAACAGCACTCTGTACACCTTCGGCATTTAGTAATGCTGGCCACATGAACATGGATGTCTTCAGACAGCGCTGGCTCTTCAGCTTTGAAACAGAGATGAGCACCACCCCCTAGAGTCAGGAACGACTAGCACATATGTACAAGGGGAACCTTTACCTTTACCTTTATTGGGAATCAAAGGACCTCTGTTACATATCCAATGTATTATATACCTTTGTGGGGAGCTTAGCTCTTGGAATGGAAAAATATTAGGCTGCTTGAAAGGAATACCAAGAAACATGCTACCATAGTACAGTCAACCGAATTTTCATGTTGGCTTCATCTTTGTAAAAGTCACTGAAGAATCTCCCAGTATCTGGTTAATATTACCAGCACACCACTGCGGGAGGCTTTTACATTCTTTTGCCTAGTCTACGGATTTGGTATATCTTGAAAACAAATGTGGTAAGTATCTATTGTAATACCCATCAAATGATAAACATTACTCATTATATGCTATCCTGCTCCATTTATACTCATTAAGGCTGAACTGTTGGTGAGATTTGAACTCAGGTTTTTGAATCTCAGGTTTTTGAACAACTGAATTGTCTTTTTGCACTTGTTTTTTTAACAGCTAGTATTCATGTTGATACTTATGCTTTGTTGACATTGGAACGTAAAAAGAAAAGTGTAAGAACTTAACTGTAGTCTTAGTTTTCTCTTGAAAACTAAACTAAAACTGGAAAAGCATTAGAGAGTCAATACAGGAGAATATTTGTAGCTCAGGGTTGAACTGAGGGGTCCTTGCTGCTCTCTGAGCTTGCTTATTTTCTTGTGGATGTTTCATTACCCTAACTAGGTAATGAAAGTACCTAGTAACATCATCAGTGCTAGTGATGTTAGCATTGATGATGTTACCTAGTTAGGATAATGAAACATCTGCAAGAAAAGCTCACATAGGATTAGAGAATATAAGGCATGAATTGCAATGTGCAGCATTCTTCACCCTAATCTATGCTGCTTGCTAGGAAATGTAGTTTAAAACCAGGTTCCAAACTGCTCTCTAAAAAACAACTACAGAAAAGGCCTTTTGACCTAATCAGATATGAGACTCAGGATGTGAATTTCAAGAACTATCCTTGCTAGAACACAAAACCTGCTACTTTGCTCCAGGTTGATACTGACAGAAACTTCACTTGTGTGCTAATTGTATACAAGATTCCTACCTAGCATCTTGAACCAGCATCTTCAGCCCCATCTGGAATCAATATTGTTCTCCTGTGTTTGAACAGCTTAAATTCTCAGCCTCACTTGCCATAATTTTGCCTGAGCTGTCATCTTTTTATAATACAGGAATCAAGAATGGATAAGGACAAAATTGGCAACTAATTCTATTGACTTACTGGATTGCATTACACTGTGTATTAATATAGGGATCATGATGGTATTACAATAAACTCATCTCATAAATGAGATTTTATTAGCTGCATACATAATCAGATGGTCCATTAATTGGCTTACATGAATGTCCCAAGATCCAATTTGCATTTAATGAGTAATTTTTTTAAAAAAAAGCTGCTGACTTCTTCCAGATCTGACTTGTGTGCAAACTGCTTTTTAAATCCATTGTTATTCCACAGAAATGCATTTTTGTGGTCTCACATTGTCCTTTCTTTTATTAGTTCCTTCCCTTCTCTCTTCCTTTTTTTTTTTTTGGTTCAAAGTGATCTAGAAACTAAGAAGGGTGAAAAATATTTACCTGTTTACATCTAACATTTTAGGCATCATTTGAGAATTCAGTGCTGTTAAGGCATAGTATCTTCAATACTGTAATAGAGCAAACAAAAGATTTAATATGTCCATGAGCAAAAGAATTATTTGGTTGTCTTCCCTTTAGGTCTGACTTATTTTTAAAAATGTAACAATATTATTGTTTTTATCATTGCTGTGGTTTTAGGAAAAACCTTGTGCTGGGGGATCAAGATGAGATTTGTTATTAAAATGACCTCATCTTCAGTGCTAAAAGGTGAAGTATTCTTGTAGTCAGACAAAGTTTTAGGTAGAGATCTGCCTAATTATTCTTAGCTATGTCATGGTAGAGCAAACAATTAGCACAAATATTGAAAACTTCAAGGAGTGGGTGTAGAATTATAGAGAAATCTGTTTTGGAAGGATAATAAAGTTTCTGGGGTTTAAGGAAAAAATGCTTAGAGAAATTGACATGGATTCTCTTTAAGGCATTTTTTCCCAAAAGTTTTAGGGCTGGATTATAATGGATTATATATAATTGTACACTGAGTCACTAAGTGCTAATGAAAATAATATAGGACAGCATAGATCTGGAATGCCAGACTTAGTGCAAAACACACCACAACAATGGGAGAGAGATGTTTCCAGTTTCTATAAGGTTTATGATTCAAAGAGAGTGTAACATAATAATAGTACATAATTTCTTATGTCTAATGCAGGTAAATGGGAAAATACTTTGAACATGCTAATTTCATCCAGTATAAGGCAGTTCTGAGTTGCATGAATTGATAGAATTCCTTCTCATTTCACAGTAGCATCCTCTTCATTGGGTTTCAAATGAAAATGAATGAAAATAAAAAGTGTGGGTCTGATTCAAACTACCTCAAGTTCTTATCTCAAAAACTCACAGCAGATTATAAATGCTACAAATATATTACTGTAGAGAACATTAGATAAGAGTTGGAAGTTAAACACTGCCCAGGGCATTATAATTTGAAGATGTTCTTGTCAGCTACATTAAAAATTTGAGGAGTATTTGATTTTTACTAGTATCTGTACTTTTGCAGACTTTTTTTTTCCTCAGTCACTTTTTTAATTATTATGTTGAGGATATTATAGATATTTTTTGGTTTGGTTGTTTTCTTGCAGTTGTTTCATTATCCTCCGGATTCCATCTGCCGGTCAATGTCGGCTGGCAACTCCCCGGGGGAGGGCCTTCTCTGTAGCTGCTCCGGCCCTATGGAACGATCTTCCCGTGGAGATCCGGACCCTTACTACCCTTCCGGCCTTCCGCAAAGCAACCAAGACCTGGCTGTTCCAGCAGGCCTGGGGCTGTTGATCTTTTCAGCCGCATTCTAAGCTATGAATGTTGTGGAATTTTAATGTTGTTTTTTTTAATTTTTGTATGTTCCCTCTTCCTTTTTATCTGTAAACCGCCCTGAGTCTCTCGAGAGTGGGCAGCATACAAACCCTATAAATAAATAAATAAATAAATAAATAAATAAATAAATAAATAAATAAATAAATAAATAAATAAATAAATAAATAAATAAATAAACAAACAAACAACAAACAAACAAATAAATAAAATAAAATAAAATAAAATAAATTATCAAAACTAGGTAACATCATCAGTGATGATGATGTTACCTAGTTTAGGTAATGAAATCAAGCTCAGAGAGCACCAAAGATCCCTCAAAATCAAAATTGTTTGGATTCTGAGGCAAGTGCTGCAGTGTAGCATTTGCAGCCCTGGTAACCTACTTTTTAATGTACTTGGATCTGGATAATAAGACTAAATTAATGAGATAGAAATCCCAATATTTTCTCTGGATACGGATCCCTCAAAAGCACTCTCCTCACATACCTGAAAGTTCGTGTCAATCTTGAAAAGCTACCAGAAAAAAATCCCTGCCCTTTTTCTAAAGGAATGACCTTATGACTTCGTTCATGCTCACTGTAAATCAAGATCTTCCAGAAGAAGTATCTGCTTCTAACTTGATTTGCATCTTCAGTCCTTTCCTTTTGTCTGGAAAGTCTGAAACTAAAATTAGTTTATTTGCCAATTTTAAAAATATATGAAAATTCACTTGCTAAAGAAGGAAAATGTATAAATTAAATTATAAATTTTAATTATAAATTAAAAACTTTCTAAAGTGTTTGGGTAAAAATGAAGAATGGGATGGGAATCAATTTCCCATAGAATGTATAGAATTAATTTTGGTATTACAGCAAAGTGTTATAGATCATTTGCCATGGGAATGTATATTTGTCCAAATATTTATAGCTGTAAAAATTTGTTACAGCCCTGAACATGAGAACCCTCTAAAAAGTTAATACATTCAGTATCATTGTTAGTCAGAATTATCTGAACTAGATGTTATTCAAAAATCTCTTTGAAAAAAAATTCTAGTCAACTTTAGATTTCATATTTTAAAACTCTGAATTACATTCTGAATTTGTCTTAATTTATGGTTCTATGGCACTTAGATAATGATTCTCAAACCCTAAGCTTAACATAATTTATTGGTTCATTTAGTCATTTAGATGAACAGTGGGGGTCCTTAGTGCTCTCTGACCTTGGTTATTTTCTTGCAGACATTCCATTACCCAACTAAGTAACATCATCAGTGCTACAAAGGAATGGGGGTCTTTTTCTGTCTGTATATTATGGGTGCCATTTCAGTGTTGTTGGGAGTGTTCTTGGTTGATTAAGGCTGTTGTTTACTGTTAGCTTATTTGTCTGTTAGTTTCTTGATTGGAATATTGTTTGCTGCTTAATTGCTCGTCTAGTGTTAATCTTGAGGTTAATCTCTGTTTATCTGGGTGGCAATTGCTGGCAAGGAGGTGTTTTGGGGCATTTTTGTTTCTTTTTTTGATTGTCTCTTTTGAATGATATATAGATATCTCTATGTGCCTGTTTATGCCCGTTGATGGATGATTTGTCTGAGTGCCAGGCTTCCAGGAATTATGTAGTGTTTTTGGCTTAGCTTGGTCTAGGAACATCAGTTTCCCAGTAGAAACTATGGATCTGCTGTGCTAGTCTTCTGCCTGTTTGTCCTACATAGTAACTGTTATAATCCTTACAGTATTGAATATGATCCCTGGTTTTTTTTTTCCTTCTGGGGCTGATGGGTCTTTGAACAAGAAGTTAATATCAATAGAAAATTATCATGCAATACCAGATGCAGAAACAAAGTTCATTTTTTGTATGACATGCTCATGCCCCTTGCTTCATATAAAAATATATGAAGCAATAAAGTAAATATTGGAATATCCATTAAGAAAAGAGCAGTGAAATCTTCTAGAACTGTGTCTGGTATGAGGTTAAGGTAGCCTTTGAAGAATCGAAACAGCTGCAGTTACCTAGCATAATGCTGATGGCTAACTAGTACAAATAACCTAATTATCCGTTAGGGATAAGAGAGAAGTTGTTTAGTTTGTGTTTTAATCACAGCTTACTCATTATGCACTTCTTTAACCTATATGAAACCCCAACACAATTTTATTTATATTGTAGGGAAATATGCACCTAGCAATATGTTATAATTATTGAAAACTGTAAAATGTGTAGATTAATAAAAGAGAATATAATATACAAAGAAAAATATGTATATTTACAAAATGCGTATGAATACAATATTCATTTAACTCTTTTTTAAAATTGGTATGATTGCAACTTTGAAATTTTAAAGTTGAAAAAGTAAGAAACAGTGAAAGCAAAGCTGATATATTGCACAGATATAACAACTATAGGCTTGCTGTTTGTTTAATATTATAACATTTCTGACTGCTATCTGGATTTCCATTTTAAAGTGATTTCATATATTTAGAAGTGATATACAAATATGAAAAATAGAAACATAAAACACATTATGTATTAGGTACATTGAATGCAGTGTAATATTCAATACTGGGGTTTCTTATTACATATACATTAAAAGCTGGGGACTAAGTGACTAAGACGCTGAGCTTGTCGATCAGAAAAGTCGGCAATTTGGTGGTTCAAATCCCTAGCCTGCGTAACAGAGTGAGCTCCCGTTATTTGTCCCAGCTTCAGCCAACCTAGCAGTTCGAAAGCATGTAGAAAAATAGGGACCACCTTTGGTGGGAAGGTAACAGTGTTCCATGCGACTTTGGCATTTAGTCATGCCGGCCACATGACCACAGAGATGTCTGCGGACAGTACTGGCTCTTCGACTTTGAAATGGAGATGGGCACCGCCCTATAGAGTCAGGAACAACTAGCACATATGTGCAAGGGGAATCTTTACCTTTACTTTATACATTAAAAGAGAAAAAATATTACAAATCTAAAAAGACTGTATAATTTAATTTCATCAAATATGAAGATAGATCTGGAATGCATTTCCAAAGGACATATATGCCTTAATGTGAAATAGTCTTTCATGTGCAAATCCGTAGCTGAACAAGAAATATTAATTCTATTTCTATAGAACCATAATAAAATAGCTTAGCTAATACAAACTTTTAAGTGACCTACTTCCTTTAAATTTAATGTGAAAATGGGTAGACAAATCATTGTGCTCAAAGCATGGAAATATACACTGAAGTGATATTGATCGAAGTTACGCAAGCCTGTTTAAATGGAGGTAATGAAAATTGTTTTAATATATCTATAAACTAAGTATTAGAGACATCTAATTGGCTATTAACAGGCTTGGAATGAAAACATCCTCAGAGGTAGTACTTTTTTCCTACCTACTGTAGTTTTTAATTAATTAATTGCTTCAAAAATGCCATAGCTGTGGCAGCCCCTTTTATTTCACTGCACTACTTAATTTACTTTACTGTCTTCACATTATGGCTGGCATTTTGTTTCATTAGCTGTTCTCATCAGCTCTTACTGAATTTCACATGTAGCAACAGTTTAACCCTGGGGAGTTTGCCTCATTTTTTAAAGAATCATTCAATGCAGACAATTTTTTGAACAATGTTGGTAGGAATATTTTAGTAAAAGCCTTCGACATACTGATGTTCCTTCCACCATTGTTCAGTAATATTCCAGAAAACCCCTCTTCCTATTTCTGAGTGAGAACACATAAAAAGGTAAGTCTTTTCTTTCTCATTTTTTTCCTTTGAGATATGTTTTGCATTCAGCGTGAGCAGAATAAATCAATACTTCAGAAGCCTACAGTCTTGCTTCTCTCCTGATTCAAAACCCAGAAGCTGTTGTAATCTCAATGCTTGTGAATGCCTGTTTTACATGCAAGGTTCACATTTTAACTTCTGCTTCATGCTCATGATCCACACTTTGGCACACATTGATTCAAAGACCTTTTTGTTGATTCCTAAATTTCATTCACCAACTGATGTAGACTTGGAGTGGGAATCCTAATGAGCTTTCCTATCTATAAAAAAATTCTTTTGTGACCAGAAGTTGTCTCTTTTAGTGTGGTAATAAGGTACCTGCACTAGTGACAAAATAATCAAGCTAACCCTTCATGGTCCTGTTTCTTTGTTCATTGATTTCATACATCCATTAAAAATGTGAGCATAAATTTGGAAAGGTGCAAAGCCTTTTCTTACACCTATATGAGCAATTGCCCTCGGAATTCAAGTTGCATTAAGTTAGTTATAGTGAATAGCAACACTTAGTTCTAGGAATGTCCAGTGGGAGATGCCTCACTTTGGTTATTAATTCATTTTCAGTGTTATAGGATCCTGGGCAATGTACATAATGCAAGACACAGAAAGCAAAGAAAGTAATACAGAATAAGACATGCATACTAGGGTAGAACACCCGCCATTAATGAGGATCAAAGGCATCACATAGGACCAAAGGTATAGTGTAATAAGAATGTTTTCACTGCCTGGTAGAATGCAATAGGAAGGGTGCTAGAGTCCCTTTGCAGGAAGCAAATTCCGGCATGATGGCTCCAACAAAGAAAGTCAGTTTCCAAGGACTTCCTAGAGAGCAAAAAGGTCCCCGAAGGCACACTTAAGATATTCAAATCAGATATCTAGAATGATATCTTTACAAGGTGTTGACCAATATAATTGGGTACTAGTTTCCCAACACTTTAAATTGAGCCCAGAAGCTTATTCCTAATGAGTGCAGCTACGAAGAGGGAAGATGGGTTTGACAAAAATATCAAGAACCATTACCTAGACAAAAAGAAAACTAGCTAAAACATTATTTAAGTAGGAAGCAAGAACATATTCGGAAGCAGTTCAGTAAACACCTCCCTTATTCCCTGGGTTGTAAGAAATATGAGAAATACACCCTATAGTATGTATGTACATGATTCTGTCCTTATTGCCAATCTCAATAGAGTTATAGTCTTGATTTTCTTCTCTGGTCTACCAAGAGGAGGCTGGCAATAGCAATATCTTATAATTGGTATTACCCTACAATAGTAGGGTTGTCTCATCACCAGTCTGGCCATCAGATCAGAGAAATCTTCTGAGACATTGCTAATAACTGTCTGATGTACACTGCTGTGAGAAGGCTGTAAACCCAATGGCTTTTGTACTAGTGACTTATATATATATATTTTTACTTTTGCGTAGATCCCTTAATGTGAGGATGGAGAAGATGTGGGAGGATGGAGAGTAATCCAAATAAACACTCTATTCCAACTGTGTACTTTATTTGTTGGTAGGGGGGATGGAAATAAGTGGTAGTTTAGCATCTCATGAAACATTGTTACATATATAAAGGAAGAAGAAATACAGACTTAGCTGTACAAGAGAAAGTCTTTTCATGTTAACAAGAAAAAGAATTCTGCAAAAAAAGAAAGGGAATATTACTCTCATGGACACTTGTCTAGATGACTCTAGGGATGTATAGATCGAAGAAAAAACATCAAAGGTTTACCACCTGAAAATCAACAGCCAAATCCATCAGGTTTTTAGAATGAGAGTAGAAAGTAAAATACCAATTAATGTTATAGTTGTTTTCTTAAGACCAGATGGATAAATAGCAGAATTTCTTATAATTGGAGGCACACAGAGAAATGTTTGCATAGTCGGAGCACATATATTTCAGGCACACATCATGGTGTGTTAAAATTTGCGTACTTAAAAGACGTCTGAAAGCCCAAGTCTAAATGATAAAAAATGGATCAAATGAAAAGACTTTTCTATGTAATGCTTTGTCAGAGAATATAGAAAAAATGCCCATGAAAAAGAATGCAAAGTAATTAGCAGGGATGAAACTGGGCAAATAAAAGTAGTATTCCACTCTGCTAAGGCTTGGCTTATAATCAAACTGCTTCTTTCTGTACCTGGAAAAAAGAGAGGGGGGGGGGAATCTAGAAACTTGAGTTCTCCTGCCATTTTCAATTAGATCCTTGAAGACATAAACATGTTCTGATTCATAAACATGTAACAGTATTCCAAGCATGTGGTGTTCAGGGGGAAAATTACAATCATCAGAACATCCTGGTCCAAGTAAAGTTAGTAATGATGGATCATCAGGAACTTCTGAAGGCCGCTGTGTCCATAGCCTCCATCTCTTCATGAGTACATAACTACCATAGAAAGGGGCCCTAGCAAGGGGTGTAGCAAGAATACATGATCAGTATAATTAATACAATTGAAGGTTAATGGAACCAATGTTTGGAAAGGAAGTGTATTTTGCACTAGTGTGATTTCCTTATAGCCTGAAATTGCTCTCTAATCTCCCTTTAATAATATGGATCCCAAGGGTTGAACACTCTGTCCTATACAGCATAAAAAGGGAAATTTCAGCAGTTCTCTTTTTAAGATACAAAACTGTTGATAGGACTGATACATTAGCTTCAGAATCACCATTCTATAAGAGCTTAAATTTCATCTAAACATCACTGGGAGATTAATGGAGACTCTACCTAGAATCTATAATCCGTATTCCTAAAAAACTTATTTTAAAATATTTATACACAAATCTCATTTCCAATCCCAAATATGAACAATCTAATGTAACAACAAAAAGTTACATTTTTCTCATGCTGATTCAAATACTGACAACTTTAGATGTTACAAATATGCAATGATCCGTTTGATGAGTCATAAACTTACTATTATAATAGAATAGCTGATAATTCTAAACAAGAATTGTACATTTATCTACCAACTTTTCAATGAAAAGGATATGCAAGTGTTAGTACTAAAAGTAAAAAGAACACCAAAACAAAGGCATCAAAATTAATATAAAGAAGACGCAACTAATGACAACAGGTAGAACAACCAACTTGAAGATATTTAAATGGTGGGTAGCTTCTACCTTTTAGGATAAACCATTAATAGTAAAGGAACAAGCAGTCAGGGAATAGGCCACAGACTTAGACTTGTTAGAATAGCCATAAGAGCATGAAAATGTCAGGCCCTCAAAAGCAGCAAAGATAGGTGATGGTTGTTTCAAGCAGATTTCTTTATTGTTCCACACCTATAGACAGAATCTTGCCAAACTGAAGCATCCTACTATCTACATCAAGAATACACCCTGAGACCTATTATGCAGACACTGTATTCATCTTTCTCATGGAGCAGGCACAAATTATCTTACTTTGGATACATTATACAAACATCTACCTCTCGGTAAAAGGTTCTAATCCGAATGGAAGAAAACAGAAGATGATTAGCAGCAGCTGGGTGGGTTGGCTTAGTTATACAGTGGTGATGAATGTACGATGAGAAAACCTGAAAGACCAAGGTAGTAATAGATTGTCATGGATAAAATAATAACAAAACCACCAGGAAATAACATATAGTGGCAAAATAATTCAATAGCAAAAGGATATTAAACCTTCATCTATATAAAGTAAGTATGTATGTGGAATAAGTCCCAATGTTAGAAGAAGAAATATTTATGAATGCCAGTGGTAAATCACCTTTTTCCTGATTTTCTCATAGAATCTGATGCGTGGAGCTTAATCAAGCAGTTCATAAGGCCAGAGAGATTCAGAGGATCTAATCCTTTCTTCAAATGATAAAAGCAGGATTACATTGTTGCAACTCAAGCTCTGCCTTTTTTGTTCATGCATGCAATGTTACAATGCATGTACAGAAGTGGTAGAACTTCTACCACTGTTTTCATCATCTGGTCAGCCCTAGACCTCCTTCTGAACTCTTCTGGCCAGAGACAAGAAGGATGGAAACATGTCTAGCACTTCCTTTCCCCTTATCTTTCTGTATCTTAAAATCTTATGCTGTAGGAAACTTAGAGATAGCTGATCTTAAAGGATCTTATGTCTAGAAGCTTTCAAATTAGCCCAAGGGATCCATAGTATCTCATGCTGTTGGCCCATTTCTGAATTTATGCAGATACTATACAATTCTATAGCCAGAAATCACTGTAACTTAATGGTTGATTTATGCCTTACATTAAAATGACCAGAAGCTTAATGTCCAGATAGAGTAATGACAGGTATTGTCATTAAAGAACAGACAATATTATGATAGGCCACTGCAGGAAATTAATTTGAGCACTTTTCCTACAGTGCCCTATTTTGTAGGAAACCGCAGTTTTAGATTATAGGCATGGCTACTAAATAATTTCGGGGAAAATATCATTCTCCATTCAAATGTTATGAATTTCTACATTTCTTTGTCACTGACACAAGTGTTTCATACCCAGTTGATATGTACTGGTATATAAAGGAAAACTTAAATAATAACAACCTGTGGTGCTTGTTTCATTTATTTCATCAATGTAAATATACCTCAGTGAAAATGGAATCACCCTTTTTAAATATTTTCGTTGTAGTCATTAAGTAGTGGAACCACATTTAACTACAATAATTTTGACCAGTTGCAATTGGTGCTCACTGTGTAGGAATTTAGGTCCATTTTTCTATGGGAATCTGCTTCAGCTCAGTGGAATTTAAGGATTTTCCAGCATAAATTGCTCATTTCAGGTCCTGACACAACCTTTCAATGAAGTGTAGGTTTGTACTTCAATTTAGCCACTTGAAAGCACTGAATTTGTTCCCGTTCATTGTTCTTTTGTAGTTTTGCTTGTAGACTTGTGATCATCTTACTTTAGCTTCAGTTGATGGACAAATGGCCGTAAACTTGTCTGATACAAAGAAGAATTCATACTTCCTTTACTCATGGCATGATTTTATATCCTAGGCAGCAAATATCCTTAAATTATGAAGTAACACCTTCATAATTTACAAATTAGGTCCTTACAGTGGAATAATCCTTGTTTAATAACTGGTTGTTATGACAAACACAGAATTTGGTGCTTTATGAACCATAAAGCATCCCCAGTCTTTGTAAATGTTGTGCCATCCCCTCTCCCCCTGTGACATGACTGTATTTGGCCAGATCAGCTTCACAACCATTCATCGTGTTCTGCAGTCATATGACTACAATTTGTAATATTTTTTTCACTAATTTGAAAAAAAACACCTATTGAAATAAATGGATTCACTTAATTATTGAAGTATTTGCTTAATTACCATCACAAAAAAGGTTGGAAATATATTTCTAGTCACAAGGATACCTTGACTTATAAACACTTTGGCCATAATTCTGGGTTGAATTGCATTTGTAAATTAAGGAGTACCTGTGTTTGGTTTCTGTCAAATATAATGACACTCATGAAGCCCTAAAAGATTTATTTCTTAATCTTAGTTCATTGAATATTATTCCCAAAGTCTGCCAGGTCAGTCAAATCCCTTTTGGGAAACTTGAGATAAGCATTAATGTTCTTAGTGAACAGTGAATTCTGCCTTCCAACTAATTTTTTCCAGGACTTATCTGATGATGGAGCCATGAACAGTATCTCTTGTTTCAAATTCAGCACTTACAGGAATGCAGTGTAATAATATTTAACATAGAGCTAAGTGTATGAAAGTCTAGCAATGTGGGGAAAAAATGAAAATTTTGTAGACTTTAACTTAGCAAAAATGTAAAATAAAATCTTTGGTGAATTGGATTAAACAAAATAATAAAATCATTTGCAATTATGGCCGGCTATAACCCGAAATTGTATGTACATCAATAAATGAAATCAATACTAACACTAATATAAAATATATCAAAATAGTACATACTAATAATAACAAATTATTCTGAATCATATTTCAAATGACCTAAGAGATGTACAAAGTTGTGCCTGCACACATCAAAACTATGAGCCACAACCACAATGACATTAAAAGAAGACCTCTATACAAATAAATTTACAGGGTCCTTAAGAAAGAGGCAAAATTATGAGAAAAAGATAATAAAGTCCAAATATTTAAAGGTCAATATTTGATTGGGAGGAGTGGAGTGAGAATCAAAGTTAGATTCAAGAGGATGGAAGAAGACAGGAAAGAGTAAATACTAAACTGGGGAAACTATCCTAAAACTAAGCCCAGCTTTAGGTTTCAAAAGCATACTTTGGTTGACCCTTGCTTCAAAATGCAAGACTTCTTATAAGAAGGAGCCTAATGGCACACTTTTCCTTTCATGCCTGGCATTTTTCTATTCATTTATTATAAAATACAAACCTCTTTATTTCAAATAGTTTGAAACATGACAGAATCTGGAGGTATCCATGGATTTCTGTAGCACCCCTGGTTATCAGATGGGTGGAATGGGAGAGGGATGGGAGAGGGAAGAAATGAGATGGGCTGGAAGTTTACTACTAATGGGGAACTGACCGGATAACAGCTCTAGGGGAAACATTGCAAAATGACCATTGTGATACCTCCTTTCAAGAGAGTAAAGGAGACGACCTTCACAGAAATACGTAAGTATCATTACTTAGGCAAAGATGGCTGAAATATTATTTCAATCCATAATAATGTCATTCATTCATTCGATTTCTATAGCTACCCAAATGAACCAAGAGATTCTAGTCCAATATTTGGAAGCAGGTCAAACAAACACCTACATGATTTCTAGTCTGGATTATCTAGTGTGGTTCATGAAAAATTGAATGTGACTTACCCTGTTCAGTTTCCAAACCCCACATGATATTTTGGGGACAGACAGAATAACAATAACACTTAGCCATAGCAATTATATATTGCTTCATATTGCTTTATAGCCCCCTCTAAGCAGTTTACAGAGTCAGCATTTTGTCCCCAACAATCTGGATCTTCATTTTACTAATCTCAGAAGGAGGGAAGGCTGAGTCAACCCTGAGTGGGTGAGACTTGAACAGCTGGCAGTCAGCAGAATTAGCCTGAAATGCTGCATTCTAACCACTGCCCCAACACAGTTCTGTTGTAGGGCAATGATGATATCCCCAAACCATGTATTTGCTGAACTTTCTGAAGCTACTTTCTGTGGATTAAAAGGTTTAACACACCCCACCTATTGTCCCACCTGAAATTGTCAGATGAGATACTAAGTGATATGGGCTAAACCTTATTCTATGTTTTCTTCCACTTAAATTGTTAGGTTGCAGGAGGCTGTTATGTTTTGGTACATAGGACAGACACACAATGGTGCTTGCCATCCTTTCAAGTGGCTATTAATAATGTAATAATGTAAAGTGCTCACTTTAAAAGCTTTGTAGAATAATTGATTCTTGCATACTGTGGCCTAACTCATGTTAGCAAATTTTCTACTGCAGCCAGCCTTTTTCCATAAGTGCTCATTGAGAATATATAATTATTTTCTCTGAAAACCCATGGTTAGAGCAAATCATGCCATCCATGGCAGCCTGCTGAGATTAGATCTACCAAAATCATTGTCACTTAAGCTGCTTGTGTCTCCTGTTCCTGTGTGTGTGTGTGTGTGTGTGTGTGTGTGTGTGTGTGTGTGTGTGTCAGGCGAGCAAGCCTGTGTTGTTTGTACAGCTGCAAGATAAATACAGTACAACTAAAATCAACTACTGGCAAGGAAAACAGGCATCACAACTTCAGCTCCCAGTGCCCACTTTTCCTCTCTTCTGAGACACTTGTTTGCTTCTAATATTGACAAATGTCTTTAAGATTTGCTTGCTCTGCTGTTTTATGTATGTCTCTATGTAACAAAGGGCCAGGAGAGAGGAACAACAAGAGAAAGTCATTCAATATTATAACTGACTGTTGTACTCAAAGCTCCAGAGGAAAACAGTGGGTGGAAAGAGCAATGCGGAGCAATGACTAAGTGGCAGTGGCAGTTAATTTCAAGGCTTTGCTGTCAGCACACTAACCCACACCCAATTAAGTTATTTTGCTTATTATGATAAATTTATTAAAATTACAATTAAAAGATAAAAAATAATACAAACTTTAAAAAGAAAAGAAAAAATAGAAAGAAAAAAATACAGAAAAGAAAAATAATAGAAATAAAAATACAAACGAGTAAGAAGAAAGTATAAAAATAGAATAGAATTCTTTATTAGCCAACTGTGGCCAAGACAAGGAATTTGTCTTTGGTGCATATGCTCTGAATGAAAAAAGAAATGACTTCCCCCTTCATTACAACATGTGATCTCTTCTTCCCATATCACACCTCTTTTCTATAAACAAATCCTTAAAGCCTTGTTATTCTGTACTAGTCAACAAAACTCCATTAACAATTACCAGAGATAACAACACATTTAACTTTGATCAAATAAACCAATTTTATATTTGTTACATTTACTTAACAAACTTAACCTATAGTTTCCTTCAATTAATTTCTACAACATGAATTTTTTTTTTCTTATGCTTTCTTAATAAAATTCTCCAAAACTTTAATAAACCTTTGTTTTTGTAAATGCAATATAGTAAAGTTGTCCAGGTCTTTCTTTTGGCTTGTTATTTATATATAATTATTTTTGACATCAGCTGGATTCATTGTATACCCAATGTAATATCTTTTTCCATGTCATTCTTATAGCTTGTTGTCTTTAAATCTACTTCAAATTATGTTCAGTCTTGTCCTACAAAATTTGTTTTCCTTCATATCATCTTTTAAACACAGTCTATCTATAGAAGTGGACACTCTTAAGAACTTTGCGTCCTTTATTCAAAAATATTCTTCAGTGTCTCAAATGTTAAAATGTTTTTTTTCTTCTGCATTAATAAGTTAAATGTTGTTCTCCTTTAACTGCAATCTTCAGTTTTTTCTTATTGTCTACAGCTGTATAAGCCTACAAACTTATCATGCTTTTTTTAAAGAATTCAAAACAAATGCATTTGATCAAAGAAAAGATTCTTATAACCATAGCACTTAGACTTATATACCACTCCATAGATCCTAGCAAATTCTAAGAGCAGTCTACACAGTTAGCATATTGCTCCCAACAATCTGGGTCCTCGTTTTATCGACCTCATAAGGATAGAACGTCAACTTCAAGCCCCATCAAGGTCAAACTCCAGACTGTGGGTAGCCTGCGATGATGCATTCTAACCATCGCACCACCAGGGCTCTGATAATTCTTATAATTAATTCCAGATGGAATTAATGGATTCCATTCCAGATGGAATCTTATTTCAAATCCATCTGTACTTTAGCCCATTTGTAACTTTTAAAAATCAAAGATCACCTTTTTATATTTATTCCAAACGAATCTTTTAAGCCCTTAAACTTTTATTAAAAGCTTATTTTGCTAAGGATTGAAGGAATCTCACCTGGTATTGTAAAGCATGTTGATCCAAAGGTTACTAATAGCAGAAAAGCAATAAACAATTTCCAAAAGTGATAAGAAACTATGGGGACAAAATGTCATTTTGAAGGTGCTGACTGATTTGAACAAAAGGATGGCTATTACCTCATTTCCCAAAGCTCTAAATCCACTGAAGACTGCTGCCTTGCAGTATATTCATGAGGAGCAAGTGTCTGGTGCGTTTGTGGGTGATCACAAGTCCTCTCTTGGCCAGAGAGAAATTACAAAGAGCCAGACAACTTGCTGTCTCTTCATTCTGTTGCAGTGATTGGCTCTACTTTTAGTGTAGCCAACTTTAGTTCACCATTTGTTTCTTGGAATTGGCATTTAAGTGGGCTCCATTTCAGACTCTTGAATTAATGGTTGAGCCTCAAAACACAACTGACATTTATCTTCCTCTGCTCCTCCCATGCCATTTAGTACTTTATATGTTCCTTGACATTTCTGAAATCTTAGAACAAAATGAAAAGGGGAAAACAGAAGGGAGGAAGGAAAAGTATTTTAAGCATGTCTAGCCTTAAACTCACTAAAATAACAGCATCATCATATCTGTAGGAACAATATCAATGTTTTGTTCTGTTGCCTGATGCTAAACACATTACATATAGTGTTGTAAAATGCTTCAAATTTTGTTCAAGAGGCCAACATCCAGCACTGCAAATGCAGCAACTGTTGGCAATTCATTAAAGCATTGACATCTTTTTTCATGATTCCAGAAGAGCTTCAAGGAGAGTACTCTTGTGTTCCGAAGTATCTTTTCTAAATCAAATCTAAATCATTGCACAGCTCTAATAAATACTGTTAAGTACTGAAGTCTTCCACGCCATTGACTTGCATTACTGGTTCCTGATTGGCTGAGACGTGAGCAGCTAGCTGGCGGGAGAATCCTGCTATCCTATTGGTTAAGCGTCTGATAGCTCTAGTATAAAAGGGCTGTCAGCTGTCCTTTGCTTTGCTGTTTGCCATTTCGAGATTTGCCTTACATTGATCTGTATGTCACTGTAAATAAATATTGGGTCAGCTTCAACCTGCCTTGCCTCAGTCTCTGTCTGCCTCGTTCTCCCTACAGAACACTGGTGACAAAAGTGGGATGGGATCAGGTCTGAGGTAAAGGAAAGAAGTCACTGTTAGAGCTGTCTCAAGTCACAGGCAATGAGACATCACTCCAAGTTTGATTCCTCACATTCTAAGGATGTCTAACCTAGCGGCATTCATGGCATTCAACTCGGCCACTGAAACATGGGATGCTTACCTTGAATGATTTGAGTGCTTCCTGGAGGCAAACGACGTCACCGGTTTGTCTAGTGGCCATAAAAGAGGCTATTTCCTCAATGCCTGCATCCACGAGATGTTTGGAACAGCCAGGGCTTTAGCAGCCCCTCAGTCTGTTCACTCAATGCCTTGGGAGACGCTTTTGGAGGAACTTAAAAATCACTATTCTCCAACTACCTCACACATAGCCAGATGCTATGCATTTAGGCAGAGAACCCAGAGAGAAGGGGAATCTGTGACCGACTACATGGCTTCCCTCAGAACAGCGGCCCTACTTTGTGACTTTCCTGTGCTGGACGATGCCCTGTTAGAACAGCTGGTCTGTAGTATTAGAGACCTCAGACTTCAGCGACGTTTGCTGGTGCAAAAAGAGCTGAGCCTTCAGGCAGCCGTGGATGAAGCCACGGCATACAAAATGTCAGACAAATCCACTACAGAAATTCAGAAATTTTTGCCACTGGCCACCCATGCCAGCAGGGGACACACTGTCCACCATGCCAAAGTCGATGAAGATGATTTCTCGGACGCCCCAAACTATGGGGCTAAACCAAGGTGGCTTCCCTGACAAATAACACAGCTAACTGGACCCTACTCTTATAGGGTGTAGCTCGATGATGGGCAAAAGTGGTGCCGGCACATCAATCAGCTCCGTCGGAGAGCAACCAGTGCAGCAGATCAACCGAGGTGGCGCAGTGGTTTGGGTGCAGTACTGCAGGCCACTTTAGCCGACTGTGATCTGCAGCTCAGCGGTTCAAATCTCACCGGCTCAAGGTCGACTCAGCCTTCCATCCTTCCAAGGTGGGTGAAATGAGGACCCGGACTGTGGGGGCAAGTTGCTGACTCAATGTGCTAAAAAAAAATTGTAAACCACTTAGAGAGGGCTGAAAGCCCTATGAAGCGGTATATAAGCCAAATAAATAAATAAATAAATAAATAAATAAATAAATAAATAAATAAATAAATAAATAAATAAATAAATAAATAAATAATCAATCAACAACCAGGACAGGCCCAATCCTGCCCTGGTGAACTAACACCATCAGAAGCTGTTCCCGCACCCTTCCCTGATGCGTTCTCATTGCCTGCCCTATCTGATAGTCCGGTCAGTCCCGCAGCATTCACGCTTCCTGCCAACTCGGCTGCGTAGTCTCCTGAAGTTCCACAGGCCACTGCAGCAGTGACTCCTCCTTTGGCTGCTGCCCCTGAACTGAGACAATCTGGGTGGAGCCGATGCCGGCCAGCGTACTTGGCAGACTATGCATGTGCCAACTGGGAGGAGAGGGGTGTTAAATACTGAAGTCTTCTATGCCATTGACTTGCATTACTAGTGGGAGAATATCGCTATCCTATTGGTTAAGCGTCTAGTATAAAAGGGCTGTCAGCTGTCCTTTGCATTGCTGTTTGCCAGTTTGAGGTTTGCCTTACATTGAGCTGTATGTAAATAAAAGTTGTGTTAGCTTCAACCTGCCTTGCCTCAGTCCCTGTCTGCCTCGTTCTCCCTACAGAACAAATACGATATGTTATAAGAAAACAATAATATAAACAGAACAGTGGGGAAAGCTCAGTGGTGGTATTCAGATGGTTCGGACTGGTTCAAGTGAACCAGTAGCTCCAACAATCAGCTGGCCCCACCCTATCCTATCTTTTATTTCCTGCTTTCTAGCTCATTTCGATCATGTGGCACAGCTGATTTTCCCTCCTCCTTACTGTTCTAATTACTATTGCTCATTTGGAAGGTAAGCAGCTGAGCTTCTAAATGCTCCATTTTCAACACTGCATGCAAGCGCTTAGGTGCACGAGACCAGTGGTGAGTTCCTACCATTTTGGAGTGGTTCGGCTGAACTGGTAGTGTTTGGCGGCCTGGGTCGCTGGAACTGGCAGCGACCCAGGCCTGCCACGCCAACAAACCGGTTCTCCCGGCGGCTTCATAGATGCCACCATCTTTTTTTTTGTCCATGCGCAGAGCAATTTTTATTGGTCTGCATATGCATGTGCAGCATGCACCAAGCATGTGTGACTGTCAGAAGCCACCCCTGCACAAGATGTGCATGCATGCGCAAAGCGTGCGCTGACCAAATCAATTGTTAAACTGGCAGCATCCCACCACTGGGAAGGTGTTGAAGAAACGGCTGCTTCCAAAAGGAGCATCAACCCTCGGTAGATCCCTGTACATCCATTATACTATTTGTCACTGAACCTTTCCAAAGCACAGAACTTTGAATTTCAGTTCCTCGGCTAAACCATATCACCAAATTCTATAGCACATTCACAGTGGTAGAGAATAATATCAATAGCTGTTGTCCTAAGTCTTGAGGTTATTTTCTCAATCTCCCAACAGTACGAATGTGTGCAGCAGTGCTTTGCAAAATTTGATTACATTGAAGTTTTAGTTTAAGATATGCCCTTTAGAACATTAGTAATGTATCTGAAGAAATGTTCTGAAAAGCATGCTGTTAAAATAGTCTGAATTCTCTTAGGATGAGAGCTTATTTTTGGAATCTGATTTCAAGAAATCTAACTCTTTTTATTAACTGTTTATAACTGTTTTTAAAACCCTACTTAGGAAAAGAACAAGCCGCATTTTGCAAACTGTAAAAAAGAATTAGATGGTAGGACCTGTTCGTATTTGCCATAAATATTAATGGAGCCTACACACCAGGGGTGGGTTTCTCGCCCCGTTCCAACCGGTTCGGCGGCATCCTCGTGCATGCGCGCGGCGCACACATGCATACTAGCATCTGTGCGATGCTCCAGCTGCTCCTGGAGGATCGTGCAGGCGCTGTATGCGTCCTACGCATGCGTGGAAGCGCAGAACTCATCAAAATCGGGCATGCAGCGGGCGGGCGGGTGGGCCAGTCGCCGTTCCCGGAAGTTACTTACTTCTGGGTTTGCCGACCAACCGGTTCTCAGGGACCGCCGCAAACCGGTTGAAACCCACCCCTGCTACACACATACACATCCTAACTATTTCTTCTCATCTCTGCTTTAATTTATATTATTTTCTTTTAAAAAGCAAATATTTGAGTTTTAGTACATCCATACTATACTGTGTAATTTTAATTAAGCTATTAATAGTATTGCATTGATGGGAGATTTTGCTATTTTTCTTATGGCCTGCATAGATATTTTTGCTTTTTTGAACGATTTAAAAAATACTTCCATGCCTACATTTTAAACCTGTAGGAAGGTTTTATGCACTGAAGATTAAACTTGATTACATAAAACATTATTTCCAACTGTACAATAGGGTTTTTTTATGTGTAGCAAAATTAACTACACTCCAATACCTACAGGCAAAGTAGCTGAAGGATTATACATTCATTAAATGAATTGTGGTGGATGGGAAGAAATTCTATCCCAAGGTGTTCAAATGTGAAAGAATTGAAAGAAAATTTGCAGCTGACTTGTCAATAAATTCTTAACCTGTCAATCTGCATTGTGGGCTGAAACCATCAGAGGCCAGTAAAATTAAACCCTGAAGAATCCATTAGAAGTGACTCTTACATAGTCTTTTTTTTTAGTGGGATTATTCTTGTTATGTTATGTGCTATTTCTTTCTGCCACTGTTCTTTGTGTATATTATTGAATGGGGGTATTACCTCCTTTTCAGGTTTGTTGTTCATTGTTTCATTTTGTTTTCCTATCTCCCTGTCTTTCTCTCTGAATTCCCAAAGTTTGATAGACTTACTAAAAGGCTCAGGTTTCTTGATGAATCATTCCATAGATTCCGAGAGAGCTTTAAATCTAACATATTCCCTTGAGGTTATGCCACTGAGAAAACTCAAAATACTCCTTGTGAAACAAACCAGTACAGAGAGGGACTTTCTTGGGAATAAAATGGATGATGGTTGTATGCTGAACAGGCTGTCTCCAAGAGGGTTTGAAAGACTTAGGAACAAAGGATTTAAAGACCTTTGTATGGGTGTCAATGGATTCGATCCATCACTTCATTGTGTGCATAGAAAGCACACACCTTATTGCATAATTCTATCCACTCCACACACAAAAAAAAATCATATCAGGGTCTACTATCTAAGGAAACATTTCCAATAGCAGGTTTATTTCTGTTTTGTTCTCAACTTCATGAAGACATTTTCTAGGACTAACAACTTAGTTTCCTATATCCTTTTGCCCTTTGCACAAATCAATGGATCTGTGATTTTGGACTGTTGTGCCATTGCTTTACTACGAACAAAATCTGAAACATTACCTTCCATTTCGGTTTATTATCCTCTTTTACTTAGTTACTTAGTGCCTTGTTAATTTGTATAACATTTGACAGGCAAATGTCCTCAAAGCATTACATTTTGTAGTTATGACTATTGACAATAGATTAGTTAAATTCTTTCATAAAATTAAACAGATGAAGATCTTGTATCCCAATATTATATATGATGAAATTTATGTCTGCAGACTGGAGACAATATTATTTTAAATATATATACAATTTTTTTTCATGACCATTTCTAAACATTTTAAAATATTGTGTGTGTGTGTGTGTGTGTGTGTGTGTTTGATTCCAAATGAAAAATTGTTGCAAATGTATCCTCATGCAGAATGCAGAGACAAGCAGTTTTGATTCTCCTAATACTGACCCTGATAGACATTTATTTTTGAGCATTGAGTTTCAAATGCGCATGCAAACACTGGGGAAATAAACTCTTTTCAGAAAGGAAATAATCTGCCGTATTTACAATATATTATACCAACAATAAGACACTTTTTTTTACTGTCAGGATCCATTGCTGATATAGCTAATCATATAGAATAAATTCTGAAACAAGAAGAAAAAGGTGGCATCTTCCATTCTCAATATTGCAACTGCTCTTGCATCACATGAGAAAAGAAAGGGATGGGATCGGAATATGTACAATTTTGGGTGGATGTACAAATATCCAAATGGGGTGCAAAACATCCCATTTGGATATTTGTACATCTGTACAGACAAAGGATGTGGTGGCTCAGTGACTAGGATGCTGAGCTTGTCGATCAGAAAGGGTTAGTGTTGAATCCCTAGTGCTGCATAACAGAGTGAGCTCCCATTACTTGTTCCAACTTCTGCCAACCTAGCAGTTCGAAAGCATGTAAAAATGCAAGTAGAAAAAATAAGAACCACTTTTGGTGGGAAGGTAATAGCGTTCCGTGTGCCTTTGGCGTTTAGTGATGCTGGACATATGACCACGGAGACATTTTCGGACAGCATTGGCTCTTTGGCTTTGAAACGGAGATGAACACCACTCCCTAGAGTTGGAACAACTAGCACATTTGTGCAAGGGGAACCTTTACTTTTGCCTTACAGCCATACAAAATTGTATCTACTTTGATTCCATCTCTTTGTTTTGCACTGCAACTACTTTGGGAACAAAATTCTCCCTCTGCTTTCACATAGAATAAACACAGTTGCTGTGTTGCTTCATAGAATACACTTGCACGAGGAGAAAAAGCCTTAGCCAGAATTTCTTATGATCTGTAGGAAGTGTCAGAAGGGGTTTCCGTATATCTGAACCATTCATGTGCAGATGTTTTATGAAGAAGCTGGATGAGCAGTTGGAAAGTGACACTGTGATAGAAGACAAAGACTGTCATCTTGTGTCATGAAATGTCTCACTGAGGCAAATTAGAGTTATTGTCTATATACACTGACCTATGAAATGTTACTTACAAAAATCAGAATCATGAAAGCTACAGTATTCCCTATGACACTCTATGAAAGCAAAAGTTGGACTTTGTAGAAGCAGGATAGGAAGAATATTGACGCCTTTGAAGATTAGTGTTTCAGTGACTCCTGAGAATACTGTGCACAGCCAAGTAAACCAGGGGCGTCAAACTCAAGACCTGGGGGCTGGATGCAGCCCACAGGGTGCTTAGATCTGGCCCACAGGGCTGCCCTGGAAACAGCAAAGGACTGGCTCACAGTGCCTCTGCCAGCAAAAATGGCACTTGAGAGGGCTATGTGCAGCCCTCCTGAGCTCTGTTTTCACTGAGGGTTGCAAGAGGCCATCACAGCCAAAAATGGAGCTCCCTAGAGTCATGGACGGTACTCCCAAGCTCCATTTTTGCTGGCAAGGGCTGCAGGAGGCCGTCACAGCTGAAAACGGAGCTCAGCAGCCCATTTTCGCTGGCAGGGCATTCTGGCCGCCACATGTGCCCCCAACATAAGTGAAGTCAAGCTGGCCACACCTACCCTAGTCATGCCTACCGTGGCCCCCCCAAGATCAAACACAGCCCTGATGTGGCCTTCAATGAAATTGACATTGACACCCCTGAAGTAAACCAACTGGATCCCTGAATGAACCCTAAATTCTCACTCAAGACCCAAATGATACAGATCAAATTATCCTATTTCAGACCCATTATGCAAAGATCTAGCAATCTCAAAAAGGTTCTGATGTTGAGAAAAGTAGAAAGAAATAGAAGAAAAGGACAACCAGTAATCAAGGTGGATAGGCTCAATACAGGAACAATGAGTTTCCAGACATGAATTACCAGACTCATAAATCTTCTCCTACTAATGGTTTGCACCTAGGTAAAACTATATAAAGTTGAACAGCACTCAAGGGACATTGGACGTCACCTCTTGTGACTACATAGAGACTTTAAACAGATTCCCTGCTTATCTCCTATGGCTTTGCCAATCTCCTTCTGACTGCTGGTTGCCTGCAATTTGGCAGTTCAAGTCCCACCAGGCTCAAGGTTGACTCATCCTTCCATCCTTCTGAGGTGTGTAAAATGATAACCCAAATTGTTGGGGGCAATGTGCTGACTCTGTAAACAACTTAGAGAGGGCTGTAAAGCACTGTAATGCACTATATAAGTCTAAGTGCTATTGCTATTTAGGTTGCAAATATGTTTGTGTTATTAAATAAAAAACACCAAAAAGGAAGAAAAAAAGTAATACTTTAAAATTAAATATTTTAAATTAAAGTATTTAAAAAATAAAGTTTCCTTATGTAGCTACTTATAGTATTAATATTAACTTTGCATGTCTTTATTTTTTATCGTTTATAGCAACTTGATTTCATTTTAAAGAAAATAGAATAAAAATTCAATAAATTATCATTATCTCTACTCAAATACATGTAAATGGTATTCCAAGAAGCATAATTTAATGCCACAATTGTTAAAGCCACAATCTCCTTCTGACAGAGTGCACCGTTAGAACACCCAAAGAATTGAAGGTTACAATCAGATCATCATGGAAAATATCTATGTAGTTGCTAAGAGTTGAGAGCAACTTGATGGCACATAGTCTATCTATCAAATATACAAGAGATGTTTTTACCTCTAAACTATGATACTAAAGACAGAGAAAAAAATACTGTACTTTTCTTTGTAGATAATGAAATCAGCTTATATGTAATTCAGTGGAGAAGTACCCAGATATGATCTCAAATGATGTAAGATAAATATAGATTTTATCAAGTGAAACATGCCCTAGTTTGCACAGACCACTTTCTAGCCACCTGTGCACTATTGTCAAATTAAATTATGAGGAGGCTATTACATTACCACACTTCTGGACCAGTGGGAAACAATTACCAAACTCACTTTTTTATTACAAACTTGTAAGAACTGGAATTTAATAAGGTAAAAGGGAGAGAAAGGAGAACTGACTTAAGAAGCTGAGAGGCCCATCAAGCTCAGTTATGTCTACTCTATAGTGACTAGCAGCAGTCTATGATACCTGGAAATAACAGGGACTGAACATGGACATGTGCCAAGAATGCTTTGATGAGAGCTGCTGGAGAAGGTGTTGTTTAGTCTTTCTCAGATCACATGCCAAAAAATCAGTGAGGATTTTGGAGAACCTGTTGATCATTTTCTCTAAAAGGATTTCTAAAAGTTTTGGTAGTCAGCATGGAAGATTGCTCAACTTTTTCAGCATGAATAACCCCAGGCTTTGGTGAACCGTGCCAAAGAATTCACCCACCTACCTTCCTTAACCCTCACTGAAGCCTAAGAGGCTTCAGATTGAATACAATGGCCTACATAGAAACTTCCTCTAGCTTTGGTAAATGAAGATAGGAGACAGAAGCTTTGAAGGAAAAGAAAACCTTTGTAAAAGCAAATCTCATTGCTTTTTGCCTTGACAAAATGAATCATGTCACCAAAGTGGCACAATTCTGTTTGTCAAGGTAAATCTAAGTTGCCTCACTTCAGCCTATTATTTATGCTCTATCTTTAAGCTGAAGAGGTACTCAGGATGAATTACAGATCACTGAGAGAAGACAGTCCATGCCTACAGGTTAAAATCTAGAAAGGACAAGTGGAAGAAAGGAAAACAAGAATACTCAACTGCTGATTCTTATCATCTTACTATCCAATATAATGTTTTCACAGTTTCCCTGGGTTCATTATTTTCAGAAATGAAAAGAATTCAGAGACAAAAATCAAGTTTTATCAACTAAACTAAGCTAACAGTTTATTCAACCTTCCCTTTCTCTTTTCCCTCTGTAGGTTAGACCTAAAAAACTCTTGAGTTTGAATCTGTGTTCAACCATATATTTTCTGAAAATATCACCACCTTCTGTAATACATGGGAAAGAGCTATGAATGTTCCACTCCCTAGCTCTAAGCTATCCCAGGTAACTCACTTGACAGGCTTTGCCCATTTGACACCAGTAAAGGTAAATATAAAGGTTCCCCTTGCATGTATGTGCTAGTCATTCCTGACTCTAGGGGGCGGTGCTCATCTCAGATTTAAAGCCGAAGAGCCAGCGCTGTCCAAAGACATCTCCGTGGTCATGTGGCCGGCATGACTAAACACTAAAGGTGCACAGAACACTGTTATTTCTCATGCTTTCGATTTGCTAGGTTGGCAGAAGATGGGACACGTAACAGGAGCTCACTCTGTTAGGCGACACTAGGGATTCGAACAGCTGAACTGCTTATCTTTCTAATCGACAAGCTCAGCATCTTAGCCATTGAGCCACCCTGGGCACCAGTACCTGAGCTAACATGGGAGACTTCTTTGGAAACAAAATCCTATATTCCTTCTGTCTCCCCACCCTCTAATCAATAGAAGCTGAGAAGTATACAGTTTCACTGCTCTTATCACCTCTGCTTCATCTTTCATAGATCCTATGCAAGATCAGCAACAAGAAGAGAACAATGTTATCCTTGGTTCTAGTCATCTCCTTATACCAGAGATCAAACAGAGAAGAAATGAAACTGCCTGTCAGATCAACAGGAAATTCCAGCAAGTGTCCTCAGAAAATCATCAGAATCCAGTAAATGACTAACGCAGACTATTTTAATGGGATTATCATTCTTACAGAGTCTCAAGGTACTTATGAAGCATGACCTCAAAAGGATTAGATCATCATAAATAATGAGCCAACTTTCTCCATTTTTACATCACATCTATTCTGCTCCAAGCTATAGAAGAAGTAGAATGTGTTTGGCTAGTGACAAGATTACATGCGACAGCCACATGGTCACTAGGAATTTCTGAAGGCTGTTACTAAGCAGCAGGGCAGTTGATGCATCAGCCACAACCTCATGCTTGTTCCCATAATCCATTTTCATCTAAAGGCATTCATATTCAACTATATTTTATGCAATGCTATTGATTCCTGCCAAGATACTGTGAATGACTCTGCAAATGTCCTGGCTGCAGCAGGACCTGAAATTCAGACCAGAACTTTGACAGAACTATTATAATAGATGCCAAACAGGAATGTTCATTTAAGACGAATTCTATGTGAGGAGCTCTTCTATCACATGCGCCTGCTGATACAGCATCCTGAGGCCTTTGACCCCAAAGTTTAAAGCAACTGAATTAAAAACCAGCTACACTAATTTGGGAGATTGCTTTCTCCTATAGTATCCATCACTGATTTAATGTCATCCCCATTATCTTTACTCCAAGCACCATTGCTTACCCCTGACACTATCGCATTCCATTTAGCATCTGTCACTTTCATACCTTATCAGCTCTATGCCAATTGTGCAGACCAATTCTATTGGTTAGCTGAGCTCAACCACACACTTGGCCATTACTTCTATTTACTTATATTCACACAGTAAATCAAACACCCAACTCTACTTGACCAGAAACGCTTTACCCATTCATCTTCTACAGAGTTTCTCAAAGCCTTCCTTACATATTTCTGCTACAGAGCTATTAATACAGCTGGAGGTCCAAGTCTATATTATCTCAGTTTAAAAGAGTGTCCTTTACTTTACAGCCTGCCTTTCATCTGAGAGCCAATCCAATTCCATCCTTTGCTGTGGGTTTCAGGCATCACTACTTGATTAACTCCATCAAAGCATTTCCAATTAGCAGTTTTCTGCTCCTCCAGATTTAATCCTGTACTACCTTCATTACCAATTGTCTCAGTGTAACCCTGGTTTGGAAGCTGGATGTGAAGAACTGAAGATGATTCTTGGATGAGAAGTGAAATGTTTTCAAGGAAAAAAGCAAAGAAAGTCCAGTTGCCTTTTGTAAAGCATGTGATCTGGATGACTGAGAACCTCCATAGACATCTGGCTTTCATCGTTCTCATCAGCCTTTATTGGAACATAGAATTCTGCACTGAAGTTTAATTCAGGTAGTCCTCAACTTATAACATTTGTTTGAAGTTATAACAGCAGTTACAACAAACGTGATTTATGATTACTTTTCATACTTACAACTATTGCAGTGACCCTATGGTCACATGATGCTTGGCAACTGGTTTATATGTGTGATGGTTGCAATATCTCGGGATCATGTGATCACTTTTTGAGCCTTCTGACAGGCAAAGTCAATGGGGAAATCAGGTTCACTTAATAACCATGTTACTAACTTAATAAATGTGGTAAGAAAGGTTGTAAAATGAGGCAAAATCCACTTAACCATTGTCTTGCTTAGCAACAGAAATTTTGGGCTCAATTGTGATTATAGGTTGAAGAACAGAACAGAACAGAACAGAACAGAATAGAATAGAATAGAATAGGAGTAAGAAGGGACCTTGAAGGTCTTCTAGAACAACCCCCTGCCTAGATAGGAAACCCTACACCATTTCAGACAAATGGTTATTCAACATGCTACCTGTAGCCATGGATCTTTTAGTATCCTGACCACCTAGTCCTGAGAAGTTAAATTCACCATAAAGAAATTTTTCTTGTCATTTGTCATAAAAACTCAGAACATTTAATTTCTGTTTCAATGAGTCATAACATTCAGGCTATGAAGACTGGTTAAATTGTATTAGATTAAATTGGCTTTTGATCAATAAATCATTTTTTATTCTTCAACTATTTTATCTTAACTTATGACTGAGTGTGTTAAAAATAATAGAAATCCACCAAACCAGGTACCTTATTTTAGATTACAAACAGAGTATTTCAAAACCTAGACAAACTTCTCTTTGTTTATGAAAAATGCTTCTAAAAAGAATATATTTTTCTGAAAGTTGTGTAAAAACCCTTTTAAAAAGTCATAGAAATTTGTATCAAAAATAAAACTTTCTATACATTAGGAAAGATATGAAACCATACAAAAGGTTATGACTGACAAACCCAGTCTTTCAAATATATACAATTGCTTTTTTTAAAAAAAACAATATATTGTTTAAGTTAGTTCTAAAAAATAGTATTTTTTTCAAAATGCATGGAAACACCATGACTGACAGAACAATAAACTATTGCTTGCTAAAATGCATTGCAAATTAATTCCTAGTTAGATTTATTAAGCAGATTTTTATGGCTTTTATTGACATAACAGTTGGCTTCAATTCTGTTCCTCAATAGTTTTTTTGAATAAATTATAGTCATTGGCCACTGATGTGGAGCTATTAAATTAAATTATAGGTTTATACTGTGACATCGGTACAAATCAGTACGGACTGGAATGGACGATTGTTTAATATTATAGCACTAATTAAAAGTACAAAATATGGATGTTTACTTGTTCTTCTTTCTCATTCTTTTTTGAATGATATACTTTATAAAATGTAATTGTCTTGTTCAAGTCAAATAGGGCAACATCCTACATGGATTTAAGTTGATATCTATATTTCCAAGTAGAATTATGAGAGTCAGTTTGATGTAGTGGTTAAAGTAAGGTAAAGATAAAGGTTCCCCTCACACATATGTGCTAGTAGTTCCTGATTCTTGGGGGCAGTGCTCATCTCCATTTCAAAGCCAAAGAGTCAGCACTGTCTGAAGACATCTCTGTGGTCATGTGGCTGGCATGACTAAATGCCGAAGGCACACGGAATGCTGTTACATTCCCACCAAAGTGGTCCCTATTTTTCTACTTGCATTTTTATGTGCTTTCGAACTGCTAGGTTGGCAGAAGCTGGGACAAGTAACAGGAGTTCACTCTCTTACATGGCACTAGGGATTCGAACCACCAAACTGACAATCTTTCTGATCAACAAGCTCAGCATCTTAGCCATTGAGCCACCGCGTCTCTTAGTGGTTAAAGTACTAGCCTTGAAACCAAGAGATTGTAAAACAGGGTTTCCTTTAGGCAAGAAACATAGCTTGGCGACTTTGACCCAGTCATTCTCTATCAGACCAAGTCACCACACAGGTTTATTGTTATGCAGAAAGTAGGCGGAGGAAGGAGTATTAGGTATGTTAACCACCTTGAGGTATTTAAAAATAATAATAAAGGCAGGATTAAAATGAGCCCATGGTGGCACAGTAGTTAGAATGCACTGCAGGCTACTTCTCCTGACTGAAGGCTGCCTGCAATTTGGCAGTTCAAATCTCACCAGGCTCAAGGTTGACTCAGGCTTCCATCCTTCCGAGGTCGGTAAAATGAGGACCTAAATTGTTGGGGAAAATATGCTGACTCTGTAAATGCTTGGAGAGGGCTGTAAAGAACTGTAAAGGATATAAGTCTAAGTGCTATTGCTAAAACATCTAAAAAAATTAAAATGTGACCTGTCATTGCAATCTTCTGAAATTGTTTCTTCTTCTCTGAAATTCTCTGGCCGTCTCTCCTGTAAATAATAACTAATCTTAATCCTGTTTCCCTCCCAAATTAACAAATTCAAACAGGATTGGATAGGTGCTGCCACTTGCTGAGTCATTTCTTAAAAGTAATTACAATATTGAACCATATAGAACAATTTCAATGTAGAAATCATATCTTTTATTAAATGTCAGGCATTAATGCTAAGTTAGGATGTAACATAGATAAAGGACACATTTTTAAATCAGTCTTTTTATGGTTAAAAATATATTTAGACAAATACTCAAATTTACCTTTGAGAAATTTTCATTTTTATCTGTTATAGAATTAAGCGGTATCTTTTTCATTGGTGTGAATATGTCATTCTTTTTACTAGAATCAGTACAATGGGATATGACCTTTTATAAAATTAGGTTTGTACTATTTCATCCTCATCATCTTTATCTAACATAATAGTCACATTTATTGTGATAACCTTTAACTCTGAGCAACAGGTGACATTTTTCACCTTTTAACTCATTTATTTTTCTCTAGGATGTCACTGTCTGTCTGATAGCCATATGGAGTGAAGATTTCACACAAATTCATCGTTTTGGACCAGGATGACACTTTGGTCAATCACTCCTATTTGATCACTTTGCATGTTGACTATTGCAACAATCTCTACATGGGAGTGCCCTTGAGGAACACTCAGAAGCTTCCTCTAACCCAGACATGATGATCCAAGCAGTTTGAAATACTTCAGGCATGTTTGATCTGACAAAGTTGATCCTATTGTTTTTTTTAAAAAATGTGATGGGACCCAGGAATTATGCCTTCTTTCTCAGTTCTCTGGAACATATCTATATCGGTTCATACCCCTGGCTTCTTTTTTAAAATCTTAAAAACTGGTCTTTCTTCCTGCCCCTGAACTAATTTGGATATTAGGGAACTTAGATACTTTTTGGTTGTGGGGAGATAGTTGATTTTTCTGTGTCACTATCATCTTTGGATATTTTTTTTGTCTGCTTTAATATTATATGCCACCCAGAATTGATTTTGACCTGTGCAAGTTTCCAAATCCAATGAGAAGGAAGAAAGGGAGGAAGGGACAGAGGGAGGGAGGGAAAGAAGGAAATCAAAAGGTTCTTAGAAACTGTGTTTCTTTGCAGGATTAAAATGAGCCACTGATGAGAGCTAAATAGCTTGAAATAGATCTATTCTGGTCTCCCTTTATTTATTTATCAGCACAAATGCAACACAAATGTAACAAAGGCAACATAAAAAAATGGCTTTCTGCCTGGATGGCTCTTAGGGTGAGCCAAAAGACAGAAAAGGGAAGCAGTATGTTCCCTCCCATATTTGGGCATACCAGGGGTTGTGACACTATAGATAGATAGATAGATAGATAGATAGATAGATAGATAGATAGATAGATAGATAGATAGATTAGATTAGATTAGATTAGACAGATAGATAGATAGATAGAGAGATAGAGAGAGAGAGAGATAGATAGAGATAGATAGATAGATAGATAATATAGATAAGATATAGATAGATAGATAGATAGATAGATAGATAGATAGATAGATAGATAGATGATAGATAGATAGATAGATAGATAGATAGATAGATAGATAGATAGATAGATAGATAGATAGGTAGATATGTACATATATAGATATAGATATAGAGATAGAGATAGAGATAGAGATAGAGATAGAGATAGAGATAGAGATATATAGAGATATATATGTGTATGTGTGTGTGTGTGTGCGTGTGTGTGCACGAGTACTTCATTGGTGCTTCATATTACAAGGGATAGATAGATGATAGATAGATAGATAGATAGATAGATAGATAGATAGATGGATGGATGGATGGATGGATGGATGGATGGATGGATGGATGGATGGATGGATGGATAGATAGATAGATAGATAGATAGATAGATAGATATGCATCCCTCGTAATATGAATGTACATACATGATTACAGTAACATTTGGATGCATAGTTAAAGACAATGAAGCAGTTTTCACAAAACAATGTACACTATTGAGATTTGCAATCCCTTTTTAATCATCCATATGTTTAAAGAACAGCTAAGGCAGGTCACAAAATGTGATGTTTGGGATTTTATTTTCTCTCCTAAAGGACAATTATAATTTCATAGTGTCTGACAAATGGCTTCTTCATACAAGCAGATTTTTGTATTGCTATATTTCCTAATATGGCTTGCTTAAGTTAACCTGAATATGATGTGCAAACTCACTCTCTGAATTAATGTCTGACCCAGGTTCTTCAATAAATCATGGCTTAAAAAATTCTGTCTTAGCACTATGCATGAACCTAGCCATTACAAAGATTTCTATAAAAATAACCTTGCAGAGATAGGTTACTAATTATACAGGGAAAGACATTCACATGTCTTACTACTTGCACAGGAGTTCTCTTCAAATGTTCTAATCAGAGCTTATATACAGGTAAGGAACCTTTTATTTCCATTCTCTCCTTATCAACCCATTTATACCCTTCCTAACTTTAACTGAAAATGAGTAAAAGAAGTGTAGGATAAACTACATGTTACACTAATGACACTGTAGGAAGATTAAATTATTCAGCGTCTTGTTTATGGCAGAGAGCAGCAATAAAGACCTAATGGGCCATAGGAAGAATTAAGCGTTCTTCAAACTGAAGGAGATAAAACCCAGTAAACCAAAGTACCGTATATACTCGAGTATAGGCCGACCCGAATATAAGCCGAGGCACCTAATTTTACCACAAAAAACTGGAAAAGTTATTGACTCGAGTATAAGCCTAGGGCGGGAAATGCAGCAGCTACCGGTAAATTTCAAAAATAAAAATAGATACCAATAATGTTTTTGAATATTTATTTCAAAGAAAAACAGTAAACTAGCGGTGTATTCAATGAAATACTTCACTCACCTCATGATGCTGATGTCCCGCTGTGATGATGATGTCCCATGCAGCCGCGGGAGCGATGTCCCGCCTCCTTTGACACACGGCACAGTGATTCCTATCATTGGATCACTGTACCAGAGGAGGTGGGACATCGCTATGTGGCTGCTTGCCATAACGAGGAGGTGGGACATCGTTGCAGAGCGGCAGGAGGGGGAGGAAGGGGAATCGTAAGACAGCCCTGCATTACATTAGAACGTGAGGAGGGGGGATGGTGCGGTGCGCGCTGCGCAGCAAACTGACACAGAGGGAGGGGAAACTCACAGGGGCACTGGGCCATTCACGAGTGTCACCCAGCGGCATGGCCCCGCCCCTTTTTCTCCTCCATTTCGGGCAAATTTTTCACTGACTCAAGTATAAGCCGAGGCGGCTTTTTTCAGCCCAAAAAGTGGGCTGAAAAACTAGGCTTATACTCGAGTATATACAGTATTGGTTTGTCAGGCCAGGGATATGCCCACAAATGATTTAAAATCAAGCCAAAGTAACAGGTGACAGATTCAAAAGCTTATCAATATCACCGGTATATGTTGCCAAATTCCCACTGTATGCAGTGGTATTATGCTTCTGGCTCTGGATTTCCATGTTGAGAGAAACTCATGGGAAAAGTAGCTTCAGATGAATGGGAGTTCCTTAAAATGGCAAACAATTTCAATGAAGGAAAAAAGACATCAGAAGAATCTAATGTGAGTTGGAATATCCATATGAATGTTTCCCCCCCAAGAGTTCAAATGAAAGCGAGGAGAAGCTAAGAACACTAAGATAGACTGTATACTTCAAAACTGTAGAAATGGCTGGATCTTACAATGTTATCATTGACAAATGGCGTTAACAATAAGAAAAGGGACTAGTTTAAATACAGTAACATTAAAAATAAGAGGAAGAGGAAAAAATTGTTCAGGAAAGGCCTGTGTGCCACAATGGCAGAATTACTCAACTCCTATTCTGGTTCAGATTTTTCCATAGGCAGAAGTGAAGAACAAGATGAACCCTGAAACTCTTAGAAAAATCATTAGGTAATACATATTTACTTTGATGACTTAAATGCTCCTTTCAGCTCCTAATATTTATGACCTGCAGACTTAATATCTATGATTTGTAATTTGGATTGAAATTACTCTTTTGCCTAGAGAATCTGTGCAGATTTAACCTCAACAGTATGAATTTTCCTTCTTACTCTCTGTGAGTCTGTGGGATACAACACAATCCTGACCTCTATTTGTATCTGAAGCTGTTGTTTATAGCAATTTGGGAACAAAAAGCAGCAGGGGCTCCAGTCCAAATTAGAAGTATGATACCAGAACTGGGCCACTCAGCTGCTTCCTGTTCCATATACGTAAAAGGAACAGCATTAAGATGGGTGGTGGTGTTTTTTTTTTTACTATGCATAATTAATGCAGTATTTTGACTCTTAGAGTTATTAGAGCTTGGAAGCTCTAACATGCCAACAATTCGAAATGTTGTATATCGTTCTAGCTATGGCATGCTGCAGTGGCTAATTCAGTAAAATGACTTTGTAAGTGGAAGACTACCTGTGGTTCAACCACAATAGAGACCAGAAAATTAATCATTGTGGTGCATCATTAAGTGAGGCATCATGTAACCTTAACCACCTTTTTGGAAGGTCATTAAGCAAATCACCATAGTTGTTAATCAAGACATAACATAACTATGACTTTCAACCTTCCCTACTGCCTTCCCAAGTTGATTTTGTTTGTCAGAAATCAGTGGTGGGTTCTGGTACAGTTGCAATGGGCCTCGCGTCCTCCACATGAACGCGTGCAGCATGTGCGCATACGTGCGCAGCACACACATCCGTCTTACCTTCCAGCGATGCCTCCACAAGCCTCCACAATGCTCCAGCTGCTCGGTGGAGCATCGCGCAGGCACTTTATGCGCCATGTGCATGCGTGGAAGCACCAAAGGCTGTAAAGACAGGTAAGAAGTGGGGTGGGTGAGTGGGCCCTCTGGAGCAACGTACCAGAATGGTACCCGGTGCTCTGGGCAGGCTCCAGCATGTCCGTACTGGGGCATACCGCTTGCAACCCACCACTGCTGCAAATGTTGATCATGTAACCATGGGATGCTGCAATAATCATAAGTACAAGGACCAGTTGTAAGCCACTTTTTCAGTACCATTGTTACTTTGAACAGTTGTTAAATGAATGGTGGTTAAGCAAGGACTACTTGTATTGGAAAAGACATCCAAGTCTCAAACTCTAGAGCAGGAACTGGTGACCCACGGGCCGGTTGCATCATGTGCAGCCATGCCCAATCCCAGCTCTGCAAATGGGAAAAACATCGTAAAACATCAAGTGATGGCAATGTGATGCTCCAGGTTTGACACCCGTGTTCTAGATCTTTATCTCTGTTACAAGAATCTTCATACTACTTTATTCTGAGAGGTCTTAGGGCACTATCACTATTTAAAATGTTCCTGTCCTACGATTGTGCCATCTTGGCTCCTGATTCACTTTTTTCCCCAGTCACTTGTGTGTTAGAACATTTCACATCCAGCTCCAGTATTTTATTTTATTCCCTCCTGTGCAGGGAATAAAAATATTGCCTGCCTACACTGATTCCTAAACACAGTGATGCCACACAGCGAAAACAAAACACTTGTTTGCTATCACAGTGCAAGTTCTGCTCTATATTGCTTGCTTTGTGTCATTGCATGCAAGGATTTAAAGCTGCCAACCTCAAAATATGCCTTTTTCAAACTATTCCTCATGGTAAACAATCTAAGAACACAACCTCTTAAGTCCCATTATCTCCAACAATAAACAACAAATACAGCAAAATCATAGGGTAAGAACTTATTTAGAATCACATTTACCAAGTCCTAGTTTCCAAAGAAAGTCGATGATCTGGGCTAAGGTTAATGAGGCATTTGGTGGAGTTGGGTGGGGAGACATATAAAAGCTGCTGTTTCAGACAATTTTAATATTTAGGCAACACACACTGCTTTTATGATTCAGGATTCCTGGCATTTCTTTTAAATTGTCCCAGGTAAGTACTTTTACTGAGCCAGTGGATGACTACTTTTTTTATGGCAATGAATTTGTCCACAAAAAAAAGCTAGTAAGTGGGTTTATATGAACTAGTTATATGAGCCTGAGCTCTGCAATTTTGCATGAAGAAAAAACAAAAATAAAATTCTGCACTTTACTGGGAGACAAAAAAATATGCTGAAAGAGCATGAATATTCTGCTTCATTATTATTATTATTTTGTTTTTGAACTTCTTATGTCTTCCAGGCTTGTGGGAGAATTTCAAATCATGGTAGCTGCCTAGTGCTTAGAATATGTTAGTTTTGACCTATGTGTCTTTTTCCAAACAAGCATAAAACCACACCTCCACTGAAAGTGGCTACTATCAAGCTACAGCATATAAACAGGGAGCAAACCACACACTCACTTGCACTGATGCAGAAGTTGGTTCCTGCCAGTTCTAACCTCTTCTATAGAAGAGGTTCCACAAATCTGCAGTGCCGTTTAGAACTGGTTCCAGCTTCCTCCCCCCACCCATCCACACAAGATGAAGGAGAGGAGGAATTCTGGGAGTTGAACTCCACAAGTCTTAAGGCTGTCAAGTCTGAACACCCCTGGGTTTTTTCTAAAGGGTTAAGGGTGCAAGGGTCTTGTAACTTAACTGCTTTAAGACTTGCACACTTCAATGCCAGAGTTTCTGAGCCAACATTTTGGTTGCTAAGCAAGAGCGTTGTTAAGTGAGCTTCACCACATTTTACAAGTTGGCTATGCCCACCCAGTCACATGGCTGGCAAGCCACTTCCACCCAGTCACATGGCCACTCTCATCTAGTCACATGGCTGGCCACACCTACAGAAGAGATTCTAAATTTTGAAACTCACCACTGCACTGATAGGATTATCTAGCTGGGTAATGAAATACCTCAGGGGTAGGTTGCTGCCGACCTTACTGCCAGTTCAACTCACAAAAAGTCTGTGCATGCACACAACATTAGAAAAGGGGGAAAACATTGAATTTCTGCAATGAAAATTGTTCTGCGCATGCGCAGAACCGAAAATCAAGATAGCTCCGCCACCACCGATAGAACTGGTTCAGGGGCATGGCAAGCCAAGTTACTACCTACTCAGATGAACCGGTCCAAACCGGTAGAAACCCACCTCTGAAATACCTGCAAGCAAACAACCAAACCGACAGCACCAAGGACTCTAATTTTCCAAACATTTTAATGCCATCACTTCAAAACAGAACATTTTGAAAGATGGGGTAGTGACTCTTGCTGAATCACTCTCTTTCTGTGAAAATATATTTATTAATTACACCAGATATAATGCCTTTTTTGTAATGCTTCCATTTCAAAAGAGCTAACTGGCAGAGGTTGATAGTTCATTTTGTCATACTGGTAGCAAATGTAAAATCTAATCCTGAAAACTACAAAAAGTTTATTAAAAGCCTTCAATGTGCGATTAAGACTTATGTACCCAAGGCTGATATTAGCATTTCACTCATCTACTATATAAATTACAATGACATGTAAATACACAAAGCCAATTCCCTTTTTTCTAAAAGTAACATCTTGCCACAGAAAGTACTTGCAATGTTCTGGTTAAAGAACAATATATTGCATGATAGAAGCTGATTGAAAGCATTGACATGACTTCAAAGCAACAAAACTTTGCTTTGAGCATAATTTGAAAGTTAAATAATGACTCCAGGCAGGTAGAACAGCAGTATCATGTAAGAATCCACCAAACAGGTCACCAACTGTTCTTAAATAACAAATTCAAATTACAGGGGGGAAGGGGAATGTAGATACACAAAGAGATTAAGTACTTCTCTATTCTCTATTAGAATGGAGCTACAAAATGGCATTAAGCATGTAGACTTGGACTAAATTACTAGCTTCTGTAACATTCAAACTTAACAAATAACACATTCTGAAGCTGGCTAGAAGAAATGGGTCCTGGGACTTTTCAACCAATGTACAAAGACAGACAAAATACTTAAGGCATGGAGGCCATCACAAGTTGTAGCACTGCTGAAACTGGGCAATCGTCTACCAGATCCAAAAGGCTTCCAGCTTCCTCTCTTCTATACCACCAATATAAGTCATGTAAATATAATTCTGAACCAACTTTTCACTCATAATGGATGAACAACTCATACTGGAGGAAGTTGGATTTCAGCCCAGAAGTTCACATACAAGCAAAGTCATCATCACAGCTCCACTCTGGAGACATGACCAATTACAGGAATGCTATTAACCTTTTGGCAGTATGCTACAGTGTTGCAAAACACATCTTTCTATAAAAGGTGTACAATTTGGCACATTTCAAACTAAGGCAAACACCCCAGACCTTCATTGAACATTGTCTCTTCAATGGTTCTTTGACTGACTAAGAAAGGAATTTACAAAAAGTAACATAGCCAGTGCTAACAGTCTGGAATTCAGCTATGCTGTCTGCCTTTGCCACCATGACCCACCTAGTTTTGCTGCGTTATGCAATGACATCATGGCAACCTGCAAACAGACAAAAATGTCTCTGAAAGAGTTACCATAAACTTACTGTCAATCCTGAAGCTGGCCTGACCGAAGCCATTTTGAAGCTTCAGTGTTGCCACACTGGAACTGAGGGATAGGGAGGGGGAAATAGAGATAGATGGGGTTTTGTAGTCAAAACAAAATACTTTCTCCTGGGAACCAAGGATATGCTCACACCTGGTCAGAGAGAGGAGGATTACACATTACCAGGCAACCAGACAGCACCGTGATTGGACCATGTGACTCTTTGGGGAAGGAGAAAAAAATTAATTAGGTGAAAACCATGGGAACCTTCAGAGTCCAGAGTCCAGAGGTAGTATTCTACCAGTTCAGACCAGATCGCCTGAATCAGTAGTGGGAATCACGGGTGGCTTCACCCACCCGCGCCCGGCTCTATGGCATCCCATTTAGGCCATTTTTCACATTTGCGAACTAGTAGGGAAGTTAAGTGTATACCACCCCTGTCAGAATTGGTTTTCACCAGAACTGTGCCAATATGATATATCCAATACAACTATTCTTTGAGGAATCTACCTGCCTCGGAGTTTTCTTTGCTATAGGTGTATTACTTGTAACCCTGACACTTACATTTAATTAAAGCTATATGCAATGTAGCCATGTGAAGTTACAATAGAAGGAAAGCAGCTTGTAAAAAACTACCCTGCTGCAACAGATCTATAAGATTTAGAAATACTGACAATATGTTTCTGCTATTTTCTTTCTACTGAATAACAGACTTCCCAAAGCATGGCCGAGCAGGATAAGGCTGTCAGATATTTCCTAATAAGTAGGGCAGAGCAAGAATTATCAAGATTTCTGGCTTTATGGAAATATCTGTATTTTTGAAAAAGTATAGCAGGCGATAACATAAAATGGCAAAAATGGATAGTCTAAAATGTACACTACAATAACAATAATAATCCATTTCTTCGGTATCTTTTTTAAACAGTGCGAGCTGGCTGAAAATCAGTTAAATTTAAGCCTTCAGCTCAAACCATCCTCCTTTTCTTTTTAAAATTGCTGCAAGCCTACATGACACCTGGGGAATGTCACGAGAGAAAAAGCAAAATAGCAAAACAGCTGGAGTTGAGAAGATCCTAGTGCCTATCTGTTGCGTGTGCATACAGGGAGAAAAATGAGGAAAAGAGTGTTGGACAGCATTACTGTGGATCTCAGGGAATAGTATAACATCATGAATTTGCTGGGTTTGAGAAGCACAAAGATTTTCCATCACTTAAAAGCAGTTCCAAATCTATCCCTCACAACAGGTATTGAGGAATGGAGCTGACATTTCTGGTTCAAGATTAGTTTGAAACCAGAGCAAAGTATTACTTTGGAATCTTTACTTTCTTGGTCTCCTAAATTTTGCGTAATCCTACTATCATTATAGAGTTTCCGTATGTAAATATTTAACAAGTATTTGAGTGTTTCATTTCATGTAAGTTTATTCTTTTCCTGTTAAGTTTCCCATGAGAATCAGTTAATTTTTGGACCAGCCAATTGATTATAACAGTGACTTGAGCAAAGAGAAATAAATGTCATATTTCCAGTGAGCCTCTGAATTTGAAGGGAGAATTGTTGAGCAGACAGTAACAGAAGCCTGACATGATATTTCCTGGGAAAACTGTGAAGTTGGAAATTTCACTGTAGTAAATGATAGTTCATTCTGGAATGTTTATATTATTATTTGCTCAATTGTGGGCAGCAGAAAGTTTTTATGGAGATGCTAAAGATGAAGGCACCAACTTGCCAAAGCTGAGGACCATCTGCCCATGATATTTAATTGTTGCCCTTGAATCTTTGAGTCATACATTAATAACTTGTGATATCTTTGTCACACCATTAACATCCTCCCCTTTCCTATATAATTCTTAATTCTTGAACATCTGGTTCCCAAGTTCTGATTTTTAAAGAGCTAGGCAAGGTCAGACCTAGTCAGCACTTGAATGGGAGAGCAACAGAAATTCCCAATGGTGCTGGCTAGGAAGGTAAAGAAAAAGAAAAGTAGAAATCCCAGAAGAAAGCAGTGGCGAATCATTTTTTTATATTGTCGTCAAAAAAGCAACATGCATTTGCTCATGAAGTCAAATGGGATTGAACTTAACTTCAGAGACTTGATTATATTTATCTTTAGCAGATTTTAGACCACACATACACAGACCTTTTTTCACAGAGAGTTAAAGGATAATATTGCACTAGCTATAAAAAAAAAAATTATAGCATCATTTCTTCCTTCTCTTTTCTTCACTCATCCCCATGACCTTAAAATCTCATTCAGAGGTTTCACCCAATTATCTGAAAATTCTCCCTACCAACATATCTGGCATACTTTTGCCCACCTTGAGTTATTGCCTAAATGATCAAACCTTACTCATGTCAACTTTATATACTAGACATAATGTGTTTCCATCTATAATTATTTTGTTTGTTATAAATTTAGCATAAAAATCCAAAGTTTTTCTAACATTAATAAGAATGGAGGAGTAGGCTATTTTAGGTGCTTTTATAATCTCCTAAATCCTAACAATTTGGGGTTGTTGTTTTTTGCTGAAATAAGCAATTTATTTAGTAATTCAAACTGCTGCCTAAATTCTCTTATCAGTGTTTGTTCAGTACCTGTTAGTTTCTAAATATAGAATGAATGCTGAATTTGGAACAGCTTATGTAAAAAGGATGCTATCAGACTCATGAGCCATAGATTAATGGTTATTAGCCCTGATGACAGCATGACTGCCTTTCAAGGCCAGCTATTGGGCAATTAGTGGGTTTCCTTATACAGGTGATTGGCCACTGTGAGAACAGACTGCAGGAGTATGAGGGGTCTGATCCAGCAAGACACTGCTTATGTTTTTATATTCTTAACATAGCTCTCCATCTAACAAAGTTTATAAATATTGAGTAATCCAGTAACTTTTAGTCATTTGCTTTCATCTATAGATATTATGATTTTACGCCGTATTTTGGAAATACAGGAAATCTGTTAGACGGGACAAAGAAAAATGAAAAGAAATCCAGTTCTGGGATGTTATTTAAAAGGATTAAAGATCAAAATTGTTTTAAAAAGTAACAGGAAGGAATTGAAAGTTGGTTTATTTGATCAAGGTCAAAATAGGTATGTTGTCCACTGATAACCTTTAATGGACTTTTGAATCAGGACTGAATGATGCAGTGGTTGGTTTCAAAATTTTTAGAACCTCTTCTGTAGGTGTGGCCTGCTTTGTGGGAGTGGCTTGCCAGCCATGTAACTGGGTGGGAGTGGCTTGGCAGTCATGTGACTGGGTGGGCATGTCCAACTTGTAAAATGTGGTGAAATTCACTTAAGAACACTCTTGCTTAGCAACCAAAATGTTGGCTCAGAAACTCTGGCATTTGAAGCACGCAAGTCTTAAAGCTGTCAAGTTACAAGATCCTTGCATCCCTAACCCTTTAGAAAAAAAAACCCAGGGGTGTTCAAACTTGACAGCTTTTAAGACTTTAAGGTTTAGATAGGACTCTTAGAGGCAGGAGGGGCAATTGGTGAGGCAGCCAATTAGTGATTTAATTATTGTTTATAAATAGATGAGATATAGGAAGAAGAAATCATTTGTACTTTAAGAGAACATGATAGCTGACTAAAATTATTTATATTTCTTGTGATAAAGCAGGAGGGTATTTTTTATGTTTCTTTTTTTTCTTTGCTATATTCTTATTTTTCCATTATTTCTTTCTATTTTCTGCACCTTTTACTTTTTTACTTTTGTGCACTTTCTATTTTTTTTTTAGTTCGTATTAGTTTTAATCTTTCTAATTGTAAAGTTTAGTAAAATTACTATTAAAAAGAACTGAAATAATAGCAAACAAAAGAGGAACATACTTTTATACTGAAACAATATTTCACAATTCACATTGGGAATTGTAATCCATTCATTTGCCATAAAGACTTTGTATACACTCATTATACAAGAAACATACATGCCTGGAACACTGTGATACTGTATTTTGGCCCACTGGGACTAATAATTAAAAACACAGTTCAGAAAATATAATTTCAAGAAAGTGAAAGGTTTGGACACCTATATTACTATGACATTATCTGAACATTGCAGTGAATAAAATGCCACAGTCAATTTTTACATGTAGGGTTAGGAATCAGAAAGCATAGAAAATGCTACAAATGCTACAAATGGAAGGAAATTTTTGCAAGAAAGTTTGCTATACAATCAGAAGACACGGGGGCAAATCATTCTTTTACTGTTGACTAAAAAGCTATATTGACTTGCCTTTGTAATTCCAAGAATCAAGGTCTTTATCTTTCTTTATCAAATATCTATTCCATGATCTAAGAGAATTAATGGTCAGTCCTTCAAAATAGTCAAGACTAGAAAACCAACATACTGAACACTAATAGTACTTTCATTATAAGAATATAGTAACAGAATCTTGCAAATCTGAATGTACTTCCTCACTTTATCTTCCCTAGAATTAGGGAGAGGCTTATTTAGAGTACGCTCATCACTGTCTTGGTAGAAGTTCTTCTTTCTGTTCCTTAAGGTTATCCCTTCTTCATATGTAAAGAGCTCTGGGAAAACTGGAAGAGCCATTGCTGCAGCAATATATAATTACAGAGGATAGTACAACAGATTCCCAAAAGCAAGAATTATGGATGGAAAATAATTATATACTGATTTAAACATTTTAATTTAAGTATTTTTTCTACACTGTAGTAAGAATGTGCAACATCTTACTTGCATATGAGGTTAGGAAAAAAGTGTGTATGTTCTGACATCGGAGGAAAGACAGAGATGCTTTTTTCCCAAGAGGCAACTGGGCTTTCTGGTTTTTCTTTGAAGACATTTTGCTTCTCATCCAAGAAGTTTCTTCAGCTCTGACTGGATGGTGGGGAAGGAAAAGATTTATACTCCTTGCAGACAGATGGAGGTTTATCTGTGTCATCACAGTCACTGGAGTGGTGCAAATTGGTGTGGAGTCTTCTTGGAACTATTGAAAGGACTGTGTTGTAGATTGGAAGTAGATGATGTCATATACCTCCCCATCTGTTGAGAGAGGGCTGCTCAATTTTGATATAGATGGCCTCTTTAACCCCTCTTTCAAACTAGTAATCCTCTCTGTCCAAAATATGGACTTTGTTGTTTTCAAAAGAATGGCCTGTGTCTTTTAAATGCAGATGGACTGCTGAATCTAGTCCTGATGTGTTTGTCCTCCTATGTTGTGCCATGTGTTTATTAAGTGGTTGTTTCATTTCCCCAATGTACAGATCTGTACATGGCTCACTGCATTGCACTGCATATTGCACAGTTTCTGTTTGGCTGTTTGGACAAGCTTCTGCCTTAGTGTATTCTTGGGCTTGAAATGTGTCACGACAAAACCGCGCTCGTCAAAATAGCAGTGATAAAACCGCGTCGTTAAAGCCGCGACGTCATCACCACGCGTCATCACCGCCACGACAACAGCGCGGTGACAGAAGGGCGCTTTAAAACAGTGCAGCGGCAGAAAGCCAATTTAAATTAAGGTAAGGGTTAGGATTAGGTTTAGGGGTTTGCTTTAGGGTTAGGTTTAGGGTTAGGTTTAGGGTTAGGTTTAGGGTTAGGTTTAGGGTTAGGTTTAGGGTTAGGTTTAGGGTTAGGTTTAGGGTTAGGTTTAGGGTTAGGTTTAGGGTTAGGTTTAGGGTTAGGGTTAGGGTTAGGTTTAGGGTTAGGTTTAGGGTTAGGTTTAGGGTTAGGTTTAGGGTGCTGAGTGCTTCGGAAGGCGCGGATTTGCCCTCCGCGATTATGTCATCGCGGTAGGGTTGCGTTTTTCCTTAGCGCTTCGGATGGTGCAGATTTGCCCTCCGCACTTATGTCGGCGCGGATAAGGGCTTTGCGGTTTTGTGGTGGAACCGAAATGTGTATGTATGTTATGTTGGCTGAAGATCCTCCTAAGCTTTCCTGACATCAGAGGAAACAAAGTTTTTGTATAGTACTAACTCATGGTTTACAGGGATGTGGTAGCTCAGTGACTAAGACCCTGAGCTTGTCGATCAGAAAGGTCAGCAGTTCAGCAGTTCTAATCCCTAGAGTTGCATAATGGAGTGAGCTCTCGTTACTTGCCCCAGCTTCTGTCAACCTAGCAATTTGAAAGCATGTAAAATGCAAGTAGAAAAATAGGAACCACCTTTGGTAGGAAGGTAACAGCGTTCTGTGTGTACCTTCGGTATTTAGTCATGCTGACCACATGACCATGGAGACATATTTAGACAGTGCTGGCTCTTCGGCTTTGAAACAGAGATGAGCACTACCCACTACAGTCGGGAATGGCTAACACATATGTGCAAGAGGAACCTTTACCTTCATCTTTAACTCATGATTTAATTGAGAAACTACATATGATTGTGTTCATTCAAAACATTTAAAATAAGCAAACTGTAAATTGACTTAACCATATAAGTGAGATAGACTAAGGTGGCTACCCATTGAAAACATGCAGATGTCCCAATGCTTCAACACAATCCTTTTTTCCTGATGAAGTCTACCTGCAGTTTCAGGAAAGTGCTGGTTTCCTTCTTTATATGTATTGTGAACAAGAAATGAATAAACTACATTGTGGAGTAGTCATTCAGAGGACATATTCAGGTATAAAAACTCACTTCACAATATAAATAAGTATTTGAAAAATTATTTCACCTAAATTGATTCATAGGATGTCAGCTTCCCCTTACTACTGTGGGAAAAACAGCATTGTTTTATTTTAAAAGCACTGCTCTTGGCCTTGCCACAGTTTCATTTACCAGAATCCATGCATGCCTTAAAAACAAAAATGTCCTTCAACCTTTTCCTTTTTAAATAGAAAGCTATCTAAGATAGAAAAGAATAAAGACTGCGCTCCAAATAGCAAGTCAAAATGAAAACAATAAACAAATGATCCTGACCCTTATGTAACAAGGTCTGTTTCAAATCAGTTGTGTGCTTGATTTCACTAACACTTGTTTATAATCCCAACAATAAGCTTTCCCTGACCTGCTTAAAAACTACTGGGAATACCCTTCAAACAACCAAGGACTGGATTTATGACAAGAATTCAATGTCATACCCATTCTAACAGTTAATCTCTAAACAAGCACCACTCTTCCCAATGTATGTATGTAAGCAATAAATGTGTGCATTGACATTTAGCTCCATGGCCCTTTGCAAAAAAGGACCACTGGAGGCTCTTGGTTTCTGCTTTTATTTCATTGTGCAAAACATTTTCATTTTAAGGAACAACTATTGTCAAAGGAACAGAATCTATCAGGAAGGAGTTATGGGTTTGCTTGAGAAACAAGACTTTATTATCATAGGCGATCACCATTACTTTCATATAAGAACATTAAGGATCACGTGTTCCACATTACTAATAAGGATAAACCAGCAAATAAAATCAACAATAAAAAATATGGACAAGCAGAGATAATTAACATAACCACTGGACAGGTCAAAGAACACAAATCTATTTTAAAATGATCCAGAGAGAATTTTTTACATTGCCAAGTTCTGTAGACTAAAAACAGTTTCTCATAGCTACCAATTTCACATTCTCTTCTAAAGAGTCACAAATTTAACCAATTATAGTTCAATAAAAGTAAATAAGTCAGAGTAATTTCTTTTGAAAATACAATCTATATTTTTCATCCTCTCCCTTTTTATTACATTTTATGGGCAGTACTATTTCTATATATAATTTATTTTATGTAAACCTATAAAAAGGAGAAAAACCAACTAAAATCATAACTGAGAATAAGGGTAGGCCTCAACTTGCAACCACAATTGAATGCAAAAGGTATGTTGCTGAGTGAGACAGTAAAGTGAATTTTGCCTCGTTTTACTACCAATTTTGCCACATTTGTTAAGTGAATCACTGCAGTTGTTAAGTTAGTAACATGGCTGTTGAGTAAATCTGGCTTCCTCATTGACTTTGTTTCTCAGAAGGTGGCAAAAGGTGATCATAAGGTCCTGGGATAATGCAACCACCATAAATATGAATCAGTTGCCAACTGATTCAAAATTTTGATAGTGTGATTATGGGGATGCTGCAACGGTCACAAGTGTGAAAAACAGTCATGTCACTTTTTTCAGTGACGTAACATTGAATGGTCACTAAATCAACTATTGTAAGTTGAGGACTATCTGTAGTTAGTAGCAGAACCAAGTGGCAATAGACTTCAAATTACAAACCATGTAAAGTTATGTTTTGCTTTGTTTTAGCCTTGCAGTAGAAGTGACCACAAAGGGTGGCTGAGTTTGTGGCAAATATTTCCAGGCCTAGAACCCTTCATAAAAAGAATATATATAGCAGTCACAACTTCTGGAGGCAAGTTGTTCCACTGATTAATTATTTTAATTGTCAGGAAATTTCTTTTTAGTTCCAGGTTGCTTCTCACCTTGATTAGTTTCCACCCATTGCTTCTTGTTCTACCCTCAGATGCTCTGGAGAATAGCTTGACTCCCTCTTCTTTGTGGCAACCCCTGAGATATTGGAACACTGTTATCATGTCTCCCCTATTCCTTCTTTTCATTAAACTAGACATACCCAGTTCCTGCAACCGTTCTTCATATGTTTTAGCCTCTGGTCCTCTAATCATCTTTGTTGCTCTTCTCTGCACTCTTTCTAGAGTCTCCACATCCTTTTTACATTGTGGCGATGAAAACTGAATGCATTATTCCAAGTGTGGCCTTATCAAGACATTATCGGATCCTTACCCTCCATATCCTTTTTCTTCTCACTCAGAATTTGCAGATGTTTCCAAAATAATTAGAAAAAGAAGGTAGCGCTTCCTTCCTTACTATTCCATCACTGTCATAAATACAAATAATCATGAAATGGTGCAGTTGCTAAATTAATAAATAATTATTAGAAACAAATAAAATGATGTATATAAGAATAAATGTATTCATATGTAAATGTGGAAAAACAGTAAGTATTTTCAGTGGTTTAGGTGGATTTTTATAGAGCTAAGGAATATTTGCTCTCTATGACATGCAGTTTTTATGGCCACTATTGGTATAATAACAGCAATAGTAATTTAGGATGTGCCTTGTTTTTTGCTGTGGGAAGTCTTTGCACTCAGATATCACTGTACACTTTTTAAGAGGCTTTAAGTGATTTTTTGCATTTTGATTGTTCTCAGGAGCATACAGCTGTGATGTGGTGCCAGGTTGGTTTATATTTATTGCTTTTAGCAACTGTTATGTGAATGGAGTGCAAGGAGGATGTGTTTGTGTGTAAGTGTAAGTGTGTGAGAGTGAGAGAAAGAGTGTGAATATAGCACAATTGTTATAAAAATGTATACATGATAAAAAAAATTTTAATCTCTCCTGACTTATTGCAGTTCAAAAATTCAGTTTTGTATTTTGTTTCCTCTCGGTTTCTTATATCCAGCCAGAATTTTTTCCCATATGAAGATAAACAAAAGTCTAATTTGAATGAAGATGAATACACATGTTGCAGGAATCAATCTGGGACAGACACTGGGACCAGAGGTTTGGTCTTCCAAGCTTTCGGACTTGGGCTAGAGCCCATCTCCAGGAACTTCTGTCCAGCAGAGTATGTGCTGTCTATCCACACATCTGGTCCAATGGTGAGATTCAACATTTTTTACTAACGGTTCTTGGTGGGCATGGCATGGCTTGGTGGGCCTGGCTTTCCAGCTCTGTTCTCCTGTTCAGGGCAACAAAAGAAGATCAGCTGGGAGGCAGTGGGGATGGGTCTAGCTTATTTGCCAGTTCTCCGAACTACTCAAAATTTCTGCTGCTGGTTCTCCAGAACCTGCCAGAACTGGCTGAATACCACCTCTGCTCTGGTCCCACTGATTGACCCAGATTGGATCCTGCAAAAGTGTAATTATGCCTTATTTTGCATGGTAAAAAAAAAGTGAGAATAGAATTTATACAACTTTCTGATGACTTGATACCAGTCAACAGGACAGATTCAGTTAAGGCAATGTAAATAGCAGAAAAATGGAAGTAAAATAACCACACAATGCTGGAATGTTTTATTTTAAGAGAATTCAAAATGGGGGATAGCTTTCAAGAAGCAGGTTTAAAAAAATTCAAACCTGTGGCAAGTAAGATCCCGTGGCAGGAGAAGGTAATAAGATAATAAACTCATGTTAAATAAAAATTCCTAAAGAAAGATACATTAAAATTACAAACTTTCTGAGGACAGAAAAAATAGAGACCCATTACAGAAGCCAATAAAGCCAAAAACTAAGTAAACATCTGGAAATAAAAAGGAGAAAAGAAAAATGGAAAGAAGGTCAGGTCTCAAAGGAAGGATATACAAAGGGAGCCCTGGACTGTCAGGAAAGGAAAAGCTTAGAATGAACGGTTAACAAAAATGGTTGAATATAGCAAAAATAGTTTATGTTCAAAAGAAAAGGAAAAAGAAAAGAATCAGTACACCAGCTGCTCAGCAAATACATCAAAATGATATGATGTAACAAAACAAAAAATACCCATACTAATGTCCTATTTTGATTCATTTGTCTCCTGGTGTTCCAGTGAGAAATAGTGAAAGTCAAGATGAAAGGGTAATATTGAAATTTGAGGCTGACAAAAAAAAAACAATGTCAGGGAACACTCCTTTATTTTAAAAGAGTTTAATTCTCCAGGCCTAGATGTCTATTGAGGCCTATGGCCTCAATAGGCCCATTGCTTATTGAAGGAACTGGTTGATCATCTCACCTGTATTATTTTCAAGAAATTCTGGAGAACTATTGAAGTGCCAGATGGCCGAAGAAAAATAAAGCTTGTCTCATAACTTCAGAAGGAGGGAAAGGAAGATCTGAGGAATGATGGATAGTCAGTCTGACATTAATACCTGGGAAAACTCTAAAGAGAACAATTTTGAAGATAATAAATGGGCAATTGGTAATACCTTGCAAACAATACAATACAATGATCAGAAATCAACATATCCCTGACAAAATTTTGAAAAAACTGTCTCATATTTTGCAACACTACTTCAGATTTTAGCATAACTTATTTAATTGAACGCAGTAGATTTGGGGCTTTTCTGCCTTAAGCTGCTTGAGTCCACTTTGCCCACAGTAATGACCTGATGTCTGGACTTACTTTATAATGGTCAGCAATTAGTGGGTTCACACTGAATTCTCTTTCTTTTTCACCTGTATCATGAAAGTAAGCACCAATCATGTTCCTTTCCATGCCAAATCTGATGCAGGAGCTCAATCAAATACAAGAAGAGATGATGGAGCAGTTTGTGAAGCAGATGATGGAAGATTTGCTAAGTTTGGTGACAGTACTGGTGAAAGAGAAGACAAAAGAGGGAGATGAAGCAAGTGGAGTATGGTGTAGTCAACAGCACAATAAAGAGAAAATGAGAGAATGGGTGAAGATAAAAGATCAAATGATATTTTTAATTAATAATAGTTTCAAGGAATTGTTTTTCTCTGGTTTCAAACTAGGCATTCTTTACACGAGACAAATATGCTACATACCACCACAGTAGAGATAGGGGAACCAAGCCTGGGAAAGAGTCATTGACTGAGATGGGCAGTCATAGAAAATGAATGAATGAATGAAATGAAATTAATAAATTAATAAATGGACAAGTAATGAACTTTAAAAGCTGATTGCTAAATAGCAATAAGTGAATATTCACTTGTGTGTATGCACTTTGATTAACTATGTGACTTTTTTAAAAAAAAACAAGTAATAAAAGCATATTTGATAATATGTATCCACCAGCATAGAGCAAAAATCTGTTGTTGTTGTTGTTGTTGTTGTTGTTGTTGTTTTGGCAAATGTATAAATAACTAGGTCAGTTAAAGTTCTAGAGGTTTATGTGTACTTGTTAATGTTCCTTTAAGAAATGTTTTTTTTTTTAATGGAGCTATTCATTTTAGCAGTCCAGGATAAAATAGCAATGGAGGTCAGAAAGCAAAGACCACCATAGCACATACTACTAATTTAGAGTAGAAAATATGCCTACTGTTATATTGCAATGAAACACTGCAGATAAACTCATCACTATCCCTTCTTCGGACAAAATGTGAAAAACAAGGCAATGTAAGCTAAGATAGGGTTGACTGCAAATTGTAAATGAGCTAGGAAAGTGATAAGATTTCAAAGAAGGCAAATTCAGTTTTTAGGCTGTATCTTCAAAACTATTATTTCCAAACCATTTTCCTCTGTTTGGCTTTGACCAGATCCTGCAATTCTGGCTTCCATACTTCAAGCAGAATTCAAAAAAACTGGAGCAACAGCAGTGAAGAAAAGTGGGGAATGATAACAGAACTAGAAATGAAGCCTTACAAATAATTATTGAAGAAGCCTACGGTGTCCAGCTTTTAGAAATTAGTACTCTTCAAATGCTTGAAAGGATGCCACATAAAAAAGTCAAGGCCTGTTATTTTTCATTCCATCCAAATTATGAAATAAATGGTTTAAGTTGCAGGAAGGCAGGTTGCAACTGAAGCTAAAAATATTTCTTGACAGCTACACCAGTTTAACACTGGAAGCAAATGCCCAGAAAGATGGTGGAGTTCCCTACAAGCTACAGGCTTTCATACATAGCCTATCCACATCTATGCTAAAAGTAGCAGTGAATTAACAGCAAATATAAATAGGATTACAAGATTTGTTTCTTTTTTTTAAAGCACATATAAGTATCTCTATATACCAGACTGTTGCTACAGTTTAGTGAAAAAGGTTAGGCTAAAAGACCTAAAATCCCCCAAATGCATGGATAGATGAAGTTCTTTAATATCCTCATTATTTTCAATGCATGTTTTGTATACCAATCGGAGGAAGAAACAAACCTGACTAAATATGATTTTAAAAATCATCTTTTGCTACCTAAAAATGTTCATTTCAACAAAGAGGCCATATAAAAACACAACACCATAAATCCACAGCTTATTTTTTTAACTTAGCATACTTTTTTAAAACTTATGCATTGTTAATTCATTGCTTAATGACACTTACACATTTCTTTCCCATACAAGCATTTCTGGTGACAAGCATCACTGCAAGCTAACACATTCCGCTGGAGAGGTGTCAGGTTTAAGGAATGCATAATAAATGTGATTTCTAAAATTGTGACAATCCCTTGTTTTTTACATAGCAGAATGCTGCCCGGTAAAGCACTTGATAAATGGATCCCACGTTAAGAGACCTTAATAGATGGAATTTATCTTCTGTTTCCTTCTCCCATGTAATCTCAATTATACAAAAGCAACACTAGTGAAAACTAGAGAACATCTTTATAATTTAATCAAGGGTCATTAGAAAAGGAAGTTTAGCCCCTAGGTAATTTGCAATTTGGTGACATTATAAAGAAACCATTGTTCTTGATGGAGCAAAGTAATAGTCTCCTCTAACAAGGCGACTTTCATTTATCCTCCATATTCTATAAAAATAAAGACAAATGCTTGAGAAAGAAGGCAAGAAGAAAAGGAAAAGGGAGAAGAATTTCCATATAAGCTTCCAAGCCGGAGGCCCAGGTAGTTCTTTTCAGACATTCTCTACGCAAGAAACAAATGCCTAAACCTAAAAGCTTATTCAAGGACATAAGAAGTAACTACTTTAGCTTTTTTATTATTCAGTCCTTGAGTCATTTCCTACTTCATGATTCAATGAACATATTTGCTAGATTGTCTGTCGGTAATTTATAAGTTCAGGCTTGTGTCATCAATGATACTATGTAGTACCTAGACTGTTGTCAGCCTCTTTTTAATTGCCTTTGATTTTTTTCCAAGCATCAGAGTTTTCTCAAGGTCTTGCCTTTGAATTAGGTATTCAAAATATCAAAATTCTAGCTTCATTCTTCAGTTCTTCCAGGAAGCACTCTGCTTTTTTGCATCACCTATTAATGACTTAACTTACAAGTGGAAAAATGTAGCCTTAAAAATATCTTTGCTATCAAAGTATCTTTGTTATTGATACTACAGTATACGTTAGCATTTTGTATACATTAACATTTTGTGTAATTATTATAATCTTTTGCACAAGTAGCCCATATCTCTTTATTTTACATCTAGAGTAACTGTCCTGTGAATTTCCCACAAATTTGCAGCCTATTAAAATATCTTTGATTTTTTTTAAAAAATGCTGAATAGTAGATTAGATTTTGATCCCTCTTCTTTCGCATACCACAATAAATTTTTCTCACTTCAAGCCACTGAAGTGATAACATCTGCTTATTTGACACTGTTGATTTTTATCCTGGAAATTTTAATTCCAATTTCTGTTTCTTCTAATCCAGCATTTATGATAATATATTCTGCATATATATTAAATAGTTGTTTTTATTATTGATCAATCCAACAACCATATCAAATCATAACACAGCGGGACGTGCAGTCAGGGGAGGTGGTGCCTCACCAGTGTCATGAGAAAAAGAAAAGAATATTTAAAATACTTAAAAAGGCTAAGGTAGTTGCTGCCAGACTCCAGAGTCACAGTGACTCTGAGTCTGCTTAGTGCTAACTGTAGGGGGAGGCGAGAGAACTATGGGCCTCCTTTGCATAAGGATTTTTTCGCCTTTAACCCTTGCTCAGAATTAAGCAAGGGTTAAAAGGCGAAAAATTCCTTATGCAAAGGAGTCACGTGATTCTCCCACCTCCTGATCTGGGAGCAGCAAATCATGCCTTGCCTAAGTAAGTTGCTTTTTTATTTAATTTTTTATATTTTCGTCATGGCGGGCGGACAAGAGGAAAGTTGAAATCCACAGCTGGAAAAGGTATGTGGATTGGATGGAGGGAGGGGGGATTCAAAATTATTGTAATTTAATTGTGGGATCGGAGGAGGCGGGGGGCAAGACAGCAGAGCGCGGCAGCGGCAGGGACGTTCTTGCCGCTGTGTCCAACAGGCCAGGTGTCTCACGATTATGTCCACCAGAAACACAAGACGCCTGTCCTGTTGGACACATTGGTGGCAGGCTGGCCCTTGCTTTCTTTTGCCAGCCGCATCCAGCCCGCTGGAGCTCGCTGCACCGGGGGAGGAATGGGCTGGATGGGCTGGCTGCTGGGGAGGGGGGAATCTTGGCCGCTCAGGCCCCAGCAGCGGGGCTTTAAAGTGGTGGCAGGGCCCCGGCGGCAGGGCTTTAAAGTCCTGGTGCCGTCCGCCATAGAGCGGGACTACGGCAGATGGCGCCAGGACTTTAAAGTCCTGCCGTTGGGGCCCTGCCGCCACTTTAAAGCCCTGCCGCCACATCCCAGGCGGCAGGGCTTTAAAGTAGCGGCAGGGCCCCGGCAGCAAGACTTTAAAGTCCCGCCGCCATCCGCCATAGAGCGGGTCCCGCTCTATGGCGGACGTGACGCCGGGGCTTCAGCGGGACTTTTGCGCTTGCCTCACTGGCCATGAAGCTCACCGCACGTCACTGTAATACAGGATAAACATAGTAAAATATATAAATTAAATAATAATACAACTTTGGGGAACTCCTTTCCCAATTTTGAAATATTATTCTTACTGCTCCTTATTCCATTTTAATAGGGCTTAATAGTTGCTTTGGCTTATTTTCTTATTTTCTCTTTTCTTAACAAACTCCTCTTTATAAATTTGGTTTTGTTGATTTTAGAATTAAAATTGCTTATTAAAATCTTACCAAAAAAAAACCCCTATTTGGTTAAAAAGCTATTGCTTATGTTACAGCTTTGGCCACAAATTTTATTGCACTTTATATTTCTACATTATACATGGGAAGATCCAAAATTCTTGAATTAGGACAGTTCCATAAAGTTTATTTTCATGTAATTATCTAAAATGGATTATTAGATAATGAAACCAAAGTTAAATGATAATCCTATCAAACAGGTGAAAAGGAGGAAGGAGACCAGGAAGATGTGCATTTACTTAAATTTCATGGTTTTCCAGAATGTTTCTATGGCTTTCCCTGAGATTAGATAACCTAGTAACATTAAATTACACTGAATTACACTAAATTACACTTGGTTTTACTCTGTGTTTGTTCTATATTAGAAGATGTCTTAGTTTGCAGAATTAAGATTTACTGTATTATATGAGAAATTATTTTAATGCCTGTCATACATTTTGGAATAACTGGAAGTCAATGATTCAGATTTCTTGACAAGTTCAGCAATTAAAAATAGGTACATCCTACTGATTAATAACACTATTTAAAAGTAGATGAAAGCTTACTAAGGAATACTAAGTAAAGATGAGAATGGAGGGAAGAATAAAGGGTGGATATTAAAGAAATGGCAGCTGAGGAGAAATGGAAATTTCTCTAAAAGGAAGAACAGAAAGTCAATGAGGAGTACAGCAAGAGGCATAAGAAACCAGATGGAATATATCTTCCAGATGTTTGATTGTGCACGGCAATAAATTTAGTGAGGCACAAGAATGCAAATCATATGTCAAATTTTAACAATTACAAAATCCACAAGTCCATATTTCAATTTAATCTGCTTTAAAAATTCCTTTGCCTTTAAAAAAAATCACCAATAAGAATGAGATCCAAAATATTAATCCATTTAATTAAAATTCCTCAACACAATTGACCCATTTTAATTTTTTTTTTGTTCTAGTTGCTCAGATAGTCAGAGCAACATGGTTCCTCTTGAAAAATGAGATTGAATTGTATAGGTCCTTTGACAAGGTTTTATTTTTGTTTGTTTTGTGGTTTTGTTCGCTGTCCCAGAGGTATCTTGGCAAGGGCAACAACAAAGAATGCAATATCTTCAACAATGCTGCCTCAACATGACAAACATCTAGAAGAGGAACAATATGAGTAAGATGCTATTAAATATAATTAATATTGGAGTTAGTAGTAAAAATTCCCTTATGGAAAAGAATAAAGAAAATACATGGAGTATTATGACAACATGTAGTATACACAATCCCATTCAGTACATGTGCATAACACAGCACCAATACAGATGTATCCCTTGGTGATTATATGCATGTACTATTATTGTTAATATGTACATGAGCAAAACAAACAAAAACATAGCAAGGGCTCCTGCATTTCTGTAGCTTCCTATTTTGGGGTAGTTATCAGATATGGTTGTCTGTCACAGCCACATTCTAGTCAGGTAGCAATCCCCTAAGACTAATGTATTCCCATAAAAACAATGTCTCTGCTTTTATTCACCTTTTTTTAATGGAGGAATTCATGACCAGACTCATTTGGACCTGAGGACTAGATTTTGACTGCTGAGTAGTAAACTCTCTAATTAGTAAGAGAGAAAAAACCCTGGGGAATAAATTCTTTGTGCTGAAATTGTTTTTGAAATAGGCACTAGCAAAGTTCATCAGTTTCCTGCTTGAAGGTCAGTGCTATTTGCAGAAGCAAGTAAGACCACTCCTATCCAGTTTTGCTCACCACATTACAAAAACAGACGTTGAGATTTTGGAAAAAGTGCAAAGAAGGGCAATTAAGATGATTAAGAGCCTGGAGACAAAAACATATGAAGAACGATTGCAGGATTTAGGTATGGTTAGTCTAAAGAAAATAAGGGTGACATGATAGCAGTATTCCAGTATTTGAGGGGCTGCCACAAAGAAGAGGGGGGTCACTTAGTTTCCAAAGCACCAGAAGGCAAGCCAAGAAACAATGGCTGGAAACTAATCAAGGAGAGAAGCAACCTGGAATTAAGGAGAAACTTCTTAACAGTAAGGACAATTAATCAGTGGAACAGCTTGCTTTCAGAAGTTGCTTCATCTCTTGGTGTTTTTATGAAAAGACTAGACAGGGGAGGCGGCTTGCCGTCGTTACGACACGACATGCTATCTTGGGGCTCCAAGATTGCTGTCGATATCTCTGTTGCTGGACAATCCTTTTTGGATCTAAACCATTCTGAAGGAATGGTGATAGAGAAGGCCATGTTCTGCTGATCTCAGGGGTATTGCAAAGCCTCTGATCGATCCAGGAAAAGCTCTTTTTGCTGGCTACAAGAGAAGCAGCCATGGCTGCAGAAGATTGGGACAGGCCCCTGAAACAGAAGCAGAACAGGAGAGACAGTGTGTCAAAATGATGAAAACAATCTTTATTATTAGAGAAGAGAAAACCCAAAAGTCTTAGAGTTAAAATAAAATTGAAGACAGAGGAAGGAAGCAGCGAATTAACTCTGGTTTAAAACTATCGTGTTATCTTTTCCACTTTAATTTTGTTTGTTTTCTATGGATGGACTTTTTACAAATGCCTCTTACTTTTAAACTGGACTGGTCTTTTTTTCCCTTTTTCCTCCATACTTTTCCCATTTTTTGTATTCATGGATTAAAAGCCTCTTTCCTCACAAGGCTCAGCCAGATCGTAATCTTTAAACAATTTTTTTCTTCTCTTCCAGAGTTCGGAGTTTAGAAAGAGAGGGAAAAACAGAAGGAAAAGATGTAACACTGCCACCTAGAGGTTAGAGGCTTGGCAACATATTACAAAGCTATTGGGTTTGTTTACTGAAAGGGTCAGTGGAAAGCATTTTGTTTATACCAGTCTTCCTTTGAAGGAAAGAGAAAGCTTTGACCTGAAAAACTTCATTGAATTTGTTTGAAACCTAGCAAAAGCTTTGGATGTTTTAGTGGCAGTGTTTATAACCTGGAAAAATGACACAATATGAAGAAGAAAAGGAGCTAACATTGCAAAGAATTGTGCTAGAAATTTAAAAAAGTCTTAATACTCACAGAGAGAATTGAAAAGAGACTTGAAATTATAGATCAAAATACAGAAAGTACGGAGGGAAGAGTTGAGAATACTTATAAAAGAACAATGAAATTTGAGGACAGAGTTCAAAAAACCACAGAAACATTTGAAAGTGATAAGAAAATTGTTGACACTGACAGCAAATTGAGAGTGGAGGGAAATTATAAGTGTGAAATATGGAAAGGAGAGATCAATGAACTGGAACTCTATCTCAGATGTCAAAACATAGATGAAGAAAGGCGAGAAAATTTGGCAGAAGCAATGAAGGTAATTTTGGCAGAAGCACCAGTGATAACAAAAGTCAAGCTGATGAAAGGAACAGATGGAGGGTTTCGAATCCTTATAAAATATGCAATGAACAACAAATTGTGAAGAGAAGTCCACATAAGACTAATCAAGAAAACACTTAGAATACAGATTCTATAAATGGCAAGAGATATTGGACTGCACTATTTCTGGAAGCATACAGGATGATGAAATGAAATGCCACAATAAAACTTAGTTAAATGTAGTTAAACTTTGAGTACTATGTATAAGGCAAAGTAATAATAGCTATAGTCAAATAAATGATCAATAATGATAATAAAGCATTTATATATACTAGATTGATATTATGAAATTTTATACAAACTGAAAGTGAGGATGATGGAGATGATGTTGAAAAGCCTTTTTATAAAAGATAAATAATTCTATATAGAATAGAATATAAATATGTAATATCATTGGATGATTTCAATATGATGTAATGAAATGCCATAATATAAATTTACTTCAAATTTAATATGCCGAATATAAAAAAGATGTAATAATAGCTATGCTTAATGGATATTTAACAATATCGTCACTTCTAGGCTTGATTACTGTAATGCGCTTTACTTGGGGCTGCCCCTGAAGAGTGTTCGGAGACTACAATTGGTCCAGAATGCAGCTGCGCGAGCGATATCGGGTATACCTAGGTACACCCATGTTACACCTATCCTCCGCGAGCTGCACTGGCTTCCCATTGGTCTCCGAATGCGTTTCAAGGTGCTGGTCATTACCTTTAAAGCCCTACATGGCTTAGGACCTGGATACCTACGGGACCGCCTCCTGCCACATACCTCCCAACGACCTATAAGATCCCACAGATTGGGCCTCTTGGGCCAGATTGGGACAATGCCGGTTGGCGACTACTCGGGGGAGGTCTTTCTCTGTAGCTGCTCCGGCCCTGTGGAATGATCTCCCCGCAGAGATCCGGACCCTTCCCACTCTCTTAGCCTTCCGTAAGGCCACTAAAACCTGGCTGTTCTGGCAGGCCTGGGGTTGTTGACCCCAAAATATGGTCCAGCCCCACTTGGAATGGAGTGCATGGTGTGTTTTCAAGTCTATCCTTTCTTTTTTTCTATGCCTTTTGATTTATTTGTATTGTGAGCCGCCTGGAGTCCTTCGGGATTGGGCGGCATACAAGTGTTATTAAACTTTGAAACTTTGAAACAATTATAACAATTTATATACATGTATATTAGATTGATGATACTAATAATAGAAAAAACATGGAATTGAAAATTATTAGAGAATGTTATCAATACTAAAATAATAGAATGACTTAGAATAGGCTATAAAAATTTCTTTATTATTAGATATATTGAAGTTGGTATAATGAATCATTATAATATAAATGGATACATATTTAGAATGTCTTGTTTAAAATGGAGAAACAATAGTGATAATCAAACAAATTAAGTATAATAATAATGTATACAAAGATATTTGATTGACAATATGTGATTTTTGATAAAGCTCAAGTGATGACTATGGAAAGGATGCAGAAAGACTTTGTAACCAATCGACACACTGTATGCAGTGGAAGTGGTTTTTATCTTATATGTTTTGTGTGTTTGTGTTTGTTTGAAAATAAAAATGTTATTTAAAGAAAAAAAGGAAAGACTGGACAGTCACCTGTCTGAAATGATAGGATCTCCTGCTTGAGCAGGGAGTTGGATTAGAAAACTTCCAAGGTCCCTTCTACCTCTATTCTGATTGATTCTCCTTCTCTTTGCTACATCAAGAATTAGAGGAAGCACTATTACTGTGCTTATATATACTGTGCAATTACCTATATAACTATAAGCCAGCAAGGAAATCAAGTAAGAACATTTTTCAGCATTGTTCAAGAACAGAATTGCACACTGAAGCAGCGCTAACCAATGCTCAACCCAACATCTTCACATAGTGTTAGAACATAGCCAGTTTTCCAAATAGTGTCATTTCTTAAAATTAGCTCACATTTCTTTCAATGATACACATTTAAATTGTCAATTAAAATTGAAAAAGTGGCTGACTAGTCAAAGTATTTCTTAAGTCCTTTCATGACTGTATCTACAAGAAAAATGACTAATCTTTTTGTTTTTACAGATAAATGTGGAAGTTTGTTTGTAGGAAATGACAAGCCTGAGCACAAGGGTGAGGTCAAATGCATCATCAGTCTGGAGACCTTTGCACTCAAAAGAGGCTTAAGTCCAGTCCCCTCTTGAAGTCCATTGACTCTTATCTCCTGCCAATTTGCCTTGACCATCAGATCAGATTTTTATATAGGCTGCACAGAATAAATTTGAAGTGCTTTTGAACTCTCTTCTGTGTTCTGGAAAAGCTGTAGAGACTGCTGCACAAGTTTCTTTTTTGTTTAAGTGTTCAAAGGGAATCCACAAAATATATCAAGTCATGCTATCAGATTTACATCAAAAACATTTTCAGGTTTCTACTTTCAAAGGCAAAGTACTTACTAGCATCACAATCTTTCTTTATAGCATCAAAATGGCATATTGTATTATCAGAAAGCCAAAAAAGTAGCATATACAATACATTATCAGGTCATTTTAGCCTTCCCAGGGAGTCTGGTTTTAGGTACAACCAACAGAATTTGCAACCTATCAGTCCACAGTATAAAAGATGTGGAACACAATTTCATAAATAACGTTTCACAGGTATCTTATTTGTCAAAACAAACAAATAAGAAGAATGCCATACTGCTAATAACACCATTGAGATCAAGGGAAAAAAGTGATGCTGCACAAGTCATTCCACTGTTGAATAACTTATCCAGTTCTGATACCCAATAGAATGACACTGAGGAACAGGAAAAAGTTCAAAGAGCAATGAAGATGATGAGAGGTATGGAAGAGAAGACAAGATTGCATTTTTAAAAAATAATTAAAAAGATGTCATAAGGAAGAGAACATAAATGTATTCTCCATAACTACAAATAAAGAAATAGAATGGGTGGAAGCATAGAATATAGAATAATAAGGTTAGAAGGAACCTTTGGATGTCTTCTAGTCCAACCCCATGGCAGGAGGTCTTCTATCATTCCAGTTAAATGGCTTTCTAGTTTGTCCTTGAAAACCTCCAATGATGGAGCACTCACAACTACCAGAGGCAAGCCATTCCACTGATTGTTCTCCCTGCCAGGAAATTTCTCCTTAGTTCTAGACTGAATTTCTCTTTACTGATCTTTGAACTGTTACTTCCCATCCTGCCCTCAGGTGCTTTGGAGAACAAGTTGACTCCCTCTTCTCTTGACAGCCCCTCAAGTAACATTAGAGTGGACTAACATACTTTTGATTGCCACTTTAATCCTTATAATAAAAATAGTGTTAGCATTCATGACTTTTATGTCCTGGTCTGGTCGTGTGTGTGTGTGTGTGTGTGTGTGTGTGTGTGTGTGTGTGTTTTCCCCTATAATATTTATTCACTTTTGTGTGGTTTTTAGATATTGTGGTTGATTTTTTATTTGTATAGTATCCAGATTCAGAATCAATATAAATTACCCAAATCACTTGGTTGACTTGGATAGCCTATAGAAATTGAATAGATAAATAAAATGAAAAATAAATTATAAATAATTTCAAATTAGTATGAATATTTGACACTCCCTGCTCTTTGAACTCGATATTCTTCAGAAGTATCTGTTTACAACTTCAATAATTCAGTCGGACTGGGTTTGACAGAAATTATAGTTCTACATATGTGAAGAATTTTGGGCCAGAGGAAGCTCCTATAGAGTATTTATTCCAGAAGTAGAAAAATATAATGAAATGGATCTTCAACCGTTACTGAAACAGTGAATTGGTGATTTGTATACAGGACACTTTGTTCAATGTATTTATTGTTATAATTTCTGGCAATTGATAGATTTAGCATCTGAGAGAAAAGACAAAAGATGCTTAACTTCAGGTAGGGTAGACACTGGACTGAGGAACAAAATACCCCTTTGAGTTACAACTTAACATGGAAAGAAGATTACGGTATTAGCTTCAGATATAAAGCTGGATGGATGGACAGATAGCAAGCAAAAGTATGTTGTACTTCCTCTGTGTCCTTTCCAAGTATTGCACATGTAATCTATCTCATAAATGTGAGCTATGCCATATTGAACTTTGAAATGTAACTAATTGATCCACCACAAAAATTGAAATAGACTATTCACTTTTTCTGCAGTTGCAGCTTCCCAGTTTACGATCTCTCACAGCAAAGATCTTACACAGATTAAAGGGTAGCAAAATCAGTTGTATTCAGGGGTGGGCTTCAAAAATTTGAGCAAAGGGTTTTCTGCCCTGTTGCTGGGTGGGCGTAGCCATGGTGGGCATGGCCTAGTTGGCCTCCTGCACCATGAGGGGGGGGGGGCATTTTTGCCTTTCCAGAACTTCAGGTAGGCCTGTTTTTTGCCCTTCCCAAGCCTCTGTGCAATTCCTGCACTTACCTGCATCCGAAATAGGCCATGTAGGGACTACTGGGAGGGGCGGAGCAGGATGGGCAGGGCCAGCCAGGAGTGGGATTTGGAAGTTCTCCAAACTGCACAGAATCTTAGCTAGAGGTTCTCCCAATCCCCTGCAATTCCCCCAGCAGCCATCCCTGGTTGTATTACAACTTTATAAAGTTTGTCCTAATTTTTATAACTACAAACAACTTCTTCAGCACAAGAAAAGTGAATCATTACCACTCTGTCTTTGATTTTTACAAATTGCTTTCAGATAATTTTTGATCACCTTGCAGCCATAGCCAGGTTGAGAACTGTAGAACGGCAGAATGAGTCACAATTAAAATTGTGGAAGGAAAAATAAAAATACTAGCTATAAAAAGTAAACCCTACTGCACTTTCACTCTATACAGTATGGAAATCAATAATAAATTATTTCTCTAAAACATAAGACATCAATGTGCAATGGTGCAATTCATAAAAACGTTGACACATTACAGCCTTTGAATTGAAGGGATCATGAATGCAACTAAAATGAAAAATCTCATTATACAAACTCTACAGATTTCTTCATATTAATAAGTAAGTTTACTTTTAACTATTTTCATGATTCAACTAATGATAACCACTAAATACTGTATGTTCAATTTAAGTTGGGAGCTAATTAGAGTCTTAGAGTCATTTTGTAACGAAACTTTTCTGAATAAACTAAGAGAAAACTTTTAAACCCTTTAAATCATTATATGATGCATAACTTGCTACCAACACTTACCTTAGCAGCTACATACTTTTTATCCATTTTTTTCTTTTAGATATCAAATTATAGTATGGGATATAGAGGCCCATTTAGGACATGTTTATATTTACTATTTCAGCCATTTTGTGCTCATGCTGGCTTGATTCTACATCAGTTTAAGAAAATCCTTCCAGACTGGAATAATTTGGCAACAATTTGAAAGCTAGTTCAGGCTATCACATCCTCCATTTGAAAATTCTGTTGCTGTGCCCTCCCATATATAGACTATTATAAAAATAAAGGGATCTTGGAGTCCTAGTGGACAACCATTTAAATAGGAGCCAGCTGTGTGCAGCAGCTGCCAAAAAAGCCATCACAGTTCTAGGCTACATAAACGGAGGGATAGAATCAAGATCACATGAAGTGTTAATACCACTTTATAATGCTTTGGTAAGGCCACACTTGGAATACTACATTCAGTTTTGGTCACCATGATGTAGAAAAGATGTGGGGACTCTAGAAAGAGTGCAGAGAAGAGCAACAAAGATGATTAGGGGACTGGAGGCTAAAACATATGAAGAATGGTTGCAGGAACTGAGTATGTCTAGTTTAATGAAAAGAAGGACTAGGGGAGACATGATAGCAGTGTTCCAATATCTCAGGGGTTGCCACAAAGAAGAAGGAGTCAAACTATTCTCCAAGGCACCTGAGTGTAGAACAAGAAGCAATGGGTGGAAACTAATCAAGGACAGAAGCAACTTAGAACTGAAGAGAAATTTCCTGACAGAACAATTAATCAGTGGAACAGCTTGTCTCCAGAAGTTGTGAATGCCCCAACACTGGAAGTCTTTAAGAAGATGTTGGATAGGCATTTGTCTGAAATGGTATAGGGTTTCCTGCCAAGGCAGAGAGTTGGACTAAAAGACCTCCAAGGTCCCTTCCAACTCTGCTATTGTATTAAAAAAGAGAAAATCTGAGACCTCCAGGTGCAACTAAACTATAATTTTCAGTCTCCCTGCCATTAGCCCTATCAGCAGCATATGAATGGCTACTCCTAGTATAGGTAAAGGTAAAGGTTCCCTTCACACATATGTGCTAGTTGTTCCTGACTCTAGGGGGTAGTGCTGATCTCCATTTCAAAGCCGAAGAGCCAGATGTTCAAAAATGTCTTCATGGTCATGTGGTCAGCATGACTAAATGCCGAAGGTGTACAGAACGCAGTTACCTTCCCACCAAAGGTGGTTCCTATTTTTCTACTTGCATTTTTACATGCTTTTGAACTGCTAGGTTGGCAGAAGCTGGGACAAGTAACGGGAGCTCACTCTGTTATGCAGTACTAGGGATTTGAACCATCAAACTGACAGACAAGCTCAACGTCTTAGCCACTGAGCCACCGCATCCCACTCCTAGTATAGAACATTAAAATACTATGCCACCAAGGTTCACTGTAAAAGTCACAAGGAGGACATAACTGATGGAAAGCTGCTAAGAGATGAGATTGAGGTGGGCGGGGGACCAATAATAGAAATTTTCATTCCTCTTAGCTATCTCCCTAGCATAGATCATCCATGCTGTCAACACCCAGACTGACTGAATGGATGTAAGTAATCAATATGATTCATGACTTTCTTAAATTGTGTGACCTACTGCAATATCTTGCTTAAGAACAGAAATAAGGCTTGATCAGGTCAACAGAGTCTGACCTGAGCTTCTTTAACTGAGGCTATTGAATTACCATTTCTAAAATCCACATTGAAGGCATAAGTCTGGCTCAATGGTTTTAGTTAATGGGAGAGGTAGTGATTAAAAGAGCAGGTGACATGACTCAGACCTCCAAATAGGTTGTTGACTATGCAAAACAAAACATGTTAATGCGAATTGTCATATGCGAGAATATAAACATAATTTAATATAGATATTTGAAATTAGGGTTAGTTTCAATTTTATTGCTCTAGTCACTTTGGTGCCATGTCAATTAATCTTTCCATAAATTATATTCCTGTAATTATATTGTGCAATTAATTAAGATTAGCATTGAATGGTATTTATTAATTACACAAATGAACACAGAAGCATTTGAAGAAATTAGATTTCCAGAAGCATTTCCTACTAAGTAAATTTTTGAATGAACTTGGTGTTCTGCTTATTAAAAAAAGTATAGAATCTAGTTAATTATACATAAAAGTTTATTACAGTTAGTTAAGTCAAGTAATTTTTACCAAATGGACTTTCTACAACAGGCCTATTTATAGGTAATGTGATATTAAATTAATACTTCATATTTTCATGTAATAATTAAGGAATCTGTTAACATCTAGTGAATTTGAGCCCTTGCCATCACAAATAGCAACACTTTAAATGTACAATATAAAAATATAAATAACTGTCATATAAATTATACAGCTCAATTTATATCATGTCTTTTTTGCATACTGAGTGGAATTACAAGCAGAATGTATTGTGATCTTACTATAGAATCTTTGTAATAGGTAGATGACTTGGTAAATGAAGAGTATTTACTGTCTCTCCTGAAGGCCATTTCTGCTGCTCTCTGATTGCCTCTCCCCTGTGGCATACCGCATAATTAAAATGGACTTTGGGGTCAAAAGTTTTTAAATCTCAGTAACAAAACTAATGGGCTTGATGAAGGTCAATACAACCAAACCTGTTGAGGTTGGGATCTCTGTGTTGATGTTTTTCAGGAACCTTTGTATAGAACCATGACGCCGAACCTATGGCACATTTGCCAAAGGTGGCACTCAGAGCCCTCTCTGCTAGCACATGCACCATCAACCCATCAGATCTCCATGGCGTTGCTGTTGTGAGCTTCTGTTTCCCTGCAAACGACGAAACAGAAGCTCACAAAAGTAAAAGATCTCACCTCTTGTTGGACTGCCAGTGTTGGGATGCCCTACCTCCCCCTGGTCTTCAAGTCTCTGCTGTGCATGTACTCATGTTCATGCATATGCATGTTCATGCATGCTCATGCTCGCACACATATGTGCACCTTTCAGTTTGGACATGCTTGTGTGCTCAGGTTGGGCATTCAGTGTCCAAAAGGTTCACCATCACTGGTATAGAGGAAAACAAGTACGGAGCTTCATACAGTTGTTACTGTTTTTGAAGTTCATCTTCTTTTAGGTAAATGTTTAGATGGATGTTTCATTATAATTGTAGTTCAAGGGGGGGAAGTGTCTCTACTTACAGTAGGAAACACACTGTTTATGCTGCTAGAGACATCTTTGGTCATAAACAGACTCATATATCATACTAGTTAGATATGAGAGGTAGTGCAGCGGACAATTCAGAAACTATTTATTTGCAAAGGGATTGGATCATTTAATTTGCAAGTACACTTTAACTTCTAGCATATGCAATCATTCTTTCAAAGTTGCTAGGATTTGTATTTCATGCCAGTCTCCCACCTTCCATAGTACTTAACTATTTTACTAAAGAATTGATGGAATTAAGCTAGTGTGATGGGAAAAAAGTTAAATTGATTACAATGGGGAATACAAAATATACAACCATGCCAACCAAAATTGTAAAAAGCTTAAAACAGGATTTGTTCCACATACTGGCTCTCCAGAGTAAAAGTCTGCCCTTTCAGATCATTTTTTTAAAGAGCATGAGAAAAAAATTATGCTGAAATATGCAAGTTGTAAGAGCAGCACAATTAATGTGTCTGTAGCTTGATTATTCAGTAGAAAAGCAAGAAATATTTCTATAGCTACATGGTTGGAAAAATTCTCCCTTAGTTGATCTCATATTGTGTTGGATCTAAATTTAGTTATTGTACATGCAGAGTAGAATCACTGAAATAGGACATATAAAGGAACTAAAGGCAAAAACCACCCTTTTTATTGCCAAGAAAACAGCATAGAATCACCAGAAATCAAATTTTACTTTAGTTTTTAATTATGATTAAGTACAGTTTGTGAAAATGTTAATGTAAAGTTTAAAAAATTATATCAATCTAGGATGAATTCACAAATCAATACAAACTACTAGAAATTGAAGTATTAAGTTTTTACATAAAAATACAACTATGAAAAGACCTATGTACTATAGAATTCATGCTGATACCTTAGAATATTACATGCATAATCTGAGAAATAAAATATTGTGCTGAGTCTCATGGCATAGATGCAAATTTAATTTTCAAGATGTTAATCATTACTTAAGAAATAATCATATTTATTAAATTACATCATAGCCAATTTAGTCAGACTCTACAAATAAGTAAAATAATTCTTTTGAACTGCAAAACATTCATTTGATTTTATTAGTTATCACTTAAAAGCTATTTCTATTGAGTCACATGAGAATCACAAATTTTTATTTGCAGAGTATTCTCAGTGTAATTCTTTATAACTAAATTATTTAATGGTTAAACTCAAATGTATTGATTAAATTACCATCAGTACATATTGTTATGAACATTGGATTCTACATTGTGTAAAATATTTAAGAAAACAGAATATGTTTAATATTATCCTAGAAAATGTTTTAAGGGTACTTATTCTACTCTATAGCGTAACTTATAGTCCTCCTAATGGTGATGAAAATTAATTATACAGTAAAGCAATTGTGAAGATCATTAGAAATTGTTAATTCTTGGGAGCCACATACTGTAAACAGTGCATTAAAAATGGTCTCAAAAGTATATACAACAATGCCTAGTAGTGGCTGTTTCAGAACAAAACCCGAAGACCTAGTCCAAAGTCTAAATAACACAACTTCTTACTAGAAGATCCTGTCAAACTCTTGAGTAACCCAGATTCCTGAATCCAAAAATTCTAAGATTCAAAAGAAAAAAATCTAGATAATAAGAAAATACCAGTGGTGGAAGGGAAATTTTAATAAACATCAGCAGACGAAATGGCATCCAATAGAAACTCATAAAATTGTCCATGCTAATCAAGTGATCCACTACCAAAGTAACAACCCAACCTCCCATAAGGGAATCTATGCAACACTATTTAGATGAATACAAACACAATGTAGCAACTATATGTTTGTTCATTTGTTTGTTTATTAAATTTATATGCCACCCATCTTGCTGTTCAAATTTATTCAGGACAAAGGAAATAGACCACCTTTATAAAAAGTGCATCACCTCTCAACATGCTACAGCACACCCAGCATAAGCTTCAAAAAAGGTAACACTGCCATCAAAAGCACCTCAGAAAAAAACAGTCCATTATGGGATCACTACAGTACACAAATCAATTAAATCCCTCCAAAACATCTTTAAATAAACCAAAAGATGCAGTAGGAAAAAAGGGAAAAAGAATCTGCATTATACAGTGTAGGGACTGTGTAGAACACACAAGCAAAAGACTAGCAGAGCCCATCCATTAACCCCCAACTTGCAATCAGAAGACATGATAAAAACTCCTTAATTGCACAACATATGGAGAGTCTTAACGACAGCTTCAATAGAGAAACTTTGAGCATTCTCAGAATAAATAACAGAATAAGAGTGTTGGAAAGAATGCTGAAGCTCTTCCAGTCCAACCCCAAATCACAAAACAGACCCTATACAGGGGTGTCAAACTCACGGCCCATGGGCCAGATGTGTCACATGCTGGCCACGCCCACCCTAGGTTTAGTGAAGGTAAAAAAAAGTTGTGATATGTCACGTGACAATGAAGTGACATTGCGAGTTTCTGACTCATTTCTGACACATGGTTGTCTCTTCTTAAAAGCCTCCAGGGATGGGCAACCAAAACTTCTAAAGGCAAGCAGGTCCACTAGCTGATTGTCCTTCACTATCTCCTTAGTTCTAGGTTGAATTAAGTACTAACTAGAGGTAAAGGTAAAGGTTCCCCTTGCACATATGTGCTAGTCGTTCCCGACTCTAGGGGTGTGTGTGCTCATCTCTATTTCAAAGCCAAAGAGCCAGTGCTGTCTGAAGACGTTGCCATGGTCATGTGGCTGGCATGACAAAACACCAAAGGTGCACGGAACGCTGTTACCTTCCCACTAAAGATGGTTCCTATTTTTCTACTTGTATTTTTGCATGCTTTCAAACTGCTACATTGGCAGAAGTTAGGATAAGTAATGGAAGCTCACTCCACTGAACTGCCTACATTTCTGATTGACAAGTTCAGCATCTTAGCTGAGTCACCACGTCACTTTAAGTACTAACTAATAAGTAGTAACTAACTACTCTCCTTGATTAGTTTCATTCATTTGTCTCTTTTCTTGCCTTCAGGTGCTTTGGAAAGTAGGTTGACTCCCTTCCAAATATTAGTAAAATGATATCATGTCTCCTTATTCCTTCTATAGATTAGCCATACTCAATTCCTGCAACTGTTCTTCATATGTTTTAGCCTCCAGCCCCATAATCATATTTGTTGCTCTTCTCTGCCCTCTTTCCAAACTGTAAAGATCTTTTTTATAATGGTGTGACCAAAATCAATATTCCAGGTGTTGGAATTATAAAGGCTTTATAAAGTGGTACTAACACTTCACTTTATTCCATCCCTCTGTTAACGTAATCAAGGGTTGAATTGGCTTTTTTGGTTGCTGCCACAAACTGCTGGCTCATATTTAATTGATTGTCCAAGACTCCAAAATTCTTCTCATAGCTACTGCTATGAGGTAGCTATGAGGTAGTGGTACTAGCTACTGTTACTGGGACAGCTACTGCTACTGGTACTAGAACTTCATGTGATCTATCCCTCTGTTAATATAATCAAAGATTGCATTGGCTAGCCTTCTATTAATGTAACCAAAGTTACATGGATTTTTTGGGGGGCTTTTGTCACATACTGCTGGCTCATATTTAATTGATTGTCCACTAGGACTCCAAAATCCTTCTCATAGTTACTGCTATTGAGCCAGGTACCTGTACTTTTGGTTTTTCTTGCTCAAATGTAAGACCTTACATTTCTCTACCCTGAATTTCAGTTTGATGGATAGTGTTCAAGTCTGTCGAGATCTATATGAATCTTGAAGCTATCATTTGGGGTATTGGCTATTCCTGCAGCTTAGTGTTATCTGGAAATTTGATGAGTTCCACTTCTACTGTATTTCCTCATCTAAATCATTTATGAAAATATTGAAGCTACCTGGGGCCAAAAACAGAATCTTGACATACCCCACTGCTTACTTCCCTCCGTGTAAAAGTCATGCCATTAAGAACTACATGTTGAATGTGATTTGTCACCAGTTACAATTTCATCTAGTGGTCATGCTGTCTATCCCACATTTTTTTTAGCTTACCGAGGAGTAGATTGTGATCTACTTTGTCAAATGCCTTACTGAAATTTAATCTATATTTTATGGTTATGTTTTTACGGCTAAATTCTAAAAGCTTGGGATTAAGCCATCAACAGGTACATAGACATAAGCAACATTACAGGATCATAACAGGTCCTCATTAGCAATCAACACTCAGATAAACAAGCACTATAATTAATGTCAAAGCAACAATGAAACAATATGCAATACCCCAATCAAGAAACTACGAACCCAGACAAACAAATAGTTAGCAAGAGCCTAATCAACTACCAAGAAGGAAACAATACTCCAAATAAATATGACAAGGCAAGCCACTGTATATAAAAAGAGAACAAACCCCACTCCATTCTACCACTGAAATGTTACTAGTTGTGTAACGAATGTCTGTAAGAAAACAGCCAAGCTCAGAGATCACCAAGGAACCCGACACTACAATCTTGCATTACAGAAATTCTCTTCTATTGGTTTAAATAAATGTTCTGTTCCCAACAGCTAAAAGCACATTTCCCCTCAAAGAATGCTTTGTAATAGTTGCTATTTCATTAAATGCTATTTTTTCCAGAATTATTACAGAATTTCAGTAATATTATTTCAGTACATAGGATTTTTTCAGCACCTTGAAATATGGAGCATTTACTACAAATGTACTGATATATCAGCTGTGCATTATTCAATTCTGTTCTTTTATAAATTGGAAGGAGAAATATTCTGATAGCATTTAAAATCCAATTTACATACTAATGTTGAAATGTTGATTTACTTTCATAGAGAATAAGGACAATAACATTAATCATATTATTTTACTTTTCTTGTTAGACACTGTTTAGGAAGGACATAAATTAATTTGATCCACAGTTTATGTTAACTGAAATCTGAAATACAAATATTATTTACTATATCTGAAATAGTTTCAAATATATTTCCATTTTATGAAAAAATTAAAAAATCATTATAACAAATAGTTTATTTATTTTTCACTTATTTATTTATTCATGTGTCTATTTATTTCTGAATCATCCATCTTAAATGGGGACTCTAGTCAGTGTACAACAAAATGTCAAAATATAAAAATATTATTTTGTATAGATGATCAGGCTGAACCCGAGGGAGGAGTCAAACATATCATCAACCTCTTTAAAAGTAGCTGGAAACACACACACACCCCCTTCAACAAGGAGGAAACCGCTATTGCTTGGACCCACTCATATGACAATTCCTAGGCAGCTTTTCCTAGCCAGGAAGGGCATGGCTCTAATGTGCAGATAGTGATGTTTGAATTCTGCTGTGCATTTCATCAGGTCCAACAGAATCAAACATTTCCCAGATATTTGGGTAAGTCCACTCCCCAGGCTTCTCCATAGGACTTGCACCATATTTGGTATCCAACTGAGAATAAATCTGAATTTGAAAATACAAATTAAATGAGTTAAGCTGCAAAACAGGCAACAAGCAATGCACAAAAATAATTAGGAAAATATATGCCCATTATACTAACCTCTAGGAGGTCTTTTTGTGTTAGTGCAGTGTTTCTCAACCTTGGCAACTTGAAGATGTCTGGACTTCAGCGAATGCTGGCTGGGGAATTCTGGGACTTGAAGTCCAGACATCTTCAAATTGCCAAGGTTGAGAAACACTGTGTTAATGTTTTATTATATTATGATCAAAATATAATATAATCAAAACTGTCATCAACATAATGAGATCATATATCATAATCAAAATATGTAACTGTTCCCTCTCCCTCTTTCAATAATATTTCCTCAAACCAATCTTTCTGAAGTAAACCCACATCCAACCTTTGATTGGTGCAAGTAGTATAAACTGGAAGCCTCAATCAAATACCATTTAAAGTGAATCTGAAATTAAGATGTAAATGAACTAATTTTTGCTTGCATTCTACAATAGCAATAGCAATAGCAGTTAGACTTATATACCACTTCATAGGGCTTTCAGCCCTCCCTAAGCGGTTTACAGAGCCAGCATATCGCCCCTACAGTCTGGGTCCTCATTTCACCCACCTCGGAAGGATGGAAGGCTGAGTCAACCTTGAGCCAGTGAGATTAGAACTGCTGAACTGCAGATAACAGTCAGCTGAAGTGGCCTGCAATACTGCACCCTAACCACTGCGCCACTTCGGCTCTTGTTATGCTTCATTAATATTGCCATTTGAATTGAGTTGCTAAACGAATTCAAATTTATTATATTTCTGCTATTCATTATATAAGTATTTTTTATTTTGGGTGATTATTAATTATCATTAAGAACATTTTGACCCATTTTAGATTGCAAGAGGAGATGACCTAAAGTTTAAGCTACACTCCTAAGGAAAATAGCTCATCAGACAGGAGAAACATTGTAGACACCAATTATTTATATGGCTTCAAAAACATCCTTTTTTTACCACTGTGGTCTTCAGTTGTCAGCTTCTATTTTGCTAATTAGAAAAGAGGGAGGAGGATGGATGTTTCCTTTGGGTCCTCCAGAAATCAAAAGAAAAGTTCTTTTTGCTGTTGCTAGTATTTCAGCACAAGGGACGCTTTCTGAATTTGCAAACTATTTGGTCAAGGTCTGAACTGCTGGTGAAAATAAAAATATGTGAACAGCAGTTTTCTGTTACTGTATTATCACATCAATAACTTTTTTCTGGAATCAGAATACTTGCATTATTTCTCACACTGAAATAAGTTTACTTAACTGCCTGTATGATAGTCATCCATCCATCCATCCATCCATCCAACTCCCATTTAAATTTTATTGAATTATTTGATCCAATTTGCCACAGCAAAGAATTTCTTAGGTTAATTATATTGTGTAAAGAAGTCAGTTATTTTCTAAATTTATCTATGCTAAATGTGTTCCCAGTCTATTTTGGTAAGTGGCCACAGATTCACTGTATTCTTTCCAAGACTGAAAACAAGGGAACGAGCCATCTGCCTTCACTATATTCATTATTTTAAATTATTTCTGTCATACTTTCGCTTACTGTCCTTTCTGAACTAAATGATCCAAATCTTCCTTCATATATAAAACTTGTCCTAACCTTTGAATGTTTTACTTCCTTCTCTGTGAATCATTTCAAGGACACAAGTATACATTTCTAATTTGGTACAGTGTTTCCCCGTTCTCATTCTTGTGCTTTGTTCCCTTTTTCACATTTCTGTTGCCCTCATGTCTATGTTATTCTTTCCTGTTCTGATCAAACTGGCACTGAAAGAACAGCCGTAGCTTTGATTATTGATTCCCTCTACATTTTGTCTCGCATGGCTGCTTAAAATAGAATATTGGCTCCCTCTAGGTTTCGTAACAAGCCTTTTCCCTACATGTTTCCACAAACATTTCCAGTGCATTTCAGCATCCATCAGCACTCTCCCCCTTCTTTAGTCTTTTAAGATAAATTTTATACCATTACATTTAATGGATTAGAATAATCTATTTAAAGCAGCTATTTCATGCCTGTACACTACCCAATCGCTATCATTTGCTGATGGATGGATGGATGGATGGAGGGATGGATGGATGGATGGACGGATATATAACTGGATTGAATATGAATTTAAGATATATTTTTGGAACAGACCAGTAAATCAATGGGATATGAACCATTCTGATTTTGATGGGTGTGCTCCAATAATTACTAATCTAGATAAACTAAAAGCTGTAATTAGTTGAACGAAATTAGAGTCCTAACTGAGATGGCAGGTCTCACTGGGTTTATTAATACAAACAAGTTAAAGGGATGAAAATGCTTATGTGACTCTAATCCTTTGCATCTCAGTTAGTTTTATTCTTAAAATTCCTTTGTGGTTTTTTTTTTCAACCTGAAGTTTTTCAATCATACTTTGTAGACTATTGAATCAGAAATATCTCAGAATTATCAGACCAAGGGCACAATGCTAGCATACTGAGAATTACATGTGACAGATTTGTACGGTGCATTCCATCTGTACAGTAAGGAAACAAACAAGCAAGGTTGTTTTTACATGCTTCAGTGAAAATGCTTACATTATTCATGACTTGTACTAGCAGTTTCTCACTTCCCAAAAGGTTACAAATAGCAATTTTCTCTCTGTAAAGGAATCAAATTTGCAATTCTTATGCTGCTTCTTTGAGTGTCATCTATACACACCATATCTTTGAAAAAGTGCAGACTAGAAATACATTTCTCATTCACAATATCAGATAAGAAAGAGGGTTATTGATCTTTTTTCCTCCTACTTTTCTTGCTTTAAGTAAAAAAGAATGAATGGCAAAGAGTCACTATTGAGATAAAAAGAACTCATAACAGATTTGTAGTCCGAACCATTGCAGAAATGGATTTTCATTATTTCATGAAGTATCTAGAAGTTTGGTGGGTTTCCTAATGCTATCACTTACCCACCGATCCTTCACTTTAAAAAGTATAGGCAAAATGTTTCAACAGGTAAAATCCCAGCATTGAAGAACCAGATTAGATTAGATTAACGGAGTTGGAAGGGACTTTATAGGTCATCTAGTCCAATCCCACGCTCAAGCAGAAGACACTACACTATTTCTGACAAATGGTAGTCCAATCTCTTCTTGAAACTCTCAAGTGATGAAGCTACCATAACTTCTGAAGGCAAGCTGTTCCGTTGATTGATTGTTCTCACTGTCAGAAAGTTCCTCCTTGTTTCTAGGTTGAATCTCTCATTGGTCAGTTTCCATCCATTATTCCTTGACCCAAATCCTTTTCTCTATGTATCTATACAGAATTCTATTAAAATTATATGCCATTTATATGATTCCATGTTTTAATTGATACAGAACTTGCCCCTTCTTAAAACTATAATATTAAACTTTAGAAAGTGTTGTCCCACCTTATTTTATTTATTCCTTTCCTACTACATTTTTCATATGCTAGCACTAATACAGATAAGTTTTACAATTATGTATTTCTTAGCTCAAATATAAGAATTTACAGAACTGGACAATTAATTCTTAATAATATATTGGATCAGCATTTAAAGACTGACATTTAATAAAATAGGAAACAATAACTGGCAATCAATTGAAATATTAATGTATTAGGGGACGCTTCTGAATATTTTAAGTTTCATCTTTTTAGTGCTGATCCTTCAAAGAAACTAATCATTTAAAAAAATCTTTTTTTCTCAAGATACGTTAACAAGGAAATTCCATAAATTACAATTGTACTATATAATACCATCTTCAATGATAGTCCTATCATGGTTATTTTTGCAGAATATATATAATAAAACTGTATGTAACATAAAGGTAACGGTTTCCAGTTCTGTCAGTCTTTAGGGAGAGGTGCTCATCTCCATTCATTGCCTAAGGGAGCCTGCAGTATTTGAAGACATTTCCATGGCCATGTGGCCAGCCTGACTATATGCCAAGGTCAGAGATGGTATTCTATCGATTCAGATCGGCTCGACCAAACTGGTAGGAGAAATTGCCCGCCCACCTGCCCTGACTCTATTTCATGCTATTTCTGGACTTTTTTTTAGCATAGCAGATACGTGGAAGGTTGGGCGCATGCACAGACATGGCACCTGCAAGCAAAGTGAGTGCACATGCACACACACATTTGCAAACTGGTAGAGAAGGTAAGTGAAAACCACCCCTGATCAAAGTACACAGAATGCTGTTGCTATCCCATAAAAGTGGTAGATATTTATCTACTTGCGTGTGCTGCTTTTAAACTGCTAGATGGGCAGGAGCTGGAGCCAATAATCAGAATTTACCCCGTTGCACAGTGCTTGGGTCTTGAACCAAGGCTGTCAGTTGACAAGCTCAGCATCTTTAATTGTTGAGGCATTGCAACCCTGCGTATGTAACATGGTTGGCAGTAAATAATTATCATAGATTTTCTCCCAAACACTCATAAAAAGCTATCAAAGATGCATAAGAAAGCTAATTATAAGCACCAATGAGAATTCACTACTGATTCCTTTCCTTTTCCATTAGAGAATAATATGAGTACACTGAGAGTTTCTTCACTGAACACAAATTCCTTGTGTGTGTAATCACACTTGACCAAAAAGTATGATATGCTATGCTGTGCTGTGCTATGCTATTCATAGAAATAATCACGTGCATCCTTAGATATTATAGATAATGTTGGATCTTCTTACAAAAGATCCAAGACAGTTTAATTGCTATAACATTTGGAAACAATTAATATATATCACAATCTGTTATTTTGTAGTAAAGGTGGACTGGATTGTACCAGCTATTGTTAGCTTTATATTCAGGCATTATACTGATCATTGAACATTTTATGCAGAAACCAAAATGTATATTCCTTTCTAGTGTGGGTTTGGGCACATATTACATAATAATGTCTGGGTTCCCCCTCCCCACTTTATAATAGATAAGAGTACCAACCTTCAGAGAGCTGAATTACTAAATCATATTGGCTTGGCAATAGAATGCTTTCATCTTGGCTGGTGTTTGAAAAAGCTAAGCAAGGCTGGATCTGGATAGTAATTCAACAAGATAGCACCAAGTTCCATTTTTGGCTAGACTGAATGTGACATTCATAGACTTTAACATAGTTGCAACATCCTTGAAAAGATAATTAAAGCTATGCACATACTTGAGACGTAAAATTATCAGCAAGCTTAAACTGGGTAAATTTGTCATAAGGATATAGTCCCACTGACACTATAATTTTTTATTCAACTTGGCATAGGTTTTTGTAGATGAAATTGCAAGATATTGGCCTGCTTATAACAACCCTGTATTTTTTTTACTTTTCCCAAACCTAAAGAAATACTCAATAGTTAATGAGCATCAATTTGCAAAGGCAGTATTTGATTTGAAAAGACAATTAAATAAACCTTTTGTCCCAGATACATATCCATGTAATCTCGGTACTGCAAAATGTCATAAGGGTCTTTGTGGTAGCAAGTTTTACTATAAGGTCTTCAGGTTTACTAGGAAGATGATTTCAATGTATTCCCTTCAGAGAGAGGCTTTGAATTCTCCATGAATAGTCTTATTATTCAGTCTATTCAGAATGGTATAATTTGGCATTTTATCTAAATGTTTTATATCAATCACTTTATATTATACTGGTTGGTAAATTAATATGTCTATATCTTTCTAATGCCTTGCTATAATCCTAAGTATTTACCCTTTTCCTACTTTAGCCCTTGTTTTTACTTCCATTATTTATTGTCATATTTTAAACAGAAATATTTCAGAAGAACAGAAAGTTTCTGCAACTAGATAGGAACTTTCACAGCTGGGAACCCTGGAATTTCACCTATGTTTCTAACTTAAGTGAAGCTGATATGAACATTTAAAGATCTGCCTTTTCCATCTCTTAATCACCTTAAGAAGCAATCAATTACAGATGAAGAGAGATTTCCTCTTGCAGCAAAGATAAGACTCCTCGTAGTGAGTTAAACCTCCTTTTGGGATTACTAAAAGTACAAGAGAGATTTGTTATAAAGATTCAAGACTTGTAGGCAAAAAGCTTAATCAAGAGAATATTTAAGAAAATTTTCAAATAGCTCCTTATTTTTAATTGTATTTTTATTTTTACTATTTTTGCTTTTGACCAAAGTGATTCAATATTAGATAATTAAAGAGAAGAGACCAGTGTGGAAATGTTTTTATTTATCTTTAAAGAGACCAACTAATTGGAGGATTCTGCATAACAAAAGGTAAACTTAGACTATGGTGTTTAGTTACTATGGAAACATGGTGTCTTTTCTAGCTGAAGTGAAAGTGGCTGAAATAAGAAAATAATAAGGGTAGTGAGAGGGAGAAAAGGAGAGAGGTTTGTTTTATTAATCTGAATGCTTGGGACTTTTTTTGTTTTTTGTTTTATTCAAAAAGACTATTGTAAAAAATGCCCAGAGGAAGCAAAAGAGGTTTGTTAGAGCAATCTGCAATTACTCAAGATGTACTTCAGAAATATTTTGACCAAGTGCTAAGTAAGTTTTATCAGATGGGTGAAAGTTTGACAATAGCCACAATGAAGCAATGCTTAGTGGAGGGATGGAACATGTGCAGATGACTAAATTAACTTCTTTGATTAGAGGGGGAAAAAACCAATATATACAATTATGGTTGACTGGAAAGTCCCTTCTAGACTTTCTGCATAAAATGGGGAAAAGATGCACTTATGATTTTTTTTGATGATTAAAAAAATGAATAGAAATGACTGAACTTCTAATCATAGAGCAAGAGTTTTGAAATTGTACCTATATTTTCTGCAAAGGAAATCGGATGAGTCTATTTTTTTTCTTTCTGTAGTTTTTTTTCTTTTTCTTTTCTCTCTTTTCCGCCTTTATGTAATTAGTTTGTTTGAGTTTTTATGAACTTTGTAAACTTTTCAATAAAAAGTTATTTAGAAAAAGTTATGGACAAAATAAATTTAATTAAATATATTTTAAAAAACCTAGCTACAATGAGTCACTTCCTTTAGATTTAATCTTTCCTTGATACTGGATAAATTTGGAAGGTTCTTTTTTTCTATACATAGTGTTTTATCAATTTAATTGTCACATACCTTGGACTAGCCATTTTTAATTTATTTTTTGCACAAATTATAAACTGTTCTAATCTCACAACCTCAAGTAGTACACAAGAGTCTCAAAATAAATCATTAAATGTTAAAAATATAATTGCAATCAATAAATAAAAGATGATGATACATCTATCACCCTAGGCCTCCACATTGTCAAAAGCCTACTTAGAAAGGGAACAGCCAAATATATTTCCAGAAATGACATGTTCCATAAGATTGGGGCTACAGCAGTGGTAGGTTGCAGGTGGTATGCCCTGATATGGGCGTACCGGAGCCAGCCCGGAGCACCAGACACCGTTCCAGTATGGTGCTCCGGAGGGCCCACCTGTCCGCCCTCACTTCTTACTGTCCTTTTATGTCTTCAGCATTTCCACGCATGTTCACAGCGTGTACAGAGCCTGTGCAATGTTCCACTGAGCAGCTGGAGCATCACGGAGGCTTGCAGAAGCACCAAGATGCATGCGTGCACTGCATGCGTGTGAGCACATGCTGTGCGTGTCCATGTGGACACGCACAAGCCAGCAAACTTGTTCCAACTGTACCAGTTGGAACGGAATCTGCAACCCACCACTGGGCTACAGCCTCAAAATCTGTCCTCCAGATCACATAGCCCTCATTTCACAGTTCTCTAGAGTAACTTGGTATCTGATGTGGTATTCAGCAGGTTCTGACCAGTTCTGGAGAACCAGTAGTGGAAATTTTGAGTAGTTCAGAGAACCAGTAAATACCACCTCTTACTGGCTCCGCCCCATCTATTCTCTGCCTCCCAAGTCCCAGCTTATCAGGAGGAAATGGGAATTTTGCAGTAACCTTCCCCTGTAGTGGGAAGGGAATGGAGATTTTACAGTATTCTACCCCTGGAGTGAGGTGGGAATGCAGATTTTACAGTATCTTTCCCCTGCCACACCCACCAAGTCTTGCCCATCAAGCCATGCAACACCCACAGAATGGTTAGTAAAAAAAATTGAATCCCACCACTTGGTATGGTACCATATTGCCTTCCTTGGTAAAATGTAACACCCCGAATTGTACTCAAAAATCAAATGGCAATCAAGACAGCAGATAACAGAATAATTGAGCAGGTTACAATCCAATGTTTCTTTGCTAAGTAAGCCTCTGTAAGAAGGCAGCAACTGATAGAAAAAGTGTCAAAAATATAATGTCAATGCTTGGGCTTTTCTTTTTTAAAAAAATACATTTTTAGTTAGGACATACCGGTAGTAACTGAGCTTGTTAACAGGTACACAACAGTTACAGACAAATCTTTTATTGGTGCATAATGAAAATATTAAGCATAGTTTCAACAAGAAAATCAAAAAGACTAAAGGATTTCAGGAAGCTTGATATTCAAACAAATCAGCTATCAATAGCAATAGCCCTTAGACTTATATACCACTTCACAGTGCTTTCCAGCCCCCTCTAAGCAGTTTACAGAGTCAGCATATTGCCCCCAACAATCTTGGTCCTCATTTTACCCACCCTGGAAGGATGGAAGGCTGAGTCAACCTTGAGCCTGGTGAGATTCGACCTGCCAAATTGCAGGCAGATGGCAGAAGTAGCCTGCAATACTGCATTCTAACCACTGCACCACCATGGCTCAAAGAGACACAAAGAAATAAAAATCCCATTATATATCATTTAAAATATACAGTTGAGAGAATAGAAGAAACAAACAGCTTGAAGAATATTCCCTAAGCCAACACTCAGAGAAGTGGAAAATGTGAGAAAAAAAATACTTAATCAAGGAATCATCAAGCAGGAAGCTATGCTCCCACCAAAGCATGGAAAGCAAACTATCCTATATTATATATATATATATGTAACCAACAAACCTCAAAGGGGTGTCCATGCTGGCTAGGGAATTCTGAAAGTTGACATCCAGAAGTCTTAAAGTTGCCAAGGTTAGACACACCTGGTCTACAAGAAAACAGCCTAGCTCAACACATTAAGGACCCACAACTTCATAATGTATTTATTTTGTAAGAAGCTAGAGTTTATTTGCCTGTAAAACAGATAGCTCTTGAAAAATTAGTACCCATAAAACCATTAAATCCAGGATCTACAATTACCCAATTACAACAACTGCTCATTTCAGCAGGGTACTTAACATTAAACTCTTACCTGGAGTTGAGTTATATTCTCATTACATCCAAATCTTCTGGTGGTCAAAGATGCAGCTCTGTTGCTCTACCAAACCCAATAACTAAAGTCCTAACCAGTCCTGATGTTTTGGGGTTTTTTCCGTTTAAGGAAATACTGATTGTGGTTATCCCTATATTCATTTTTGTCTAATGAGATGTCTGTAAAAGCTATACCTACATCTTAGATATTATTGGTATCTATAGATTACAATTAAGCTCAATTCAACAGTCACATTATTGGCATTTCATTAACTCAGTCCTGGAGATTGCAAGGTTCCCAATCATATACAGATCCCAGTTAAAGCCTTCAGTCCATTACAGTTGACTTAAACTTCATCTTTTCAGGTTTTACTTATTCTGTTGTTTGAAACTCAGAATCAAGGCCAGGAAAAAGAAGGCACCCTTAATCACAAGCTGTTTTTCTCCTCAGCTACAAATGTCTTTCTATTTTACCCTGTTATTCTAAAACTTTTGGAAACAAATTAATCAGCTACCTAATGTCCTAATACTTTCCCTAAGATTTTCAGTCCCTGTGTCATAGATTAATTTGTATAATTTAGCTCTTGACTTACAAATCAATCTCTTTGGTCTTTGTTCTCTTCAGGATGAGAATAAAGTTCTTCACTGAGTTATAACCTTTTATTATATAGTTCCAACATATTTATTTTATTATTTTGAACACACCAAATACCACTCACTCATCATGAAATCTCCAGAACTGTAAAGCCTACAAACTTGAAATTTGGCACGTATGTTCCTCTTGGCTTCTAGGTGCTTGCTAAGAAAGGATTTTTTGAAATCACCATCAGATCATCAGTACTTCTTATATAGAATTATATTAATGTGCTTCAATGCTAAGGAGTTAGACATTCTACTCCCACTTCCCACCTGAAAGAAACTCTGTTCCAACTGCCAGTTGCCTTATATGGGCATGGCCAGCATGTGACTCATCCGACTTTCCACCTGGGAATTTAGACATTCTACTCCCCCTCCCCACCTGAAAAGAACTTTATTGCAACTGCCAGTTGCCTTATATTAACACGCTCTGATGCTAAGGAGTTATATATTCTACATTAATTTTCAAGCTTTAAGTGACAATGTATCAAGCGATCCCATAGTTTTATAGTGAAGCATGGGTATCCAGTGTGTGTGTGTTTGTGTGTGTGTAACCTGACTCTCATCAATTCTTGGTGGCTCACAACAGAAGTGTGGAATGTAGAAAGTATAGAATGACAGAAATATTCTACTATAGTGAACTGTTTAGATTTGTCTACAGTTTTTCTCTTTGTCAAAGGACCCATGACTCATCAGGTTATTTATCACTAGCAGGCATAATGTTCAAGAATCAGGAAACAAGTTTTTTTTTTTAAGCATCATGGAATATTCAGAATTCTGAGAACATGTTGTGGATACCATCAAAAAATATAAATGATAAGGACTCCCTATCACAATGATAAGGCTGCCAACCAGCCATGAACAGTTAAAATTATCTAGTGTTATCAACATGATTGTCCAGATTTTTGCAGCCCAGAACTAATACTTATGCTTTATCAGAAAGCAAACTAGTCCTCAAGATACTTTCTATCAACCCATAAGGGCCAAAATAATCCCTGCTAATAAAAATGCTGCTAGTGACTGCTGTTTTGCCTTATAATAAGCCAAATTCCTATTTTATTTCATATTTATTAAAATAAATTTGAGGGAATAAAATCAGTTAGCATCATAAGAGGAAAATAAAAGCAAGGGTACCACACAGCATGTCCCTGACCCAAAAGCCAAAGTGAAGTCATTGTTTTAGATATTCCAGATATGATAAATTGCCTGAAACTATAAATGATTTGTTCTAAAACATTCATTGACTAGAATTACCTTGTTTTGTTTTAGACTACAAAGCCTAAAGCATAACATCTGTTAAAGAAATAAGTAATCATTTATACGGTTAAATTGTTTGTTGGCTTTCTTCCAAATATATTTAAAGTTCCTTTTTGTTTTGTTTGTTCCTTTTTGTTTTACATCCATTTAATTTTATATAGAGATACCACTTAGTATATGGGGAGAAAATATATGTCGATTCTACATGTGCTAGCACCCATTTAATTTTCGACAGATGATAGATAGATGACAGATATATAGATAGATGGATGGATGGATGGATGGATGGATGGATGGATGGATGGATGGATGGATAGATAGATAGATAGATAGACAGACAGACAGACAGACAGACAGACAGACAGACACATGATAGATAGATACATGACAAATAGATCGATAGATAGATGGATGGACGGATGGATGGATGGATGGATGATAGATTGATAGATAGATACATATAGATAGATAGATGATACATAGATAGATAGATAGATAGATAGATAGATAGATAGATAGATAGATAGATAGATAGATGATAGATAGATACATGATAGATAGATACAGATAGATGACAGATAGATAGATAGAAGGATGGATGGATGGATGGATGATAGGTAGGTAGGTAGGTAGGTAGGTAGGTAGGTAGGTAGGTAGGTAGGTAGATAGATAGATAGATGATAGATAGATAGATAGATAGATAGATAGATAGATAGATAGATAGATGATAGATAGGTAGGTAGGTAGGTAGGTAGGTAGGTAGGTAGATGATAGATAGATAGATGATAGATAAATAGATAGATAGATAGATAGATAGATAGATAGATAGATAATAGATAGATAGATAATAGATAGATAGATAGATAGATAATAGATAGATGATAGATAGATGATAGTAGATGATAGATGATAGATGGATAGATGGAAAGATGGATAGATGGATAGGTGGATAGGTGGATAGGTGGATAGATGGATAGATGGATAGATGGATAGATGGATAGATGGATAGATGATAGATAGATAGATAGATAGATAGATAGAGATAGAGATAGATGATACATAGATGATAGATAGATAGATAGATAGATAGATAGATAGATAGATAGATAGATAGATAGATAGATAGATAGATAGAGATTGATGATAGATAGATAGATAGATAGATGATAGATAGATAGATAGATAGATAGATAGATAGATAGATAGATAGATAGATAGCTGTTAGACTACATAAAGTATTTGACCTGAACATTTCTTATTATATATTTGTACTCACAGGTATGGTAAGTAGAGTACAGCAAATTGCTGAAAATTAGCTATTTCTATAATGGCTACAGCCAAACTATATTTTTTTGCTACTACATGGTTTCATAAGCCTAACCAAAAACAGACTGTAGGTCTTACACAATCCTTGACTTTTAAAAAGTACAAGCTGTTTCTCCACGTTGTTAAGATCTATCTATATACTATTGAATATATATTATAGGGGGGAAACAGGGGACCTTTTTTCCATTTATGGACTACCATAAAGACCTGGCATTTCTTTCTTCAAAGTCATTTCTTTATCGAGTCCTCAAGGAAACACTGAAGTGGTATTTTAGGATATTGTACAAAAATAATAGTGTCATGTTGAAAAACAAAACTGAAATGAGCTCTCTATGTGGTACTGTTGAAGAAAAAGAATAATGAAAAAAAGTCACCAATGCTGTGAAAATATTGGAAAAACAGTACAACTGCAGGTGTAGATTGGGTAACGTTAGAAAGGTTAAAATAAGGGTATTGTTTGCTTACAGTATAGCTGTGTGGATTGTTTAACGTTCTATGTTAAGAGCACATATATAATTCACAATTGTAATAATGCCATTATTATTCCTCTATACAAAGGAGGAGGCAGAAAGACAGCATGGAAAACCACAGGGGGATTTGTTTGTTAAGCATGTCTGAGAAGTTGTTTGGCCTGAATTCTGACTGAAAGAATACAAGAGGTACTCTTGGCAGGGAATCTGTAAACCAGATACCTGCTCTTTAACAGGTCTCCATGAAATGTAGCAATGGGGGAAAGGATGTTTATTATTTATTTGTTCATTTTGATGAATTGAATAATAAAGAAAAAGGGCTCAAGTTATGAAATGTGTTTTTTACCCACTTCTGTTATATGGAAGTCAAAGTTGAACACGTCAGGGGAAACATAAAAGTAATTTGAACGCAGTGGAAATGGATTACTTAACTGTTTGTGATAAAATAAGATTTAAAGGATAGTGAATTAATGTAGATCAGATATGAAACTGAGAAACCTATACAAAATAACTAATCTCAAACACTGAAGCTTGGATATGTAGTGGTGGATTCAAAGGCCTACATAAGCATATTAACAATAATATCAAAGGTACATGGTGGCTCAGTGGCTAAGACGCTGAGCTTGTCGATCAGAAAGTTTGGAGGTTTGGCAGTTCGAATCCCTAGTGCCGCGTAATGGAGTAAGCTCCCATTACTTGTTCCAGCTTCTGCCAATCTAGCAGTTTGAAAACATGTAAAAAATGCAAGTAGAAAAATAGGAACCACCTTTGGTGGGAAGGTAACAGCATTCCGTACATCTCTGACATTTAGTCATGCGGCCACATGACCACGGAGAAGTCTTCAGACAGCGTTGGATCTTCAGCTTTGAAATGGAGTTGAGCACCGCCCCCTAGAGTCAGGAATAACTAGCACATATGTGTGAGGAGAACCTTTACCTTTACCTAATAATATCAGCCTGAATGTAATGATTTCAGAATGTCTACCAACTTAGATGCCATGTCAGCTAAAATTCAATCAAGACCAGCAGCTGTATCTTAAAACTAGCTAACATATTGTTTCCCATCTGAGATGGAAGTTTAAGATCAGAAACAATTGGAGAGAGATTGAATTATCTAACTTGGCAATTTTAAGATGCGTATATTTTAACTCTCCATGCTGGTTAGAAAATTCTGGTATGTGAGTCACAAAACTTAAAGTTACCAAAGTGGAAGAAAACCCGACCTAAGTGATCAAGTCACATGCACATTAGAAATACATACTGAAATGAATGGTCTAAACATCAGACCTACCATAATCAGCTAGTTAGTCAAAATACAAAGGAAGTTATGAAAGCAGCAAGGTTTCACCTAATCCTGACAAAAAGCAAGCAATCCATTCATTTTTGGCACATCATTGCAGGGGACTCTATATTGGTTTGCATCATTGGGACAATTACATCTTGTCAAAGGTCTGGAAAAAAACATTTCAGGAGCTCTAATATAGAGATAGCTCAACAGAGCTCTATAAATTGACTTTAAAAAGCTGCCTACTTGGCAGCCACAGAAAGTTCATTCAAGCTAAAAAAAGGTACTGGGTGCAGACTACATCACCCCTAAGTTAATTTAAAATAATGCAGCTTGGTGGCATTTTTTACAGTTGACAAATCTAGGGACTAGATACCATTGTACTAATAGACAGTGGATATAGAAAGTCTACACACCCTGTTAAAATGCCAGACTTTTTAAATGAAAAAAAAGACCACAATAAATCATTTCAGAATTATTTCCATCTTTAATATAACATATAAGATGTCAGGGTTCCAAATAGCATACAAAAGTAAATCAGAGTACAAGGCAAAGTATTGCTCAAAGTTCCAATTTATTAAGAGAGCCATGTTGGCACATCTGGGAAAACCCGAATCTGAAAGCTTCCCGGTTTTCCCCACCCAGTTGAAAGTTCAAGATCTTGCCCCCACAGCCACAGGTCTATCACATGGTCCAATCTTCCATGTTGGAGTTCCACCCATCCAGTTCCGGTCAGGTGTAGAGGTGCAAAGACAAAGGATGACCTTGGCTTTCTAGAAAGAATTTTGTTATGGCTACATCGCATCTCACTCCTTACAATCCCCCCTCCCATTTTCCCACAATAGAAAATGCATAGTAGAATAATAGAAAGTGTGGCAGCCAAAATCCAAAAGAGAAGATGGCTACGGGCCTGACATAAGCTGTACGATTCAATTGAAAAACAAACTGAAATCTTTTGAGGGAAAATAACAATTTAAAAAACTTACAATAACATGGTAGTCTAAGTGTTTACATCCTCTTATAATTAAGGATATGTGTAGACTTTCTATATCCATTGTACAAGAAAGGCAATAAGACTGACTCTGCTAATTATTGACCCATAATTAGCCTCAATACTATCAATAAGCGCCATGTGAGACAACTTAAATGGAAATTCAGACACTGGCTGGAACAGGAAGATCTACATGCAGTCAAATAAACTGGCTTTAGGATAGCTGCTGTACAATTGATTCGTGCCTCGTACTTCAATATCTCATTGAGAAATTCACTCCCCGGAATACTATCCTTTTGGGGCTTTAAAGTAATGTTTGATTTCACCTCCTGTATTAAGCTAAAGGACAAGCTGAACAACACTATCTTTGATTGCCAACCTCATTGGTGCATTATGTGAGAACACATCACTCACAGTAACATGCAGTCTTCAAGGGTACCTAACAACGGCCACTCCAACAACCAAGCGTGTAATATGACACACAATTTCTACATATATTATATAGACTAACTTAACCTCCCAAAATTCTACTCTCCTAAATTCTATGTCTACCAGAAAGACATAGTGCTTTATAGCTGTAGACAGACAATGCAGTAATTCTTCCAAAGTCCCCTACATGACTTAAACGAGCCTATAGATGCAACCTTTTCTTAATCTATCAATTGCCAAAGCTACTGAATGAGATATCTGGGGTGATCTTCCAAACTGATGGCAGTAAAACAGCCAACAGCAATGGTGTGATCCAATTTGTGGTTAAGGTCAGGCCAGAAATTGGGAGGTTATGAATTCTAGTCCCATCTTAGAAACAAAGCCAACAGGATAACCTTGGGTTAGTCCTTCTCTCAGCTCCAGAAAGAAGGCAATAGCAAACCACCTCCGAAAATCTTGCCAAGAAAATTGAAGGAACTAGTTCAAGCAGTCATCAGGAATCAACCCTGATTTAAAAGCACAAAATAATAACTGCGTAACTCAGAATGTGTTAGCTTCTCAGGAAAAGGTCAAGAAACAAAGGCATCAAGGATTTTAGAAATACTTTTTATTGCTTTATGGTAGAATAGAATTTTGAAGGCCAGAGTTTCTCTTTACTCTGTCTTATACTAAGCAGAATTAAGGCATTTTTTGTTCTCACACTTTCCACCCTTTCACAATTGAGTAGTCTTTCTCCACTCTTAACATTGTTTCTTCCCCTTTCCAAAACTAACAAAAAGGTATAGCAGCTATTTTAATATTTATCACAGCCAAGCCTTAGTACCATACATAGTGGATAATGGACTTGTTCAACCCAAGTACAAACTTTCCATTCTTCTGTTGTGTCTCTAATGCAACCTTATGCATGAAGACAGGCATGATAAGAGTAGAGACCTAAATATAAAGGTAAAGGTTGCCCTTGCACATATGTGCTAGTCATTCCCGACCCTAGGGGGCAGTGCTCATCTCTGTTTCAAAGCTGAAGAGCCAGCACTGTCCAAAGACATCTCCATGGTCAAGTAGCCGGTATGACTAAATGCTAAAGGTGTACAGAACACTGTTACCTTCCCATCAAAGATAGTTCCTATTTTTCTACTTGCATTTTTACATGCTTTCAAACTGCTAGGTTGGCAGAAACTGGGATAAGTAACGGGAGCTCACTCTGTTAAGTGCTGCTAGGGATTCGAACTGCTGATCTTCTGATAGACAAGCCTAGCGTCTTAGCCACTGAACCACCCTTAACCTAAATATGGCAGGCCGCAAAAATTACTGACTGAATCTGACACTTTCCCATAGATTTAGCCCCTTTAAAATTAGAAGATAGATTTCAAATTACATGGAAGTAAGCAATTCACAATAAACTCTTACTTCTGAGACTTTACTCCTGTCCTATTTACTGTCAGTGGCTTCAAGCAAGCAACAGTAATATACAGGCAGCACCTGAAAGATACAGGATGTCAAACTGATGCAGCTAGTACCTTCCAGATTTTCATGCTGACAGTTTCAGATACATCATGGCATTTGCTACATACCTAATACAACTGGAAATCATAAGGCTTCGCCCTGAAACAATTAAATGCCAACCTGTCAGCATTGCTGAGAGATAGATATGAGAAGATACTATGTCCATTTTATGAATGTGACCCTGCAAACCAGGATAGTTAGAATCTATTAAGCATATTTTCTTTTGTTGTCAATTTGACAGGGAACCCTGGTAACTAATTATTCCACTTCTGAATAATATTGCAGGACACACATCCAACAATATGCATTTTTCTGGCCATCTGACACCATGAAATAACATGAAGCATAGTGAGGTTCATCACAGATGCATGCAAAATAAGGCATATGGTATCATGGTCAGCTTAGTCTTAGCCAAAACTTTAGGACTGATTTTAAAAAAAAATATTAGCCAAAACATTCACATTTAAAATGAAAATTCTCCTTTGAGTAATATCTCTTTTATTGTTATCACTTAGCATTTATTTTAATCCTTTAATTTTACCAAAGATACTATTAAATTAAGAGCTTGTTTAGATTGTTCTATTTTTCTTTTATTGTCTCTCTGCAGAGAAAATCTTCTACAACTATTTACACTATTTCCATCCTAACTGAAGACATTGCTCTTTATTTTATTTAAGGGAAGAAAAAGTCTTCCTGGATGATTTTAGATTTTTAGATTTTTTTTTAGATTTAGATTTTATTAAGAATTTATATGCCGCCCTTTTCCCTGGAGGGACTCAGGGCGGCTTACAATAATGAGGGGAAGGGGGTGCAAGACAAGACTTAAAGGAAAAAAAAAAAAATCGTGAATAAAAGAAAATTATCCATAAAAACACAACATTCATTCAACATTCGGGCGGGGTGAGAGTAATCCTATCCCCAGGCCTGACGGGATAGCCAGGTCTTCAGGGCTGTGCGGAAGGCCTGGACTGTGGTGAGGGTACGGATCTCCACGGGGAGGGTGTTCCATAATGTCGGAGCTGCAACTGAGAAGGCTCTCCTCCGCGTAGTCGCCAGTCGGCACTGACTGGCGGATGGAATTCGGAGGAGGCCTACTCTGTGCGATCTGATGGGACGCAGGGAGCTAATTGGCAGGAGGCGGTCTCTCAAATAGTCAGATCCACTACCATGGAGCGCTTTATAGGTGGTAAGTAGGACCTTGAAGTGCACCCGACGATCAACAGGTAGCCAGCGCAGCTCACGGAGGATTGGTGTTATATGGGCGTACCGTGGTGCGCCCATAATCACTCGCGCGGCCGCGTTCTGAACTAGCTGAAGTCGTCGGATGCTCTTCAAGGGCAGCCCCATGTAGAGCACATTGCAGTATTCCAGCCTAGAGGTCACAAGGGCTCGAGTGACTGTTGTGAGAGCCTCCCGGTTCAGGTAGGGCCGCAACTGGCGTACCAGGCGAACCTGGGCAAATGCCCCCCTGGTCATTTGGATGGAATGAAAGAATCCTGTCTTAGCTATGAAGGAGTCCGGTAAGAATTTTTTATGAATTAATCAAATCTAAGGGAAGATCAGCTGACAGAATTTATCCCTCATATGGTAATTCAGAACAGGAAGCAAAAGCATTCTGCAGCAGACCACAAAATAATGGAAAGAAATTTAATTTGGGAGGGGGGAAAACAGCAGACAGTTCTATCAGGCTACATATGAGGGATGTTTGTAATGTAGACCTCCGAATTCTTATCCCACACCTACTTCAAAATTGGCCTTTTCCCCAATCAGACTTTAGTGCAAATAATTATTAATTATTGCATATAAACACATGAAGTACATATAAACACATGAAGTACATAGAAGTCAAAGTCTTTCTATAAGGCTATGCTCCCACCTTTTCCCACCTACATTTCCAAGTTAATGGGAAATATACTTTATCTTCTATGAAGACACCAAGGTCTTTTTAAGAGGAGCCACTGATTCCCATCTCACTAGAATAAAAAATCTCATTTAAAACAATAAAACTAATAAAAAGAATCAAATAAATTAATATAATGTAATATATTATAATATATTACATTATAATATAATATAATATAATATAATATAATATAATATAATATAATATAATATAATATAATATAATATAATATAATATAATATAATATAATAATATATTATATAATGTAATATAATCACCCCCACCCCAGCGACAACACATCACATGAGCCATTTAATGAGCTCCATCCCGCTCTGGGTTCCCCAGCCCGACTGGCAGAACCAGGTCTTCAGCACCTTCTGGAAGAGTGTTAGAGGGGGGCATTCTAATTTCTGGGGCAATTATGTTTCAGAGAGAGGGAGCCAGCAGGGAGAAGGTCCTCTTCTGGGTCCCACCAGATGTATCTCCCTAGGGGATGAAATCTGCAACATTCCCTGCCTCCCCACTCTGATTGGGTCAGGTATATGTGACAGCAAGAGAGTATTTTGCAAAAGAAACATGGGAAATTGAAAGACTAATTTCTATATAATATTTAGTATGTTATCATAATTATGTTTTTAACCATATGTATTTATCTAAAAATCTTTGAACTTCTTATCTATCATTTAATTTGTTCTTTTAAGTATTTCAATACATATTTACAAATATTACTAAATATTTGAAATAACAAATCAATATTTGATTTGAAATAACAAATCAATATAAATAAAAAGCATGCTATGGAAATTACAGAATTGATAGGTGACATGAATATTCTATCTATTTGTTAATCAGCAGTGAAATAAGTTTTAGCGTAGCCTTTTCATTTAAATACATACAACCTCTGTGTTCCAATATTATAAAGTTGCACTGTCTTCTTTCACCTAATCTAATTCTGTGAAAATGTAGCCCGAGAAAGTAGAATTGACGGACGTTCAAACCATGAAAAAATATAAGAAAATCATTTCTGTATATTTGTGTGGCAAATATTTGAGTGCATGATCTACTTTTTTTTAAAATCAATATTGTATTATACCTGGATATCCTTATAAAGATAACCAGATGAAAAGGTTTGATAAAAACAAACTAAACTGCCCTCCATCCAAATTGATTCCTGCCTTGCTTGGGCTACTGCAAGTTAAAAGATCTCCAAGAAGACTCTGAGCAAATATGATGGTACAGAGGCAAAATGTGACAGGAGCATCCTTGGCAATACCCTTGAGATAATGCTACCGAATGTCCTCAGCTGTCCAGCATAATAAAGAAATAATGCTACGTATTTCAGAAAGACAGAAGACTAGAAGAAGTTGTTATTATTATTATGCATTACAAACATGACACTGCACTCCCAGTGCCATGCTAAAATTCTGGTCACAGCAACTCTTAGAAGAAAATATACTAAAAGTTGTATGAATAATAAAAGTACGGCAATAATTAAATAATACAACTAGGCTCAATGTAGTTAAACATGACTGTCAATAATGGCAGTTTGTCTTCTAATTCATTCTTGTCTTTCTTCCTCTTTGCTTACTTAGTCATAGAATAATGTAATATTCCTAAAACCATGCTTCTCTCCTTAAATTCTAGATTTAGTCTTTACTTGTTTAGTTGCTGGTATATCACTGAGATGATTAACTGAAGTAGAAGACTAATGTAATGGTAATCAGTCAAATGTTTATGGGTTTTTATCCACTTATGTTTGCATCAGTCAAAATGACCTTCTTCCTAAAATACAAAAGCCCAATCCTTTATGGAGCCTTCTTGCTTCAAGTCCCACAATCTAAAGTCAATAGAATAGAATAGAATAGAATAGAATAGAATAGAATAGAATAGAATAGAATAAAATAGAATAACAGAGTTGGAAGGGACCTTGAAGGTTTTCTAGTCCAACCTCCTTCTTAGGAAACCCTATACCGTTACAGACAAATGGCTATCCAACATTTTCTTAAAGACTTCCAGTGTTGGGGCATTCACAACTTCTGGAGGCCAGCTGTTCCACTGATTAATTGTTCTGTCAGGAAATTTCTCCTCAGTTCTAAGTTGCTTCTCTCCTTGATTAGTTTCCATGCATTGCTTCTTGTTCTACCCTCAGGTGCCTTGGGGAGTAGTTTGACTCCCTCTTCTTTGTGGCAACCGCTGAGATATTGGAAGACTGCTACCATGTCTCCCCTAGTCCTTCTTTATTAAACTAGACATACCCAGTTCCTGCAACCGTTCTTCATATGTTTTAGTCTCCAGTCCCCTAATCATCTTTGTTGCTCTTCTCTGCACTCTTTCTAGAGTCTCAGCATCTTTTTTCCATTGTGGTGACCAAAACTGAATGCAGTATTCCAAGTGTGGCCTTACCAAGGCATTATAAAGTGGTATTAACACTTCATGTGAACTTGATTCTATCCCTCTGTTTATGCAGCCTAGAACTGTGTTGGCTTTTTTGGCAGCTGCTGCACACTGCTGGCTCATATTTAAATGGTTGTCCACTAGAATTCCAAGATGCCTCTCACAGTTACTACTATTGATCAAGTTACCACATATGCTGTACCTGTGCCTTTTGTTTTTCTTGCTTAAATGTAGAACCTTACTTTTTCCACCATTGACTTCATGTTGTTACATAGCGCCAAATGTTCAAGTCTGTCAAGCTCCTTCTGTATCTTAAGCCTATCTTCTAGACTGTTGGCTATTTCTGCCAGCTTGGTGTCATCTGCAAATTTGATGAGTTCCCCATTTATCCCCTCATCCAAATCATTGATGAAGATGTTGAAGAGTACTGGGCCTAAAACAGAGCCTTGGGGTACTCCACTGCAGTTGGTCAGCCAGTTACGAATCCATTTGGTGGTGATGCTGTCTAACCCACATTTTTCTACTTTATCTAGTAGTCTACTTTACCAATGCCTTATTGAAGTCCAAGTAAATTATATCGATAGCATTCCTCTGGTCCACTAATTTTGTCACTTTGTCAAAGAATGCAATAAGATTAGTCTGGCATGATCTGTTTTTGACAAACCCATGTTGGCTTTGGCTATTACTTTGTTGGCTTCTAGGTGTTCGCTGATTCATTGCTTGTTTATCTTCCCTGGTATTGTGGTCAGGCTGATAGGGCTGTAGTTTCCTGGATCTATTTTTTTTTTCGTTTTTGGAGATGGGAACTACATCAGCTCTTTTCCAGTCCTCTGGCAATTCCCTGGTGCTGCAGGATCTTTGAAAGATATAGTTCAGTGGTTCTGAGATCTTGTCTGCAAGTTGCTTCAGAACCTTGGGGTATAATCCATCCAGTCATGGTGATTTGAACTTGTGTAGGGTAGACAGTTGCTCACTTACCATTTTCTTCCCTATTTTAACTTGTGCTCCTAATAGGAGTAATACTAGAAGCAGAACTACAGGATTTACCATTTAATTTGATCTACAACTAAAATTGCAAAAACTCTCTGTCACTAAGATGTTAATGCATGAGTCAAATCAATGTGTTCTATGAAATGCCATGAGAATTATTCTAGCACATTCTTCCCAATATGGCATATTGAGCTTCAATTCTCATAATTTCCACACAAGTAATCTGAAGGACATTAGGATGTCTGAAGCTGGTTAAAAACAATCTAATCTAATCCAGTCTAATCAAATCCAGAATCTGAGATGCCCAGTTATTTTTGAAGTATGCCTCATGGAACTTTGAGCTTAGAATCATTGAATAAACAAGGATTAAAAGTGTCATTTAGACTTGCTGACTTCTGTTTAATTATATCACCAGCAACAACAAACACTAAACTACAACAGAGAACTTAGGATTCATTAAATACTGACATTAGGCCAGTGAAAAGAGAATCTTAAGTGCCTGGTGAAAATTAAGATCAATCTGGAACTCATTTTGTTCTTTAATAAATAATTCTTCTATAAGTGCCCAACATTTCAAAAGAACTTGTTCAGTAGCTAGAGATATATCTGTTTATTGGCATCTTCCAAAGCAAAGAAGTTTTCAACAAATAGCTAATCACTTTCATCACCCACTCAGGAAGTTTCAACTGAAACAAAATTTTGATTGTTCTACCTCTATTTAAAAAAAAAACTAGCATGATATAGTCTCATTAAAGTTCTTGATAACTTTATTTTTCCTTGCTTATGTCATGAACCATGGTTTCTATTAACTGGTAATATCTCTCTCTCTCTCTCTCTCTCTCTCTCTCTCTCTCTCTCTCTCTCTCTCTCTCAGACTTTTAATTGCCATGAAGATAGCACAGGTTGTGAGCTCCATCTTTCACATAACATGGTTAGGGAAAATTACATGAAGACTAAGGAAAGTACCAAGATGCTAATTCAAATTGACTAGTGCAGGGGCATTAAACTTACATTGTCACATTGTCACGTGGACATATCGTGACTTTTTTCTCCTAAACTGGGGTGGAGATGGCCAGGGCATGACACATCCAGCCCATGGGTCATGAGTTTGACACCCCTGGACTAGTATCTCTTAACAGATTCATTTTTTCTACTTATTTCCAGCTATCAGTTTTTTATTTTACCTTTTCTGATACACAAGTATATGTTATTTATATTTTTTGAAGTCTGGTTCTTTGTATTTAAGGTACCAGCGTCTGGAGTCAGAAAAAGCAACATAAAACCATGATGATTTGAAAGTCAGAAAGGTTGCTGCTTCTTAAAAGTATGAGTTCAGATGTTATAAAACTTATATTGGATGCATGGAACAAATCAAAATTTTCTTTTCTTTTCTTGTCAGGTGAGTAATAATCCCTCCAGAGTCTGGCCAATTGCCAGGAAATTTCAGCTGCACAACTGTGTTTCTAGGAATCACAAAAATTAAAAACTGATGAGTATTGTTTTATAGAAACTGCTTACAACTTTTGAATCTGCTGAGAACATAGCTGACCACTAACCAAAAGTAGCTGGAGCCACAACAAATAAATGACCAATTCAATACAAAATGACTTAAATATAGTTAACATGGTTGTTCTTCATACATGGGGAAGGCATGTGTTGGTTGTATAATCCTGAACTATGGAGATAAAATAAAAAGAATAACATATCCTTTTTTCACTTCTAAATAATGGTAACTTGAAGTAAGGAGGGAGGCAGCACCAGGGCTAGAATAAAATTTATTGCAAATCCGTCAAACTACATGAGAAATTCTTAATATGACACAAGATCCAAGGAAGCAAATATTCTAAAGAATCAAAAGATGTTCAGGATAATATAATACATCTTCACAAGGAACGGAAATTTTAATATATTGCACTTCAATATTATGTATTACATTAGTTATTGCTTAATTCAAATATCATGTCTGTTTCCTTCAAATCACAAGTACAGCTGTAAGATCACATTTGCTAAATTCCCATATTTTAAAGTGACAAAAAAACTCAAGAAACAGTGTGTGAAAACAAGAAAATCTAGTCAGCCTTGTTTTCCTTTGCATGTCTGATTCAATCACTATAGTCCTTATTCATTGCCCTGCTGCCTCTTCTAATAATGTTCCCATTTGCCTTAGTCTTAGCAACAATGAAGGCAACTACAATACATCATGAAAACAGGAATCACAGCATTTATTATGTCAAACACATTTCAAATAATAGGCATAAATAAATGAAACAGAACTTTAAAAAGATAAAAAATGAATAATATACATATATGCAAGATTCTGCTTAAAGGTTATGACTTTTTAAAAAATCAATTTATTAATTATCTGCCATAGAATTTCATATGAATATTTCAGACTACTTTAATTGCTATCTCTAAGAAAGTGACAATATGACAGACAAGAGAAGGTTTACAGATCACGGCCTTCCCTAACCTACCCTAGCGAGTTCATAAAACAATATGCCATACCAAGTATACTTTTCATCTTGTCTTTTAAAAAGCGAGATCCCATTTAAACTGGCCATTACATCAAAGCTGTGAATAGACAAAATTCCCCAAGTTCACAGCATACTTGGGTAGCTACAAAAATAGAAATGAAAGACATGAGTAATTAATTGTGGGTCCACCAGTTATCTAACTGTTCCTCCACTGATGTTTTGCTATTGCACTTCTATGTTGTTGAGATGGACGTCAATAGGACATCGAAGGGCATCAATAGGGATAAGTTGTTGTTTTATTCAATGGTGAAAGAAGAAACACCTCTGATGTCAATGGATTGATGCAAGAAATGTATTGTCAAGATAAAAGATATGAAAGGGAAAGGACAGCTGTAACAAATGATCCTGTTATCATAATGGTATTAGAAACATAGTTATTTTCCACTCTGTAATTCCTGTGAGAAGACATGCATCTCAGCAACCTATCATAGATAAATTAAGCTCTTCGGCCATTGTTTACCTTCTTGGCTGCAATAAAATTAAAAGAGACATTAAATAAAGTATCCAAAAAAACCCAATTTACAATAAAATTTTAAAAATTAAATTAAAATTAACAACCAAATTAATCCTATATTTTATTCTATTCAGGCCAGGCTGGCTTGCTGGAAAAGCCAACTTTTTAGAGCGCGTCGGAAGGACCGGAGGTTGGGGATTATGCAAAGCTCCGAGGGCAGCTCATTCCAGAGGGAAGGCACTCCCACAGAGAAGGCTCTCCCACTGATGGTACCCTGAGGAGGCCAACTCTGTGGGATCGCACTGGACGGTGGGAGGCTACTGGTGGCAGTAGGTGGTCTCAGAGATACCTTAGGCCTAAGCCATGGAGATATGACGCTTTAAAGGTCATAATTAGTACCTTGAATCGCACCCGGAGGACAACCGGCAACCAGTGCAGGTCGCCTAAAAGGGATGTAACATGGGAGCATCTACATACCCCCATGATAACTTGCGCAGTCGCATTCTGGACCAGCTGAAGCCTCTGGGTGCTCTTCAAGGGCAGCCCCATGTAGAGAACATTGCAGTAGTCCAGGTGAGAAAGGACAAGGGCATGAGTGACTGTGCACAGAGCATCCCAATCCAGAAAGGGGCGTAACTGACGTATCAGGTGAACCTGGTAAAAGGCCCCCCTGGTCACGGCCGTCAGGTGTTCTTCTAAACTAAGCTGCGTATCCAGGAGGACTCCCAGATTGTGGGCCCTCTCTAAAGCAAAAGGCAGACATTTTGAGACACATACAAACAAACCCAAAGTTGCTTATATACCAAAAATTATATATGAACCTTTTCTATGTCTTTTCATCATTTCTAGTTTTCAACACATTGTACTTATGTTTTTTCTATTAAATGCTTTGTTTCTGTTTCTCTTTTTGGCACTTACTGATAGTTCTTTTCATTGAAATCAGATTATCTACCACCATATGTATACTCTACCATATCTTAGGGAATAACAATAATCATAAATGTATTCAGTTAAAAGTTTTCCTGAACGTTAAGAAATGAGAAATAAATGCCTATGATTTCCCCTCAAGCAATATAACACTGCAGAAGCAAATCATCCTAAGGGCTGACTCTCTTAAGCAATTTTCCTTTTCTTTTCCCAACTGGGTGACTGTCTCCATCAATCATATGACACTTTCAATATCTGTCAGTGAATTAATCCTGAGGGAGCCACAAAGCAATCCATTCACTGTGTTCTGACAAAATGCTGCAATATTTGCATCGTGATGTTGTGACAAGAAGAAAAATTGGCGAGGAACTCATAATTCTGAAAGATGCATTTCTGCTGCCAGTACCTACAGAAAACTTGTTTGCTACATGATCTACTCCTCATTACATTCATTTATCTCAAGAGTGTATTCCTTAAGCTGCTCTAGAGGATTCTGTGTTAATGGAGAAAGAGCTGTGAAGATTGTCTTTATTAAGAACCTCATAGGAGAAACTGGCAAAACCCTGACCCTGCTACTTATGTAATGCAAAATGTAAAATAAATTATAGTCTGGAACTCATTCCCTTGACATCTTTCTCAGTTTGTTTGTGGGGGCCATCTGAACTGCCTCTACAAGATGGCTACTTCACCTGATGATAAGTTCCCTCTCTCATCACATATACCAATGCCCAATATTTGTGACAAGTTGCTATGTAAAAGTTTTCTGAGGGGAAACAGAAAAACCCATGTTCTGTGCCAGTGCACATCTCTAACACGCAGTCACCAAACGCAAGACTACAATTATCACATACTGTTATCTATACAAAAATGAAAGCCATCTGCTACATAACAGAGCTTCTACAGGGAAAAAAAATAGCAAATTTGAAAGGATCTAATTTTGAGTAGCATCACTGGCAAGGTCAACACTGCTGAGGTCCTATTTACAGAATTCTCAAGGCATCTCAGCATTTTATATTTGGCTTGAAAGTACCAAGTCAAGCATAGCAAGTTTTGCACCATTTAGAAGATTAGCTCTAAGGCTTATTCCCAGTCAAGACTTCCATAATTAAATTTCATGACTTCTGGTGAAAAAAAAGTTAATCAGATGACAGTGTATGTATGACCAACCTGGATTTCTGCTTGACTGTGTCAGAAGAGTAGAATAGTGAATCTGGGAGTTTTTCCCTCCATATTCCAGTGGTGAAATCTAATTTTTTCCCACACCGGTTCTGTGGGTGTGGCTTGGTGGGAGAGAGTGTCATGTAACTGGGTGGGCATGGCCAACTTTTTTTCACTTTCAGCTTTTATTTTAAGCTCTGCAAAGCAATTTTTCCCTGCCGGTTCGGAAGCTTCCAACGAGCTGTGAGTTGCGCGATTGTCAAAAGCTATTTTTTTTAGATTTTTAAAGCATTTTTACCTGCCAGTTCGTCTAGGAAAAAAATGCTTTAAAAAGTGGGGGGGGGAAGCTTCCTATGATTACACAGCTCACAGATGAGCTGCTCAATCCTTGGAAGTTTTTTTTTTTTTACTACCCGTTCTCAGAACCAAGGACAATTGCCCTACCAGTTCGGCCGAACAGGGCTAAACTGGGAGGATTTCTCCCCTGCCATATTTCTATTTTACTCATTTAAGATTCATCTTACTCAGCCTTCAGCTAAAGAGCATTCAGTAAAACTATATAAATTTGAACAATTGAGACACATAACTATAGAATAGCTAATTATCAAATCAGGTGAACCAGATTTAATACTGCATCCTAAAGGTTCAAATGAAAATATTATTTTTTCCCTTTCTTTGCAATAATGACACTGTTACTAGCAGACTGTAATGATTGAGATTAGATCATTTTAGCTCTTGGAACCACCTCTAGGTTGAGAAGTCAGGTTCCTTTAAGTATCTGGATAGAATTCCTCCAGAAATTCCAGGGCTATCAGTTAAACTTCCTAGAAAATGATAGCAAACTACTTCTGCACAGTGGCTAAGGTAAGTATCTAGAAATATGCATGAAATCAACAGATATTAAGCCTAATTGAACAGATTTTCATTTCTTTTTCTTTGTTCTTTTAAATGTCGAATGAACTTTTGCTATGGGTTGATTACATAGCTATAAAGCAGAAACAGAAACATACATGCGAATTTGGTTCTCTACTGGAGATTAAATATTTTTTTTATTTTCAAAGCAATTGTATACCTGTATTCAAATTCAAATTAATGTCTTCTTCAGCTTTAATCCTAAATCTAATACCAATATAGATAGAAATATAAAACCAAGCTAGAAATATAGAACATTCTTATTTTACAGCTGATAATACATAAGTCACACAGTAAAACCCCAAAAAGAAACAGCAGCAGGTGGTTGCATAGAACACTTTATACTTTGGGACGGGGAGTTTAATACTAAAAACCCTAAGAAAAAGCAGTAAAAACCTGATAGGTTTTTTAGCCGTCTCTTTGGGAGTTCACTTCAGTTTTAACAAGTCGTTCGCCTTTACTAAGAAGGGATTTTGAATGTATGTTTTTCTTGTTTAGTTAGGAATATTTTCTTCAATTTATAATGGGAATTCCTGTGTAAGTAAAACAAAATGATCATGAATGAAAAACACTAACTGAAAATCCAAAATTTTATAAAAATAATAATGCTATTAAAATATGCTAATTATGCTATTGATTCATACTGTAAATAATAAATATTATATAATTTCTGCACCAAGGTGTCTCTACACTACAAACAGAAATATCATTGGTAAAATTAAAAGTATGGAAAATATGGGTTGGTTCAACTGTTTGGGTTTGCTTAGTATAGTTGCATAGTGGGCTAGGAAGAGCTACATTTTACTAAGGGAATAGAAGCATAGAACATAGTTCAAATGTTTTAGGAAAACCAGTAGGTATAACTAATAGAAAAAGCAAATACTATGGCTTATAGGTGGGAGAAATGGGACAACAGGGATACCAAAATAGATACTGCCATCACAGTATATGATGCTCATTAAAGGAAAGTCACAGAAAAGTTACATCTAAGTAAGGAAAGAGATTGTCACTCAGTGGTGTCTGAGGGAAAACCTGGGTCAAACTTCAATAACTCAAGCAAGAGGATAATAGAGTGGATGAAGACTGAATAATGGGCAAATGAAGAAGTCAGAAAAGATGGATAACAGAAAGTAACACAAGGAGAGAGAAAAATGAGACTTCAATGAAAATGTGTCAGCTAGATATCTTCCAGAAAGTAAGGGAAAGCCCTAGCATGGAAATAATTGGCGTACACTGGCTATGTTTTTCCTCACAAGAAAAGTATGAATTGGGCTTTTTAAAAAGATTATGGATCAATATTATGCATTAGTAAATGCAAAATTAAGGAATCTCTCCCCATACAAAAATGAATTTTGCACTGAAATCAGGCATGGCTGTTCTGCTCTATTTTTAACAATTTATTTAAATGCTATTTAGTCATTGTATGCATATACATGTATGTACATGTAAATGTATAGTATACACCAGTGGTTCAGTGCTTAAGGTATTGAACTATAAACCAGGAGACTGGGAGTTCTAGTTCTTAGCAGCTAAGTGAATTGTCACTTTCTCTTAGCCCTGGGAAGGAGGCAAGGGAAAACTACTTCTGAAAAACTTTGTCAAAAAAATAAACTGCAGGGACTTGTCCAAGCAGTCTCCAAGAACTGGAGGAAACTGAACAAAAGGAGGAAAACCCCATATACATACTGATTTTCTGTTCTATTACTCTGAAATGTATTAAATGTGGTTATCTATCTCTAAAGATTTTAATATTTTACCAGTAAAACAGCACCCCTAAAAAACTTTTTAGGACTAACAAATAAAATTAGTGTAGTAATCAGATGGCTTTTTGAACAAAGCACTAGATAACTGCCAAAGTTATCTTGTGTTAAGACGGATAGTCATTAAATTTAAACAAGCAAACAAACATAGATTGTTTTATATTAAAAACATATATAGATTGTTCTCTGTCAAGATGATGGCCAACAGGGTATGAACAGGAAACAAAAGCATTCTGACTTCCATTTGTGTGTTTAAATAGCTTGTTCTTTGTCTAGATTTACATTCTGGTTGCATAAAATTTCATAGAAAATATCCTTATTAAATGTTTCAACATATTAATGAATACTCTTCTCTCAAAAATTGCATAAGCTAATCAAGATAAGCCTCCCTTCACATAGAACAAGTTTTGGCCTGAATTCAAACTGATGAAATATCACTGCACAGTAGTGTCTGCTATTGCCTTCATCAGTACCATTTCATGGAATGAGACTTGTCGTACTGCAGAATTAACACAGCAGAATGAAATTGTCTAGAAATCTTCTATCCTCCACCCATACTAAACTACATTTAGCATTTATTTTCATTCACTGAGAATAACCTGTGCAAAATGTTAATTTACACTTTTACAAAGCTTCTAAATGAAATGAAAAGTATCTTGTGATTTCATTTAAAATCACAGTGTTGTGTTGACAATTTTCTTAGTGGTCTTATTAACATTACATTTCAGAGAGAGGCTTGCTGTGGCCTATCCCTTCACCTCATTTTCTATCCCTCATTTCTAGTTGTGCATCAGAGCTATATATTAAATGTACATCTGCTAAACAGTAGTGGGCAAACTATACTTGATGAAAACCTTAATCTTGTATCTTCCCAGGAGATTTTTCCTTGTTGTTGTTGTTAGTTGTGAAGTCATGTCTGATCCATTGCGACCCCATAGACAACGTTTCTCCAGGCCTTCCTGTCCTCTACCATTCTCTGGAGTCCATTTATGCTCATGCCTACTGCTTCAGTGAGTCCATCCAGCGGATGGACAGAGGTGTCATTCTCTGTCGTCCCCTTGTTCTTTTGCCCTCAATCTTTCCCAGCATTAGGCTCTTCTCCAGTCAGTCCTTCCTTCTCATTGGGTGGCCAAAATATTTGAGTTTCATCTTCAGGATCTGGCATTCTAAAGAGCAGTCAGGGTTGATCTCCTCTAGAACAGACTGGTTTGATCTCCTTGCAGTCCAAGGGATTCACAGTCTTCTCCAAAGGCCTCAATTCTTTGGTGCTCAACCTTTTTTATGGTCCAACTTTCACAGCCATACATTCCAATTGGAAAAACCATAGCCTTGACTATGCAGTCTTTGCTTACATACCCTTTTTATACTAGCTGCAGGAAAACCTAATGCAGACTGAGGGCAATTAAATGTTGACATTTGCAATTCATAGCAGTTGATTTTACAATGATATTTATAGGATGCCAAGTACTAAACTACCAACAAACATTATTGGCAAGGTAAATAGAACAAAAGAATATATGGGAACACTGTGGAAGTCCAATAGTAGATAGTTGCTGAATAATTAATTGATGATTTCAGTTTAAAAATTTCCTATTTGTAATTTCATAATTAATTTGAGGGCCATGAGACACATTAAAATGAGTGATTACTCAAAACTATCTAGCTATGGCAAATTGAAGTTCTGAATTGATGGCTAAAACTTTCTTGAGATTAAATAGAAATATGTTTGGAAAGAAGAAAGGTTAACCATTGATAGGGTTATACTTGTTTTGTTCAGATTTTCATTTGCCTTGAAATATGAAAAGTATACTTGGGGCATGCTTCATACAAGTGCTGCCCCTCAATGATGTACATGACTACTTTTTCTTATCCTAGATGTCCTCAGGACAACCCATTCATCGTGGATTAGCAATGTCTGAGCAACCATGAAGAGATACTACCTTTAATTTACCCATGACTTTCCCTCCTGAATTCATATTTTGTTCAACACTGAGCTACAAATATTCTCCTCTACTGTTCCATTTTTTACCAACTTTGCAGTTTAGCATCTTGTATCAAAGGAAGCTTTCAGATGAAAACATGTCCTGCTTCTACTGTGCACAGAAGTTGCTATAAGCATGCAATCCCTTCTAATTCTGGGGCACTAATTTCAGGGCAATTTGCTTTTTGATTATGTATCTCAGCACATTCCTACTGTGCCAAACAGCCACTTCTTTTGCCAACAATGTCAAACCTGGTAGAAGATCAATAGGCTATTAAGTTTGAAGGGTACAAAAGAAGTGCAAGTGTGTGGAGGGTAGGTGAAGAACAGCCATCCATCCAATAATAAAGCTTCCCATTCTCCTCTTATGGAGCAGGAAAGCACTTCTTTTTCTGATGTCTTGGGAAACTGTACTTTTTGTACCATATCCAGATTTCTTTAGGAAAACCACTATATATGTATCGAAATGATATGCCTATGGGGATTAGGTGTTACAGTGCTAATCTTGGGGTGAGAGTGGAAAGATATGGAAGAATGATTAAGCCATAGGACTGAAGAACTGGCATCCATGAAAACAGAAGTACAAAGAGAGAATCAGAAGTGGGTATTTTTGCTACCTGATTCATCAGCATCCATGCTTTATCACACAGAGCAATAGAGATATCAGAAAGCTGCACAAACATACATGCATACACACACATGGATTAGGCACTACAACTTTACTACAAGGTGAATATATCTCCTCACACCCTCATTTAAACTATGCATAGGCAAATTTTTAGTTTTCTATTTACTGAATAAATAATAATTATAAATGTATCCGCCCTTCTCTGATTTATAAAATCCATCATGACTCTTGAGGAATGCCTTTCTTATATTTTAAAAACTTATAATAAATTACCCAGATTCTTCATTTCTGTCTTATACCTGTCTTTCTCTCCTGACAAAAGTATCTTTCACTTTTATTGTGTCTAGATCACAGTTGAAGTTTTTAGTTTGCTAAGATTCCAATGAAAAACTGTATCTCTTCTCAAACTCAGACGTGTTAAACTAATGTTAACAGGTACAAGTGTCCCTCTTTCCAACTAAGTAAAGTATGCTAATCTAACAGTGTATATATAACAACAACAAAATAGGAGATGATAGATAGATAGATAGATAGATAGATAGATAGATAGATAGATAGATAGATAGATAGATACACACACAGAGAGAGACATGAAATCGAGAGCCACACAGCTTATATAAGTACCTTTTTTAAAAAAATATTTCCGCTACCTTTTAACTCCTAACATATTTGATTCTTATTTTTATCTGTCTCTATTTTAGGCATTGTATTTTGTATGTTTCTTTATGATTTAATTGTGCTCCACCCAAAGTCACTCTGTGACTGAGATGTTATTCAACAAATGAATAAATTGTAAACTCTTACTGTATTAGCTTTTAGAAAAAGCCCATTCAGTAATTAGCAAGATGAATGGGAAAAACAGGTCTACAAAGGAATTAATTTGTTGTCCAGTCCTTTTTCCTCATTGATGAATGAGCCCCAAAGTTCAAGTTTGTATACCATCACAACTACACACACACACACACACACACACACCACACCACACCACACACACACATTTGTGTGTGTAGGTGTGTGGGTGTGGGTGGGTATGGTGTGGTGTGGTGTGATGTATGTGTATGTATGTATGTATGTACATGTATGTATGTGTATATATATTTGTTTTTGTAGATTTTCACAGGTATAGGTATGCAGGTCTTGGCGTATTCAAGTCTTTTCCCATGTAAGATTGACAGTATCTTGGTGACGTTTCAATGAGGTCACACTCATCATCTTCAGGCTGGTGCCTTTGACTTTGTGATTGTGCTAACAAAGCATGATTGGAGCTGCCGTTTTTCTATAAATATAGGTGGGTGGGTGTGGAATGTTGGCTTTGTTGCTTTAAAAGGATTGGTTGACTGTGTTGTCACATCTTGATTGGCTGATGGAATTGATGTTTGGTGAGGGTGATTGGCGATGGTGTCCTGTGTTGTTCTGGTTCCTGTGTCGGTTTTTGTGGCTGGGACTCATTTATTGAATTAGGGCTGGTTTCCAGATGTCTGGTAGGCAGGAGGTATCATCACGTTTATTCATGTTATGGGGGTGTTTCTCTATTTCAATAGCTTCCATAATTATTCTCTTGTTGAAGTGTTCAGTTCTGGAGAGTAATTTGGTTCCTTCAAAATCAATTTCATGTCCTGTTGCTTTAAGGTGCTGGAAAAGGGAGGAAGTTTTTTTTTTCTTTTCTGACTGCGTTCTTCTGTTCTGCATTTATTCTCCTATTAGTTTGTCCAATGTATGTGGCTGGGCAGATTTTGCATGATATTTCGTAGACTCCTTGGTTTTCTATCTGGATCTTGTCTTTGGGGTTTCTTAAGATGTTGGCTATTTTTTGGTCAGTGCCGAAGGCTGTCTTGATATTGTGTTTGTGGAGAATTTTGCTGATTTTATCTATTTTAACTAGACTTAGTTAATAAATGAGTCCCAGCCACAAAAACCAACACAGGAACCAGAACAACACAGGACACCATTACCAATCACCCTCACCAAACATCAATTCCATCAACCAATCAAGTTTTGACAACACAGCCAACCCATCTGTTTAAAGCAACAAAGCCAACATTCCACACCAACCCACCTATATTTATAGAAAAACGGCAGCTCCTATCATGCTTTGCTCACGCAAGCATAAAGCCAAAGGCACCAGCCTGAAGATGACAAATGTGACCTCGTCGAAACATCGCCAAGATACTGTCAATCTTACACGGGAAAAGACCTGAATACGCTAAGACCTGTATATGTGTGTGTGTGTGTGTGTGTGTGTTTGTTTTCATAGATTTTCATGGGTGTAGGTATATATATATATATATATACCTACACCATGAAAATCTACGAAAACACACACAAACACACACAAACACACACAAACACACACACACAGACACACACAGACACACACACACACACACACACACACACACACACACACACACACATATATATATATATATATATATATATATATATATATATATGAGAAAGGTACGAATTTAGTAAATGAACTAATGAGCTACACTAGAAGAAAAATCTTTGAAAACTTTTTTTAAAAAGAGGCCGTTCATTAACTAACATTTCAGCACAATATACCAGAATATCCTCCTGCCTGAGATCCATGAAATGATTTAGAGATGAGAAAAGCATGTTCATTGTCCACTAAAAAGGCCATTAATTTCAATGGAACCTATGTAGTGTAAATTTCTAATAGCCAAAGCATCATAATGTGCTGTGTAGGACAAAAGAGAGAATGGTGGCTGCTAGTATTCCATATATAGAAGATAATTAGACAGGTAGCAGAATCTCATTTCATGCACACCATCGAATTCATTCCCCAGAATCTCACAATCTGATGTAGCTACCTCACTCTGTCTCATGCATGATAGGGCTGGATCCTGAACTAGATAGCATGAGCCCATTTATTCCCAGGTAAAATGACGAATACACTACTTCAAATTTGGGACTCCAAATTTGATTTTGTAGAATGTCAATACATTGCTACTAGAAATTGCTACACTACTATGATTCGCCTTCTTCATTATGCATTATAGAAACATTCATTACTCTAGGCACAGTCTTTCAGCCAAAAAAGCACAAAACAACCAAAACAAATTCCACATTTCTCATGTCTTATATTTGAGTTAACATCTTTCAAAGCATGGGACAATGCTTTGGAATTCTAAAGAATAAAAAGCAAAAAGCAAGTAACTCAGAATTAATAGTAGAATTAATAACAAATATTTTAATTAATATTATTAGGCACTGAATATTCACTTTAGAAAAATGGGCTATAAACCAAATAAAAACATAACATAACATAATGCAGTGACGTGCAGTGAAGCTTATGGCTGATGAGGCAAAAAGAAAGAAAGCAGCTTTTGCCCGCCCCCTGCCCCCTCCCCCCCGCAGCAGCTATGTCCAAAATAGAGGCGTCCCGGGCCCCGCAGCTATGTCTGACCCAGCTGCGGGGCACAGGATGCCTCTATGTGAGACAGAAGTGGTGCAGCACTTTCTTTTGGCTTTTCTCCGCCCCGCAGGGCAAACACTTCCACCTTGCAGGTGCCGGAGCCACAGGCCACCAGGAGTACGTCCCGCCCACAGCAGAAGAGCACCGGTTCCTGCCCAGGCTGGAGCGAGAGCTGTGGTGGCGAAAGGCGAAGAGGGGTAGGGGGGTCCAAGAGGCCCCTCCCCTTTTTGCACTCTGCAAGCCAGGCCCGCAGTGGCAAGAGGCTCAGCTCCGCTTCTATGCCCCCCCTCCGCTCCAGAGAAGCCAGCCGCGGGCGAGTCTCCGTAGCCCCGGTTCCATCTCCAAGCAGCCCTGGGAGGAAACGGGCCAGCCCCGCTTCCCTCCCCAGACTTTCCGGAAGCAGAGGACCCACATTCCACTCTCCCTTCCAAGCCCGGAGTGGCCAGCCTCGGCTCCTGCCGCTTTCTCCCAGAGCTCTGGCAGGCCCGCCGAGGAGGAGCCCGGACGAGGCTGGAGCGAGAGCCGCGGAGGCGAAAAGCTGGCCACTTGGGGCTTGGAAGGGGGAGCAGAATGCGGGTCCAAACCAGAAGTTCGGGAACGAACTTCTGGTTTGCTCATGGGGCTGGGTTTATCCCTCCGGAATGTTCAAGAGCCCTCAGGAGGCTTCCCTGAAGGCTCCAGGGGGCAAAAAAATGACATTATGAGCAAATCAGAAATCCATTCCTAAACCTCCGGTTTGCCTGTAGGGCTGGTTTTTCACACTCAGGAGGATTCAGGGAAGCTCCTGAAACCTCCAGAGGGCCTCGGGGGGGCAGGGAGGCTATTTTCACCCTCCCCAGGCTCCTATAAAGCCTCTGGACCCTGGGGAGGGTGAAAAAAGCACACCAAAAATGGGGGGAGCGCTGGTCATGTGCTCATGCATGCTATGGTCATGCCATAGCATTATTGGTGTGGCATGCCCATGCACAACCCCCCTGCTCTCCCCCCACTTTTGGCACACAATCCAAAAAAAGTTCACCATCACTGCTATATAGCATGTATTTCTTTCCAAATGTTTAATTCACAAAACATCATTAAGTTTATTTTATCCATGTACAACCTGGGACATAACAAATGACTTGAAAGAAAAATTTAAAAAATAAAATTAAATCCCTAAACATTGATTATGTTTTCAAGTAATTTTCAAAGCTGAAAGTTTAAAATATTTGTTCCAACTCTTCCAAGAGAAAATACAATACAGAAATAAAAGACTACATAAAGTCATTACTAGATTCACAAAGGACTGTTTTAAATACATCAGTAGGAAATCAATGATATAAGATGTTCAGTTTAAATTCTTACCTGGCCTATTTCTTATTTACTCACATACCTCAGTGGGGAATTTCTATGTTAACTCACAAATCATTCTGCTAATCAAATGCATGACACCTTCTTACTCTTCAAATCTATTTTATCTTGGTCTTCCACAGTTGATAATATCAGTATCAGGGATGACAGAAATGTGTTCTTATTAATTTCAGTAAAGGAATTGCTGAAAGGCGTCCTGGTGACCCAGTGGTTAGAATGTAGTATTACAGGCAACTCTGTCCACAGCCTAGAGTTCGATAGGTTTCAACCTTGACTTAGCTTTACATCCTTCTGAGGTCAGTGAAATGAGCACCCAAATTGTTGAGGGTACTATGGTGACATTGAAAATGACCCAGAGATTGCTGTAAAGCACCCTGGGGAGGTATATAAATCTAAGTGCTATTGCTATTTCTGAAGGAGGAAAAACATATATAAGGCTGGTTTCTTTTTGCATTTCATCAAGGTTTGGTTTGTTGTTTGTTTTTGGAAAGGGATGGTTTTAGAAATCCATTTAAATCAATGATGGCTAAAATTAGGTCAACTGATATTAAGAAAGGGTTGTCTGATGTCTGGCAGAAAAAAAATTTTTTAAGACAATCTAAGACTAACAAATGCACACAAATCTACAATCCACACAAATCTACAATCAGACTTTTCAGGTTCTGTATGACAGCATGTATAGAACAGAAAAAGCTAACAGGAAGGATTATGAATGGCTTGAAGCTTTTTTTCCTGGCATTCTAATTTTCTATTTAGAATGCTTAATTTCCTATGTGAAAACATTTAGCAGTTAATCCACAACAGTGACGTGCGGTGAGGTTTATGGCTGGTGAGGCAGTCCTCTCCCCTGACACCCCACTAACTAAAGTACTTTCTTTTGCCTGCCTGAGCTCGCAGCAGCCCGCCTCAGCTCTGCCGCGAGCAAAGGCGGGTGAAAGAAAGTGCTTTAGTCAGTGGGGTGTCATGGGAGAGGAGAGAATGCCTGAGCATTGCATTTATTAAAGAAAAAAGACAAAAAGGAAATTTGAAGGAAAAGAGGGAGCATGGGGTGGGGGGCATCAGAAATGGAGAAAGGGAGGAGGAAGAGTGAGCACAATGTTGCAGCTTTAAACAGAATGACAGAGTTGAAGCCTCTAAAAAATGTGCCCTCTACTATGAGGCAGGAGAACTGCGTGCCTCAACTGCCTCAGGATTTTTTTAGACCCTCGCTTAACTCTGCTCAAGCGCCTAAAAAGTCAGACTAGATGAGGCATGCAGTTCTCCTGCCTCATAGTAGAGGGCGCTTTTTAAGAGGCTTTTTTAAACAGGCAGTCATTCACGATGTGGCAGCAGCTAGCTAGTCTAACCTCAGCACTCGCCTTTTCCCATTTACATTTTTTCCTTTTCATGATTGACAGTGGTGAGGCTGTGCCTCCCCTGCCTCCCCTGACTGCACATCACTGATCCACAATCAATTGTTACTTTGTAATTATTATAAAAATGTGAGGTCGTAGGTGACTTACAGGTCTGCTGTCACAGAGGCAGTGCTACCTCTTCAAGAAACAACAACACAACTGACAGAGACAAGCACCAACTCTATCCTGCTTGGATTCAACTTCAGACTGCTTTTCACCTCCAGGCTCTTGCTGGGACTGTACTGCTTTTCTCTATCAGGGTGGCAATGTGCACTTGGGTATCATCAAATTTTGCTGATACTGTACCCAAATATTGAGAAGTAGAAGGGAAAGGATGAAACTCTCTTCCTTTTTCATATGTGAAAGTCTTGTGCACTTTACTTTTCTCCTCCACAATCATCAACTGGAACCACTTGCAATCGAGCAGGAAGCCATGGTCAATAGTACCAAAGGTTGATAAGAAATCTAAGAAAACCAGAAGGTCTGCATTTCACCTAAAAAAAGTTACCAGTCAGTATGTAAAATATAATTTTTCTCCCATACCAGGGTCTGAACTAGTGGTGGGATTCATCCAGTTCGCACTTATTCGGAAGAACCGGTTGTTAAATTTCTAAGCAGTTGGGAGAACCAGTTGTTGGAAGAAATCTCCTTTTGTTTTTTTCCACTTTACAGGATTAATCCTGTAAGGAAGGCAGGAAGGAAACATTCTAGCCTGATCTTTATTGCGCTGCTTACAGAAACTGCTTCTCCGGTTAACACTTATTACATTGTAACAGCTAAGGCAAAGCGCCCATTGACCTGAGTGATGTTGAGTTGGCCACACCCACCCAGTCACATGACTCACGCCTACCCAGCTGCTCATTAGGGCAGAGAACCACTTGTTAAATTATTTAAATCCCACCATAGGTCTGAACCATGATCCACTAGCATTAGCTGCTTCTCCAGCTGCCCCCAATGTTGGGGAAATAATTATCCATGTTGAATAGATTCATACATAGCCTTCAAAATCAGAATTTCCTGGATCCAACAAATCACACGCTATCCCTTTCTTCGCAAAGAACAGGAGGTACATGAATGTATCCACTAATGGGAAGGGACCTTAGTAGTGGGCCGCTCGGGGTTCACAAGGGTTCAGGCAATCCTCAAAGCTAGAATTTTGCCCAGTGGGTGAACCCCCAAATGTCACCCCTGGCTAGCCACACCTACCCCACCCACCCCTCCCAGGAGTCTCCATGTGGCCCATTCATCTTGCAGAGGCTCAGGGAGGGTGAAAAACGAGGCTTACCAGATGTTCCAGAAGTCCAGAAACAGGACTGTTTCCAGCCTCTGGAGGGCCTCCAGAGCCCGGGGGAGCAATTTTCACCCTGCTGGAAGCTCGAAAAGAACCTTCGGAACCTGGAGAAAGCAAAAAATGCCCCCCCCCATGGTGCAGGAGGACAACTAGGCCATGCCCACCATGGCCACACCTACCCAACAACGGGGCAGCAAACCCATTGCTGCAATTTTTGAAGGCCAGCCCTGGACTTTACAGCAAGCATCCTATCTAATGTACTGGAATTTATAGACTAAAATAAATGCCAGTTGACATTAGTGTCTGGAGATCTCTCACAAAAAAGCACATACTTTTTTAAAATCAATATAATATACAGCAATGATGATATTTGGAAGAAAACAAAAGTCTGTGCTTTTTGATGACAACACTTGACTTTGATTTAAAAGTCACACCTGATGTGGAAAAACCCCACTAATTCTCTAAACCTGTAATCATATTTAGACAATGTTCCATTTTCATATTAATGTTTAGGTGTTAATAGTGTTTTTCGGGGGGGCGGAGCCTGTCGCCGAGGAGGGCTCAACCGAGCTCTCTCAGAGATCTGGTCTGTATATCTAAATAAGATCATAGATATTACCCCTTTTTGGCTATAAAGGGGCAGGGAGTAGCTCTGTGGTTAGGGTCTATTCGTAATTCACAGCCTTTCTCTTTTTTTTTGACTGTGGATAGAGATTAGATCCAGCGTGAGCGGAGCTTTTATCTCCAGCCAGTTCTTCTCAGCTGCCTTTTTTTGCAGCCCTAGACAGGCGATCCCCCCCCCCCAGGACAAAGCAAAGTTGTTTGAAGCTAGGATTAATACGGGCGGGTCCCACTCCTGTGAGATTTATGCTTTTATTACTATCTTAAATACCAGCACCATTTGTCTTAGAGGCTTCTTTGTTTAAACGGACTTCAAAATGGCGATTTCTCTCCGTTGGTGACTGATAGGGGATGTACGTAGCCGGTTTTACCTTCCTGCAGACCGCTCCTTAACAAAATAACTTTTTTTGTTTTTTTTTGGAAACAGAGGGGAGCGAAAGCGCTGTTTATTTGTTTATTTATAATGGCACCCAGGTCAAAATCGAAGCGTCTCTCTACAAATGTGCCTAAAGAATCTGTGAATGAGCTTAAAGAATTTACACTGGAATCACAGCCCTTGTCTCCTACGCCCTCTACTGGAGAATTCTTAACACAGGATTTTTTTTTTCAAATGTTTAATGATTTTAAACAAGAAATTAAGGAATTTGTATTGGAGCTATATGGTGATTTAAAGTCTAAAATTGACCAAATGAAGGCGAATACGTTTGCAGCCGTGTCTGCCCTGTCAGATTATACCGCTGAAATAGAGAATAAATTGGAAAGTTTGGAGGAGGCTAATTCTAATTTGACTACTAATATTCAAATATTACAACAAAAAATTAGAGACACCCAAGAACAGCTTGTTATGATAAACTTTAATAAGAAGGCATTCGCAATAAGAGTCAGAGGATTCCGCGAAAAGGAGCGAGAGAATCTGAAACAGACCTTTGTTGAAGCCCTCAGCCATGCGGTGGGAAGCCCGGGACTTAACTTTGATTGGCAGATTCGGAAAATCTATCGCCAGAATTCGTTGGTAGCGGAACAGCGACAGCTCCCGAGGGACATAATCATATATTTCTCCACAAAAGAATCCAGAAACGCGATCATGCAAAAATTTTACAATAATAGATTGAGAGTTGATGGCCAGGACTTGACTGTCTTCAAAGAAATACCTTTCCAGATGTTAAAGGCAAGAAGGGACTATACCTTTTTAACTAAAGAGCTTAGAAATCATCAGATTCAATATAAATGGGAGGCCCCAGCCAGCATTACGGTCACATTTGAGAATCAAAGACTTCGTCTCAATTCTGTTTCGGAGGCTCGAGATTTCTATTACAAGACTTTGAAGGCGGGACTTCCTGATTCACTTGGAAAAGAGGAGAGACAAGCCGAAGGAGAAGGCAAGCAACAGACCACATGGCTGCAAGATGGAGGGGGTAGCTCCCCCTCCCTCGGAGAAGCAGAAAAGCGGAGTTTGAGGATTTAGACATTCTAAAATATTCACCAAAGTTGTGGATTGAATGGGGGTTTGCGACCTCTCTCCGGCAGAAAAAGCAGAATGTATTGGTGGGGTGATACTGAATGTATATATGTAAAATGCATGCAGAATGATTTACGTTGTTTAAATTTTGTTAGAAGGGAAAGTTTGAAGAGATTATTTTAAAATAGAAGGTAAACTGATTCTTGTTGAAACTATTATTTGAATATGTGGAATGATCTATGCTATTTGATTTTTATTAGAGGGGAAAGCTTGGTGAAGTTATTTTGAGCTAGATTTTAAGCTAATGTTTGTATAAATTTGATAGTGGCAGATGTTAGAGAAGCAAGGATGAGGGTGAAATGCATGCGGAATGATTTACGTATATTGGTGGGGTGATACTGAATGTATATATGTAAAATGAATGCAGAATGATTTATGTTGTTTAAATTCTGTTAGAAGGGAAAGCTGGATGACATAATTTTAAAACGGAAGGTAAACTGATTCTTGTTGAAAGTATTATTTGAATATGTGGAATGATCTATGCTATTTAATTTTTATTAGAAGGGAAAGCTTGGTGAAATTATTTTGAGCTAAATTTTAAACTAATGTCTGCATAAATTTGATAGTGGTAAATATCAGAGAAGCAAGGGATGAGGGCAAAATGCATGCGGAATGATTTACGTTGTTTAAATCCTATTAGAAGGGAAAGCTGGTCGGGATCATTTCAAGATAGAATGCAAACTGATTTTTGTGTAAAGTAATACTTGATCCACGCTGCTTAAACTTTACTAAGAAGGGAAAGTTTGGTCAGATTATTTTGAATTATTGTTTGAAATTAAGGTTAAGAAAGGGAAAGTTTGATTATTCTTCTATAAAGTAATATTTGAATATGTGGAATGATCCACGCTGCTTAAATTTTACTAGAAGGGATTATTTTTGAGTTAGATTGTATATTGATGTCTATACAAATTTGGATAAATGTTTATCTGAATACAAGGTTAAGGAAGAGGAATGGGAGAGTCTACAGGAGGTCGGGGTAAATAACAAAGAAGCAAGAGACGAGAATAAAATATAGATAGAATGACTTACACTATTTAAGCACATATAAAGATGGGGGGCTGAGCTTAACACAAAGAGTTTCTTTTTTTTTTTTTTTCCTTTTTTGGTTTTTTTTTTTCCTTTAATATATTGCTTTTATTTTTAATCCATACGAACATAAGATACTTTAGATAGAAGGCAGTGCCAGGTGTGGGCCCTGGGAAGTCGGGAGGAGTAGGGATGGGGATTTATGGGGGGTGGGTGGGTGGGTGTTAACATAGTCTCAATAAGAACAAGAATGCACTTATATACGGTTGTTCTTTTTTTTTCCTTTTCTTTTCTCTTTTCTTTCTTTAAATTTTTTTTCCTTGGTTTATTTTACTTTTTATTAGATTATAATAAACAACACTTGAATAAAGGACTACACCAAGGAGGGAAGTAGAGGGAAAGAGGAGGGAGGAGTAAGGAAGGAGTAAGGGGAATGTAAGGAGGGCGTGTTGGGAGTAAGGGGAGAAGGAAGGTTTGAGGGGAAAGGGAAGTAGGAGGGGAGCGTTAGAGGGAGGAAAGGAAAGTTGGAGGGGGTAGATGGGGTGTATGGAGGATGGAAGTGTCAGGTGGGGTTGTGAATGATGAGTTGTGTTTTCTTTTTTATTTTTTTTATTTTTTTTATTTTTTTTTATTTATTTTTTTTCTTATAGCAAATACCCTGTATATAAGTGATCGTAAAATGGAATGTGAAAATGAATAAAATATATTTTTTAAAAAAAAAGTGTTTTTTTTTAATTCACATATCAACTTTTTTTTAAAAAAAACAGGATTAAAAAAACATATTTCTTTGATCATCATTTACTGAGAACACATAGCCAGCCTTGAATCTTAAATACCTGATGGGAGTTTGAAACCACCAGTCTGGCTTGTAAAAAGTTTTGTAGTAGTTCCACCTCCTTCTTCTTAAAATAAGATTAATAAATAACATTTCATTTCATTTTCCTAGATCTTTAATATTCATTTAATATTTAATATTCATATCCATTGTAAATGAACTTTTTAAAGAAGGAGATATCCAAGTCCATAGACACATGTCCTTGCAAGACACTAAACCAAAACATTCATAGCCATATAACTTAGGCAAGTATTAATAGTGCAGTTATGATAGGTACAAATATATTTATGGATAACTGGTGCATCAAATCCCAGCTTATTTTAAATTTGTGGCTTCTATTACAAATAATTAAGTATTTTATTTAAACTATTATCTCAGAATATTTTTAATTCTGCCACTTTATTTTCTAATTTTAATAGTGGACGCCCAATAGAGCAGCACATGCTTCTGAAATTATTTCTTCTCGTTATTGCACAGGCAGATCATCATCCAGAAAGTTTGTTTAAGGTGATCAACTTACATTTGGGCCTTGGTTTGGATGCAAACTTCTGTGACAAAACTGCACAGAAAGTTGCTGGTAAAGTTGCTCAATTTTTTTTAAGTTTTATTTCTATGAGAAGATTCCAGAGTGGTGAATAGGGCCCTATGTGACTATATTATCTGAGATTCCTTTTGGCCTGTCAGCACCAAGGAAATAGATAAGTTGTCTTCTGTAACCTGTTCTTCAACCCTTGCCTTCTCTTGCTGTTGCACCTAGGAGGTGATGAGGTAACCAGTTGGATCAAGAAGATTGTTAACCTCTTGTGCAAGAGGAATTACCAATGTATTCTCAAAGGAGGCTTTAATTGCTTGTTTATTCGTATTCTATCTTTGTTATTTTTACAAATAACTCATTATGGTGAACATGTCCAATATTCTTTTATCTTCTTTTGCTCATAACATATAATCCTGTGAAGTGTGTTGGGCAGAGGGAAAACGATTCGTCATCCAATTGGCTTTCCTGGATAAGGTAGGAATTGAACTTTCTACTCTGGTACCTTAACCGTTAGAGCAAATTGGCTCTACAAACTGGTTTATAGCATTTTTCTTTTGAAGAGAACACCCCTAGATCTAAATATTTTAGATAACTAATATCCAAGGTTCTTTGTTATATGACACAATTTATAAGCCACTAAGTCCTATTGTAAAAAGGGAGGAATATAATAATAAAAAAAAACAAATTTATTCAGAAGATTGGAGTTCACACAAGATTAAGTGTAGCAGCTATTTAATAAAGGTTACATTGTTTTTCCTTTGTGCAAACCTGAAAAAATATAGTACTGCTTTAAGCATCACAATGATTGGATTCTTTAAAGCATAAAATAAAGTCCGAAAAACTTACTGCTTTAATGAACAGCAGAGAGGGGTATCACTCACTCAAACTCTGAAGCACTATAGCCCTATCAGACATAGCCCAGTGCATTAATAAGGTAAAAGATAATAACAAAGTATGTGGGAGTTGGAGAATATAAAGGATCGTGGGAAATAAATGCATATTTTGTTATGAAATCTTTGTCATTGGCCATGCCAGTTGAGTAGTCATTTTGTGACATCAGTCATCACAATACTTTTAGAATTTCTGGTCCTACACTTGTTGCTCTCCAGAAATGCTGAAATTGAATATTTACAATCCTTAAATAGCCTAATCAATATGTGTATCTGGGCAAAAGTGGTCTGAAAAGGACACCTTAGATAATGGCAAAGAAGCCAGTATCTTCTATAAGAGATAAACCCAGTGTAAGGAGAATAAGCAACCTAGAAAATTCTAGAATTTTATATTTAAATTTTTTTACCGCTTTCAAAAGTTTACTTCATAATGAGATGAGCAGACATATCAATTGAAATTTAAACAAATAAATAATCCTTACAACAATTGATAAAATATACTTTATTATGATGACCCACTTAACCAGATTTTATGTTTCATTTTAGGTTGCCCAATATTTCACAAAGATCTGTGACTTACAACAATATAATAGGCACTGCAAAAGACGGAAAAAGCATTTTTCCATTTAACCATCTAGTTACAAGGACACATATTTTCCTGGAATATCAACATCCATATCTCTAATCTGAAAAGATGCTTCTTTGTTGGAAAGTTTGCTTCGAAGTCTAAAATACACAATGTGTAGACCATTTTTGTGCAAATGAATCTTTGCAAACTTTGCAGATTGCTTCTGTAAATGAGCTTTCAAGATTACATTTCACTTTCTGGTGTAAATTGCCTCCAGAAACTGCTGCAGAACCAAACAATAAATAAGAAGAGATGCTTTTGGTGACTATGCTAAGGGAAAGGAGGATGAAGCCACTTTTCTACAACCCACTTGCAATGAGGAATCCAGGCTCCCTTCCTGAAGACATTTCTGGCCAACCAAGCATTCATCTTATAAAATACATAAATTGTAGTCGGTAGAAAGCTAGTTTCTTTTTTAGGCATAATAGGATTGAGTTTTCTTCAGGTTTACTCAACAGGTTCCAGATTATCACTTCTGATATTGTTATCTCCTCCCACTTCTCTCACAGTATAATTAAGTTCCAACTTGCCTGGTCCTATCTTGAATGACTTTCTTAACTAGACAAGACATTAATTGTAGTTTTTAGCATTTCTCTGCACTCTCAGAGAGTTGTGAGAGACTGACTGTGCAGTAGACAAATCCTTGATGATGCTTTCTTTTTTTTATTGAATCATATTTTAATAACTTTAAATAACTTTTCAGAAATAGAATATTATTTGACTGTTAAAACAAATAGACATTCTCCTTAAATCTACAAATTATGATTCAGATAGATAAATATGAGATCTTTATCTCTCCCCTACACAAAACATATATTCAGTATTTAAATCTCAAATCTTCCTGAAAATACTTTACAAAATTGATCAACATCTTCTTAAACACAGGACTTTTATTTTAATATGCTGTTCTGTTTGATGTTATTATCATTATTATCTCTTTTTTTATTTATTTTTTTTGATCTCATAACTGTTATTAATAATATGTATTTATAACAATTTTTCCCTACAGTTGACAATATACTTGAAGATTGCTTTTTTAACATCCCATAGATCCATCTTATCTTACAACGGTCCTACTTCTTCTTCCCTCCCTCCCTCTTTCCTTCCCTCATTTCTTCTCTCCTACTCCCCTTCCTTCCCTCCTTCCTTCCCTCCCTCCTTCCCCTTCCCTCCTTCCCTCCTTCCCTCCTTCCCTCCTTTCTTTTCTCCTTCTCTCTTTCCTTTCCCCCTTCCTTTCCTCCTTCCTTCCCCCCTTCCTTCTCTCCTACATTCCCTCCTTCCTTCCCTCCTTTCTTCTCTCCTTTTCTCCTTCCTTCCCTTCTTCCTTCCCTCCTTTCTTCTCTCCTTCCTTCCCTCCTTCCTTCCCTCCTTGCTTCCCTCCCTCCTTCCCTCCCTCCTTCCTGCCCCCCTTTCTTCTCTTTCTTCTCTGATGATGCTTTCATTGTTGCCTTTATTAACAGTTAACTGAGAGCTGGTACCTTCCCTTAGAATCGTAATGGCGAACCTATGGCACGCATCCCCGAAATGGCACACAAAACCATGTCATCTGGCATGTGCGGCATCGCCCGTTCCTCTTCCAGGTTTCTGGCAGACATGCGCACATTATGATCAGCTGGACTTTGTGCCTGCAGCAGTGCAGGAACTGGAAGAGCTGGTCTTCCATTTTCCAGCATGAGCATGCATGCCGGCCAGCTGATCAGCGCATGTACATGCATAATAGTAACCAGAGGATTTGCTGTTCATGCTGGAAGTTCATTTTCCAGTGCATGCATGCTCCCTGGGCAGCTTTTCTTCCTTGTCGCGGCCCAGATGAGCATGTGTGAAGTGCTCCCTTTTCAGCACTCGGTGCTGTGCACGCTCGCTCTCCCTTTTTGGCACTTGGTGCTATAAAGGTTTGCCATCACTGCCTTAGAAGCTCAGAGATTTATAACAAACTCACATCATCATGGCAGCATCACATGATGTATTGTGACTTTTTGTCCCCTTCACTAAACCGGCATGGACATGATGAGTGCATGATGCATCTGGTCTGTGGGCCATGAGTTTTTTAGCCCTGATCTATAAGCAGCTCTATGTTATTGCTAATCACCACAATTGGGTTAGATCTCTGCAGTTTAGATAGTTCCAATAAGGTCACACTCTTACTTAACATTTCTGCATCCTTATTTTTAAATTCACCTGCTTTCAGGTGAGACTCACGCAGCTCACCACAGTGAAAATGTACCCAGTTCTCACTTGATGTACTTTATAAATAGCATCCAAAGAGAAAGCATGATTAGACCACACCTCCTCCCTGTATTTTATAGATCATTTTCTAATATGTTATTCAAAACAGGCTTAAATGAATTATTGGAAAGAACTGAAAAGGAAAAAAAAGTATATAGAATAGCACTTCAGTTCCTGAAACAATAAGCTCTAAATGAATTCCATTGCAATGGAATTCTGAAAATCCTAACCATTCCTGAAAGAACATCAAAAAAGGGAAAGAGAAGAATATGACAATAAAATAGAAAAATGTGTTGAACTGCAGGAACTGATTTGTCTTCCAACAAGGAACAAGAGCTTGCCTTTTAAAAAAACCCACCACAAAACATGCATATTGCTGCAAACTCAATTTATAGTGATTGTAGCACAGTTTTGTAATTTGCATTTAAATCAGGCATCATCTTTTGCAACCAAGAGAAGGTAGCTTTTCCAAATATTAGCAAGGCACAATACAATGTCTATTGTTTTTGAATTAGTAATGAAAATTGTGCTTTTAGTACACAATTAGAAGCAATTCTCTGCAATAGTGTAAATAGTTCTCTGCATAATAGAAACATAAGAAATATTTGAGTAAAGGCAAATGTACAGATCATTTTTTTATTTTTTATATTCTACATACTTTCAGGGATTTTCCTATCAAATTTGAAGTGCAGTTTCAGTATTATAAATCAACAGAAATTCAGTTTACACAAAATTCAAAATGTACTTTTTCATATTTGTTTTAAAATTTGGTCGGTGTTGACTCTATTAGCATATTTCATTGACTTAACATTACATAAGGTAACTGTTAACTATAAAATTAATGCATGTTTTTTTTTCTTGTTACCTCAATGAGACATTAAAAGCTGATATTACCAGTGTGAATGCACCTTATTGCCAGGGTTGAACTATGGAAAACAAGCTAGCTGTAGGCAAGAACAAGTTATACAAAGCCATCATGTAGTTAGTTTCCAATCAATTTAATGTAAGAAGCAAAGATGAGTCAGAATCAAATAATTATTGGTGATACAGAAATACCCAAGAGCTTTTGAAGGCTTTGTTGCAAGCACAAAGCTAAGATGAAACAGGAAAATGTATTATATCCCTTTGTGTCCAGCAGAATCCAATGACTAGCTAAGCAGTGAAGGTATTTTAAATCTGTCACCAGCAGTTCAATGATCCTCCACATGGTGCTGAAATTTCCTTGTAAACAACAGCATGAGGAAGGGTGCAAAAGTTCAACCCATAGGCAGTGCTATGTGCAAGATGTCAATATTTTCTTGAACATAGCAGCCTACCAGCATTCCTCAAAGTAGGTGAAGTCAAATTGTGTGTACCATTTTCCCATTCAAGAGGTTTGCCACCGGTCTTGCCCAGGCTTAAAACACCATTTTTACACTTAAGAAATCTGAGAATTACTCAATAATTAGAGTTGTAGTCCCACCCTCCTTTTGAGGACTATAACCTTTGACAAGTTGCATAAAGTCAGGTGTGGCTGCTGAACTGATTGAAGTTGCATACCCTGCTGCACATGATAATTGAATATCAGTGTGAAGTTAATGGCAGAACTGCCCACCTCCCAATTTTCTCATCTGGACATGACATAGCCTTTGCTTTGGAAAGGAAAATGCATTGTACTGTAATGCATTTCGTATAATGATCCGTTTGAGACCTTAAAAGTTAGCAGTTTGGAATATGGACATTGTGCTTCTCATTTGTTCATAGTTCGAATACCATGTTCTTTTATAGCCATTTTAGGCTTTCTCCCATGCAGCTGCACACTCTTAGAGTTATTGTTTTACATATAGGACAATAACTCAGTGCTACATGACCTGTTAAATTTGGCTGTATAATTACCTAACTGGATACACTGAAAACCTTAATATCAACTTCATGTTGAACTATGAAGGCAGAGCCAACATTCCATATATTTTCAACTTGGCGATTGCACAAGAAAAAGAATAAGTTTTTAACTAAGTAATTGTGATGGGTCAACTATCACAGGTCTCTTGCATCCTCCCCTAGACATAATTTTTCAAAGAATTTAGTAGACAGATCAGCTGCAGATCATAAGGTAAGGGTAAAGGTTCCCCTCGCACATCTGTCCTAGTCGTTCCTGATTCTAGGGGGCAGTGCTCATCTCAGTTTCAAAGCCGAAAAGCCAGTGCTGTCCAAAGACATCTCCATGGTCACGTGGCCAGCATGACTAAATGCCAAAGATGCACGGAATGCTGTTACCTTCCCACCAAAGATGGCTCCTATTTCCCTACTTGTATTTTTACATGCTTTCGAACTGCTAGTGGGCAGAAGCTGGCACAAGTAATGGTAGCTCACTCGGTAACGTGGTGCTAGGGATTTGAACTGCTGAACTGCCCACCTTTCTGATCGACAAGTTCAGCATCTTAGTCACTGAGCCACTGCATCCCTTGCAGGTCATAAAGTAATCTGTAAATATAATTGTATTCTTTAAATACTACAAATCTGCCAACCATTTTCCCAGAACGCTTTCTGAAATCAAGGTTTCTTTTTCTTTGCCAAAAATTCATTACATTACTTTTAAACATACATGTTCTTTCCCCCGCCCCCAAAAAAATCATCTTTGTTTCTCAATCCTACAGAAGAAAAGTTAGAACTGCTATTCCTGGTACTCAGAATAGCCTTTTAAATCAAAAGACTTGTAATTTTATTAGTAGAGTGCAGTTAATCTTTCAAATGCTGTAAGAAATCATCATATTTCATAATTTAAAATATATGAAATCAATAAATTAACCCTATGTAATTCTGACATTATAGAACATTTCTATTCTGAATTTTACTTTTGTCCTGTTCCTTTCAAATGGATGCATTTTGTGAGCTGGTCATAAAAGTAATATTTTGTAATCTTTTAGAAAGATTTCAAATTATACTTTGAGACAATTTAATCCGCAACATGTGTCTGCTAATAGCTATTAATTGATGAATTACCAAAATAACTATACAAACATCTAACTGAAAACAAGTATAGAATGGTTAAGCAATGCTGTATTTAATCCCAAATTAAATCCATCCCTGAATGATAGATAAAGGAAAAGCAAAAAGTGCAAGAAAGTTTGGAAGTGACTAAAGAATAGAAAAGAAAGTAGAAAGATATAATGAAGTGGCTTTTGATAAAATATAAGTACAATTATATTTTAATCTGTGTCTCTAAAGTGTATACTTTTTTCCATTATGTATCGTGACTAATCATCAAAGCCATAAATCACCAAAAAAATCATTTTTATACAAAAATTCCATAAGAGAGAAGGTCAAGGCTTTTTAGAACACTATCATCTGAAATATTTTAAAGAGAATGCACATATAGTTTTCACTTTAATATGAATACATGAAATAGCACATTAGGAGAACTATTTCTTATGAATAGTGTACTATATTACCAATTTTCCTATTTTTTTCTACCATATACAAGTGTGTTTTCAACTTTGCAAAGTTGCAAAGAAGAAATGAATAGATAGGATGAAATAGAATTACAGAGTTGGAAGGGACCTTGGAGGTCTTCCAATCCAACCCTCTGCTTAGGCAGGAAATCCTACACTACTTCAGACAAATGGCTGTCCAACATCTTCTTAAAGACTTCCAGTGTTGGAGCATTCACAACTTCTGGAGGCAAGCTATTCCACTGATTAATTATTCTAACTGTCAAGAAAGTTTCTCCTTAGTTCTAAATTGCTCCTCTCCTTGATTAGTTTCTACCTATTGCTTCTTGTTCTACCTTCAAGTGCTTTGGAGAATAGTTTGACTCCCTCTTCTTTGTGGTAACCCCTGAGATATTGGAACACTGCTATCTTATCACCCCGAATCCTTCTTTTCATTAAACTAGACTTACCCAGTTCCTGCAACCATTCGTCATATGTTTTGAAGAATAGGTTAAGGTTTCAAAGATTTTTCTTATAATCCACAGAAAGACACATATAACTTTATTATCAGCCCAGATCTCTCAAGTGTATGTCAAAATTAGAATTGTCAAACTGATTTTGTTCTTAATTTCAAAGAACACTACCTATTTCTGATCAGCACAATCTTGAAATAAACAATGACTTCCTTAAGACATATTTGTCTCTTTAAACATTCTTTCAGATTTTAAATCATAAGAGCTATTTTCTCTTCCTTTTTTATTTAAGGGTATTTAGGACTGATTAGTTGATTGAGCCTTCAAGTAAGTCTTAAGTTCTGGTGACTTCCTGGATTATCCATGCTGTTTTCTTTATTTCTAATAGTAGTTTGCCATTGTCACATTAGTTCTAATGCAAAACTAGAACTCATACTACTGGCCCAAACTAGAAATCAATAGTGGCAAATTTGGGAGAGCCAAATCTATCAGGACAGTAAAATATGACATGAGAAGCAGTGGATGTGCTCATTCATAATATTTAAAAAAAATTTGTAGACCATGTAGATCATCTCTATTTAAAACTGTGATGAATGTAAATTATAGTTAAAGAAATAAATCAAATTCAGAAGCTGTATCTTGAAGGATATTTAATGTATTTTTGAAATGTGTGTAGTTGAAGCAACACAAAAATATATTTAATATATTTAGTATCAGCAACAGTTTGAGCAGCATGAAAATGTGGTTAACCAGTAACATTACTGATGGATGGATGGCTTGTGGCTTTTTTATGGTATTAAGTAACAGTTTATGACCATATTGAACATCACTAGTCTATTCATCCTGGCAATAAATATGTATTAACATGTGCATTATGGTTGGTGTGGCCAAAGGTGGTTGATAGAGACTTTATTATAGGAATATATTGTAGTTAGATACTTTTTCTTAGGTGTCTATTGCTAAGTCCATATATAGCACAACAGGTTTCTTTGATTTTGCCTTAGCATAATACAAGTAGAGCTCACTTAATGACTGCCTTGTTCAGCAGTCATTCAAAGTTAGCAAGATGCTGAAAAAAATAACTTTACAACCAGTGCCTGCATTTGATATGAGTATTCCCATGTAAACCCTGCATTTTTTTCTTTCTTCCAGGCTCTTCCACATCTTGTTAATGTCCAATGATATTCAAACTAGGTATTTTGGTAACAGTTCTAAGGTTTGGTACCACTTTGCATTCCCTTTCCATGCCTGTGGCCTTGGATCTCTCAACTATTGTCTTTGATCTCTAGTTGGCACTTCTGGTTCCTGTCATCCCACCTCCCTATATTGCCCCATTATCCCTCCCATCCTTTTTATGGCAGAAAAGCTGAAGCAATGTGATGGCAGATCTGACACTGATACTGTTTTATCTTCCCTGATAAGGCAGAGCTATGAATTACAAGAGCCGAGGTGGCGCAGTGGTTAGGGTGCAGTACTGCAGGCCACTTCAGCTGACTGTTATCTGCAGTTCAGTGGTTCTAATCTCACCGGCTCAAGGTTGACTCAGCCTTCCATCCTTCTGAGGTGGGTGAAATGAGGACCCAGACTGTGGGGGCGATATGCTGACTCTGTAAACCGCTTAGAGAGGGCTGAAAGCCCTATGAAGCGATATAGTTTGAGTTTGAGTTTTAAGTTTGAGTTTTATTAGAATTTGTAGGCCGCCCTTTTCCCTGAGGGGACTCAGGGCGGCTCACATAAAACTGGGAAGGGGGGAACACAAACATCAAGATAGAAGACATGTAATAAAATGGTAGGCAACATACATTCATCATTCGGGAGGGGTAACTATCCTTATCCCCAGGCCTGACGGGCGAGCCAGTTCTTCAAGGCTATGCGGAAGGCTTGGACGGTGGAGAGGGTACGAATCTCCACGGGGAGCTCGTTCCAAAGGGCCGGGGCTACTGCTGAGAAGGCCCTCCTCCTTGTGGTTGCCAGCCGACACTGGCTGGCCGATGGAATACGGAGGAGGCCTAGTCTATGGGATCTTATTGGTCGCAGGGAGGTAATTGGCAGAAGGCGGTCTCTCAAGTATCCAGATCCACTGCCATGTAGGGCTTTATGGGTGATTAATAGCACCTTGAAGCGCATCCGGAGATCGACAGGCAGCCAGCGCAGCTCGCGGAGGATGGGTGTTATGCGGGTGAATCGAGGTGCACCCGCAATCACTCGCGCGGCTGCGTTCTGAACTAGCTGAAGCCGCCGGATGCTCTTCAAGGGCAGCCCCATGTAGAGCACATTGCAGTATTCCAGCCTAGAGATCACAAGGGCCCGAGTGACTGTTGTGAGAGCCTCCCGATTCAGGTAGGGTCGCAACTGGCGCACCAGGCGAACCTGGGCGAATGCCCCCCTGGTCACAGCCGTTAGGTGGTGGTCAAATGACAGCTGTGGATCCAGGAGGACTCCCAAGTTGCGAACCCTCTCTGAGGGGTGCAAAATTTGACCCCCCAGCCTGAGTGTTGGAATATTAGTCAAATCTTTGGGAGGAAAACACAACAGCCACTCGGTCTTTTCTGGGTTGAGCACAAGCTTGTTAACCCTCATCCAGTCCATAACGGCCTCAAGACCCCGGCTCATCACATCTGCCGCTTCATTGAGTTGGCACGGGGCGGACAGATACAATTGAGTATCGTCCACATATTGATGGTATCTAATCCCGTGCCTGCGGATGATCTCTCCCAGCGGTTTCATGTAGATGTTGAATAGCAGGGGGGATAAGACCGAACCCTGAGGCACCCCATAATTTAGGGGCCTAGGGGACGATCTCTGCCCCCCCACTAACACCGACTGCGACCTGTCCGAGAGGTAGGAGGAGAACCACCGTAGCACGGTGCCTCCCACTCCCACCCCCCGCAGTCGTCGCAGAAGGATACCATGGTCGATGGTATCGAAAGCCGCTGAGAGGTCAAGGAGGACCAGGATGGAGGAATGTCCTTCATCTCTGGCTCTCCAGAGATCATCAATCAATGCGACCAAAGCGGTTTCTGTGCTGTAACCGGGTCTGAAGCCTGACTGGAAGGGGTCTAGGTAGTTTGCTTCCTCCAAGGACCGTTGGAGCTGAAAGGCCACCACCTTCTCAACAACCTTCCCCAAAAAGGGAAGGTTGGAGACAGGACGATAGCTATTAAGAACAGCTGGATCCAAAGATGGTTTCTTCAGGAGGGGTCTCACCACCGCCGCTTTCAGTGCGGCGGGGAGGTTCCCCTCCCGAAGGGAGGCGGTCACGACCGCCTGGATCCAGCCTCGTGTCACCTCACTGCAGTTCGTAACCAGCCATGAGGGACACGGATCCAGAACACAGGTGGAGGTACTTACAGCTCTCATGGCCTTGTCCACATCCCCGGGGGTAACGTCCTGAAACTCAACCCAGAGCTGTTCTACTTGGTCCCCCTGTGCCTCGGCTGGAACTGCGGGGGTGGAGTCCAAGTCCGACCGAAACCGAGCAATTTTGTCCGCTAAGAATTGGGCATACTCTTCAGCCCTGCCCTGCAAGGGTTCCCCCGCCTCCCTTTTGTTCAATAGGGAGCGGGTTATCCTAAACAGGGCGGCTGGACGGGACTCAGCGGATGCAACCAGGGTAGCTATGTGCGATCTTTTTGCTGCCCTAAGTGCTCTGGTGTATTCAGACTTATATATAAGTCTAACTGCTATTGCTATTGCTACAAGAAAATAAATAGACACATAATGGGGAATGCATACCGAAAGCAATAGCACTGGGAGCTCCAGACATGTGTGGGACTGGAAGGCTAAAGCACACTACAGAATCAGCCCAATATATTCCCTGTGTGCCTACTTACTCTCTTATAATCCCTTTCTCTCCAATCTTTCTACTTTGTGAGGGGAGGGAAATAAAAAATGAGTCAGGCACAGGAGAGATTGCCTACCAAGTTCACTACCCTCACACACAGCAGATAGATGTTTAAACAAGTGAGAGCTGGGGAAAAAATATTGGGACACTTTATATATTGTTATCATTTATCCAACCATTGTGGCCATTACAGATTACATGATAACATGTTATATGAGGATAACATTCTCATTCAAAGAAGACATAGGAGATGTGAGCTTTTGATAAGACATGTTACCTTATATGTATAAATTAGGATATATGGCACATGTAAATCTATAAATGTAACTGAGAAAAACTACAGAAATATTGCAGTCACTAATGTAAATCCTCACTTTTTTCTGACTCATATGACAAATCAGATATTCCAGTTAATACCATTAATTTTTGGTTCGTGATCTCATAAACCAAGTCTGTCAAATCTTTATTCCTAAATTAACAGCTAGTAAGTATGCTCATTCCCTTAAGTGAATTCAAAAAATCTCAGTCTTCAACATTGACACAATGATGCAATGAAAAATCCAATTACACTGAGCAGCAAAGTATCCTTATGAATTATTTTAATATGAAGTCCAGTGTCCAGGCAAAGAAGGAAAAGGAGTAGAACACAATCAGAAGTTGTCATTACAGCCAATCTCAGTAATTTTAGCCTTTCTGGGGAGTTCATTTCAAGATCTTGTTTATCTAGTAGGTCTTCAACTTCATTGAAAGGCTCACATCAGATGAATGAAAAGAGGACTATTCAACAGCTTTATTAAGGCTAAGAAAACGGATTTTTTTTAAAAAAAAAACTGGAATCTCTCCCCAGTTTGCACTCACAGAGGATTAAATAGTATTTCTGAGGAAAGCATTATGAAACAAATCTTTTGTGACTGTGAGCCAAGACCATCAGGATTTTTTTAAAAAAAATCAGCCATGAATTTTAGCAGAATCAAGCCTTGAATCTACTATGGACTCCCATAGCAGTTTCTACATCCTTCTCCAGTATTGATTTTGTTTATGACCTTCAAGCTTCTTTGAGTATAAAGTGCCTTTGGCCTGGAAAACAGTGAAAGGTAACATAATAAGATATATTAGATAGTCTGGTTCTGTCAACCTCCCATCTTGGTCAATTAGAAAAGAAAGATTCCTGGCTCATGATTAGCCAAAGTTGTTACAGAAGAGGCAAAAGTGGATCAGAGATTTTCACATGCAAAATATACAGTTAACTTTCCCTTCTTCCTGGTCAACCCCCTGGTTATGAGTCAAAGTCCACTTAGGTTTTAACAAATTATTTGGGAAATAGCAATAGCACTTAGACCAGTGTTTCTCAACCTTGGCATTCGCTGGCTGGGGAATTCTGGGAGTTGAAGTCCAGACATCTTCAAGTTGCCAAGGTTGAGAAACACTGACTTAGACTTATATACCACTTCATAGTGCTTTTACAGCCTCTCTAAGCAGTTTACATATTGCCCCCTACAATCTGGGCCCTCATTTTACCCACCTCGGAAAGATGGAAAGCTGAGTCAACCTTGAGCCTGTGAGATTTGAATTGCCGAACTGCTGAACTGCAGCTAGCAGTCAGCTGAAGTAGCCTGCAGTGCTGCACCGAAATGGTCCCTGCCTTTGTGTGCTTGCCAGCTCAGCATTGTTCTAGTGCAGTGTTTCTCAACCTTGGCGACTTTAAGTCCTGTGGAAGCTGGCTGAGGGATTCTGGGAGTTGAAGTCCACAGGACTTAAAGTTGCCAAGGTTGAGAAACACTGTTCTAGTGTGATCTTGAGGAGGCTAGTGCTTCCCACAGGATGGGACAGCTTGGTTTCAATTCTTCCTGGCTACTTCCCTGCATCCTTACCCTCACTGGTCTCTCTCCCCACCCCCCCAGTTACAGATGTCAGGCTGTCAGCTTGCAATGCGTAGTTTATCAGAATGGCAGCCATGACTGGTTCCACTGCTTTCCAGGAGAAATTTAATGGCAAGGGAGATACCAGCTTAGTTCTTTTTTTTCAGAGAGAAGAAGCATGTTTTCTTTTGAATTTTCAACAGTATAAATCCATTAGGAAAATAGGACAGGCAATTTCTTCATTTCCACCACACCTGTACAGAGGCTGGACAAACAAAGGAAGGCAAACTGAGACATAATCAGTTTGGCATCTTATCTTATAGCTGACAACTTCATTTCAATTGAAAGAAAACCAAGAAGAAGGCTCCCAGAATTGCGACATAGATACAGTTTAGATCAGCCCAAAATTTGTCAGCCTGAAGATCAATTCAAGAACTTAACATCACTGCATAGCTAAAACTATTCTTTTTAATTGCAATTGGCTATAACAGAATCTTGCAAGTCAGATTGTTAGAGAGAAGTGTATCAGAGACATATCCAAACATTATCTGGACATTCTAAAAAAAAAATTACTCCTTGTTATCTTGACAACAGAACTTTAGGATCTCCAACCAAGGTTATCTTCCTTATTCTTTACACCACCACACTGTGAGCTTTATTAATTCCTGGTTTCTTCCAGATACATGAAGGGACAGATTTTTTGTGGACTCCCTTCCCTTGACAATATCTGCAAGCCCAATATCAGATCAGGTAGAGTGGGCGTATTTTAGGTCCTCTCTATTAAATGAAGTAATCTGATGGAACTTTCTCCTTGGCTATGGTTGCTCTATGGAATAACTTTTTCCCCACAATATGGAAATCTCTACCTTCTTAGCCTTCTATAAGGCCACAAAGACCTAGCACTTCTCCTAGATAATGGATTGGAATTGAAGTTGTGCCCAGCACGTATGTATTCGGGATAGGAATATTATGGAGCCTTGACCAGGTGTAATGTTTTTACTTTTGTTGAGTCTTGTTATTTTTGTATATTGTATATGATCACAAGAACCACCTCAGGTTATATTTTATATGCTGGGTAGCTAAATAAGCATTTTAAAAAATAAATAAAAGTATAAAAATAAATGAAATAAAAACAGACTCTGCCTTAATGAATTTATTATAAATGAAGGTTAAAAATTCTATTTGCAGTTTCCTAGATTCTGTATTTATCTCAAAGACTCGCATAAAAGGTACTTTATTGAACTCAAAGTAATTTAAAGGGGGGGACTCTGTCACAATGTTAAAAAGAATTATGGGGGAAATTATTCAGCTTCTGAATTGGAAAGTTATTTCAAGGTGAAATGCAATGTAAGGTTGTGATACATATGTATCTAACTCTAGCAATGTATCTTCCACCAGTCTTTCAAACATTGATTTTTAACCATGCTTCAAATCATATTATATCAAAATCTTTATTGTGGCCCTTAAGCTATAGAACACAACAATAAAAATACATAAAACTTTAATTAATACAACTAAAAAGTAGGCATAAATGTGCTAAAATTACATAAAATAAATGAACATTTATGTACCAATATCAAACATTACTCCTTTGAAAATGTATTTTTATTTATTTAAAGAGAGAGTGTAACTCTGAGCCAGATACAACATAAACAACAACAATGATGATGATAGTGGACATTGCAGTGCCTGCACATAGCAGAATAGAAGGAAAAAACTGGAGAAAAATCACAAAATACAAAGACCTGTGTATAGAAGTAGAGTGGCTATGACAACAGAAAGCAAAGACAGTAACAATAATACTAGTTCAAGGCCACCTCTTGAACACCTCCAGCATTAACAAAATCACCATCAGTCAACTGGAAAAGGCAACTTTACTCAGAACAGGTTCCAATGACGGCTGCTGCTACTGCTGGTTTGCTCAGGGATGCACTGTGCACGTGCACGCTTGATGCACACTATGCATGCATGCGCAGTACTGAAAAAATGCTTCTGCGCATGCACAGAAACAAAAAACAAAATGGTGGCATCTATGGTGCAGCCGAGAGAACTGGTTTGGGGGCATGGCAGGCTGAGTTACTACCTACTCAGCCAAACCAGTTCGAACTGGTAGGAACCCACCTCTGGGTTTCATCTTGAGATAATACTTTTAATAGCAACAAAGAACATCTTCCTATCTCAGTCCTTGAGAACAGCTCAGTGAGTGGGTAAAAATGCCAAATCCATTCTAAACATTTGGCTGATGAACCATAGACCGACATAGAATAACAGAGTTTGAAGAGACCTTGGTGGCTTTCTAAGCCAACGCCCTGCTTGAGCAGAAGGCCCTATATCATTCTGGATAAATGGCTGTCCAATCTCTTCTAAAAGCTTCCAATGATGGGACACTCACAACTTCTGAAGGAAAGCCATTCCACTGGTTATTTGTTCTCACCGTCAGAATTTTTCTCTTTACTTTTAGTTTATTTATCTTTTTTATTAGTTTCCATTCATTTTTTGTTGTTGTTGTCTTGCCTACTGGTGCTTTGGAAAATAGTTTGACTCTCTCATCTTTTTGATAGTCCAGTGCGTAGAGTAGCAATAAATCAAAATAAAATCACAACCAATGGAACTGAAATGCCAAATGTCCTAATTATCAAGAGACATCAAGATGAAACCTACAAGAACAGATTTTCCAGTGCCATTCAGATTTTTTTTTAATGTGGCACCAAGAACCTTCTAGAACCTATATCTAAAAGAGACAAATTAGATTCTAAGGATGTAACTTTGTTCATTAGCTTCAGATGCCCAGCCTCATCATAAAACAGCCCACAGTGTTCCTCAGCACTGAAATATATCATGGAAGATTGAGTATACAACCTCAAGTTTAGTTTCCATAAGAAATCATAATATATTACCCTGTTTCCATGAAAAAGATATTGAGAATTTCATGTGTCAACTGTAAAGTATTATCATAAAGCTTCCATCTTTAGACTGGCTCCTTAGAAATTTGTGACCAAGCTCCAGTACCTCCATCTAGCATTGCCATCAGATGATAGGAAATTATAGGAATTATACCAAATAGGCATTATTCCCATCTTTTTTCATTATGAGAAATATCAAGCCACTGCCTACCACAGAATTAAAGAAATAGTTTGTCCATTACAAATTAAATACAACAGTGAACAACGAAGACAAATTAACTGTAATAGGATACAAATGAAATAAAGCGTTTTGTCTTTCATGACAATGTGTACAAATGCTGTCATTTGGAAAGCCTCCTTTAAATATTTTTACTGAAACACTTTCCTTCTGGCATTTGGCAAGGAAAATTTAGCAATACATGCAGGACCATACAATATTCTCTCACAGAAGTATCCGCAATTGTTATTCTCTGAACAAAAAAATAAGTTCCCTTATTTGTATCTATTTGTTACAAAATGATAGCAAAATGGCAAGTGTGCTATGACTTCATTGAGAAAAAGAAACATGGGGTAATTTATACCTTAATATCTGACCACCAAAGTACAAAGCTTGTTTTATTTGAGTGATGATGTGTACATGTATGGTGTCATTTGAAAGGCATCTGTATCTCCCACTGCAGTCATCTACATTTCCTTGTCTCAACAGCTTATAGATGAAACATACCCACTGAATTCATTCAACGTGAAGTAAAATATATGTATGCTTATTATTTTTGCTACATTGTTAACTATATATAACTAGCATACTTAATAGAAAGGCATCCATGTGCCAAAATGAGTGAAGGTAAAAGGAAATAAATCTGATTCACATTCACAGATGAAATCTAACAGACCTCATATTCTCAGCTGATTTTGAAACTACGTATTCCACAATATGAAATATTTGTATGGAGTTTTTTTTTAAGCTGTTCTTGGATTCTGAGCAGGTTATATTTTTAAAAGAAATGATTTTCAAAATGAAATCTATTGTTTTAATGGATAAGCCTGTTTTCAAAAGAATAGTCTGCTGATCCCCACGCCCCACCCCCTCATTGGCACTGTCTCAGGCAGATCATATTATGCACAAGAAGTTGTGTACATGAAGTTAGTGCTTTGTAGATAATCTATTTTGGCTGCATATTCACATTTCCCAAGCAAATAACTTTTCTTTGTTCTTCCTTATATCTAGAAGAAAACACATCCTATTACCTGGAAATTAGCTAGTGTACACTTCTGTGCTGCAATATTCTGAAAGTTTTATTGGCAGCATGATGTTTACCCAAATCAAGACAATGTTACAAACTACTGAAGGAGTGGGGAAAAATCTCACAATTTGGGGTTTTGTTGTAAAGTTCTTCTAAAAGGCCTAACACGAGGAAGCGAAATGCAGGCAGATGTTGTCTCTAGACTAACTCAAGTAAGCATTTCTGCAACACATCTTCCAAAACACCAACAAAACCCACTTCCTTTCTCAAATCATTTTACTTGCAGTCTTTTCTAATAAGACCTTTGTCTTGACAGATGTTCTCAGTATTAGGAACAGGAGGCAAGGGAGAATTCAAAAACTGCTAAGTGTTTTCCCTTAATCATGAGCTGGAGTCTTCTGTTTTGTCTTCACTTGCTGCCATTAACTGCCTGTCAGAAGAGGCAATGACTTCCCATCTGGAGCTATCCTGATGCTTCAGTGACCACTAACAGGAATAAACCTGGCTCTACAGCATTCCATATTCCATTAGGGGATGAACTGGATTTTGTAATAAAAATGTCACAATAACTGAACCAAGCAAAAACCCTAGAGAGACGTTGTTTAATCATTCTCTACCGCCAGATGTCAAGAATCTTTCCTGGTTGCCATCAGATTCCTGTTGACATTTGTTCAGACACATGGTGCTCAAAAGGTTTGTGTGTGCGTGTGTGTGTGTATGTGTGTGTGTGTATGTGTGTGTTTGAATGCATGTGTCTGCATATGTAAAAAATTACGGAAAAGGAAGTTCTGGCTTTACCAACTGATATTTGATAAACTGCTGGGTAAAGAGATATTGAAAAAGCAATAAGCTTGACAATTCTGTTAAAGCTTGATAAAAATGCTGCCGGTCTTTCCAAACTGCAATGAGCAAATCAACACTTCCTTGTTAATCATGTCAGGAGAAATAAGATGTGGCTCTTAGTTTGCCTTGGGTGCTGAAACGATCTTGCTCGGCTCGGTTGGAGAAATCTGAGAATAAACAACTTCATCACACTCAGAAGAATCTGCTTCTTGGGGGCAAGCAAAATATTCTACCATACACCTAACTGTCCCACTGATAACATAGACCTGCCCTGTGTAATATTTGCAAGAAGTAAAGCAAATTCTGCTCTACATTTTTACTTATCTGCATTACCTGGGAGTAAATAAGCTTGATCCTACCACCAATGTTGCTCAGAATATTGCTGCTGGTTCTGCCCACTGTTTATAGACTATTAGGACCAGTTAACTGAAGGAGGAAATTAGTTATTTAGTTCTTAAGATCCAGTTAGATATTATTATTATCACAGGAAATTCCTCATGCATAAACAAGCATCATTGTGTACATCTGATATATATCTTATATAGTCTGGTAAGAATTGTGTTGCATTTTATTTATGCATTTATGAGCCACTGTGCCACAGTGGTTAGAGTGCAGTACTGTAGGCTACTTTTGCTGATCACCGGCTACCAGCAGGTTGGCAGTTCAAATCCCACCAGGCTCAAGGTTGACTCGGCCTTCCATCCTTCCCAAGTGGGTAAAATGAGGAGCCAGATTGTTGGGAACAATATGCTGACTGTAAACTGCTTAGAGAGAGCTGTAAAGCACTATGAAGCAGTATATAAATCTAAGTGCTATTGCTATTTATGTTACATAACTATTATAAGCTGTTCAGATCAAAGATGATCAGATTAATTATGTTCTTCTCAGCTACATTATTAAACCTTACCATGATTTATTCTATTGCATATTCATAGAATGAACATATAGGCCTAATCCATCTTGGGGGAAAAAGCCCTTAAATCAAGAATATCTGAAAAGAGGATTTCAAGAAATAATTTGCATGTCTGTCTTTTCAAATCAAGAATTTTTTGATTGCAATAATAAATCCCCTACATAATATTAATATTTATGTGCATTGTTGCTTTATATGTGCTCTCTGCTTATGTCTAATATAACAATGTGACATGTTGTTGAAACCCCACATTGACCTTTTCATTATGCTGCACTTCAGCTGACAATCTTCATTTCCTTTTTAAATCATTTAAAGAAGGACAAGAAGAAGCAACAATTGAATCTTTAAAAGGCCAAATGATCATAATCCAAAACACAAAATTTACTTTTTTTGCAAGTTATTTTTTAAAAAATGGACACAAATCATTTTTAATTTAAAAAAAACACATTTGTATTTTCCCCAATTCCAAAATTATAACATTATAAAATGTTGTATAAGATTGTATAAAACATATAAAATATGCATATAACGTTTAAAGAGCATGGCTTCCTAGAGTTATCCTAGTAAGTATTTGCATATGTTAAGTTTCCTACTGCTAAGAAGGAACATTTTGCTCATGTATACATATAAAGAGTAATAGAAATAACTTGGTTTATAATGAGTTCTGACAAAGCTTATGAGTGATCCAGTCTTCCAGGGAACTCACAACTTCTGTTCTGTTTAGAAAAGTCATTATTTGCATATTCACTCTGGGTTGGTCATTGGGACCAGAAGTTTAGTCTTTCAAGTCATTATTTGCTTGAGTTATCCACCCATCATTTGCACTCCAATTATTTTTACACAGCATACCCAACCCAAGAGATGAAATCAACCTAACAGGTAAAATCGCTTTGAAGAGTGCACTGAACAGAAGAAATCAGGTCTTTGCAACTTAGATACAGTCCATGCTAAACATGTGCTGTAGCTTTAGGCACATATTTCTGCTTCTATGCATTTAACGTAACTAATTTTAACATAACATCATTTCAGTATTCCTAAATCCGAAGGTAAAAATATCTTATCCAAAATTTGTCAGAACAGAATCTACAATAACTTTTCACACTACTTGTTTTATATGAAATTGTTTTAATACACATTTAGAATAAATATCTTCTAAACACCAGTGTGGAATAAGATATCATGAATCAAATTTCAGTTCAGCCTGTAAAGGTAGTCCATAATTTAGCTGTCTTCTTTCAGGCTAGCCTATCTCACGAAACATCTTTAAAAAAAATTATTTTGAGGCAGGCTTATTATTTTGAAAGAAAGAAATATCCATTTTTTTTCTCCAAGTCATATCAACAGTAGAATTATCACACATGAACTTCTCTTTTATATATGTAATCTAAGAATTATTTATCAGATAAAAATTCACTGATGCACACTTTAAACCGTGGCCATAGTTACCTCTTTTTATCTTTTTATAATTACTAAAAATCTACAGCTCTTTAAAATCCAGGGTCATTTTAATACGAAAAGTAACTATTCTAATTAAAATAGAATAGATGAGATCCAAAGCAGCACGAAACATGTTTATAACCTTTGACTTATCAAAAATATTTTATCCTAAAAATAATAATTAGGGTATATCAAGAGTCAGTCAAATGAGAAGAAAAAAATTATCTTTAGGGGCTGCCATAAAAATGACCAACACCAGTGCTTCAAACCAAAAATTTCTTACATATGATGATACTTTGTCTAATTGCCTCAAAGAAAACTTTCACATTATTCCAAAGTGGATTTTCAACCAGTTCGTCAATACAGAAGTATCAACAGGCAGATTGTCAGAAAGGTTTTAAAAAGGGGGGAACAAGTTGACAGAGTTTTCTCTGAGTGATAACTTTATTTAAGCACTGAATTTCAAATTCTAGGTGGAAATGACCTCAGTGAGATCATTTATGCAATATATTAGTAGGATCCCCAGCTACTTAAAAGAACTCCATGCGTCCACAATTCAATGTGTATGTTCCTAAGCTGCCAACTTTCCTTTTTCTTTTTCTTACAAAGATTCCATTCTACATTGAGCATTCTAAGAAGCAGCGATTAAAAAGAAGCATTTGTTTCTGGAGGGAAAGGAGTAGAGAGGGCTGTCACATCAAGTATGTCACTTTGTTCTCATGAAATATATCATTTGTTTTATATGAATCATGCAGGCCATGCCCAGGACTTAAAATTCACACCCATAATATAATTTTTAAATCAGATTTACTTACCAATTTCCCTAGAGATTTGAGTGAAAGCTTCTACACCGCTTTCCCCATAGTTCCCTTCTGATGCCAGTGTTGACACATAGTTCCATCCAAGCGCTGTCACAATGTCAACCATAGCTTGGGCTTGATAGGAGTCTGGTGGGACCACGCGAGAGAAAAAATCATACCTGGTGTTATCACTCAGTTCTGGAGCTGTAGATGCATAGCTGATTTGAGGTATCTGCAAAGAATCAGTATGAGAAACATATTTCAAAAACCGAAAGGTTGACTTGTAAAGATAATAATGATGCAAAAAAAAAAAAAAGAGGGCTCTTCTTTTTAACATATGCTCAAGCAGAGGCTGGACAGACAACTGCTATACGTGAGGAATTGGATTCCTGCAAGGAGCAAAGAATGGGGCTCGATGCTTAAAAAGCTCTTTACAGTGCTATAATTCTAGGTTTCTATGAATCATAGAAGCCATGATTCTATGAAAAAGTGCTGTTTATAAAGCAACAGCTTTAGATAAGAAATTATTTCCCAGTTATGACAGATTATTGTATATAAAAGAACAAATGTGACAGGAAAGCAGACTATAGTATCAAGGCCAAGTCATAAATAGTAAAGTAATCTCTTAATTTTTTTTCTTTTTACGACCCTTAAATCCCTTTATTTGGAGTGAGGTCGAGACAACTGAGTGAAGCTGAGGGTTTACTGGCCAGATGCCCTTCCTGATGCCAACATAGAGTTTGTACCAGATATTTTCTCTTGGTACCCTGAGAAAAAAAAACTGTCAATGCCTAGGATTGAACTCTCAACCTTCCAAGTGGGAGACAAGAATCTTCCCCTCTAGTTCACCATGACACTCTATTAAACTGATCTATTAATATCACAGTTAAATCTTGTTTCAAATTTTGTTCATTTTAAATAGCTCATTTTTTATTCATTTTGTTCATTCACCACAAAACAGTGGCAAAAGCATGATTATTTAACTTACTGAAAGAGAATTTTTCTCTTGAGTCAGTTGCCCAGGAGAAAGTAAGTAAAGTAGAACCTCTCATCATGAATGCTTCTAACCACGAACAAATCAGGTTCCAACCAGAGTTATAGAACAAATTATGGTCATGACCAGAGGTTCTACTGTAATTGTATTATTTTCTATCAGTAGCTGCAACTGTTTTTATGTTTTTATACATTTAAGTTAACTGTGGTTAACAAATTGGCTCATATTTATTTATTTGTGCAGTGGACAATCTCATCAACTGACTCTGCAGTGAACAAAATTTACAAAATAAAAACAATTAAAATAACACAGTAGGCCTGTCAAACTGGGAGCCTGTGGGCCAGATACGGCTCGCCCAGACAACGCCAAGCCTCATCCAGGCCACGTCTACCCAGACCCCGCAAAGCCAAAAAACATCCCAATACATTGTATACGTCCCAATATGCCCCAATATGCCTATGATGTGATTGGGTTTTATACCCTGTATTAGAACATTAAACATTTCCTGGATTTCTACTTTAAAATATTCCTAATCAATGTAATCATTTACTACATTGGCTATTTATTGGGTATTTCCCAATAAACTTTCTCAGCAGAGTTTAACTGATGACATTAAGAAGCAATCACAAATTACAAATTTATTCAGCAGGAAATAATTTCAGTTTGAAAAAAGAATTTGTGTAATCTTGATTTCACTTTATCTGTTTCTCCTTTCCTTTCCCCTACTCTTCCTTTCCTCCCATCTTTCTCCCTCCCTCCCTTCCTCCCTCCTCCCTCCCTTCCTGCCTTCCTGCCTTTTTCTTTATGTGGGCTATATGATGATCTTGTCAGAATTTTTAGGCTTTATTCAAAATATATTCCTTGTTTATACAGTTAATGAATCAAATGTAAGCACAACTACTAGCAACACAAACTGCTGGAGCAATAACTAATTAGCAGGCAATAAATTTGCATATACAAAAGTTAGAAAATATGCACTTCAATACTAACAAATTGGAACATCATCACTCTAGGGAATCATAAGAAATGGCTTTTCAGATTGGACAAGGCAACAAGAATATTTTACATGGGTAAACACACACTAATTATCAGTATTATTATTTCTTAAAGACCATCAAGCTTTGTTCTTTTCAACAAGTGGTAATTAAAATACAATGTTTTATTAATCCCCAATTATTCCAATAGTGGAAGAATTGACTAACAGATCATTCTACTTATCTTTCATGCTTAAGATATCTATGAAAATCTGAATTACAAATAAAGAGCTGTAACATACAAGCCAAGAAATTTGGTCAAATACATGTTCCAGAAAAAGCTATTAAAAGACAATAAGATTTTTATCAAAATTCATGAAGGATATCTTTTGACAGACAAACAGATACAATTTGCAGATCTCATTATCTAAATGTCAAGGATTTAGATAGTAGGCTTAAAAAAGTCCCCATCTCACATGTTTGTAAGCATTTTTTTAAAAAATTTATGGAATATAACACTTTCTAAACAGAACAGGTGCTGTAGTCTATCAATCCAATAATTAACATATACACAAAATATTCACTTAATTCAATACTATGCATGTGCATAGTGGATTTTACTGCTGTGCTAAAGTATATACTGATAGTAAATGTTTTCTATTATCATCTTATTAATTATTCATTTGTAAAAATTGAAATGCCTTCAGTAATACTGTGCAGAACTACATTATAGGATACAAGCAGGACAACCCTCAAAAGTTGCCAACCAGAATTTAATTCTTTTTTTCTTCTTTACAGGCCAGGATATTTTGCACCCTGAGCTGGAAGAGGACAGTTATTTTGGCATAGAAGACTAACATCCTCAGAAAAAGCACACCAAAGGAAAATACAACAATAACAAATTAAGTATCAAACAATCTGTTGCCTTTTCGTGACACCAAAATCTGTTTGCTGAAGTTGCTGTTTCTTGCTTAATGGTGAGCCAACTTTGTCTGTTCCTGCAGCTTTTTCATCCCATTTAATAGCAATGAAATTCCATCAACTATATTTCAGTCAAGTACAAACCGGTTTAGATCAAGGCGACAAAAATCTATTTGAAGATTTATGGTACAATAGGCCTATAGCAGCATTTTGATACACTATTTTCCTCTTGTCAGAAACTTGTAATAATTTACAATAGATCTTGTTAGGAATGTTTCCTGGCAATTTTTTTCCCTTCCTTTGATGTGCACCTTACAAGTTCTTAAAGACTTAATCTTTCATGATTTCAAACATGTTTAATAATTTCCAGAGTGAGTTGGACATTTTTTTTTCACCGTTATAAGGGAAAGTCAAAGCACTGGAGACCCGAGGCAGAAAGACTTTTTCACAAAACAAAGTTTTTTTTTTTAAAAAAAAGTATTATAACTTATAATTATTAGGGTTTCATGAAGTTTAAGCAACAATGGTATTCTAAAGTCTCAGTACTTGGAAAAGTGATCAGCAATACTGACTACCTATCAAGTTCAGGTTACATTTTGATTCAGGTTATATACTCTTCTATAAATGAAGAATTATCCTGTGAAAAAAGTCTTTAAAATTTAACAAAGTATTATATTTCTTGCATTTCCTCATCACATAGTTGAACATAATTCAACTATGTACATAGATGGTTATATCCATAATCTCCTTCATGAAAAATAGATAGGTAAGTAGGTAGATAGGTATGTATATCAAAACACTGAGTTATTTCAGTTATCAATATTTCCTAAACTGTATGACTATCTATGATACAAAGTGTGGTACCTCATAATTATTTCCTTATCATATGACTTTTAAAAGAATTAGCACAGTACCAAATACTCCAAGCTTTTAATATTTCAATTTCTGTTTGGAAGTTGAAATCATGAAGCTATTAAAATAGTACAAAAGAAATTAGCACTGTATTTCTAATCCTTTAACGTTCAATTGATAGTAGCTATTCAACACTATAAAATTTGCTAAAACTTTGCAGATTGAGTTTCTAATTGTTAACAAATATTAAAATTAGAAAAAAAACTACATTGCTTGAAGATTCCTCACTGCCAGTTTAAATATTGACATAATTATTGTGAAATGTTGCATTATTACTACTAGCAGTAACTACTTTGGGTTTAAATTATTATTTCTTGTTTATTTCCTATTCTCCATTCTGTTTACAGCCTTGGTGCAGGACAGGTTACAGAAGAGATAATGACTATTATTTCAGCTTGGGCTGAATGGATTGTAACAGATAGCTTAGGAAACATTCTTTTCTAAGCATGGACAATAATATTACTAGATAAAAGAAGGAATGCTAATTTAATTTCTTTTAAAAAGTACCTTGTTTCATGGCTTTCCATATTCCCAATATAAAGGTCGATTTTAACATCCAAAATATAATTCATACAAAGAAAAAGACTTCATTGTAAATGTGATCAAGGTATAGGCAAAAATATTATTACCTTTATTTCAAAATATTTGAGGCCATGCAATCCCAAAAGACAGACGGCGGGTTATGAAAATAAGAGCAGATGGGAGCAAATTGCAATTGCCATTCTTTTAAAAAAAATAAAATCTATTTATTATGTATATAATTTATATGTCATGAATTCATCTCCAAACAGAAATGTAGTATGAAATGAAACAGAAAAAAGCCAATGGATTATACCCATTCAAAATGCACTAGGGAAAAACAGCGCACAATTTGAAAAAAGTTTCACACTCTTTTGGAGGTGGAGGTGGTGGTGGTAGTGGTGGTGAAGGAGGAGGAGGTAGTGGTGGTAGTGGTGGTGGTGGTGGTGGTGGTGGTGGTGGTGGTGGTGGTGGAGGAGGAGGAGGAGGAGGAGGAGGAGGAGGAGGAGGAGAGAAGCTATCGGTTCAATCATGTCCGATTATCAGCAATTCTATGGATCAGTTCTCAACACATTGTTCTATCTTTTATAGTTTCTTTCAGGTGATCCATGCCCTTGTTGTTTGCATGACCTTTGATGGTGCCTAATCACCATGTTTTTAGGCAGATTCATTTCCTTTTACCACTGACCATTACAATCAGAACAGTTGGAACAAGTCAATTTTATTCCTGGTGTAGTTTTACATGATCCAACTTTTTAAACCAAAAGTAGCTATGGGAAATATGATAGTGTGAACTAAATCTGCATTTGCTGGCCAGGCTGTTGTCATTGCTTTTCCATACGTGTGCAATTCAGTGCATTATTTCTATACTGCTTTAATCAATCTATGATTCTATGAAAGTGAATTCTTGCGTGTATTCATTCTCTTCACCACCAGTTGTTATTTTGACATTTTCATTATTTGCAGTGGTCATGAGCCTGTTCTTTTTGATGTTCAGGAAGAGGCCAAATTTCTCACTTTCTTCTTTAATCCTTTAAATCAGATCTTTCAGGCCTTCTTTGGTTTCTGAGAGAACAGTTGTATCATCACCATATCCCTTCCTTTTTTGTATATGATAGCATTTAAATAAAGATTTGTTTACATCATATCAACAAGAAATCAGACAGTTTAGTTTTAATCTTCCAGACAAATTTATTTTGGGTTCTGGGTACATATTATTTTGGGTACCCTTTACATGTGCTATTGAATTTGTTGTATTATTGTACATTTATCACAAATTGTTAACTACCTTTTTATTCCTAAGTATTTATTACTTACTTTTTTAAAAACAACAATTATTTTTTCATTGGAATCAAATCAGCTTTGGACATGGACTCTTCAGAAGGAAAATTACCATCATTTTTACCTACAGTATTAGTCCTCTCTTGTCCCTTAATACAGTATTAGTCCCTTGGACAGCAGTCAGTCCTGACTGCTCTTTAGAAGGTTAGTTTAGTTTAGTTTAGTTTAGTTTAGTTTAGTTTAGTTTAGTTTAGTTTAGTTTAGTTTAGTTTAGTTTAGTTTAGTTTAGTTTAGTTTAGTTTAGTTTAGTTTAGTTTAGTTTATTGGTCTTGTATGCCGCTCACTCCCAAAGGACTCCGGGTGGCTTACAATAAACAAGGGAAGGGGATAAATAGACAAAACAACACTTTAAAATACACAACATTCATAGTTACCGTGGGGCTGGGTATTTCAACAGCTCCCCGGCCTGCTGGAGCAGCCAGGACTTAGTGGCTTTGCGGAAGGCTGGGAGGATAGTAAGGGTCCGGATCTCCACGGGGAGGTTGTTCCAAAGGACTGGAGCTGCAACAGAGAAGGCTCTCCTCCGGGGAGTCGCCAGCCGACATTGGCTGGCAGATGGAATCTGGTCAGGTCAGATCCTGAAGATGAAACTCAAATATTTTGGCCACCTAATGAGAAGAAGGACTCACTGGAGAAGAGCCTAACGTTGGGAAAGATTGAGGGCAAAAGAAGAAGGGGACAACAGAGAATGAGGTGGCTGGATGGAGTCACCGAAGCAGTAGGCATGAGCTTAAATAGACTCCGAAGGATGGTAGAGGACAGGAAGGCCTGAAGGAACGTCGTCCATGGGGTCACGATGGGTCAGACACAACTTCGCAACTAACAACAACAGCACTAGTCCTCTCTGTAAATTGTCATATGCCTTTACAGGATAGAATTTTTTTACATGAGGTGCTGTTAAGTACACTCAACAAAGACATGCAGCAATCAAAGCAGGCTTTTCACCCTTTCATCTTGCTTATATTGTGATTGTAAACTTCAAAGGTCTATATTAGCTGCAACAACTTATACAGGGAATAGAACTGTGCACTCACAGTGCTACTCAGAATACTTGTAGCAAGTCCTTTGATGCAGAAAGGCCAAGTCAATAATGTTACTCATGCTATATAGTAATGATGTGTACAGAGATAGACAAATCTGCTAGATCTTGATGTGCTACTCCTGCGTGCATTTTCATTTATTTCCTCATCAGTTTCTGAATTTTTAAACTATATATTTTAAATCATGCACATAAATTTTCATAGACTTGAAAATGTCATGCAGTTTTGCAGAAAGCTTTTATTTCTGTGCATATATTTGTGCTTGAGAGAAGGGGAGGCGTAACGCCTTGTAAAAAATATCAAAGCTCAGAATATTTATGTCCCAGTGTACATGTAAATTGTGGAAGTGTAATTAGTCAATTAGTATTAGAATTTGACCTACATAAATATTCCAAAATGTACTAAAACCAACACCTAAAAATATCAGTGTATATAACAAAATACATTAATATGCTTGGCACTTTTCAGAATTTCCAAACAAAACTAGGCAGCTCCTTGTCCCTAAGGAAGTTATAATCCAAAATATGCGCCATCAGCTGCCTTTAGTTAAGTTACAAATATCTCATTTAGGATCCCAATGAGGGTGCAATTCTCAACATAAAGTGGACTGTTACATCCATACCCCACACAAGCACACACATACACAAAGTGTGAATATCAGAGATCTAAAAGAAAGAGCTCATCACAAAGCACCTCTGAACAATCCACTTTGTAGTTCTAACCATCACTATTACCACAATTCCCACACAAACACATAAATGTGAAATATAAGCCATGGCCAGAAAAAAAAAGTTGCCCATGGCTGCTCTAGAAACTTTGCAACCACAACTGTATTAATTTCTTTCCAAGGTCACATTTATTATTCATCTCAAATAAAAATGCACCTGCTGCAAATGAAATCGTGTATGTCACCCATATAATAAAATGTAGGGGATGCGTGATGATCCGGGGCGAGGCATGGAAGCAACACAGCCAGAGAACAGTTCTAACTACTCTTTATTGCTCCAACTTTCCCCCAAATGTCCCCACATTTACTGCAAGTCCTGGAGCAAAGCTCTCTCACACACACACCCGACAGCCTCTGGCTGCAAGTAGTCCAGCAAGCAAAGTTAGCAAGGCAGCAACCAAGGCAAGAAGTCCAGTGAGGCAGGCAAACCGGGCAAAGTACACAAGACAAAGTATAGCAAAATCCAGACATCGGCAACTGCATGTGAGACTTCACGGACTCAATGCTTGTTCCCGACAAACACCCCTCCCAACAGCATCTCTTTAAATCTCCTTCCCCAGGTTAGCCTTGTGAAGAGGGGCGGGGCATCCTCCTCCCGAGTTGTCGGGTTACCCTGTGCTCATCCCGCCTCCTCTCCATTCTTCATGTTCAGGGATCTGGGGGGAGAGGTAATTGCTCATTGCCGGAGCTCCGTCACTCCTCTGCTTCATTGCCTGCCCCTTGCCTGGTTCTCCTGTGCCGCCTCTCCCTCACTGGTGACCCTTCTGCTTCATCCTTCTCCTCCAGTTGTTCCTCTATTGGCCATAATTCTGTCTCATCCTCCTCCTCAGACTCAGGCTGTAATGGGGCCATGACAGAATGCCTAAGATTCTTATGCAAAAGATTCTTTTTTTAAAAAAAAATGAATGAATGAAAGATCAGAATATAGTTTAATTTTTTCTTCATTCTTTTTATGCTAGGAAAATGTGTAAAATGTCAGGCCTGCAAGCCATCTTTGCTTTTGGACCTCAGGTCTGCCACTTACGTTGTTACCCAAATGTGATATTCCTTGTTTTAAATTAATGCCAACAAATGTAATTCTAATCTGGGAATGAAGAAGAACATTTAGTACCAGATTCAGAATTCAGTGCAAATAGATGCTGCCCTCAGTTTTATTTCTTTGGTGGGAAAACTAAGATGAACTGACAAAAGCTCTGATGATCTACCTTAACTATCAAGGAAAAAAAGCTCTACCCTAAACTGGGAGGCACAACAGTTCTTGCAGAACTGTCATCAGGTAGATATTTAATGTCAGTTGGCGGCGGTTTTATGTGGATTACAAAACCCTACAGAAATGTTAGCCACAAACATTTTTAAAAGGATCCAAGGATAACACATTGTATGGCGTAATATTTGCTGTGTATCCGATGTGTAATACAAATGGAAAGATGCATATCATATATTCACTTCAAAGTTCCCCAGCCAGAGAAGTAGAAAAAACACCCACAGAAAGCATTCCTGATTTCAAACTCGAGCTTATCAAACATTCTCCTGAAGTTCCAAAATAACATTTGAAAGCAATCTGAAATGAACATGAAGATGAGTCTCAGACCCTTTAATTCTGTATTGTGTACAGCAAAGGCCTTCAGGTTCATGCCAAAAACTTTAAGAAACTGATAAATTCAAGCTTTACAAGAGAGGTTCATGTTCTCCGTCCCTCCCATCCTGCACAAGCAGCCTGTTTTGTGCAGGTAGTTATGGGGGAAAGAGTGTCAGAAGAAGAGAAATAATGAGTGCCAGAAATAGGTGAGGAAAGGATGCAGAAAATGAGACCTGTGTCTTTTAGTTGTAGCCACTGGTCCTTCAATTTCATCTACCATTTTTCAGGAAGCCATTCTCAACAAGGACATTGTCTTTCACTGAAATAATAACAAAAAGGTTGTCCCTTCCAGATGTATTGGCTAATCATATCAAAAAAGATACATGCTGAAAATTATTCTTGTACTTCTTTTCCATCATCAATGAATATAGCTCATTGTACTGTTTATCTCTAACCTTTCTTACAATGACTTTGCATGGCATGAATATCAAAGTGCAATATATCTCTTGCCATCCAGTACTCATCATTTTATAATGTCTAGCAAGTGACATATCTGAGATTGATTGTCACAGGCAACCTCAGGGCAGACTGAGAAAATGCTACCCAAAGTAAAGGCAGTAAATAGATTAGAGAAGTATCACATCATTGGAGCTTTATCCTATGCATTCCTAAAGAGGTCTTGTCATAGTTATAGATGTAGACCTTTATAACCATATCACTTGCACAATAACAGAGACCCTGAGACAACTGGTGTTTTGTTTATGTTGTAAGCAGTAATCAAGGCCCATCAAAACTGAAAAACTATCAACAGCATCTTTCAGAGAAATGCATCTCTTACTGATTCCCAGGTTTTGCACCAATGTGTTTTCCAGACAATGGAAAACAAATAGAAACATTCTTTAATTTTGTATTTCTGAAGGTCACCATTTCAAAAGTTCACCCATGCTTTGATGTGGGTTGCCACTGGAGTTTGGGACAAAATATTTGAATTTCCCAGCACAAATTTGTCTTTTATTAAACTCAAATAACAATAAAATATGAACATGAAACCTACTTTATTTGTACCTTTAACCATTATTCCATTTATTTGTTTGTTGTATTGATATCCAGCTAACAAAACAAGGTGCAATTCTACTATAAAATTTTAACAGTTTACAATTGAAATTGTAACTATTTAAATTTGGGATCTGAAGAGATATGGGTGATTCATCATCAAATCTTTATTATAGTCAAAAACCAGCATAAGGTGGGAAGAGTACAGTCAATTAAAAAGCGTAGAAAATACATCAGTCTAAAAATATAACAATTATAAAATACTAAAAAAAAAGAAGTATACATAAAAATAAGGTTCTTAAAAAATATAAAAATAGGGGCATTAGCTGGGTATAAGAGGAGCATGAAAGTTACTGGATGGATGGATGGATGGATGGATGGATGGATGGATGGATGGAGATATATATATATATATATATATATATATATATATATATATATATATACACACACACATATACATACACACACACACATATACATACACACACACACACACACACACACACACCAAATGACAGAACATTCTAGAATGGCAAACTAGTTGCACATCAGGGGTGGGTTTCAGGGGTGGGTTGGTCGGCGAACCCGGAAGTAAGTAACTTCCGGGAACGCCGAAGGGTCCACCTGTCCGCACGCGTTTCTTACCCGGTTTTGACGAGTTCTGCACTTCCATGCATGCACAGGACGCATACAGCGCCTGCGCGATTCTCCAGGAGTAGCTGGAGCATCGCACAGACGCTAGTACGCATGCGTGCACTGCGCGCGTGCACGAGAACGCCGCCGGCCCCGTTCCAACCGAACCGGTTGGAACGGGGCGAGAAACCCACCCCTGTTGCACATTAACTCTACTGTATGGCACAAGTCATCATCAGATGAATTTTAAGAGCTGCAGTGCAGAACCTGGCAACATTATCAAGGTTGCTGTCTGAAAGCTGCAGGGAGGTGTGAAATTGTCCTATGTACCCTGGATATTTATGCAGTAATTGTAAGAGGAAGCTAGTAAGATGTCTCTGTAATATGGACACTGGAAAAGCACATAATCTGTTTTTTCTGTATGCCCAGAGTCACAGGAACATTGTCTCTCCAGTAGGGAATCTTCCTATATTGGCCTTCAAGGACAGCTGAGATGAGAGCATGACATCTGCCAGAGTAGCAGCCTTCTAGAAGCTAGGTACTTCAAGATTAGTTAAATATGTCATAGGAGAGAGGGAATACCTTATGGTGCAAAATTGGAGCAGGGGCCTACAAATTAAACAGCAAAAAAGTCGAACAGATTATAATGTCACAGATATCCTGCTGTGGCCTTCGGTGGTTTAGCTAGCTGATTTTCAGCACCTAGCCTTAAAGAAATTGCTCACTCTTGCAATAAAATGTTCCTTTTGAATTCTATTTTGTGTATTAAATTAAATAACAATTACAAAACTTACATTGGATTTAATCAGGGTTAATAAAATAATGCAATATGAATTTTTCAAATGAAGGAAAAAGAGGGAGGGAACTAAATTAAAATGCTGGATACAACACATAAAAGCAATTCATTAAAAAAATTAACTATATAATTTAATTTAATTTTATTCAATTTTAAACAGAGACAGCCATTATATTGTGGACATCGCACAAAATAAATATATAATAAGCAATACACTATCATACACCATATACTCAACAGCAGACACCAACCACTCCAATGCAGGGCTTGTGAGATGAGATATGTCTTTAAGATTTTTCAAGGTGTAATCCTCCTAGTTTTCTGGCAGAATTTCATTTCAGAGGACAGGACATGCATAGCACTCAAAGGAATTCAGAATGCACCAACCACGTTGGATTGAATCAGTCAGGCAGACACAAAGGGAAATAGGCAATCCCCCAAGTAACCATACTCTATATCATGGGTGCCAAACTTGTAGCCTCACATTGCCATCATGTGACATTTTGCAAGGTTTTTGCCATGGAGCTGGGGTGGGCATGGCCTTGCATGATGCATCCAGCCTGCGGGCTACTACTCTTGACATCTTTGCTCTATATCTTCCAGGCCAGGGGTGTCAAACTGGATTTCATTGAAGGCCGCACCAGGGTTGTATTTGACCTCCAGTGGCCAGGGTGGATGTGACCAGTTCGACGTCACTGGTGTCAGGGGCACCTGTGGTGGCCCAAATGCTCAGCCTGCAAAAACAGGCTCCCAAGCTCCGTTTTCAGCTGCCATAGCCTCCTGCAACCTTCTGTGAGCAAAAAAGGAGTTCAGGAGGGCGGCCCTCCTGAGCTCCATATTTGCTGGCAGAAGCACTGTGGTTTCCAGGACAGTCTCTGGGCCTTGAATTTGTAAAGGAAACTGCAGGCCAGATCTAAGTATTCCTTGGGCCGAATCCATCCCCAGGGCCTTGAGTTTGACACCCCTGTTCTAGGCCTTTAAAAGTACATTAAACCATATCCAAAAGCAAACTGGCAACCATTGCAGCTTGCAACATAGAGGTGTTGTATGAGCACACCAAAGCAAACCATGTCCTCATCATTGCATTTAGGACCTTCTAAAATGTCTTCAAGGGCAGGCTTGTGTAGAGTATATTACAGTAAGTGAGCCATGAAATCAGTAGGCATGAATCTAAAGAATCTCTTGATCTATGAAAGGACATAACTAGCCTACCAGATATCCAAAGGCCCTTTTGGCCACAGCTGCCACCACAGCAGGAACTGTGAGTCTAGGAACAACCCTAAAATGAATACAGGTAATCCTGTATAACAGTTCCTTTAGTGACCATTACAACATTATAAGTTACAATGGCACTGAAAAAGGGACTTATGACCATTTTTCACACTTACAACCTTTGCAGTACCCCCGTGGTCACCTGATCAAAATTCAGATGCTTGTTAACTGGTTCATATTTATGACGGTGTCCTAGGATCATGTGATCAGATTTTATGATCTTCTGACAAGCAAAGTCAGTGGGGAATACAGATTCACTTAAAAACCATGTTACTAACTTAACAAGTGCAGTGATTCACTTCACCACTGCAGCAAAAAGGATCAAAACTCACTTAACAAATGTTTCACTTAGCAACATACATTTGGGGTTCAATTGTGGCAGTAACTCGAGGACTATCTGTACCACTTTTGAATGGAGAAACTTAACAATATCTAAAGTTAAAAATGGAACATCTCCAGATCAAATTAGTTCTAATTTGTTCAAATTAGTTCTAATCAGATGTACACCCATCCATATAAAATAGTTTAATTTTTTGATTATTCACAAAAAAGATTACCAGTTCCCCAGGCTTTGATGAATTACAAATGCCGAGGGCATAGTCAAGTCATTTTATATATTCTTTACCAGGATTGATCAATCTTTGGATTTCAGCTCAAAGTATGGCAAAAATAAGACACATCCAGGCCAGAGGTGGTATTCAGCAGGTTCTGACCACTTCTGGAGAATTGGTAGCGGAAATTTTGAGTAGTTCGGAGAACCGGTAAATACCACCTCTGATTGGCCCCCGCCCCCATCTATTCTCTGCCTCCTGAGTCTTAGCTGATGAGGAGGAAATGGAGATTTTACAGTATCCTTCCCCTTTCACACCCACCAAGCCATGCCACGCCTACCAAGCCACACCCACAGAACCAGTAGTAAAAAAAATTGAATCCCACCACTGATCCAAGCCATATGAATTAACATTCCAACTTCTGAATTGCATTTTCAGCAGGAGGTGATTTTTATATCCAACACTTATTAAACATTATCTGAAATGCCAATATACCTGAAATATTTTTTTTGTATATTAACCCATTTTAAGATCAAAAGAAATTGAGGCTTTAAGGCAACGTTCTACAGGTTCGCAAGAAAAAAGCATAAAGCATTCAAGCTCATTATTTTAGCTTGTCCATCCCTTCATTCCAATTTCATTGTTTCCTTCAATTCCTCATCAAAGTAGGTTACCAGTTTAAGAACTGGGACTGATCCCTGCAAAAACTTTGATAATTAAGCACAAAGCTTGGTTTGATTTCTACAAGGCATTGGAACAATATTCTACAAACCAAATCTTTTGTAGGTTGGAGGTGCTGTATGTTAGTATAACATTTTGGTCTACCCAATGTTTTGAAAAAAACATATTTCTTGAGTGGAGTTTTGTTAGCCTTCTTTATAACAGATTTATAAAAGTTAATTGTGTTTGGTCAATGTGCATTTTCTTCAGGTGTTTTTTTTTTTACAAGGACACAACAGTAATAACACTGTGAAAGCTCTATTAACTCACCAGTTGCTATTTATTAGTTTTTAAACTAAAAAGCTTAAATTCAGAACACTGAAATTTATCTGAAATATAACAAGTTCTCAATACAGGTCAGAAAATTATGGTGTGACATAAAAGCTTTCAAGATGAATTCCAAAAAGGGTTGAATTCCTAATTTAAGCTAAAATAAATACCTGGAGATAAACTTGAATGTCTAGATAATTAAATGTACCTTTTCTAAAATGTAGCTGCAATGTACACAATGAAAATCTTGAAGAATGGCTAAGGCAGAAAAAGTTATTTGATACCCTATATATTTGCTTGGGAAAAATGGGAAGAACTATTAAAATATAAAATAAATATTGGCATTAAATTCAGTTTAATCCCATTTATTGTATTTCAGGTGCTGAAAGAAACAATAGGCCATGCATTTGGGTCCTCTTTCATTTCCATTAAAATAGGAGTAAGTTTAGATAACAGGTATTTTATTAACAAGGTATTATAGAGTGCATAAATTCCTGTAGTGCCATGTTATACTCCCAAAAGTTGCAGAAATGTTTTATGTAGCAAATGAAGGCATATGGAATTTTTAAAAACTGTCTTTTTTTTAAACAAGAGATGTTGAAAATAAATTTTATCCTGAAGTTTAAGATCCCATATAACAGTATGAATGAAAGAAAATAGGAGCAATATTTATGCTGATAAATGCAATTTTTCATTTTAGATCAGGGGGGGTTAAACTCGATGTTGCATCAGGGTTGTGCTTGACCTTGAGGGGGCAGCGTGGGTGTGGCCAGAGTGGGCATGGCCAGCTCAATGTCACTCATGTCGGGGGCACCTGTAGTGGCCCGAGCTCTCTGCCAGCAAAAATTAGCTCCAAGCTCTGTTTCAGCTGTGATGGCCTCCTGCAACCCTCTGCCAGAGAAAACAGAGCTTGAGAGTGCCACCCGTGGCTCTTGTGAGTTCCGTTTTAAGCTACGATGGCCTCCTGCAAACCTCTGCCAGTGAAAACGGAACTCAGAAGGGCTCTGTCTTCGCTGACAGAGGCACTGTGGCCTGGTCCTTTGCTGTTTCCAGGGTGGCCCTATGAGCCAGATCTAAGCACCCCATGGATCATATCTGGCTCCTGGGTCTTGAGTTTGACACCCCTGTTTTAGATGAACAGAGTTTAAAAGATAATTAGTCATTATGCACTTAAGTTATCTGCAATGGAAGTGAATTTTATCAGTTTGCGCAATATAGTGATAGACTAGGCAGAAGATAACCGCAACTAAGGACAGCTTGAGCTGTCAGAATTCTCTCTGCAAGAAAATCTATTGATAAATGTTTAACAGTTGCTTTTTTCTCAGCAAGGGAGAGCTGGTCTAATACTTCCCATCACTTAAAATCCAGCTTCTCAGTTTTAAAAACCTGACTAGATTAAACAGATGCTCATTAAATTACCCACCATCCATAAGCACATTCTACCTGGATATTTTAAATGCAAGAAAGGTTCATTTTCTGCAGTAAAAGACACAGTAAAAAGTGAAGAAAATTAATGATATCTTAAGAACGTCTGAGGCAAGAGGCTGGAAAGTTTGCAGAAAACTTTATCATCAGAAAGTACTTCCGATCAGCAGATCAAAAGAAGAGGTAAAATAACCAAACTCATTTTCTATTTATTTGGGGACTCTGTTTTCATTATGCCATTCACTTTTCTGCAGAATTGAATTCTAAATTTGATACTTGTGAAGGGCAGAGAAATTTTTCTGCCACTTTTTTATTACCTGTGCTTCAACTGAATGAAACAAAATTTGCTTCTGAGATTGTCTTTTATTGTATTTGTATCTCTATGATGGCCTCTTTCTCCTGTGAGCTCTTATGCATTGGTTGCATCCCAAGGGAAAGCACTATACGGGAATTCCATCTACCTGACTTTTCCAACAGTGAAACTTCCTTGAGCATTAAAATTAGTAATTTTGTGTTCTTGACAAATGACTGGAGAACCTTTGCTTCCATGAAACTGGCCATCAAATTTTATTAATCAACATTTTGGAAGAAAACATTTAATGGTATTTGTATCTCGTCAGTCTGAAATATATTTTAACAGCTAATTATTTGGCTTAGCTGAAAGAAGAAAATCAAATTAAAATCTGTTACATACATTCAGGAACTCATTTTACTTGAAAAACTTTGCACATTTAATAATTTTTATTAGATAGTTGTTAATTGATTTTTAACACCTTCCCTGCACTAGCAGTGTTTTGCTTTCTTTTTAACCTCTCATTGGGAATGTATGGGATTTCTGCAAAGCAAGAAGCTTTCTAATCTATTTGAAGGTTATTTATTTATTTATAACAATACAATCAATCTGCTAACCTTTCACGGCTGCCTATAGCCTCCAAAAATACAATAAAGCAATCAGAGAAATGTCATTAAAATAACGAGAAATTCAAACAATAGCCTCTTAATATTTAAACACCCAGAATTCAAAGACGTCAATATGTTTTTGGTCCTTTCTAAAATTTTATAAGGAATGAGCTTACTTCAGTGGTGGGTTCCTACCGGTTCGGATCGGTTCAGCCAAACCAATAGTGGTTTGGCAGCCTGGGTCACTGGAACCAGCAGAGACCCAGGCCTGCTACACCCCCAAATCAGTTCTCCAGGTGGCGCCATAAGTGCTGCCATCTTGTTCTTCAGTTCTGCGCATGCGCAGAGCAATTTTAATTGCACTGTGCATGTGCACGCAGTGTGCATCAAGCATGCACACCATGCACACAAGCGAACCGGCAGCAGTGCCTGGCTTACTTCAACTACAGTGACTACTTGTTCCACCACTAGCATTAAAACAAATAAAATTCAATGGTAATGTCAGGTGAATCCACAACAGGATTTGTCAAAAAATTCATTGGTGATTAAAGAGCGCAGAATGAACTATACAGGAGGAGGTGACAGTCTAAATCAGGGGTCTCCAACCTTGGCAACTTTAAGACCTGTGGATTTTGACTCCCAGAATTCCTCAGCCCACTGGGAGTTGAAGTCCACAAGACAAAGTTGCTGAAGTTGGAGACCCCTGGTCTAAATAGTTAGTCTGAGACAGTTTTATTTATCACTAGCCAATAACCCTGCATTGCCTGGGTATTTATTTATAGGGGGAAATGTCCAGACCAAACGTAATTTCTAATGTTGGATTTCACCCCTTACCAGAAGGGAGCCCCCTTGTGGAGTACTGTGAAGACGTTATCATGGCAACTCCACTGCACTGCACAGTAGAAACCATTTTACAGCAGTACAGTAGAATCCATTTTAAGGCACAACAGGCTGTATCTTAACAGAACACTCACCCCGAGAGGTTTTAGGGGTGTCTTATTTTTCTCCAGAGAGTAAGTCATCTGTGGTTGAAATTGCTCAAGGCATTCCAGAGTTATGCTTGAACAAACACACACACACACACACACACACACACATCCATTTTTGTAGAAAGAGAGATTTTAAGGAATTTGATTCCTGTCTTGGTTATAGTTCAACTTCTGATTTACCTCCAACCACTGTTGGACATTAGGCTAGTGTTATGTAAGGTTGAAATACACAGCCTATAGACCTAAGACTCCATTTGGGTCCACAAAGTTGCTGCTCGATTATAATAATCTGACAATCTAAGTGATGCAAATGGAAAGGAAATCGTGTTTGAAGACAGTTGGAGTCAACTGACATAGAATTCAAAGTGCACTACTCTGTTTCTCTTGACAGTTTCACATGCTTCAAGATTAATTCACACTCAGCCACAAAAGATCTTGAAAGATGATGTTGCACTTGCAATGAAGTTTATTTAAGTTGTTGTTTTTAATGGTCCTAGGCTACATGTCACTGTAAATTCCGTATAGCATATGACAGCAGTATATCAAAGCCCAGAAACTGTTCTGAAAGCAAAAGTATTCCAGATAGTACTTGCCAAAAAATTCTTGTGATTTATCACTTAAATGTCCTGTCCAGCCTGAATCTTGTTGGTAATCACTCAATGTTGATTTTCCTCAGTCAGCCATACTTGAAGCAATAATGTATGTTTCATGTTTATAAAGACCTTGGTGCATTTATTTGAATTTGAATTTATTGGAATGACTAATTTATATAATTGGGATTGGGCGGCCTATAAATCTATTAAATACAAAAATACAATATAATCCCTTTATATACATTTTGAATAGATTAAAATGAATCAAATATTCCTGACATTTATAGTAATACAGTAGATGCATACAGTCACATGTGCATACAGACAATGGGGAAAGCATTGACCACTTCTGACAATTATGTTTCTCTAATTAGAGAGGATGGGGCTTTACTATTGCCTCTTCTGTCATGGTTATATTTCTCTTTACTAATTTTGTCAGTTTCCCAGTTGACCCTGTCCCTCATACAAGCCACAGTTAAGGCCTATAAAACAAACTTGTGGTTTTCTGGAAGAGTAATACATTATCTTTGCTATCCAGATACAATACTAAAGCTTTATGATTCAACCAGTGGTTAGATACCTGCAGCATAAGTCTAACTGCTATTGCTATTGCTTACCAATCTTTGTCACCTGTGGAATCATTGTTTCCTTGCAGATGTTTCATTACCAATGTACTGAAGATGTTACCTACCTGGTTAATGAAATGGCTGCAAAAAAGAAAAACCTCAAAGAGCATCAAGGTCCCCACTGTTCAACCCTCAGCTACAAATATTTTCCTTTATTGTTAGTTAAAAAGAAATACAAAAGATGTATCTTGTTCTTGTTCTTCTGAACACTGTAAACAGGAGGGCAAATCTATAGACAATTTGACTTACTCCACAAAAAATGCCACTATACATTCAAAAATACTTTGCACTGTCTTAAATGCACAAAATGGGTCTGTAGGATGAATACTCAACACAAACCCAGTAATCAGTATAATGGATATTTTAAATGCCATCCTTTCTGATTACAGTAAATTTTACTTTTTCTCCTCCTCCTCCAAAAGGAAACCCATCGTCATAGAAAAATTGAATAATTTGAAACCGACATTGGCTTTCCTCTTATATGCATTTCTCCAAATCTTGATAAACATAACCGGCTGATTCAAAGCTTTTCATTGTTTAAAAAAAATACCAAGTTTAATGAGAGTTAATTTCCCTGCAATACACTGAAGCAATGATTAACACTAAATTGCTATGGGAAGATTGAAATGCTAGCTTTATATGCACAGATGTCACAACAGTTGGAAGCATACAAAAAGGCTGGCTGGTTTTAAGCATACTTCTTCGCATACAGACTAACAGATGAATACCGTGTGCCATTTGAGAGCATAAAAAGAAGGCTATGAGGTGCTAATCTCATTCCATTCAATGAACTACCAACCAAGGATTACTTCCAAAAGATGAATAAGTCATTGTTATATTGTGGACACTTAAATTACATTTACTTGTGTATAATTAAAATTACATATTGAGGTCATTAAAAGACTTGCCTCCCCACAGAGAAATTTCTTTAGCACTGATTCCTAAGATATGTTATCCCAACACAATCTGTGTAATGCATTTATGCAGATCTTAGGATATCTGTTATTAATTACATGGTTCGTTCTTACAGACTAAGATTGATAAACGGAAGTGCATGTTATTTGATTTTATCTATTAGAATGCATTGTACATAATTCTTCCCTGCAGCACCGTTTGTATCACATATTCTCACCGACTGCTGGATAAACAATAACAAGGAAATTTTCCTAGCTGGGAATCTTCCCAAGACCTGTTATAAGGCATAGGTTATTAACTATTATTTTATTTCTTATTTTTCTTATCTATTCCACTCTGCATTGATTTCTAAATTTATTTTAAATTTATTTGCAAAAACATTTTGGTATACTTTGCCCCTTGCTCTTTTCTGAATATATGTTTCATAGTATAGGCAACATTTTTATGCAAACAATTCTCTGCATTACAAGGGGATTTATTTCATTTTCCCTGATATATCCATTTCTCAGTGTCTGAGACCACACCACAAAAATTCTATGAAAATATCCATAGAATATCTAACTGTACTCTAATTTACATACTTTGAGAAATGTAAACTGAATAAAGTTATGTTATAATGTGTTTCAAATAAATTTTCTCTCTATTTCTACTTACTACCTGTAGTTCCCAAAACCTACTGACTGCATGTTGGTGATTTATTGGTTAGCCTATGTGGATCTGAATCATATCAATAAATTCCAAAGAGCATTCCCTATAGGTTTAGAAGAATTTATATTGTGTATTATGTTACTCTTTACTGTATTGCAGGGAGTAGGTTTCCCACATAAAATCTCATACTCTCAACTAGCCAAAGTAGACTAGCATAGAGTAGAAGACTTAGATAAGAACTTTCCCCATCTTGAAAATAAGGAGGCAATTGTTTCTGGAGAACAGATAGAGATTATGTATATCAAGCTTATTCTCCTTCAGAGTAACTTCTCTGTTCAGTTTTCAAAGTGTGGTTTTTATCATTATATCAGAAGTGGGATTCAGCCAGTTCAAACCAGTTTGGGTGAACCAGATGCTAATTTTACATCTGGTTCACTGAATTACTGGTTGCAAGGACTGGCTTCTGGAGGGAACCCTGGAGAGGCCATTTTCACCCTCCTGGAGGCTCAAGGAAAGCCTTCGGAGCCTGGGGAGGGCAAAAAACAGGCCTTTGAAAATTCCAGAAGTCTGGAAATGGCCCGTTTCTGGCCTCTGAAGGGCCTCCAGACTCCAGGAGTTTTCACCCTCCCGGAGGCTCGAGAAAGCCTCCAGAGCCTGGGGAGGCTAAAAACGCCCCCTCACCATAGTGCAGGATGCCGAATAGGCCACGCCCACCATGGCCACATCCACCCAGGCAACCAGGTAGAGAACTGGTTGCTAAATTTTTTAATCCCACCCCTGATTATAATATATTATGTCATGAATATTTTCTCTATTTGGCCTATAGCATTCTAGCTTGTTGCAGAATAACTTTCACAGGTATTGGATACTTTATAGAGGAATAATCTCTCATTAGTTTCCATTCCTCTATTTACTAGAGCTTTTGAAAGAGTTAAGACCTTGGCTTAGCTCCTTAAAAAAAAACCTGTTAAAATCAAATCTATCACTGAAGCATTTTTAAATTTGTATTTTTATTTTATTTATATGGCTGCCCACTCAAACAAGTGATTCTGACACCCACAAAAATACAATGAGCATTGGGATATAAACATCAACAACAACAACAAACAACCCCATTACTACAAATGCCATACAAATATTTCAATGCAACTAATTAGCAGACTCCAACAGATACTCCATTCCCAGGTCTGGGAACATAGCCATGACTTCTGGACCTTTTGAAAGGCCAACCGAGTCAGGGCCAATTTGGGAAGATGATGTTCTACAGGGTAGGCAGAGGAAGAGAAAAAAATACTTTCTTTAATGGACCTATAAACATGCCTCTTGCCAGATCAGATGTTGATTTAGAATTGTAGTTCTGATACTGCTTTCACATTTTAAGATGTGGCTTAACAAATGCTTAATCTCTAATGCCTTTTGCTTAGATTAATATATTTCCTTTACATGTGATCAAATAAGCAACCCTGCACCTCCACTTCTTAGACAGCCTTTTGCAAAACTGCAAACAAACTGATTTTGGTTTCAGCAGTTTATGGGTAGCAAGTATAACTTCTGTTTTGGGGTATGTCTGGTATAATATTACCTTTGCTTTAAAAAAGTTATTGGTCTACTGATACATCACATCAATTATTATAAACTTTATTAAAATAATTTACACTGCAATATTGATTTACCAAGGGTATAGTTTCACTGAAGTCAGTAGACATACTTTTGAAAAGGGACACATGTGCACCTGCCTCCTACTCCTACTCCTCGCTCTCTTTCTCCCTGTAGACATATATGTGTATGTTTATAGCAATAGCACTTAGACATATATACTGCTTCATAATGCTTTTACAGCCTCTTTAAGTGGTTTATAGAGTCAGCCTATTGCCCTCAACAATCTGGGACCTCATTTTACCCACCTTGAAAGGATGGAAGGCTGAGTCAACCTTGAGCCAGTGAGATTTGAACTGCTGTACTGCAGCTAGCAATCTGCTGAAGTAGCCTGCAGTACTCTAACCACTCCGCCACCTTGGCTCTATATGTATATGTTTTCAGGGAAGCCGAAAATGGGCACTGGGTGGGTGGGGGGAATCCGGGGGCTTACACCTGGCCTGTTTTCAGCTGGCAGAGTGCTGTAGGCGGCCATGGAGGGAGAAAATGAGGTGCAGGGGGAGTGTGTGGGCCCCCCTTGCCCCATTTTGGCCAGCAGGGTGCTGCAGGAGGCGTCTGTCCTGTCTCCCTGCCCCGCCCCCCACCTGCCCATGGAGAACTACAATGCTGATCTAACCCTCAAAGAAATCCAGATAGGTAGGTAGGTAGGTAGGTAGGTAGGTAGGTAGGTAGGTAGGTAGGTAGGCAGGCAGGCAGGCAGGCAGGCAGGCAGGCAGGCAGGCAGGCAGGCTGGCTGGCTGGCTGGCTGGCTGGCTGGCTGGCTGACTACATAGCTGTATGGATATATTTATGAGACAGAAATGATGTAGATATAAATATAGCACATATAGCACATCAAAATGAAGGGGTGGAAAGACTCAGTCTTTTCTACTTAATGTTCCCAACACCAAAATGTCACTATAAACAAAATCTATTTTTCCATCCATATCATGCAATGTTGTTCAGACTAATTGGTGCTAAGAACATTTAAGAATTTCAAAAAGGAATATATTCAGTCCTACCACAAGCTATCAAGAATTAAATATGGGCTCATCTGCAGTTGTAAAAGGTGTTCTACCTTAGTTATAACCCCTCACAAGCTGTAGTTTAACTGCATATACCATAGAAGGAGAGGAGGAGTGCTCTTGAGAAGATAATAGTTAAAGTAGAAATTCTTTTCTAAGGTGTCTATGCTGAAATTGTAATCTCCTTGAAAACAGTAGAGAAGCAGATACCAATTCTGGGTCATTTAGCTATCAGTATTTGATCATCTGATTATTTGAATCAGTGTCCATATGTCAGTTTTAAAAACAATCTTTTCATCTTTTCCTGAACAGCTCAGAGATTAAATACGTAAAATCATCCCTTTCTTTATAATTTCTAAACATATTCACATGCATTCTTAGGCAGTGAAAGCCACCTGAGAATCTTCGCAAATTACATCAAATACTTAATGACATCGATTTCCACATCTCATTTCTCTACTTGTTCCTGCCTATAATGGAAATGAATGAAAGAATAAATAAAAAGTGTCAAATCCTTTAGTATAATAACCAGGCCTTTACTGCACATGTTGCATTTATTCATTTGGTATAGGAATTTTTTTTCAGACTAAGAAGATGTCAGGCAAAATGAAGTCAAAGTAAAATTGTCACTGAAGAATGGTAAAAATTGTAATATTAACTCTGGCACAAACTGCATACAATCCAAATTTATTGTTCTGATGTTGATAGCTCTGGTAAATGGAATGAAATAAACCCAGCTTAAGATGGTAATTCTAAAAGGTTTCTTCAGCCTCTTTTTATTTTCCTCCTACATTAAAGACATCATGTCAAGATCTTTAATAAAGTGATTGTTTGAAATCGATAGATCCTTCTTCATTGCCTATATATTTCACCAACTACTGGAAATAGGTTTTTTTTTAAAATCACTGAAATTTACATTTTCACTTAATTTAATTTGGATTTATATTTTTTCAACCAGTTTCCTTAAATTTGAAAGAACATACATTGCTCTTTTGTTTTGGAGGTGGGGAATGAACTTTTCATGGATGGAAAGTGGTTTCCTGGTACTCATCTGGTTATGAGGGATCTTTATGAATATCTGCCTATTATTCTTCAATCTATACCTTCCCAGGAGTTTGCAGCTTTCTTAGTTACCCATGCTTAAATTAGGTTAAGAAAAGCTAAGGAAATACCGCATCAAATCTGGAGAATGCCAAAATGTGTAACCATGAGAGGTAAAATGTGTAACCAATTCCTAAATAACCTAAATCACCCATGAAATTTAGTTTTGGAGGGGAAAAGAATTCTCTTTCATTTTAGAGAAAATCTTCCAGAATTTGGAAGATAGATTATGGGAGTAAAGTGATTTTCATTCAGTGCTGGGTGCACTTGCATTTGAATCATCTGCGTTGACTGCCAAGACACCAAGATGACACACAAAAGCAAAATATAGGGTTCCTGAGAGTGGTCCTTTTGTGCTTTATTCTCCTTTTTTATAGCAATACAGTATGTTGTCTGACTTATTATGGCAAAGTCAACCTTGCCAAGGCGAATGACATAGAGTACAGTAGCATCTTCCAAGGGGAATGCTACTGTAATTATATCATAGAACTATTGTAGGAAAAAACCCACATCATTTATTCCAAATGTATGCTTACAATTTTTTAAAAAAATACAAGAATGGGAGGGGTGAAAATCTCTTCTCATGTGGCTAGATGTTTCTAATGATTTCTGAAAATTATTGAAACAATACAGGTGATCCTAGATTTACAACCACAATTAAATTCATACTTTTGGTTGTAGGACAGGGTAGTTTTTAACTAGATCACTATATGGTTAGACTCCAATTTATGATTATTTTTACATTGGTAATAAAATGTATCAGGGTCTTTAAGGAAAAACCATGTGATTGTTAAGCAAAACAAGCATATTCAATGGTTAGGAGTTTGGGGTTTTTTTTCCATTTATGCTGGAAAATGGCAAACAAAAAACCATTGCAAATCGTGATCATGTGACTGCAGGATATCAGACATCAGAGCCAGTTGCCAAGTGCCTGAAATTCAGTCATGTGACTGGAAGGGGGGAAATGTCATTTTACAATGGCTGGAGGTGCTTTACAGCAGGGATCTCCAACCTTGGCAACTTTAAGACTTGTGGACTTCAACTCCCAGAAATCCTCAGCCAGCAAAGAGGAATTCCGGGAGTTGAAATCCACAAGTCTTAAAGTTGCTGTTTGGAGAGCCCTGCTTTACTGGCTGTAAAGCATCCTTTCCTAACTTTTAACAGTGGTTAAGTAACCCATTGTTAGGACAGGAATACTTATAACGTTAAAATATCCCAATAACAATCTATTAAGATGAGATGAGTAGATGTGATTGTACAAATTTCCAATAATTATAGTGGGTTAGTGAAATTAGGAAACAAAACCAAAATTGGAAAGTAAGATACATAATTATACCAGAAGATAGATAATGACTCATTTTGCATTTCTCTCTTATCTGATTGTTATTGTGTAAACTTCAGTAGGAATGACAGTGGTAAATGATAGCAAAATGTCCTGCATTGCAGAGCCTAGTTTGAAAATCCAGAACACAAATGTCTTCAAGCATTAGGGATTTGGGGACTATGGGTTGTCTTTATCAGTGACCTATAAGTTTCAGAAGTACAATATATTCATACTAAGCTATGGATTAACTATAATTAAACTACAATGATTAAATTTATCTAATGCAATGCCAAAGACCACAGCTAGCTTTGAACAATACTAAACATAAAACAAATCAATTAGTAGCTAGGTGTGATGTATTTACAATTATTTTCTCTGATTTCTTTGCTGGAAAAAAATGTTTATTTCCTTAAATGCTGATGCATGAGAGACACTATTTGACATTTATTTAAAATTATGTATCACATACCAATAAATTTCATCCCATTTAGGAACAGATCATTATATACACACCAGAGGTGGTATTCAGCAGGTTCTGACCACTTCTGGAAAACTGGTAGCAGAAATTTTGAGTAGTTCGGAGTACCTCTGAATGGCCCCACCCCTGTCTAGTTTCTGCCTCCTGAGTCCCATCTGATTGGGAGGAAATGGGGATTTTACAGTATTCTTCCTCTGGAGTGGGGTGGGAATGGAGATTTTACAGTATCCTTCCCCTGCCACGCCCACCAAGCCACGCCCACCAAGCCACGCCCACAGAACGAGTAGTAAAAAAAATTGAATCCCACTACTGATGAACACTATTGGAAATATATCATACTCTTCTCAAGGTACATTTTTATCCAGAACAATTCATGCTTTAATCGTCATACAAGTTCCACCAAATTGGCAGTATGCTTCTCTATGAAGGAAATCCTACTCAAGGGTCACTATCCAAGACAATAACTGAATGAGAGTCACTTTTATTTAATGTACAAAATTGTTGTCATTCATTTTTCTAATGCTCTCAGCACTTGAAACCTCTTAAGGGTTTGCACAAGTATTTTTTAAGGCCAAATCTTCCCAAGTGCTCCTAAATCAAATCTCTGTTTTTCTGCAGCTACTACATTTCTGGTTGAAAAAATAAAGCAAAAATACAACCTCGAGCACAATTAGAATCTTAGAATTTTACTTGTGTTCTTTCCAAGGTCTTTGGTCATGCAAGTACATCTCAATGGATCATCCATCTGCCCATAAATCAGCTGACATGTCAGCAGGTAGGGTTTTTTTAACACTACAGCAGAATATTATTCTCAAACAATATTTTCATTATGTTCTTTCAGAAAAATGGGAGTAAGTCAAAATATCATCAGCAAGGGACAAAAAGCCTGAAAAAGCATAACAGTACCTTACCACTGTAGCTTTTCAGATGAGTCAAAAATCTGATCTCTGTGGCCATTTGGATTTAGCAATAACTCATAGTGAACAAAGAAAGGTTTATGAAATAGATCATACATAGTTATTGAAGAAGACAAAACTTTTATTATTCTATAAAATTTCCATAACAAAAATGGAAGAAAGAAATTTTCTCCATCTGGAAAATAATCCCAGATGTGTGATTGATACTAATGGCTGAAGTTTAAGAAATGTTGCCTAATTTGCAAGCTACCATTTATCACTGTTCAACTAATGCATGCTGAACTTTCAAGACCAAGATCCTTTTAGATTATTATCTTTATACCTAATTTATTTTTTGAAAGTTTTCTGAAATCCAACTAGGCCAATATACTGAGCCGATCAATCTAGGAAAGTGACAGAGTTTGTGTAAGAGATTAGGGATGTCAAAAGCAAAGTTTCTATGGAGATTCTCAGTCATCCAGGTCAGGGTTATTCCAAAGGTGCTTTTTCAAGAGGTAACTGGATTTTCTGGGTTTTTTTAAAAGATGTTTTGCTTCTCATTTAAGAAGATCAGAAGTGAAATGTCTTCAAAGAAAAACGAGAAAGTCCAGTTGCCTCTTGAAAAAGCTCCTTTGGGACAAAAGCAAAGTGGTATATTATAGTACATGCTCTAACTTTATAAGTTACCAATAAAGGGAATATTTTTGCTCAGGGTTGACATGAGGAATCCTTGGTGCTCTCTGAGCTTGGTTGTTTTCTTGCAGATGTGTCAGAATGGTCAAACAATTGGCAACTCCAAATCTCAACCAACAAATGCTCTGTTTTACACATTGGCAAAAAAAAAAAAAATCAGAACACCAAATGCAAGCTGGGTGGATATGACCTCGTAGATGACCCTCACTCTGTCCAGGACCTTGGAGTACTCATCTCAAATGATCTAAGTGCTAGAGCTCACTGCCAAAAAGGCATAATGAGTTGTCAACCTAATCTTGTGAAGATTCTTCTCTCGTAATATTGTACTGCAAACTAGGGCATACAAAACCTTTGCTAGGCCATTTTTCGAATACAGCTCATCTGCCTGGTATCTGCACTGTAAATTGGATATAAATACAATTGAGATAGTCCAGAGGTATTTCATGAGAAGAGTACTCCACTCCTCTGCTCACAACAGAATACCCTATGCCATCAGGCTTGAAATTTTGGGCTTGGAAAACCTAGAACTAGGTGTCTACAGTCTGACCTAAGTACGATACACAAAATTATCGACTACAATGTCCTACCTGTCAATGACTACTTCAGCTTCAGCCAGAATAATACATGAGCAAACAATAGATACAAACTCAAGGTAAACCATTCCAAACTCGATTGCAGAAAATACAACTTCAGCAACAGAGTGGTCAATGCCTGGAATGAACTACCTGACTCTGCTGTTATATCCCCAAACCCTCATAATTTTAACCTAGGACTGTCTACTGTTGACCTCACCCCATTCCCAAGAGGTTTGTAAGGGGTGTGCATAAACACACCAGTGTGTCTACCATCCCTGTCCTACTGTCTCCATTTATTCATATCCATTTACTATGTTCATACTTATGTTTATACTTGTACCTGTTATCTTTTACATATTTGACAAACTAAAATAAATAAAAATGTTTCATTACTGAAACTAGGTAACAAGTTATCTAGTTTGGTAATGAAATGTATGCATTAAAACAAGCAAGCTCGGAAAACTTTATAAGGGTTCCTACTTACAACCAGAGAGCTAAACGGACAATTAATGAATTCAAATGTTAAAATTACATTTCTTTTTAACCCCTATCTGAAATTCCAGAAGAGAGAGCAAAGCTTGAGCCCAGGCAACACGGAACCAGTTCAGCAGTATCCTTTTGTCCAATTTAAAAGTGCCAAAATAAAAAGTTCATAAATTTGCAAAAAGTACATGCAATTCACTGAATGCAATTGATGCCTTCGTGGACAACAGGTTCAAAGTTGCAGTAAATAAATGAACTTGCTTTATTTAAAACAAAACAATACTAAAGTTTACCAGTTTAATTGAAATGCCAAGAATTGCTTTCAATAATAATAAAGCTAAACAACAAAGATAAAATATTAAAAACATTTACCTACTATTCGTATGAAAAGCTCAAAACTATTTATATCAAATTTTAAGAGTAATAAAAGAATAATGTTAGATATTATATATAAAATAGAGTTAAAATGAAAATTAAAAGAACATTATAAGAAAACATGAACTTACTGACTGGTCAGGTTTATAATGTAGATGGCAGTCTAGTAACTAACATAGTCCAAAGAAATTTGGGGCTTTTTATGCCAATAAATAAACCTTTCACCTCTCCCACTATCTAATTCCAACTGAGCACAATATAATACAGTAGGTGCCTGATCAACTCATCTTGTCAAAACCTTGGCCACTTGATTCTCTACCTGTTGTAGATTGTGGACTCAATATAAGGTTAGCCGTACCCAGAGCTCACCACACTAACTCATATAATTACAGTAATCATTTATGTTATAATGAAGGCTGGCTCAACTCATCTCAGATAGAAATGCATTTAGTTTGCGGATTCATCAAATAAAAGTCACCAAGTAATAGGCTTTTGAGCCTGTAAATCTTTGGTTACTCAAGCACTTGAAAAGTCTCCACTCATTCCTCAGGATATCATCATGGAAGCCATCCTAATGATTACCCATAAGATAATTTAGTTACCTACCACAAATCACAACTCCGGATGCATCCTTTTTTAAAACCCTTCCTTTTCTTTCTTCTTGATCTTTTCATTCATTCAATGAAATAATCATGCTGTTTGTATTCTCAGAGCTATGTTCAGTTCAAACTGGAATTTCACCTATGTTTGGTGCTTATTAGCATTTCACTGTATATTTCATATTATGCAATGACTTAACAAACATTTCCTAACGGTTAATGAACAGTTGTCAACCTAGGTTAAATTACTATATTTTAGCTTCTGAAAAGTTTGCTATATTTTTTTCTATACATCATTTTTAATTCTATTTTATATTTTAAAAATCTATTCAAAATAAACTGCAGTTCAGATGTTCACATTATTGTTCAAATAATGAATATATTTAGACAATTAACCAATTGCACAGATAATAGCTTCTAGAATAGCTTGAGAATAGCTTCTTCTATTATACATTAATTTTTACATTTGAGAAATTTCCTAATATTTCATCAAATTACAAATTACAAACAGATGGAGTATAATCTTTTTTAAAATTTCTAAGACAATGTTAGTGGCAAATCACTTGGCAATCAGACAAGACACTAGCATCAATAATGTTCCATTTGAAATAACTGAAAAGCATCTAATTACAAGTGATTAAGTGCTATAGTGTGTGTGTCAGGGTTGGATTCTGGCAAGCACTACTGCCAATTTGCTCATGTGTGCCCTGCACATGCATGCTTGATGTGCACTGTAGATGCATGCACAGCGCAATTAAAATTGTTCTGCGCATGCACAGAACTAAAAAACAAGATGGTGCCGCCATAGGCAGTGTCCAGGGAACCAGTTTGGGGCCGTGAGAGGCCTGGATCGCTGCCAATTCCAGCTGAACTGATCTGAACTGGTAGGAACCCACCACTGGTGTGTGTGTGTGTGTGTGTGTGTGTGTGTGTGTGTGGTTGTTTGCATATGTGGACAAGTACATGTTGTTGAAAATAAATTTCACAGTCTGGTGAACCAAAATCTGCTTTGTGCAAGAAAACAGGCCCTTTTTCTCATCAGGATCAATTGTTCATCAACACAGATGAGACAAATTAAGTAAAACTAGGTAATCTTATTCTCTTCCTTCCTTTCCTGTTTTGCATATGAAAAGAAAATTCAAATTAAACATTCTGGTCTTGATTTTGAGCAAACGTTTTCTTTTCATTAAACCCAATTAAAGCAAGTTTTGGCTTGGTTGTTTTGTTCCTATAACTAGGATGGGAAAAAGTCTGGGACATTTGGAAGTAACAGAAACCTTTCTGAAATTAGGCCAGAGAAAAACATGACACCATGATATGTATTCATCCTATGGAGTAACTATGCGGGCTTTCTTCATCAGATAGGAATGAAACTAGTTGATCAGCTAAATTTGACTCCTACTAGATATATAGTTTTTCAAGATCAATGCAAAATCTATGCTTAAGAAGGAAAAATGCCTATCTAATATAAACATATAAGTGAAACCTGAAAAATGTGAATGAATATATTGTCAGGGTTCCTGACAATATATTCCCTACACTGCCCTAATTAAAACATGAATCTCAAGCCGACGTTCAAAAGAAATACAGTTATTTATTAGGAGCGTCATGTAGGCACATAACAAGTGAAGCCAACCAGGGGTGGTATACACTTACCTTCCCTTCTGGTTCACAAACGTGAGCATGCACAAGAAAAAGGGCTGAAATGGGATGCCATAAAGTCTGGTGTGGTTAAGCGGAGCCACCCATGATTTCCACTATCAGTTCAGTCGATCCGGTCCAAACTGGTAGAATACCACCTCTGCGGACAACTCTGACCTCACTTAATTTTATGCCTTGGCTCTGACTCTCTTTCCCCCTCCCTCCAAGGTGTGTCATCAGTCACATTCATCAACGAAGCAATTTCATGGGTTGTAGAAGTCATTCCCTCCAGCCATTCTGGATCTCCATGGAGATGGCCATGACATTTGCTGCCTGGAATGTGCTTTGTTTTGATTGAGGTGCCAACTGCTCAATACAGCTCCAAAGTTCGATTCTCGATCCTCCCCTTCCCTATGGCAACTCGAGAATAGGTTGGGAAAGCTTTGCGAGTTGACATATATCTTGTTTGGATTTAGTTTTTCTCAAATTCTATCCTTTCATCCACTCAAATGCAATTTTTTATAACCTCAGATTACAAAATATTTAAATATATTTAAAATGTCGAATTTTCAGGAAAAGACAACTTCAGCTCAACAACATCCGAATACATATGCAATATATGATCTCTCCAATTGGCTTCATATAGATATTAAATAATGCAGTAGACCACGGGTCAAGCTCGCCATCTCATGTTGCCATCACATGATGTTTTGAAATGTTTTTCCCATCACTGAGCTGGGGTGGGCGTGGCCTGCACACGATGCATCTGGCTCATGGCCCACCAGTTTCACAACCCTGGAGTAGATAATATGGAACTTTATTGAAAGGAAATCCTGACAGTTGTGCAGATATCTCCCAATACCATCTAATAGGAACACTTCCAGAAAGCTAAAAGCAAAACCATTACAGAGAACATCCTCCCATTACTAGCTCTTTCAAATGCTCTAAAACATTAGAAGAATCAAATCTGTTTAGGGATCTAGAAAGATTAGTAGAATAAATTTTTTTCTTTCTATGGTAACAAGGGCCTATAAGAGATTATTTATTATATCCATGCCAAAAATCAAACTGGAAAAGTTCTAAACAATCCCTTGTCTCTGAATTCTTGCTCTTTTCATCAGAAAGCAGAGAAACGATACCAATAAAGGGAATATGTGTAGTTTAGGGTTGAAATGTGGGATCCTTAGTGCCCTCTGAGCTTGGCTGTTTTCTAGCAGACATTTCAATATCCAAACTAGGTGACATCATCAGTGCTAATCTAGCAAGAAAACAACCAAGCCAGAGATCAACAAAGATCCCATATTGAAAAGAGGTACAAAATGGTTTGATTAATAGATGTATAGAGCCACCGAAATACAATGTGATTTGAGACTCATTATCACTTGTAATGCATAATTCTGCCTCACTCTTATGTCCTCAATATTAGAAATTGGAACAATTTCTCTTGCATCACCACCAGCTTCTGAAATTGACTCCTTCAGAGATTGGAATTCTGGAATGTAAGATCATTTTTGGTGCTTATTAACTGATTGATTCTGGAATCTTTAGATGGAAAGCACTTCCTATTTCTTACAACTTCATGGATATATTTATGTCATTTTCTTGGCAATAATGCTGAAATGGTTTGCCGCTGCCTTGTTCCAGGATGTGTTTTTACAACTTCTCAATCTAATTTACAGCTGTGATATTTTCTGATAAATTCCCATCCAAGTACTAATTAAATCATACTTTCTTTTCAAGATAACCCAAGTTACCACCTAAACGTTACCACCTAACGAGACATTATTGAATGCACTAAAATCCAATAAAACAGCACGAGATGGATGCCATATTTGCATTAAATCTGAACACCAAGCTTCCTCTCCTAGTTCTATATTTGGTTGTCTTGGATAAGCAAAAGTTATTGTATCACTTTAATATATTCTTTAATACAGTATTTTATGTTGCATTTTATACTTCGTAGACAGGTTTTACTGTTTTTAACTCAAAAACAATAGTACATAATGTACCCAGGAGATATAATAATGTGTGCGCCTGCATAGATATGTCTCTTATGTGAATAAGTCCATCTATAAAGAAAAGACCTGTACTAAAATCAAAGCTGATTAATTTTAATGAGTTTTATTACTTAATGTGGTGAAAGACTTGAATGGAAAAATACAGCTTAGTTTTTTTCAGCTTTCTTGAATCTTCTGAATTTATTCTGTAAGGTGCTGACAATGATGCAGCTAAAGAAGAACAATTACAACTACATTCTAGCCAGCTCTCCAAATTCAAGTGCACTGAATGAGATGATAAATTGAAAATTTCACAGTGTAGTAATCAAATACCTTGGTAAAAATGAAGCAGAATGTGACATATAATGTAAGATCTACAATCTCAGCTGTTGGAGCTACATCCCTCTGGAGAACTAGCTATCTAGTATATCTGCATGAAATTTACAAATACAGTCTTAATCATGTTTATACTATATATATGTAATTATAATTCAGAAGATCTGTTAAGCCTGCACTTAAATTTAACTAACCTGATCACCATAATATCATACTGCAGCTGGATTATTGAGTCACCACTTTGAAAAATGCAATATTTTCTCCACTTATATACATCTTGTGATTATATTCATGCCTAATTAAAATTAATCAATGCTTAGCAGTATATTTCTAACAAATATGCAAAGTTAAGGAGCACTTTCAAAATTTCAGACTTGACTTGCCTATATGTGATCATACAGTATATGGAGGTCTGGAAAAGAATTCTAGTATTTTCAGACTTCAGCTGTGAAAACATAATAATCTTTTGATGACCTGGATATAATAAATGTTACTTTCTATTAACATCCAGGTAGAAGTACAAATTTAAACGTTGTAAATGGTACATAGAACAGCTATAAAATAAAAACAGAAGCAATGTAAATTATCACTTTCAGAAAACATGGTTTTTGAAGATGCATTGATATTGTCAACTACTGTTTGAAGGAATGCCTAATGGATCTTAGAAAGAGACAAGACAATAAAACAGTTAAGAAAATATTGAATGGTACCCATGAAAGGAAGATTAGAAACCCCTTTGGATTTTATATAAAGGTGAATAATAATAATAATAATAATAATAATAATAATAATAATAAGCAAAATCAAAAAATCCTCTGATGATGCCAAATGCAGACTTTGCAAAGAAGCTGATGAAACTGTTGATCACATACTCAGCTGCTGTAAAAAAATCGCGCAGACTGATTATAAATTGCGGCACAATTCAGTAGCACAAATGATCCATTGGAATTTGTGCAAAAATTATAATATTAAAACAGCAACAAACTGGTGGGAACATCAGCCTGAAAAAGTCACCGAAAATCAGATGGTCAAGATCTTGTGGGATTTCCGTATACAAACCGACAAAATACTGGCGCATAATACACCAGACATCACACTGGTTGAGAAAAATAAGGTCACAATCATAGACATCGCAATACCAGGTGATAGCAGGGTCGCCGAGAAGGAACATGAAAAAATCGCAAGATACCAGGACTTAAAAATCGAAATTCAACGACTATGGCACAAACCAGCAGTGGTAATTCCAGTGGTAATTGGCACACTGGGTGCTATTCCAAAAGCACTGGAATTACATTTAAAACAGTTAAAAATTGACAAAATCACCATCAGTCAAATGCAAAAAGCCGCACTGCTTGGATCTGCACGCATATTAAGAAAATACGTTACGACGTCCTAGGCCCCTGGGTGGGGCCCGACTAGTAACCAATGCCAAATCCGGCGATACAATTGTATAATAATAAGGATTTTAGAAATAGTAAATGTAATGCCAGTATGTGGTTATGTATTAAACCTTGGTATATTTTATGATGGACATTTAAACAATTATAGTCAAATTAAAATGGAGGTATGATGACGGTAATATGTATAAATATCTGAGTTAAAATACCTGAGTTAATATAAATTATGCTTGATGACTGTGGAAGAGATGCACGAAGGTTTTTTGTAACCAACTGATACACTTTCTACAGTATGTAAAAAAGGAAAACTTTATGTGTTGTGTTTGTTTTGGAAAAAAAAACTTTAATAAAAAAAACAGTTAAGAAAGGAAAGAAGACCACTCCAGAAGATATTTTTGAATCCACTGAGAAGTGTGAGAAAGAGACTCAAGAATAACTCCCTTTTATTACCCTAGATACTACAATATGGACATGTTGGCTCAGTGGCTATGACGCTGAGCTTATTGATCAGAAAGGTTGGCAGTTCAGTGGTTCAAATCCCTAGTGCTGTGTAACAGAGTGAGCTCCCATTACTTGTCCCAGCTTCTGCCAACTTAGCAGTTCAAAAGCATGTAAAAATGCAAGTAGAAAAAATAACCACCTTTGGTGGGAAGGGAAGCCTTCGGTGTGCCTTCGGCATTTAGTCATGCCGGCCACATGACCACGGAGATGTCTTCGGACAGCACTGGCTCTTCGGCTTTGAAACCGAGATGAGCACCACTGTCTAGTGTTGTGAACGACTAGCACATATTTGTGAGGGGAATCTTTATCTTTACTTTACTACAATATATAATTTATATGGGAAAATACTATGGTAGGCATTCAATATTCTGTGACATATCTGTGATAGCAATTCAGGTATTTCCAAAACCTAAGGTTTCTGACTTTGTCCACCCTTCAGGTTTCAACACTAACTGAGAGTAAATAAATATTTCAACACTTTCTTCTGCTCAGCAAAATTATTTGAAAATATCAATCATTAGTTAACTTGTTTATGCATAAGTAAGAGTATTATTGCCAAACATTGGTTTTACTGATATAGGTTACTTTTTCTTGCCACAGAAATGTACTTTACATTTACCCATGCATAGAGTACGTACCAAAATAAATAGTTTTTCAGAGATATATTAAGTTTGAAGGAAGGTAGCATATTTGCTATCTTTAAGCCAAAGATAGCAAATATGCTGCAAACTTGTGCTTTTAGGTAGAGTAACAAAAATCAATTGGATCAATGTCCTTTTAGAGATTTTTTCCATGCAATCTAAGACATTTCTTTATAAAACATTTTATTGTACCAAATTAATTAACAGGAGAAAAGATACACACACACAAACACACACAGAAATGATACTATTAACAAAAGAATTTTAGCACAAAATTAAAGGAAAGTCTCCGAAAAATTATGTCCTAAAATGAATAAATAAAAAATGGGTATATTGTTGAATACTCTTCTTTTTCATATGTCAAATGACTTCTCCAGAAGTGACTTGTGCAAAAGTAATAATGCTGTCAGAGGCCCAGTTTATTCCACAATTGATTTACACAGTTTATAAACTCTGCTTATCCCATAAAATAAGGTTTTCATGGATAAAAGATTCCAAATTATACCTGCAATTCAATTTTATGTATTGTAACAGAAAGGTTTTATTACCATAGCTGCCTCAGGTACATTGTTCCAAGGGTGCAATGCTCAGGAACAGGATTTATCAGGGGAATGTCAGAAAAAGTCACTGTTCTGCAAGAGCTTATGATCTCATACTACTTCAAGAAACTGGATTTTGACTTTGAAAATAATTCTTCTCCTGCCTCAAATCTTGCACTTTGCAGGTTTTTTTCTTCTTGGCCTCCTCATTATAAAGTGTGAAGAATCTAGATGCTAGATCAGGAGACACTTCATCAAATTCAAAACTTCCCATGTATGCAGAAGTGGGTTCCGGATCCTGTTGCAACCAGTACGGTTGCAACGGTGCCTGGCATCCTCCATATGAACATGCATGCACATGCACGCAGTGCGCACATGCGTGGCCGGGTGGCTGGGCCCTCTGGAGCACCGTACCGGAACGGTACCTGGTGCTCCAGGCAGGCTCTAGTATGTACCGCCTGCAACCCACCACTGCATGTATACTACCCAGAGTTATCAAGCTTGAAGAAGTCAACCAAACAAGTAAGCAAACAAATAAATAGTCATTAAAATTCAAAGGAATACATATACGTAACTTTAGTGGGCAATTCTGCACACTTAAGGTACAATTAGGTAAATGTTTTATGTTTTGATGTTTCTTTGGATGGTGAACTATAAAATTACCATAATGCATCATAATCTGAACTGCCTGTGATTCTTATATTGAAATAGATTGTTGCTATATGTCTTATGTAACTATTAAAATAAAACATAGTTCATTTGCTGCATAATATGCTAAATATTAGAGTTGGAAATCACCAGCTCTCTCCCTCTCCCCCCTATTTCTCTCTCTCTCTCTCTCTCTCTCTCTCTCTCTCTCTCTCTCTCTCTCTCTCTCTCACACACACACACACACACACACACAGACACACACAGACACACACAGACACACACACATTCCATCACTTTTGTTGCATTTAAATGAAAGATGAACGGTCAAAAATCCTGTAATGATTAAGAGAAAAGAGGAATGAAGGCTCTTTGGGGGCTTTGAGTATAGGGTACTCAAAGTAATTCTGTCATCTTGCAGAACAGTAGAAAAATATTTAACAAGAATAAAAGTTCTCCTAAGGCTTTATATAGAAGTAGGAAAAGAAATCAGATTCTGTGGCGGGAAAGGGAGATTAAGTTCAGTAGCTCTGATCCCTTCAGATATTGAGAACTGAGGAGTTCTTAATGCCTGCACTGGGGAGCCTCCTCTACTCAAGACTTATGCTGGGGAGCCTCGTCTACTCAAAAATTATGCTGGGCTTTGACTGTAAGAAAGGTTTCACGATCTACTCAAGTACACTCTTTACATGATTAATGATCTTAACTATCCATGAATAGAAAAAGCTCTCCATTAAGATGCTGCTCTGTACATGTATAGAACTTTCAAAGGGAGCATAGTTATCACACTCAATTGCACAGAGTCTGTAAACAAATTTGGACAGAAACCAAAGATGAAAAGTGTGATATTTCGGCTATGCCTCCAAAATTATTGGATGCCTCTATTGATTCTGAAGACCATCACAAACCAAGGATTCAGAATTTGCAGTTTCATAGTAGTCCGTTTTGGCACTACAACTAATACATTCCTTCTGGAACTCCTTAGGCCAAAAAGTCACATTAATATTTAGCAATATGTTTGTGTTTTTCAAGGAAATTGAATAAAGTAAGGGAACAGGTGGATAACTCCAGGAAATAAAGGGCAAAATTGGTTAATGTCTCCCACTTTCTAGTGACATTGTATGCATATTTAATGATGTGTACTACAACTCCCTGCTTTTGCTTCCTTAATAATAATTATTATTCATGTGGTCCATCACTTCTGTAGATTAGCATTTTGGATGGAAATTATGTTCTAGTCGTCAATTCCTATTTTGTGCAAGAGAAGACAGTTGCAGAAGAAAAAAATAGTGACCCAGTATAATGTTAAACAAAGCAATTGATATCTTAAATTTTCTTTATTAAAATACCCCATAACAATAATTGCTAATAATTACAATAATTATAATAATTTCAGGCAAACTGATCAGGAGTCCCAGCAATAGACGAAATTTAGAAGGTACTATAACCTCCTTAATCCCTGGGAACAGTCATAAATAATTAATTAAACTACATGGACAGGAAAAAAACCCGCTCCATATTGGCAATAAGGCGAGACTATGTTGGAAAATAGTACCTTCATCTGGTCAAAACTTTAATCTACAGCTCTTTCTATTTTGATAGAAATAGAAAGAGCTGTAGATTAAGTTGGTCCTTTTCCTACCTCTATCCAAAATGTAAGTCCGCATGTTACCATCCATCTGTACTGAGTGGCCTTCCTGCACTTTAGTCACTTCAGAGTCAAAGTTTATTTACAGTCTAACGCAAGAAAGAGACCAATCATACAATAAATATGAGATAAGATTTTTAAAAAATTTAAGAAAATTCTGAGATAATTAGCACCTAACAATTAATAGCACGAGGGAGGAACCAGATGGTTTTTAAGTATTGTAAAGTATTTTAAGTACCTAGCTTTTGATAGAAATTTGGCAACCTTCTTACAAGTTTTTGAATGATCACCCAAAACAAGCATAGCAGCCTCTTAGTCATAATGGCAATTAAAGTTATTAATAAGAATTAAAGTTTGAAATATTAAATTCAATCACCATTGGACATACATTGGATATTTTAATAGCACACATGAAACAGATTCATCCTCCATATCTGAACAGAAACAAGTATAGCTTTCTTGTAGAAGGCTTATATATCTAGAAGTTGGTTCTCTTCAGATTGTAAAATTCTTTCACCTTTTACCATTATAATATCAAACACCAAATCCTACTTACTTTTTCAGTTATATGTAATCGTCTTTTCACACAGGTGTAATGATTTAAACATAGAAATCATTTCTTAACTAAGCAATCTACTGTTAAAAATAATTTTTAATGTCCATCAAAGAAAATTGTCAAATTGAAGCAAGAACACACAAACAAAATAAGTATCAAATAAAAGCAACATAAACAATATTGTTTGAAAAATCTTTTGACGAAAGCCAACCTCCCAAAATCTTAGTAAAACCTAAGGACATTTAAAAACAAGATAACAAAATAAAACACTAATGTTTTACATGTTGCTTTAGCTGTCTCATGTTCTTTCAGGCTAAGTAAAAACAGTAACTTTGTGTCAGCAGTTACAGTTTCTATTGCCAATATCTTTATACAAAAAAGTATTCTAGTAAGAGATTATGAACAGCATGTGTTCCTATTTGTGCACATGTCATCCAGGGGGATCCCTCAGTAAATGTACAATTCTACAAAGGTCTATTCTGAAGCACAGGAATAAGTGATTATGAATAGTAGAAATTGCAGTGTTTGTAAGAGGTACAGGAGCACCAATATCAGCTCTCTGACTCCAATCATCGTTCATTTGAGAAGCAAGGTACACAAAGGGAATTCTAAATATGTTCACTTGAATATATAATTAGGAATACTGAGAAGATCAAAAATTAAATGGATGGGGCAGAGGAGCCACAAATTGCTCCATGCAACTTACATTTCTGGATAACTTCAATTATTGCATCAGAGGTGGGTTACCCCCGGTTTGGCCCAATTCGTAGTGGAATTCAGGCCTGGGTTGCAGAACCAGTAGCGCCCCAGGCCTGCCACGCCCCCAAACTGGTTCCCTTGCCATCGCTGGGTCACCACCATTTTGGATTTTAGTGACTGCGCAGTTCACTGTAAATTGTTCTGCGCATGCGCGAAGATCAATTTACATTGACCAGTGCATGCATGCGCAGCACACATCTGGTGCACACGCATTGCATGCAGGTTGTGAACCGGTAGTAAAACCGGCAGCAACCCACTCCTGTATTGCATAATACGTTAATAGAGTTTGAATGATATGGCAAGCAGAATAGGTAACTAATTGGGCATTTTGAAAAGTGTCTGGAAATTATTTGGAAGGGAAGGGGCAAAAAAGAGCTTTAGGCAGATAATTTTGTATCTGGTCCAAATCTATTCAGTAGCTATTTCACAGATGGTAGCAACTGTTGTCATAGTTATGCAACATGGGGATAATACATTCATATTGTTGTGTGATACAAGATAAGAATTTGGTAGATGCTGCTTTTCACACAAAACTAAATGTTAAATGCTAAGATCTGCCATGGAATTAAATATTGTCACAAAAAAACAATACAATATACAATCCATTCTACATATACATTTGAAATGGTATTCTATTCACTACTGGTTAGGTAGCATGAGCATGAACACACATCTGAGCATGCACAGAACCACGTCTGGACATGCGCAGAAGGTTCTTGATGACATCAGGATGGGTGGGCGGAGCCTCGCGCCACCACCACTATTGGTTCGCCCGAACCAGTGCAAACCAGCAGCATACCACCTCTGATATACATGCTGTACATATTTAGCCATTAGATTATCTTTCTGGGTCTCTTCAGTACAAAAATGAGTCATTTTGGTGTTGCTCCATGGCCCTAGAGATTCATCAGCTTACATGGGGATTGGTGATTTTTGGTACTGTAAAGTCAGAGCAGTTGTTATTCATTAGCAGGACTTCCTGCCTTGTCCTGAAAGCCAACTCTTGGGGATTTCTTTTTCTTGAAGGCAAGGCTGGAAGTCTTGCCAATGAATTCTTTATTTCCTGTTATTCTTTAAATCCACTCCAAGAGATGACTTCGCCACTTTAGATTTGAACTGAAACTGAAATGATCTGATGGCATCAAATCGTGGTTTCAGGATAAAGGAGATGAATTCCCAGGAGATGGATGTTGGATCCTTCATCTTTCCTCATCCTCCCTGCCCTTAGGGCAAACAGTGAAAATATTTGCATGATTGCATGAAACTACAGCAAAAGTAAAATCATTTGAAAATGTTCGAGTGCAAGAGAGAGACAGAGATACACAGAGAGAAGGTTTCTAACATATTCCTTCCACATTTCATTGCTGTACCTTGGATTTCCTTTGGTCTGCTGGATTTAATCACTTCAATAATGGAAGACAAGATGAAGAAGATTAAAAATTAAGGACAAAGTCAGTGCTACCATAAAGTTGCAGCAATGGGTAGGTAGGTACCTGATGAGGCAGGACTAAGATCACTGTGGATATTTCTTCAGGACATTTTCTTTCCAAAATTCGATGTGTCTACATCTCCTAAATAGGGACATGGTGGCTCAATGGCTAAGAGGCTGAGCCTGTTGTTCAGAAAGGTCGGCAGTTTGGTGGTTCAAATTCCTAGTGCATAATGGGATGAGCTCCTGTTACTTGCCCCAGTTCTGCCAACATAGCAGTTCGAAAGCATGTAAAAATGCAAGTAGAAAAATAGGGACCACCTTTGGTGGGAAAGTAACAGTGTTCCATGTGCCTGAGCATTTAGTCATGCCTGCCACAGGACCAAGGAGATGTCCTTGGACAATGCTGGCTCTTCAACTTTGTAAAGAGATGAGCACTGCCCCCTAAAGTCAGGAATGACTAGCACATATGTGTGAGGGGAACCTTTACCTTTATATCTCCTAAGTAAACTAGCGGTGGAAGAGAATGCCAGTATTGCACTAAGTCTGAATCAGTAGTATATATCTTGTTTATATAAGAACACTAGCCGATAACCCGGTATTGCCTGGGTGTTTATTTATAGGGGTGGGAGTCTGGACCACATAATTTCTAATGTTGGATTTTCCCTCTTACCAGAGGAAGCCCCCTTGTGGAGTACTGTAAACCTGTTACTATGGCAACTCCACTGCACTGCACAGTGGAAGCCATTTTAAGGCCCAACAGGCTGTATCTTAACAGAACACACATCTCAAGGGGTTTTAGGGGTGTCTTCCCCCCACAGTATTTGTTTCCAGAGAGTAAGTCATCTGTACCAAGTTTGGTTGAAATTGCTTGAGGCTTTCTAGAGTTATTCCTAGTAGAAAATATCTATGAAAAAGTATAACTCCATTATATAATCACCATCAACAATAAGAGACTTGATAATTGGGGGGGGGGGAGTTTTCCAAATAACATTAAACTATATAGATAGAGTTAAATGAAAAACATTTCCAGAAATTAAAGGACTTGGTGTCAGTTGTTTCTATTCAGAAAAGAAATAAGAGTAGCTTATTTTATTGTCTGGCACTTTCTAATCTTTTAAGTTAATTTTATTTCTTCCTTGATCCTTCAGCATCCTATACATGGGAAATCATGAAGACATCTGGGAGTTTTACATGGTCTCTTTTCAAAAGGATATTTTTATTCACAATTTTGATTACATAGAAATGAAAACACAAACTAAATTCAGAGTGAAAGACACAGAGAGTGAGAGAGTAAAAAGTATAAGTAAGAAAAAGAAAAAGAGGAAAGAAAGAAAAAGAAATATGTAAAGAAGTGACTTCCAACCTTTATATAAATATAAACAAACTTCACTCCCTATAAAGTTATAAATATCTCTTCTTCCAATAACCCACCCCTTATCTATATGCAAATCAGTGGAATGACTTGCCTCCAGAAGTTGTGGCTACTCCAACACTGGAGATTGTTAAGAAGAGATTAGACAACCATTTATCTTAAATTGTATAGGGTCTTCTGCTTGAGCAGGGGGTTGGACTAAAAGATCTCCGAGGTCCCTTTCAACTCTGTTATTCTTTTAAATCATTAACTTTTCACTCCTTGTGACCACAGTAAGTCTGTAAAGAATTACCAGATCTTCTAGAAATATTAATCCGCCTTAAGGGTTAAAGGTAAAGGTTCCTCTCATACATATGTGCTAGTTGTTCCCAACTCTAGGGGGTGGTGCTCATCTCTGTTTAAAAGCTGAAGAGCCAGTGCTGTCCTAAGACGTCACCATGGCCATGTAGACAGCATGACTCAACACCCAAGGTGCACAGAATGCTGTTTCCTTCTTACCAAAGGTGGTCCTATTTTTCCAACTTGCAGTTTTATGTGCTTTTGAACTGCTACATTGGCAGAAGCTGGGACAAGTAACGGGAGCTCATTCCATTATGCACGCCAATCTTTTGGATCGACAAGCTCAGCTTCTTAGCCACTGAGCCACTTCATCCCTTAACCCATAAGGGTTAGCAGAACCTTAACTCTAAATGTGATCAAGCAAACAAACTTTATATACCTTCCTTTTACTCCTAGTAGCCTTGATTCATTCAGATGTTGCCATAGAATTTTATCTCCATGTTTGCTTTTTCCCATCCCAAAGGCTTATTTGAGGCTTCAGGATTCCTCTTTGTAAATCCCATAAAAATTATCCTGGTCACTCTCTTGGCTTGTCATTTGTAGTTCTACATTAATTTTCAAAGCTTTAATCAACTCTTTTGTACATCCAGTAGAAAGTCCTTCATGGGTTACTCTCTTGTTTTGTCATTTGTGTTTTCACATTACCTGCCTTGCATTTGTCTTGTAATCCATACCTACTTTTTGCTGTTTATTTCCAATTCTTTAAATTTTTAAGCTAATTTTTAATGTTAATTTTGCTGATATTCAAGTATGAAGGTAAACTCACCAGGGAGCTTTTCAGATGTGCTGTTCCAAAGACCTCTAATAGCCTTAAGATAGTAAATAGGTAATTTACAAAAATGATTAGAAAATAAGGTTAGCAAGCCCAATACCCTGTATGAGGCAAGGTGGCGCGGTGGTTAAATGCAGCACTGCAGGCTGACTGCTAGATCAGCAGTTCAGCGGTTCAAATCTCACCGGCTCAGGGTTGACTCAGCCTTCCATCCTTCCGAGGTGGGTAAAATGAGGACCCGGATTGTTGTTGGGGGCAATATGCTGACTCTGTAAACCGCTTAGAGAGGGCTGAAAGCCCTATGAAGCGGTATATAAGTCTACTGTTATTGCTATTGCTATTCTCCTTTTCCAGAAAGTTTTCATAGAACCAATCTATTTTCCAGTTCTTCAGTCTTTGCTGCAGCTATCATCTCAGCTCTCACACACTCACACAAAAAACCCACCCCAGACATATATGTATACACTTTCTCTGAGAGAGAGAGGAGGGAGGGAAAGGGAGAGGGGGAGGGAGACAGACAGAGAGAGGGGGGGAGAGAGAGAGAGAGAGGGAGAGAGACTGTTACACAAGTGGGTCAGTCATGCTTGGATAGGTCAGCCCTACTGATATTACTGTACAGCAAGCGCAAGCATGTGTAGTACTGATTTAATCAGACTAATATTTTTAACTTATTATTCATCAAAAGTAGTTCTTACAACATCTTTATTTTTAGTAGACGTAAATATACAATAAATATATTTTATTAGTACTTAATTAGAAAGAACAATCATATACAGATAAAGAGACACACAAATCTCATCCATGCATATGTGTATATAGAATTTTGCACTAAAATTTCAACAAAGGATACATATTTCATGATAAACATTCATACATTTCTGTGTCTGTAACCATTCATAAATCTCAAATAACAACAGGTCTTCAGTCCCCTGAATATTGAGGCCATAAATGTTTCTTTCCAAAAGTGAAAAGTAAATATCTTTGCAGTAAAAGGGCTCCGAGAATATACTGCCTTTTATAATATAATACTTTCTCTGGAAGGAAGGGAAGGCCAGATAACCTCACACAATATTTTTCTTTACAAGTTTTATATCATTTCCCCCCATTCTTTATTTGGTTTATAGTTTGTATGGTGCTTACTTTTAAGTTACATTTTATTAGTTTCTTAAATCCTGCTCATAAACAAACACAGCACATGTACACATAGTTTGGGTCTGTTTTAGTTTTTTACTTAGTGAATTGTATTTTTATTGTCACTGTTCCAAAGGCAGCTGCTATGCTCAAGAGCAGCACATACTAAAGGATGCTCTACTGCCATGATTAAAAGTTGTTGCATGTGCTCTCTATCATCTAGTCATCAAGTAGTGCTGCAGCAAGGTAATATTTCACTTTGCTTTCATTATGGAAACTGTCTCTTCCATATCGACATGACTTTCTTGAGAATATGTTGCCAAATGCTACATTCTTAACTTATATAAGGATCAATTATGATAGACATGGCCAGTTAACCACCAAGGTCCTCCTCAAACACTTGATTCTCATCACTGGAATTTAACAGTGAATTAGAGGATTATCATCAGTTTATGGTAGATTCTCTACTGGTATGTGGTTATACGAACTGGTGAACCATAAACATATCTCTGAATTCACATAACCACTCTAAACAGAATGACAAAATGAAAAACTGTTTTTGTAGAAATTATACATAACGATTGAAAAATATTTTTAACACTGAATAAAATGCAAAAATTACATATTTACTTTGGAAAACAACTGGTGATGGTTGTTAAATGATGTGTAATAGTGAGCCGCATTGTCTTTGTCTGTCTGTCAATCAGTCATTTTATTTTAGGCACTGACCAGCAAAGCAAAACAAAAGAGTCACATTTAGCTCACTTAATATCAGTATAATTTATACAGCATAGAATTTGACTAGAATAGAACAAATTATCAAATCATACAATACAAAAAAAAATGTAAATTTCAGTTTAAGACTTTAGGGAATAAAAACTCATATAGAAGGTTATATAATTTATATAATGCAATTATTTGATTATTTAGAACAACAGCATAGTAACATTACCAATAAAAATAGATCTCAATCTGCCAAATGAGTAAAAATAGGGAATTATTGAGATATACTTAACATTCTATAGTCTTGATCGTAGTACAAGAGCTTGCTACAGTGAGCTGTTACAGCAATTTAGAAATGAGTATTCATATATGTAACTCAGTAACACAGACATCAGTCCTGCCCTCCTGTGGCTGTTGGCCTATTAATCAGAAAAGCAGGATACCAGAACTAATAGAGCAAAATATGTACATAGATCAGTAAGACAAAAAATGCAGCAAGGCAAACAAATCATTTGCATAGCTGAAATCACTGCTATAACCCAACACACTGGTTTAGCCCGAGAGCAACAATATCCCTGTGGAGTTATTGTTGTTTGAACAAAAATGTTCATGATAAAGCTCTAGTTTACGTATGGATCTGTAGGCCAAGGATGGATATCTATAACTTCCATAGCAACCAATAAGAAAGTACCGCATTGTAATTCATCAATATCTGGATGGCCAGAGAATTCTCGCTGTATTCTACTCCCCAAAAGCTAGGCATATTACATTTACTTTGTATGAAGTAACTTTCCATGTTCAATAGTAATTTATTTAGAAAAGGAGTCCGTTGGAGTTCAGGAGAAAAATAAAGTGTGATAAAGTCTCATTCAACTGTCTATAATTTTTATAACAATTTTGAATTGGTTTGCCATTGCCTTCTGAGATTTTTTTTAAAGTTTAGTTTATAATCCTCTTATTTCTTGAAGGGTTAGGGTTAGGGTTAGGGTTAGGGTTAGGGTTAGGGTTAGGGTTAGGGTTAGGGTTAGGGTGAACCAGATATTTTACTTGCATTGCTTCTGAATTCAGGTGAAGTTTGCCATGTGCTACAATTTGCTAAGAATATATACCTTATTCACAAACAAGCTTGTTTAGATGTGCTTTAAATAAAGTTTAAAGTTTATTTAGTTTTAAATAATATGTTTTTTTGTATCTTACTACTAACATAATTCCTATTAGCAATACAATTCTGCTTGATTAGTGTTATTCTTGTTATTTTAAAATAATAAAAGAACTTTGCTTGTGGTATCAGAACAAAAATATGTTGATGCTTTAAAATAAACTTTAGTCTTAATTTAATGTTGTGATTTGTAGAACGTTTCTATGCATAATTGTCTTGGTTACCAATATTAGAATGAACCTTTCAGACTGTTCATCATAACTATTTTCTATAAATATAAAATGGTTGTCACCAGATATAGAATGGTTATCAACATTTGTATTTGAAATTCATAAATTAATAATAGTTGGTGATTGGAATCAAGCCAGGGATCCTTTTCTAGATCAATTTGTCACATGAATTATATTCTTACATTGTTCCAAAATAGTACAAATATAAACTAGGGGATATTTAGTGTTCTGTTAATCTTTCCAACATGAATATATTTATTTCTTCTTTGCACAAAATGCAAAACAAAGTTAAAATAATCTTGCCAAAATACCCAAGGCACCATAATAAGTATATTCACAACATAGCTACACCTGCAGTGGGTTCAATTCAGTCAGCATCTGAAGAAAAAGCCAGGACTTCATCATTTTCTGGAAAACAAGGGGAGTTGAGGTTACCAAATCTCTGGGGCAAGATGGAATCTCTGGCATATGGCAAATAAATCAATAGCTTCCTTCAAATGATTCCTTCCTGGTCTTTAAGCAGGAGCTGTGATTTCAATAGGAGTCTCAAGTGGTATGCTAACTCTATCCCAGCAGGAAGTCCTATTCTATCAAGATAGGAGATTAAGATTCCCAAAGCTACTCAGTTTTGCTAGAGTTGAGTCACATCTGTTTTCCAATCCAGATCTGAAGCGCTTCTAATCTAAGCAGTAGATATCCAGCCAAGGTTACAGATTTATAAATGAGTATTGTTAACAACACCAATTGTGATCAGAATTTCATCTGACTGCATTGCTTAGCAATGGCAGTTTCATTGCCACCGTTAAGTGAATCCTGTATCATGATTAAGCAAGGACATCACATGGCCATCATTTGCAACCTTCTGCCAGTTTCCCCATTGGCTTTGCTTGTAGGAAACTATAGGCTAGTCTAGAGAAAAGAAAGACTTGGGTGACATGATAGCAGTATTCCAGTATTTAAGAGGCTGCCACAAAGAAGAGGGGATCAATTTATTTTCCAAAGCACCAGAGAGCAGAACAAGAAACAATGGATGGAAACTAATCAAGAAGAGAAGCAACTTAGAATTAAGGAGACACATCCTAACAGTGAGAACAATTAACCAGCAGAACAGCTTGCCTTCAAAAGTTGGTGGTGGTTCATCACTGGAACTTTCAAAGAAAAGATTAGATAGCCACTTGTCTGAAATGGTACAGGGTCTACTGCTTGAGCAGGAAGTTGGGCCAGAAGGCCTCCAAGGTTCCTTCCAGTTCTATTCTTGAGGCTGGCAAACAAGGTTGCAAATGGCAACTACATGACTGCAGAATGCCTCAGTGGCTGGAAACTTTAGGACCAGTTATAAATACTACTCATTCAGTGCCCCTTACAAGTTCAAATGGTTGCCAAGCAAGTGGTTGTTAAACAAGGATCCCCCCATATGATTAGCATACTGGTGATGTTTCACTCCAAATCAACAAATGACCTCATCAAGTGGTTTCATGCAGATGTTAAATAGTAGTAGTAGAGAGAGAGCTGAGACAACCAATATAGGTGTTATGGGCTAGATCTTCCACTTTACCAGCAGAACCTAGAAACAATTCCAGACAAAGGAAGAGGACCATCACAAAACATTTTCCCCCATTAATTTAAATAAAACAAATATCATCTGACATACACTGTTCTCTGTAAGATAAGGGCAAAGGAATTCACCTATTTATTTACTTAGCCTTCCCATGCCTTTATTTTTAAACTTGTCTTCAGAAGAGCCGAGGTGGCGCAGTGGTTAGGATGCAGTACTGCAGGCCACTTCAGCTGACTGTTATCTGCAGTTCAGCGGTTCTAATCTCACCGGCTCAAGGTTGACTCAGCCTTCCATCCTTCCGAGGTGGATGAAATGAGGACCCAGACTGTGGGGGCGATATGCTGACTCTGTAAACCGCTTAGAGAGGGCTGAAAGCCCTATGAAGCGGTATATAAGTCTAACTGCTATTGCTATTGCTATTTCTCTCCCAGTGAATTATTTTGTGTATTTCATGTCATAACATCTCTTATCATAAATTTGCTGATAAAAAATGTTATTTAATGGAAATCCTAAATACTATGACTTAGAGCAATCAAATCCTCACACATATATACAGTACCAATCACATTTTTGCCTTTGGGACAAGTAATATTATGCAGAATGTAGAAACGGAATGGTAAGCAAAAAATGAAAAAGATGAAAAATGGAGCAGAAAATCTAGTTAATGCTAGTTTAAGGCAATACCATTCTTTATAACTTTCCATATCTTTTGGTCCAGAAAATTATTCTCTCATGCACTTCTTATACTGCCTTTTGTTTTTAAACTTCTCACCCCTATCCTTTTGAGGATTTCATTAGTTTCATTCAAACAAAGCTGTCTTTATTTGCTCTCAACACTTTACTCTTCCTTCACATGCATTAGATGTCCGTTCCAATTCACTTTCTCCAAATAATCAAACCACTTTAACAGACATCTTTTAATGCTTATTATTCAATTTTAGTCTCTTTTCTATACACTTGACATTATCCTTTCTTTTTTTTTCTAACCACATATCTTACATTCCACTTTTTATGGTTTTTCTTGATAATAGCCAAAACTCCATACAGTAAAATAGGCAAAAGCATTTTCTTGTTCACCGTTCCTTTTGCTTCTTTCAACTAACATGATCCTACATAATAACTACTAATCTTTCTTCCAGCATTTGCACATATTGAAATGTCTCTGCTTTTTCATCTTCAGTAAACATCTTATCAAGGAATACATATTCATTTAGATTGATTTAGTTTTTTTACAATGTATGTATGATTTGCAAATGTTTGCTCCATTTCCCCATCAAACACAACTACCTTGATTCTTGAGTAAGTATTCAGATCCATGCTCCTTGTTGCATCATACAATCTATCCAACCCTTGCTGAAAATTATTTAGGTTCCCAGTTAATTACATGGCATCATCTACATGCAGATAAAGAGGTGGTATTCAGCAGGTTCTGACCAGTTCTGGAGAACCGGTAGTGGAAATTTTGAATAGTTTGAGAACCAGTAAATACCATCTCTGACTGGCCCCACCCCCATCTATTCTCTGCCCTCTGAGTCCCAGCTGATCGGGAGGGAATGGGGATTTTGCAGTAACCTTCCCCTGGAGTGGGAAGAGAATGGAGATTTTACAGTATTCTCCCCCACCAAGCCAGAGCCACAGAACCGGTAGTAAAAAATCCCACCACTGATGCAGAAGTGTATTTATGTCTGTAAGATGTCTCCCATCATCACCCTAAGCATTCATATCCGTATGTGAAATATTAAAAGGACATCACATATGTTTGGCTTGTTGCCTGCTCAGTATTGAACTGGTCAGTAAGCATTCTGGTCTCTGCTAAAAATAAACTTAACAAGATGTATATTACAAAACCAGAATTTTTACTGCAGTACATTGCAATACAGCAATCTTAAATTCTTAACTGATTTAATTCCATTAACAGATTGCAGCAGTTATGTTTTCTTGTATGATGAGAAAGTTTTAAATATATTTTTGAAGCAGATTTTGAATTATTGTGAGTTTTTTTTTCAAGTTTTATATTCTGTTTAATTATTTCTTTATTTAACTAATAAGGCACATGTGATTGCTAATGATATGCTTTTTTATATGACTAAATTTATGTTATGGAACACATAAAGAATACTAGTTTTGCAATTTCATGCTTATGTTATTAGAAATTATTAAAAAGTATTAAAGGAATCACAGTAGGGGAAGCAGAGTATAAAATATTACTTAAGGATGATATGCTACATTTTGTAATTAAGCCAATAACTTTAATTCCTTCTTTCATTAGTATGTGAATCTACTATTCTGTCTGTTTATTCAATAAATTGAATAACATATCATTTTAATCTGTTTAGGGATTGGGTTTTTAGATCATTTCCCCATTATTTTATTTACCTTAATATAAGGATTCCTAGAATGCTTTCTCGATTGGTAAAACTGAATTTACACCTATTTTTACACAAATTCAAGAAAATCTGGACAGATTTTGGGCTTAGTGTTTAACACCTGAAATAACTTTATCTAATATAGTCATCAAGATATGTGTTATTAAAATGACAATTATGAATTGAGAACTCTGACTTTAACTTGCCATGTTTTAAACACATTACTAGCATTTTTTTGGCTTAACAAATGGGTGTAATTAAATCAGAACTGATATCCTTTTTGGGCTCAACTTGAATGTTATTATTTTATCCCACTGACATCATGGCAGGAATTTTTCATGTATAGATCTGCACATTTGTTGTGATATTTGCACTTAATTAGGCAGCAAATGTAATTCTGACCCTTTTATCATTCCAGTTCTAAAATAGTTGACAATATTATTGGGAAGGGTTTCTTTACATTGGCTATTATATGCATACTTTTTTCCAGTTGCAATGTATGGCTGTGAAAGTTGGATCATAAGAAAGGCTGAGCACCAAAGAATTGAGGCCTTTGAACTATGGTGCCGGAGAAGACTCCTGCGAGTCCCTTGGACTGCAAGACGATCAAACTGGTCAGTCCTTGAGGAGATCAACCTTACTGCTCCTGTTTGGAGGCCAAACCCCCACTGTAGGGAGGAGGAACCGACCAGGTGGTTCCGCCCCAGGCGTCTTATGGAACCGTCAAGGTTCCAGACAGAGCTTGGGGTTATTCCTGACACTTTCGCCCACAGTCCGGTGGAGACTCTGGCTGCTGCGTGGCACTCGGCAGCGTCGGAGGCCCTCGACCGGATTGCGCCACTGCGGCTCCTCCGAGGCGGCGGATCCCGGAGACCCCCTTGGTTTACCGAGGAACTCCGGGAGATGAAGCGCCGGAGGAGATGCCTAGAGCACCGTTGGAGGTCCGATAAGTCCGAATCGAACCGGGCAATGGTAACCACCTGCACCAGGGAATACACCAGGGCACTTAGGGCAGCAAAAAGATCGCACATAGCCACCCTGGTAGCATCCGCTGAGTCCCGTCCAGCCGCCCTGTTTAGGATAACCCGCTCCCTATTGAACAAAAGGGAGGCGGGGGAACCCTTGCAGGGCAGAGCTGAAGAATATGCCCAATTCTTAGCGGACAAAATTGCTCGGTTTCGGTCGGACTTGGACTCCACCCCTGCAGTTCCAGCCGAGGCGCAAGGGGACCAAGTTGAACAGCTCTGGGTTGAGTTTCAGGACGTTACCCCCGGGGATGTGGACAAGGCCATGAGAGCTGTAAGTACCTCCACCTGCGTCCTGGATCCGTGTCCCTCATGGCTGGTTACTAACTGCAGTGAGGTGACACGAGGCTGGATCCAGGCGGTTGTAACCGCCTCCCTTCGGGAGGGGAACTTCCCCACCACACTGAAAGCGGCGGTGGTGAGACCCCTCCTGAAGAAACCATCCTTGGATCCAGCTGTTCTTAATAGCTATCGTCCAGTCTCCAACCTTCCCTTTCTGGGGAAGGTTGTTGAGAAGGTGGTGGCCTTCCAGCTCCAACGGTCCTTGGAGGAAGCAAACTACCTAGACCCCTTCCAGTCAGGCTTCAGGCCCGGTTACAGCACAGAAACCGCTTTGGTCGCATTGATGGATGATCTCTGGAGAGCCAGAGATGAAGGACGTTCCTCCATCCTGGTCCTCCTTGACCTCTCAGCGGCTTTCGATACCATCGACCATGGTATCCTTCTGCGACGACTGCGGGAGGTGGGAGTGGGAGGCACCGTGCTACGGTGGTTCTCCTCCTACCTCTCGGACAGGTCACAGTCGGTGTTAGTGGGGGGGCAGAGATCGTCCCCTAGGCCCCTAAATTATGGGGTGCCTCAGGGCTCGGTCTTATCCCCCCTACTATTCAACATCTACATGAAACCGCTGGGAGAGATCATCCGCAGGCACGGGATTAGATACCATCAATATGCGGACGATACTCAATTGTATCTGTCCGCCCCGTGCCAACTCAATGAAGCGGTAGACGTGATGAGCCGGGGCCTTGAGGCCGTTATGGACTGGATGAGGGTTAACAAGCTTGTGCTCAACCCAGAAAAGACCGAGTGGCTGTTGTGTTTCCCTCCCAAAGATTTGGCTACTATTCCACCACTCAGGCTGGGGGGTCAAATTTTATACCCCTCAGAGAGGGTTCGCAACTTGGGAGTCCTCCTGGATCCACAGCTGTCATTTGACCACCACTTGACGGCTGTGACCAGGGGGACATTCGCCCAGGTTCGCCTGGTGCGCCAGTTGCGACCCTACCTGAATCGGGAGGCTCTCACAACAGTCACTCGGGCCCTTGTGACCTCTAGGCTGGAATACTGCAATGTGCTCTACATAGGGCTGCCCTTGAGGAGCATCCGGCGACTTCAGCTAGTGCAGAATGCAGCCGCGCGAGTGATCGCGGGTGCACCCCGATTCACCCGCATTACACCTATCCTCCGCGAGCTGCGCTGGCTACCTGTTGATCTCCGGATGCGCTTCAAGGTGCTATTAATCACCCATAAAGCCCTACATGGCAGTGGATCTGGATACTTGAGAGACCGCCTTCTGCCAATTACATCCCTGCGACCGATAAGATCCCATAGATTAGGCCTCCTCCGTATTCCATCGGCCAGCCAATGTCGGCTGGCAACTACAAGGAGGAGGGCCTTCTCAGCAGTAGCCCCGACCCTTTGGAACGAGCTCCCCGTGGAGATTCGTACCCTCTCCACCGTCCAAGCCTTCCGCATAGCCTTGAAGAACTGGCTCGCCCGTCAGGCCTGGGGATAGGATAGTTACCCCTCCCGAATGATGAATGTATGTTGCTTGCTATTTTATTACTTGTTTGTCCTAATGTCTGTATTTCCCCTTCCCAGTTTTTGTGTGAGCCGCCCTGAGTCCCCTCAGGGAAAAGGGCGGCCTACAAATTCTAATAAATTCTAAATTCTAAATTCTCTAGAAGGCCAGATCCTGAAGATGAAACTGTAAATACTTTGGTTACCTAATGAGAAGGAGGGATTCACCGGAGAAGAGCCTAATGCGGGGAAAGATTGAGTGCAACAGAAGTAGGGGAGGATAGAGAATGAGGTGGCTGGATGGAGTCACCAAAGCAGTAGGCGTGAACTTCAATGGACTCCAGAGGTGGTAGAGGACAGGAAGACCTGGAGAAACATTATCCATGGGGTTGCAATGGGTTGGACATGACTTCGCAACTAACAACAACAACAATGCATACTTTCAATAAATTTCAATCAGTATTCTTTTAAAAACTTTTCTAGAACTTAAAAAAAAGGTTTTATTTACATCAGAGTAGTTCTTGGAAGTTTTTGGATTAAGCAACAGAGAGTCCAAAGCCAGTAACTATTTTTATAAAAATCTGAAGTTACTTGATGTTAATAATTCATGTGACCTTTGAAATACTGAGCACAAATGTTCCCTTTTTTGTAAACAAACTGAAGATTACTCTAAAGGATGTGAAGTTAGTTTTCTCTGATTTTAAAATAAAGTGAATATAAAAGAAAAAAATATTTAGTATACTGTATATTAGATACCTCAGATAATATTTATTAAGAGTTGGATGGATTCATCTGCCTTATTGCTGGAGATGCAGTTTGAAACAGTTGGAATAATAATTTACATAGTCTGGATTTACCCTAATTTTTTCTGGGCTGAAATCCACCAGATTGTTAATATGATTTGTTAACACCAAGCATTGGGAGTTAAATATACATACATTATTTTCAGTTGTATTCCCAGCCTTTAGAATCTATCAACAGCTCTGAATTATACAATTTTTTGCACATGAAAATTATTATACAAGGTTGGAAGGACATATCTATACTTCTGTTATAACACTGATGGTGAGGTGCATGCTGTTTCAGCTTCGGAATTAGTTTTTGTTTAAGAAGGAACAAAGAATTTCATTACATTGTTTGAAATGTGGTTTTTGTTTTTTAACAAAAATTCTGATTTTAAATTATGTTGTTTTATTATCTTTTTCTGTTAATTAGTAACAGAAGTTGTGGAATATATGCAAAGTCTTCAACAGCTGGTGAACCACAGACACAATTTCTCTTCAAATGGAATTCCATGAATTCCACATCTTTCTGTCATGCCCCAGCATATAATTTTTATATACTGTTGTTGTTCTCTAGCCCCATCTAGTGGGCAGAGGGACAAAATACCAAGTATATCATTTGAAGCTGACCCAACACAATTACCCTAGTCCACACTCTCAAACCAAGTGAATGCTGGGAAGTGTTCCATTTTCCTTTAGCATTGGAAGAAGGTAGGAGGACAAAGAAGAATCCAACTTAATCTGTGGCACATGGTCATTCAAGGACAAACCCATTCCACACACAGAGATTCACTGGTGAGATTTAAATTGCTTGTATTTATTAATTTGTTATATTCAGCAGTAACTCAATACTATCTATCTTGTTCTCATTGTATGTATCCCTATTTTTCCCAGTGTCACCATATCCTGTTCTTTCAATAAAGCATCCAGATCTACACACATAGTCGTGTTTAATACTTTTCTAACCAGAAGGATGATTGTGTTGAGTAAGCCACTATTAGTAAGACTAGTAAACACTGCACTCTTTATATCAGAGGCTTTAGGTAGTCTTCAAAATACAATGTCAAAAATACAGCTTTCTCTGAAGAACTGATTAACACCAAGATATCTCAATCGAGTATGTTCAGAGTGATAGATAGCAGTGGATAAAAATCTGATAGAGTGGCAGACAAGTCCTTGTACTTTTCTGTCACTCTAGGGATTCATTGCCTGAGGTGGTGTATCTATTGTTTTAATAGACCAACCCTATGAACAGAGGAAGTCATAAGCTTAACCTATGAAGATAATTTGCAAAAGTAACTATAGCCACTAAAATAAGATACATGAAGAGTTCAGAGGCTCAGATGATTTGTTTCTTTAAATAATTCATAATTTGTAAAACAACAATTTATGATTCTAGGAAGGAAGGAAGGAAGGAAGGAAGGAAGGAAGGAGGGAGGCAAGGAGGCAAGGAAGGAAGGAAGGAAGGAAGGAAGGGTAAAGTACGCTAATGATGCCTGCTTCATAATAAGCGACCCAATATTGTAATACAAAAAGCAGTGATTTATTAACAGCTTCATTAGGCATTCTTCATTAGGCATTTCTTATTCGCAGCCATCTTTTTTGCTTTCTTTATCTGCTTTTGAACTTTGGCAGTGTTTCTGTCTTCCCTTCAGTCTTTGACATAAATCACGTTATCCAATAGCTTTATTCATCTCAACCCAGCTACTGTAATCTGAGATCCAGCTCCGCCGACGCTCTGCATGGAATGTCAACACAGAGAGTTGACATTCGGCTCCTCTCACTTTTCAAAGGCAATCTGTGCAAGCAAAAACACTTTGAGTACCAGTATGGGATTCAAGGCTACATCCTCCCACCAGGCTTGCTTGGATTTTTTTCATGGAATCTCTCTATAACAGCAATAGCAATAGCAGTTAGACTTATATACCGCTTCATAGGGCTCTCAGCCCTCTCTAAGCGGTTTACAGAGTCAGCATATCACCCCCACAGTCTGGGTCCTCATTTCACCCACCTCGGAAGGTTGGAAGGCTGAGTCAACCTTGAGCCGGTGAGATTAGAACCGCTGAACTGCAGATAACAGTCAGCTGAAGTGGCCTGCAATACTGCACCCTAACCACTGCACCACCTCGGCAATCAGCCTGGACATTTCTACTCTTTACCCAAGATGTCTCTGACAAGGGATAGCCCTTCCACTTAATTAAGTATTGGAGTTGCCTCCTGTGCCACCTCGAATCAAGGATGTGTTGCACCTCATAATGGGTTTGGCCCCCTATGACCACAGGGCCTGGGGCTCCCGGGGCAGTGGTCTCAGAGTGGATCCGACCAGGGGCTTTAAGAGGCTACTATGGAATACTGGGTTTACCTTCCCTAGCAGTCGGGACAGTTTCAGTTGCACTGACACTGGGTTGATGATCTTTACTATGGGGAAAGGTCCCATAATCTTTGATCACGGTTACTTGCTAGGGAGTCTTAACCTCAAATATTTTATGGAGGGGTAAACCTTCTCTCCCAGCAGGAATGGTCATTGTGGAACTTGGTATTTATCTGCCTGTTTCTTATAGGTTTGCTGCTTTAACTAGTGCTTTTTTGACATTCTCTCAGGCTGCTTTTAGCATTGACATCCAGTCAGTCAAGATGACTGAGGAAGGGGGATGCCTTGGATACTCAGGCATTGGGACAAAGTTCATGCTGCTCACTACTTTGAATGGTGTTAGTCCTGTACTGCTGTGAACAGCATTATTGTATGCAACCTCAGCAAAGGTCAGATGGTCTGCCCAATTGGACTGCTGATAGTTCACATAGCACCTTAGGTACTGCTCTACCATAGAATTCAGTCTCTCTGCCCCCATTGGTGCTTGGTTGAAAAGCTGAAATAAGACCCTGAAATGACCCAATGGACCGCAGGAACTCCCTCCAGAACTTAGCCGTGAACTGGATCCCTTTGTCTGAGATAATTCTTCGAGCTACTCCATGCAGGTGGTAGATGTGCTTCAGGAACAGTTTGGCCAGCTTCTGAGCTGAGAGTAGTCCACTGCAAGGTATGAGGTGCGCCTGTTTGGAGAACAGGTCTATTACAGTCCAAATCACCGTGTTTCCGCCACTTTTCGGTGACTCTACTACAAAGTCCATTGTGATCTCCTCCCACGGTCTCGTTGGCTCTGCTACTGGCTGAAGCAATCCGGGGGGGGTGTCCCTGGTCACCTCTTCATTGTGGTGCAAATGGTGCAACTTTTCATGTAACTGTCCACATATTTCTTTATTTTGGGCCACCAGAACTGCCTCCGGGCTAAGTGTAGCCTTTAGGAATCCAAAGTGGCCTGCCAATTTGGCGTTGTGGCTCCTCTGGAGAATTGGAGTGTGTAGGGATTCTGGGACATAGAGTTTCATCCCCTTCCATGCAAGGTCATCTCTTTTTGTCAAGATGTGTTGGTTGTTTGGGAACCAAGGGTCTGCTAGCAGTTCAGCTTTGAGTCTCGTGGTTAGGTCACCTGCTGGTTGGTCATGCCGGTCATGGCATTGTCATCTGGTGGGCACTTGGGCAGCTATTTGGGTAGAGGGAATGATGGCATCCACCACCTGCTCCTATTCGCATTTGTACTGGGGCATGTGGGAGAGAGCACCTGCTAGAAAGTTCCTCTCCCCTAGAATGTGCTTTAGTACAAAGTCAAAGCAGTTGAAATATTAAGCCCATCAGACTTGTTTGGGTGATAGTTTCCTTGGGGTCCTAAGAGCCTCCAGATTCTTATGGTCAGTCCAGACTTCAAACGGTTTTTGGCCCCCTTCCAACAGGTGTCTCCAAGTTAGCAGTACCCATCTCACTGCGAAAGCCTCCTTTTCCCATGCAGCCCATCGCCTCTCTGTGTCTGGGACCTTGTGGGAGGTGTAGGATTTTAAGTTTCCTTGGTTGTTTCTTTGGAGTAACACCGCTCCCACTGCCATGTCTCTGGCATCTGCTTGGATCACGAAGGGTTGTTGGGGTCAGGATGCTTCAGTACCAGTTCTTTTGCAAACATTTCTTTTAGTGTCTCAAATGCCTTTTGGCAGGTTAGGTCCCACTGTAGAGATTGTCCTGGGTGAGGTCTTGTTCCTGGGCTCCCTGTCTTCAGGAGGTCTGTCAGGGGCTTAGTGATCATTGCAAAGGAGGGGATGAATAGCCTATAGAGGTTTGCAAACCATAGGAAGCTTTGTAGCTGTCTGCGGGTGCAAGGGGGTTGCCAGCTTAGGACGGCTTGCACTTTGGCTGGGTCCATCTCTATTCCCTCATTTGACACTCGGTAGCCTAAGTAGTCTGGTCGCTCATGGTGGAATTCACATTTTGATAGCTTGATGTACAGGTTGGCTGCCAGAAGTTTTTCCAGTACTTGGCGGACCAGGGGTATGTGGTCATCTATGGTCTCAGTGTAGATGAGGATGTCATCTCGGTAGACAAGGACCCCCTTGTAGAGGTGCTCATGCAGCACCTCGTTTATTAACTGCATGAATACTGCTGGGGCTCCCTGTAGTCCGCATCACTTTGAATTGGAAGCTCCCTAGGGGGCAGTTAAATGCTGTTTTCCACTCATCTCCTTCCCTGATCCATATTCGGTATTATGCCTCTCTGAGGTCTAATTTGGTGAAGACTTTTCCCTTGGTCAAGTGAGATAGCATATCTTTCATGAGGGGGAGTAAGTATAGGTTGTGCACGCACATGGCATTTATCCCTCAAAAGTCCAAACACAGTCTCATAGTTCCATCTTTTTTCTCTTTGAAGTGAGCTGGCACTGCAACCCGTGGCTTGGCTGGCTCGATGAGCCCTCCTGCTAGGTTTTTGTCTATGTATTTGCACATTTCTTGCATTTCCCGGGGCGTCATGGCGTACAGCTTGGGTTTGGGTACTTTTGTCCCAGGGATGATTTTGATGGCACAATCTGCCTCACGGTGGGGGGGGGGTGCAGAATGTTGCATTATGTCTTGCTGAATACTTCTGCAAGGTCCTGATATTCCCCTGGGATCTGTTCGGTCTCTGGGGTTTCATCGGATGTGGCTCCCAGATGTTCTGGTGTGCTCTTTTGGGGGGTTCCCTACTTGAGCGATGTTTCTGCTTGCTGGCAGAAAAGGCGTTGGGGCCCTTTTCTATACTAAGCCTGTGGGTACCCCCTTTCCACCAGATGGTTGGTCCCCACTTGTCTAGCCAAAAGACTCCCAGTATGACTGGGTTCACCCACAAAACTGCGCTCGACTAAACCGCGCCTGACTAAACCACGTCGCTGACGTCATTAACAAGGTGACAACGCGGAGACAGAAGCATGCTGTAAACCCTAAACCTAAAATTAACCCCTAAACCTAAACCTAACTCCCCTAAACCTAATCCTAAACCTAATCCTAATCCTAATCCTAACCCTAACCCTTAACCTAACACTAACACTAATCCTAAACCTAACCCTAATCCTTAACTAACCCTAAACCTAACCCTAACCCTTAACCTAACCCTAAACCTAACCCTAAACCTAACCCTTACCTTAAGTTGAATCGGCTTGCTTTCAAAGCGCTATTTAAAGCACCCTTCTTTCTCCGCACTGGCTGTTGTCGCCCTGTTGATGACGTCAGCAACGCGGTTTAATCGGGCGCGGTTTAGTCGAGCGCGGTTTTGATGGGTCACGGTATGACTGTATCTGTCATTTGGGGGGCTATTATGAATTGAATTACTTCCCAGTGATCCATTTGTTTGGTCAGGTGGGTGGCATAGGCTCCTCCCATTAGGGACCCATCAACCTTTTCAAACCGGATTGGGTGGGCCAGTCTTTTTGCTCTGATTCCCAGTTTCAGGACTGTGGTCAGGTTGATCAAGCATCTAGTGCAGCCTGAGTCTATTAGGGCTTGAAAATCCCCCTGGCTTCCTGTCTTTGGGGCTGTGAGGTGTATTGGAAAAAGGAAAGAGTGAATTGGTCCAGTCACCATTGGCTCATTTTCACCCTCGTCATCACTGTCGTAGGATTCCAGTGACTGGTCATTGTTGCCTTGGGTTTCCCTCTTCATCTGGTTGGGGAGGGATCTCTGCAGCCTGGAAAGCCTTCTGGGATGCATGGGTAGGCCGTTTGTGGCCGCATTCCCATCATGCTATGGGTAGTAGCTCTGGCCTCGGCATCGGGGTTGGGGTCATGCACACGGATGCCATATGGCCCATCCCCTCGCATCTGTAGCATTTCAGTGGACTTCAAGGGAGGGCTGGTCTCAGGGCCCGCTGTGGTGCTGTGGTTCCCCATCATCTGGGTGGTTTCAGGTCTCTCTCTTTTGTGTCCAGTTGCTTTCTCATGTCATTGGCATGCAGCCCGCTGTCGACTTTTATTGCTACTCAGAATCACTCTGAGAGTTAGTTTGGAATGTCGCGGTAGGCAGTTACTTGGGCAATCTGCTGGTTCAGACTTGTTCTGAAAAAATACACTAACAGATGCTCTGGTAAAGGGGGTAGCCTTCCAATGACTCTCCTAAATTCGTGGATGTGCTCTTTGATAGGGCAGCTTTAGGTTGCTGAGCTCATCTTCCACATACAGGTCCTCCTCCACCTCCTCAAATATGGCCTCTAGCAGTCATAGGAAGTCATATACGCCTTGCAGTTGGGGGGCTCTCCTCTTGTGGGGTGCTGCTAGCTTCTCCCTCTAGTTCCTCTGTGATAGTATTCACTATGGCTCTGGGGGATGAGTAGAGGTGTCCATAGGTGGACCTCAGTTGTGTCAAGGGATAGGGCTAACTGGTCTGAGTTCCCATCAAACTGTCCTCTGAACTGGGGTGGTTCAATCAGCAGTGCCCTTCCCTACTCCTGTCAGCCTCTGTATGCTTGCATTTGATACGTCTGAAGATACTCCTCAGGTCTAGTTCGGAGGGAGGGGTGGAGATTGTCTGCCCTGGGCATCCTGCCTGCTACGTGGGAGAGGCACTGGCTTCATCTTTATTCTAATGGGTGGAGAAGTGGGGCTGCGTTCCCATCTGCTTTTCATCACCTCAAGAGAATTCACTGCTCCTCCCCTCTCTTTTGGCATGCATAATGGCCTTTCTTCACGGAGGGTGACCTAGTCAAATTCCTCCCTCTGTTGCTCTATGGAACTTCCCGGGAGCTCCATTTGGGGCTTTGGGGGCTTGGCTTGATTCCAGTCCAGCATCCCGTCCACTCTTCCCAGCTTGCTTAGGGTCTTTCCCTTTTTCTGGGCATAGGGGTGGGGTGCGGGCTCAGCTTTAGCTGTTTTTAGGGGTTGATTACTTATCTCCTCTTGCTTCGCTCATCTCGGCTTTGATGTCTGATGGCTGCTCTCCAGCTCTGTTTGGATAACTGGTCTTTTGCCATGGTCTTCTGAGTTCCCCCTCGGCACCCCCAATATTTAAAAGCAAAAGATGGTTGTCTGTAAAGGACCCTAACAATGTCTGCTTCATAATAAGCGACCCAGTATTGTTATACAAAAAGCAGTGATTTATTAACAGCTTCATTGGGCATTCTTCATTAGACATTTCTTATTCGCAGCCATCTTTTTTGCTTTCTTTATCTGCTTTTGAACTTTGCCTGTGTTTCTGTCTTCAGTCTTTGTCATAAATCACGTTATCATGTTATTCCACGCTCTGCATGGAATGTCAACACATTGACAGGAAGGACTTTACAAAACCAGCAAACTTTTATAAATAAATGATTTTAGTTTAGTTTGGTTTAGTTTAGAATTGGAATTCTAAATACATTACACATTAAAGCAATATTCAGTTTTTCAAAAAATGTGTCTATTCTTTTTTTAAAAAATCCCTAATATAAAAGCAAAACACTATTAAATTATTTCCTAAATCCAACATTACCTTCATTCATGTTTTGGCCAAAGGTTTTGATTAAATGGGAATCTTATGAAAGGTAATGGATAGATATTCCACAATTTACACAAATCCAAACAGAATATGTTTTTTAAATTAGAAAAAAGGAAGTGCTTTTATTTTAATGTACTGTCATTATTTTAATTTGAAAAGCAGTGCATCTTCCTTCAAGAGTTATGATGTTGAAAAGATTTAAGCATTCATTTAATAGGGGCTTAGCTTCTACTGAAATTGAATCATGCACATATGATTTAAATTTCAAATATGTCTACTGTCAAGGCTCCTAATGAACCCAAGCAAATCAGAACTCTGAGACTTGGCTCCTTCTCAAAGGTCCTGTTTGTTGAGTATATCATATCAGCACAGCTTCAATGGAAAACCAATTCTAAATCTTTCCCATGGTTTCAGTATAATTAAACTAGGAAATAACCCCATCTCCAAGTGTCACAAGTCACATTGACCAATTGGGTTAATTGGCGAGCTCTTCAGGCACTCCTTCTCCAACCTTATCTGTTGTCAATTTAATTTAAAAATGTTACTTATGGATAAGTCAGGACAGGACTGGGCAACCTGTGGCCCAAAAATCCCTTCATCTTGTTACTTCTTGAGATGTTGCCACCAAAATTCAGTAACAAATCTCTGAATTTTGATGGTAACTTTTTTTTTTGACTAAAGTCCAGGAAACATGACAGTGGAGACAAAAGTTTATGAGTTCTGGGAAGAGAAACTCCTAATTTTCATCTCTTAAAATCCCCAAACTGCCCTAAAAACTGAATTTATAAACCCCACATTCCAATTCCAGTTACATCATTGGAGATCTTTCTGTGGTAAACCTGGGAGTCAGGAAAATGTGTGGTGGGCCACAGGCAAAATTGTCATCCTAATCCTGTTCTGAGGAACACAACTCTCTCTCCAAAAAAATAAAATAAAATAAAAGCTGTGCAGGAGCATGTTTTTAAACCTGTCATGTTATTTCTTTGTGTATCCCTTCTGAGTTATTGTGCTTCCAGTTAGACTCTGTTTAGAAAACAAACCTGCCTTCCAAGTGACCTAAACCACTTGGAAAAATATATAATTTAAAGGTTTGCACATAATTTCCCTTCAGTTTCTGCCCCTGATGGGAGGTAAAGTCAATGTTTGATTTGGGCAATTTTGAGAGGCACAATTAAAAGGGGCTGGGGAGCGATGAATAGATGCTCAGATAAATAAGCAAGAAAGAAATCTTTTCTAGTTAGATGATGATCCTTGTCTTTGAGGCAGCAGGTGCTTTAATTATAGGGGGAAATAGCTCAAGCAATTGCTTCTTAGGAAGTGTTCCCCCTCCTTCCGATCGTGACATTTCAAGTGATCAATCGCAACATTTATCTTTCAATCTTACTCTTTTTTCCCACTTTTGATTGTGCATGCAAAGCCTGAAGCTGATTAGAAAGAAATTTTCCTAATATGTACCAAACAAAATTAAACACATCACCTCTTCTTCAGCTTCTTGTGTGAGAAATTAAATGTCTTCAAAGAAAAAACAAGAAAGTCCAATTGCGTCCTGAAAAAGCACCTTTGGGAAGTCCTTTAGATGATTTTAGGGCAAACTTTAAATGGTTAAATTACTGAAATCATAAAGAAAAATATGAAAAATCAAAATAAAGTTTAAGAATCTCAAAATTAATTATGATCCAATGTATTTTTTTTCCTATCGAAGTGACAACAAATGGAAATTCTTTCCCGGAGATATACAGCATAGACATTGATGGTCTTGCATTGGGGATATTCAGGTTTATATTCCTACTAAGGCAGTTACTGAGTGTCCTTGAATCCAATAGTCTCTCAACTTAATCTTTTTCAAAAGACTGTTGAAAGAATAAAATGTTGTAGTGGAAATGAAATATATTTGACATCCCTGGAGGCTTCGGGGAGGAAGCATAGCATAAGTACAATATGCTGCAAGACTTTTCTTTGCTCTTTCTTAGGTCTTCTTAAATTACGTAAATCCAATTAGTTTTCTAACATGACAACACTATACTTTAAGACGCATTCAATCAAATGTGACTGAGGAAAACATTACCATAACCACTATTATTACTTGGGCACAGAGAAGAGGTTTTAATGTACCTCTTTATATTTTTCAAAAGGAAACAGCCCACAGGCTTCCACGCTGACAGAATTAACTGTGTGGAATCAAAACATCAATCTGCCATAACCAAAAAGAAAATGTGCTTTGGTCTTTGAAAAATTACCAAAGTGTACGATGGAGTGAAATGTGAAGCATACAAAATAACATCTAGAGTCAAGCTTCTCAGCAATTTACTAGTTGGTTCTACTTCTTGGGAATAAAGCTCATGCTACTTTTAAATCCAAGGAATGTGTAACTTTACATACAGAGAAGAACGTAACAATAAAGGTAAATACACCCTTGAGTATGAAAGCTATTTCATAAGTCCAATAGTGGACATTATCTTCTACATCTTTTTCCTTCTGGTTGTTACTTTCATTCACAGGACAAGCTATCCAGAAACATATTCCTTTATTCGGGAATTGCCTTACTAGGCTGAAGATCTCATGCACTGTATGTTGTTTGTTCTTGTTTGTTCTTGTTCTTAGTGATCTACTTGATCACAGGATTTGCACAGTGTGATGTAAGTGAAGTCATTAGTACTTAATATTTTTAATCAAGCATACCACAGGACCTCATTAGGGCTGAGACAAAATTATTGTCCCAAGATTACCCAGTTGGCTTTCTAGAATTGGTTTCTCTATTCCTACTCCATCAACCTAATCAGAAGATCACATTAGATTAGTTTTTTTCATATAGTAATAAAATATATACTGTACACAATGGTTAATCCCTTATATAGTTTATATTAAACTCTACACTTTTTCTTTCTATCTTTCCAAGTCTACAGGTAATTGACTTAGAAGACACTTATCTCTGCTGAGATAGAGGTTTTCTTTACCTAGCAAATTATTGCCTTACTCGCTTTATTCTTCACATTGAATGTTTAGCCTTTAAAAAAGGCTAATGTAGGATCATGGAAGAATTTCTCAATGCATGAAAGGATGTCATAATATCGGTTTTGTATTGTTCCAGAAAGCAAGACAATGAAATAATGGATTTAAGATATAGGAAAGCAGACTTCATTTGTATGCAAGCAAAAATGTACTAACAGTAAAAATAGTTTGACAGTGGAATCAATTACTCATAGAAATGGTGGTCTTCCCTTCACTGAATCTATTCAAGCAGAGACTAAACAGCCATCTGTCTTCGATGACTCAATGTTTTCCTCATTTTTTATGTATATCTAATCCACTATAATAAAGCCCATTAGCATACAGTAAAAGCAGATATAACCATAAAAATGTCTGTAGTCAGTACCAATATTTCCATGATGGTTTAAGAAAATGATAAAAATGCATTGTAATTATATGTGGAATTTTATCAACAACTTCATATTAAGCAGTACTTGTTCAAACTTGTATAATTATATAGAGAACTACAAACTTTGATGTGATCTCCTTATAATTATATTACATTGCATTTCTTGGCTAATATAAATTTGTTGGTCTTATTTAGAAAATCTTGACCATTGTTTCTACCTGTCAACCTAGACACCACGTTCAATGCAATTATAATGATGTAATATGATCATTTCAGAGATTTATGAGCAGAGTATTAAACATAACTGTGTAGTAATTGCTTGTATATTGCTGATCTAGTTTGCCAGTTAATATACTTCCTAGTACACAATTCCCAGTATAAGCTAGATACACTAGAAAGTCATTGCTTAATTCTAAATTCTCACCTCTTCTATTAAATATATTTTCTCTATAAATATGAAGAATATGTTGCTCAACAACACACAGAAGCATATTACTGTGGGAAGAATTGGTTACCTCAAGCAGCCAAAACAATCTGTTATTTATTTTGTTGCCACATTACAATGATTGAGAGCTACAATTTTCAACTCTTTTATGGAGCAGAAACGGCTAATTTATTAATCTTTTCAATACAATATTCCAACTTGTTCTAAAGGAATTAATCAAAAGTCATTTGTATTGCTTGATTTATTTTTAAGATAGGAGGTTTTCCTTAAAAGATTTTAATAGATTTATGCCTCGTAGTCTTCCCTACTACTAATGTGAATTGATGTCCAATATATTTGGAAGGCAGCAAATTGTAAAAATTGTCTTCCAAGGATTAAAGAAAGCAGTTGGTGACCCAAAATCCAGCAGAAATGAGATCACAAGGAGCTGGAAGTGATTGAATAATTGAATTATCACCTGAATGACAGACAAGAGAAGGGTACCTTTTTAATAGCTGCCAATATTTTAACTAGGAACATGAGACTTTTTTTTAGTTTTATATTTGACTTCTTAATATTGGGGAAATAAGCATGTACAAGTAGGTCATAGAAGAAACAGCCACTGAAGATAGCATTTTAGCTTTTGTCCCAAAACATAATAATCAAACATTATGGAAAGATATATACATTCCAACAAAATGCCCCAGATATGATAATGATATTAATATAACAGAACATGCAATGAGCATATTTAAAGAGAGATAAAAATAATAATTTTAATACTAAGAAATGTAATAATTGGGGAATGTGCAAAAACTTACCTTTTTTAACTAATTCCTAAGGAACATGCAAAGGATAATCAGTGTTTTGTTGTTGTTGCATTCTGTTATTCATTGGCTAATGAGAAAGGTATGCAAATGTGTAAGAATTCAAGGGCATCCATCAACAGTTTCATACAGATGTTAACAGGATAGGGAGAGTCAAGCTCATATTGGAGTACCCTAGAATTCAACCTCTCCTGCCAATGCACACCAACCACAATAAACCGCTACACAATTATTACCCTAATTGTCAGCATGTGCAGATTGTTTGGGTTAGCACAGTCAATGGCTGCTAAGAGATTTAGTAGGACTACCAGAATTCCATAACCTCCATTTAAACCTCACCATGTACAGGTGCAAGCAACTATCTTCATACTTAGAGTTCAAGCTAACTACTTTATTATAGTGGAGCTGTTTTATACAGGAATCTCCCCAGAAATCTGCTTTCTTTTAGGAACATATAGAAAAGATTCTTCAGGGGGGTTAGTTCTCGATCTCTTGCATCTGCTCAAAGATTCAAGGCTAATACCCCACTTGAGAGTTTCCCTCTGCCTGGCTGGTGGTTCCCAACATCATGTATCATCAATAAGAATGACCAATGCAGCATCCTTTCTTCCAGACTCCTTTGTAATTGATGGCCTGCCAGCTTCTCAATCACTGTAACCAGTTAGAGGTAGTGTTGTAGATTCTCAATACAATTTGGTCCAGGGTGAACTCCTGAAGGATCTTTCCAAGGTCTCCAGCATCACTGCCTCCTATAGTTCACAAGCATCCTTATCTACAGTGGTAAGATTAAAAAAAATACTACTGGTTCTGTGGGCATGACTTAGTGGGTGTGGTGTGACTTGGTGGCCATGGCTTGTTGGGCATGGCAGGGGAAGGATACATTCCCACCCCACTTCAGGGAAAGTTATTACAAAATCCCTATTTCCCCCCCCCCAATCAGAATAGGTAAAGAATAGATGGGAGTGGGGCCAGTCAGTTCACCGACAAAACCACGAAGCCCTTATCCACGCCAACATAACCGCGGAGGGCAAATCTGCGCTGTCCGAAGCGCTAAGGAAAAAGGCGACCCTAGTGCAACAACATAAGCGTGGAGGCCAAATCCGCACCTTCCGAAGCGCTCAGCACCCTAAACCTAACCCTAAACCTAACCCTAACCCTAACCCTAACCCTAAACCTCACCCTAAACCTAATCCTAACCCTTACCTTAATTTAAATTGGCTTTCTGAAGGCGCACTGTTTTAAAGTGCCCTTCTGCCGCCGCGCTGTTGTCGCCGCGCTGATGATGTCACGGTGATGATGTCGCGGTTTTAGTGAAGCGGTTTTGTCGCCGCTATTTTGACGAGTGCGGTTTTGTCAGGCCACGGGGCCAGTCAGAGGTGATATTTACCAGTTCTCTGAACTACTCAACATTTCCACTACCGGTTCTCCAGAACTGATCAGAACCTGCTGAATACAACTTCTGCTTATCTAGCTTTTCCTTGGAAACAAACACAAGCCGGGTGGGAGAGAGATAAAGCCCAAAAGATTTAGTCCATTAGAAATTGTTAATTCCATAGTTGCCAGCTCTAAATTCATGATAGTTGGTATGATGCAATAATTGAATCTTGAAATGAATTATCTAATTAACGAGTACATATTTTTCTCAGTTTTTCTTTCCTCGTGTTGTGTATCATCTTATTCTTTCTATGCCTTTTATCAGCAGAAGAGAAATTACTCCTGTAGACCTCAAATTCTCAGAATCAGTAGCTGGAAAACTCTTAGGAGCAGAGCTGAGCAGCCATACCATGACAAGAATAACTGCTGACAGATATCACCTGTGGTAGACTGTGTTCACAGGCACTGTCAGCTAGCCACAATGACACAAAAATGATAAATGTGCAACCTGACATCATGATGCAAACTCTGCCCTTTTGTATTGTAACTTAGATGCCTATGTTTAGATTATAAACTGTAGTTCATAGAGCTTCCTGGGTAAATATCAGTGTATTCAAGCAGTCAAGACTCATAGAGAAAGCTAGCAAATAAAGTGAAATCACAACAGCCAAGATCTAACCTAGCAGATAAGGAAATCAAAAATTATTTTACTCAGAAAGCATACTAAAAAAAAGAAATTGGACAGTCCCAAATGACCCTGACACTGAAGATCTTGCTTATTACAGGTAACTGAATAAAAATATTGCTTCAATGAAAAATAAAGGCAATATGATTTTTTTTTTGTAGGATGAGAATAATCTAGTACCGTATTTTTTGGAGTATAAAGCATCTTTTCCCCCCCAAAAAAGTGTGTGAAAATTTGTGTGCATTTTATACATCGAATATAGCCCGACCCACTCCCACCAGAGGCCAAAAATGCAAGGCATGGAGGCAGTGATAGTCTGTGGCAATGCCTGTAGCCTGGAACTGGCAATCCCTGTAGCCTGGAACAGCTGATTGGGAGTATTCCAGCAGGCCAATCCACCCGCCAATCAGCTGTGCTGAATCAGGCTGCAATAAGTGCTGAAGCTAACCTGGCTGGTCAGTGTTTGCAGCAGCAATCACATTCAGAAAGCACAGTAACTGATTCAGCAGGATTCAAAATAATAATAATATACAATACATTACAAAATACAATATAAAATACAAAAGCAGGTTTTCCAAGGTAGCAATAAATACAAGCAAAACACTTTCAGTTTCACTTTCAGTTCTTGGCTAAATCAGGCTCCTTCCTGTCTCCTTGTTGCTCACACAGCAAATTTCAGAGTCCAAATAGCCCTCATTGGCTGACTTAGTTGCTATGCCTATTCATTGGCTGACCTTGTTGCTATGGGTCGGCTGAATACCATGGATGCTGGTAGGCAGAGGCAGAAAGTTTCTTATTATTATTTTCCTCCCCAAAAACTAAGGTGCGTCTTACATTCTGGAGCGTCTTATACTCTGAAAAATATGGTAATTCCACTTTAGGTCTGCATATGTTTCTTCATTGTGACAATAAAAGCATCAGAGAGCTACTGACTATTATCTTACCACTAACCTATCAAAGCAGTCTGAATCTTTTCTGTTCAGAATTCTATGTCAGACACTTAAGTCCTAAGTTTGAGTCATGATAAAATCATTTAAATAATCAAATGATAATGATGAAATAATGGATACTTAAAAACAGGAATCTGCTGACGAGTGACAGATACTTATTAGGAACCATACAGTATTGCATTCTAACCATTCTATGTGCCACCATGGCTAATAAAAAAACAAAAGAATTAAATAACAGAGAGATAAATAATACATAACCTTCCCTTACAAATGTTGGGAATTGTTGTTGCTCAAGCAAGAGTTTAAAAATGCTTTGAATTTTTTTTCACAATTACTTTTCAAATACAGAAAAATAGAGCAAGAATTTTCTGAGACAGGTAAGAGCATATAAGGCTCTTATATTTACATTAGTAAACAGGAACCATTGTTGTATTTTTATGAATGTCAAACATTAATAAAGACCTGATTCAGTATGAATTTTACAAACAATTTTTCTATATTTTTCAAGTGTTTTTAAGTCCAAGGCAAATGATGCTCAGATACAGTGAAAATATAGTACATCTACTGAAGAATTTATTTTAAACAGAAATTCCAAAAATCTGTAAGTGTCTTGATTCAAGTACATGCAACTCTTCAGAATATGATTTCCTTTGTACATTAAGATACAGGGAGCACCAAACATATAAATACATTTGTACACATTTTCTGACTCAGAAATATCAAGTGGTATGTTTATATATTCAGGAATCAAGGCCACAGATAGAACTTTGAGAGAGAGTACTGCTATTTAATCGTTCCACGAGGAAAATTTTGTATCATTCAATAATTATATTTGGATGGTTTCTCTGATACAATTGCAATTATATGAAAAGAAAGAGCAGAGATTCACATCATGAATTCAGAGTGAACAAGAATGCTGCTCTGCATGAGCTGATATAGGCATCTCATACAAACTGTGATTATGAACAATTGTATTCAAAATGTGCATCCCATTTCCTCAGTGAAAATGCTGACCTTTTGTACTTGTATCCTGATGTTAGGCACATGTACATGTCACATGAAAGGAATGTGTTTTGTCATTTGAAACTTTTATCATACACATGGATATAAACCAGGGGTGGGTTCCGGCTGCTGCTACTGCCAGGGACGCATACGTGTTTGATGCGTGCTACGCACGGATGCACGATACTAAAAAAAATTGCTTCTGTGCCGTAGGCGCTGCCGAAAGAACCAGTTCAGGGGTGTGGCATGTTGAGTTACTACCTACTGGACTGAACTGGTCCAAACTGGTAGAAACCCACCTCTGATATAAACAGGCATAGTGCATGGATGTTTATGTGTACAGTATAGATTTCTAACATGTTAAGGATCTAGTAAAAGTAAAAGGTAAATGTTCCCCTCGCACATATGTGCTAATCATTCCTCACTCTAGGGGCTAGTGCTCATCTCCGTTTCAAAACCGAAGAGCCGGCGCTGTCCAAAGATGTCTCCGTGGTCATGTGGCCGGCATGACTAAATGCCAATGGCGCACAGAACACTGTTACCTTCCCACCAAAGGTGATTCCTATTTTTTTACTTGCATTTTTACATGCTTTTGAACTGCTAAGTTGGCAGAAGTACAAGTTTCTAAATCACAGGGAACTCTATATATAGGTCTAGAAGAGATTCTCCACCTCAGACCTTCTTTTTCACTATAATATAGAAGACAGCATAAATCAGTGACAAGAACATGACAGAAGGATAATTCCAACCAGCGTAGTCTCATTTTAGCTTCAATATAATGAAGTTGAACATTAGGTCATCAATGAGTCTTTCAGGAGGGTTCACTGCATTGAGTATTTGAGCAAAGGAACCTTTCTGAGCAACATATCAAAGTCCTACATCTAAGCAGTACAGTTCAGATAATGATTACATATTATGTGTGTGTGTGTGAGAGAGAGACAGAGAGACAGAGAGACAGACAGACTGTTACACAAGTGGGTCAGTCATGCTTGGATAGGCCCTACTGATATTACTGTACAGCAAGCGCAAGCATGTGTAGTGCTGATTTAATCAGACTAATATTTTTAACTTATAATTCATCAAAAGTAGTTCTTACAGCATCTTTATTTTTAGTAGACTTAAATATACAATAAATATATTTTATTAGCACTTAATTAGAAAGAACAACCAATAAAAATATACAGAGAAAGAGACACACAAATATGGCTATTTCATCCATGCATATGTGTATATAGAATTTTACACTATTATTTCATGATAAACATTCATACATTTCTGTTTCTGTAACCATTCATAAATCTCAAATAACAACAGGTCTTCAGTCCCCTGAATATTGAGGCCATAAATGTTTCTTTCCAAAAGTGAAAAGTAAATATCTTTGCAGTAAAAGAGCTCCGAGAATATACTGCCTTTTATAATATACTTTCTCTGGAAGGAAGGGAAGGCCAGATAACCTCACTCAATATTTTTATTTACAAGTTTTATATCATTTTCCCCCATTCTTTATTTGGTTTATAGTTTGTATGGTGCTTACTTTTAAGTTACATTTTATTAGTTTCTTAAATCCTGCTCATGAACAAACACAGCACATGTACACATAGTTTGGGTCCGTTTTAGTTTTTTACTTAGTGAATTGTATTTTTATTGTCACTGTTCCAAAGGCAGCTGCTATGCTCAAGAGCAGCACATACTAAAGGATGCTCTACTGCCATGATTAAAAGTTGTTGCATGTGCTCTCTATCATCTAGTCATCAAGTAGTGCTGCAGCAAGGTAATATTTCACTTTGCTTTCATTATGGAAACTGTCTCTTCCATATCGACATGACTTTCTTGAGAATATGTTGCCAAATGCTACATTCTTAACTTATATAAGGATCAATTATGATAGACATGGCCAGTTAACCACCACCTGGCTATCAATCTATAAGAAAAAGAAAGCATGAAATGACTAATTCTATCAGTCTCCTCTTACTACTGCTTATACCATTGGTATTGCTGCTTATAAGATAGATACAAAGCCTATTGTACCTGTATTATCTATCACTTTCTGGATAATCATCTTGGTTACACAAGATGTTGAGGATATCTCCCACAGTAGTAGTTCCTGAGGAGAATATAAGAAAAGCTAGAGGAGCAAATAAATTTTACAAATTTCCTGTAGTTCTCAGAAGTTATAAAAACGTATGAAGTTTAAATAAAAAATACACCACTGTTATCATAAACGCTACTTCCCTTATTAAAACCTGAGATAGCTTTTTGGATCTAAGCTATTGTCAAAAGTGAATGACCCCAGGTCCTCCTCCAGCACTTGATTCTCAGCACTGAAATTTAGCAGTGAAATGACTACACAGTCAAGGACAAGGACAAAAGGACAGTCCCAACACAACCCAAAATCATGTCACTTTAATTAAAATCACCAGTACAGTTCTGTACTGTTCTGCACCAACAAATATTGGTGTTGCAATTAAGAATGGAAGGAGCCTCCATTCACATACCTAAAAGGAGTAAAAAGTTTCCACCTTATTCTTCAGGTAATGTCTTAATGACCACCTGTGATGTTCAAGAAAGTGTCTGGCACAAAGAATCAGTGCCATGCATCAAGTAGTAGTCAAGATGCATTGCTCAAGCCTATATATAAGAATCTAGACAACTAATCAATATTCAATGCTAAATTGGGGGTAGATAAGAGTCAAAGATTCTAGGCTGATGACTCACTGAACCCCTCCTTCCTGGTCTTCCTGGTCTTCTACAGAAAAGCAAGAGGCAGAGCTGAAGTCTCCAGCCTCTCTAAAGCAGACCATTCTTGTCTTACACTACTTCACACATTCGGGTGCAAAGGAAAAATGAATAATTTCCTCCATAAATCACTGATCTTCATTATTTTGATCTCTACAACAACAAGCTGCAACAACAGCAAAAGACTTTATTACAGGCCAGAAAACATTACACAGAAACACATATACCTAAAATTATTGATAAGACTAAGGGGAGAAGTAACTGAGATAGATCTTGCAAAGCTGAAATTAAATGTGCTCCCTCTGAAAGGAAGAATATGCAGACACAGAGTTCCTGAGTTGAGGTGAGAAATGTACTCCAAGATAAAAGGGCAAGAACTCTACCCCAAAACATGTATGAGTTTACAGTATTAAATTTGCCATTTATATACCTTATAATGAAATTTCAAAAAGCAGGTTTGGTGGGTTTTTTTTTTTTAATAATTCAACAAAAGAAATGCCCTCAATACCCTTCTCATTTCCACCTGGAAAACAGACATTATTATATCATCTGCATTTAACAAGGCTGGAATTGCACACGCTGCTAATGTTGGAGAGTAATGAAAAGGAGATGTGAGAACCTAAATTATTGAATTAGCAAAAATTGAAAAGTAGGTGGTTAGGAAACATCCCTTGCTTACTCCTTTTTGAATGGAAACAGACTACATCCCAAACGGTACCACTGGGGAAATCATCTGGCTCTGAGTCAGGTGTTAGAATAAAGAGTCCAAATTAAAAGGAGCAATTTTTAATCTACGGAGAATCCGTGTAGTTTTTGCCACAGCCTATCCCTTAGAATCAAATCAAAAGCTGATTTGAAATCCACAAAGGCTTCAAAAAGAGAGACTTTGAGTAGCAAGGTGTAATTCTCAGCTAAATAACACTGGGCAGTGGCCCAATGTTGAACAATCGCCTCTAAATTTCACTTGCTCAACAGCAAGAATATTCTGACTTTTGATCCAATGCATTTTAAATAAAGATATTTTGCATATATCTTGCTTATTGTACTAAGCAAGCTAATGGATCTTTAATTAGCAGAGTTAAATCTGTTTTTTTAATTCTTATAAAAAGGAATGGCTATGGCCTCATTCCACTCAGAAGGAAAACATGCTATCGTGTTATAATAAGTACCTAGGACAGCTCAGCACAGGGACTCACCTGCATTTATTTGCCTTTAGTAACTCTGGAGGGATGGCATCACCTCCATGAGATTTCAATTGTGCAATGAGATCCTTAACCTCAGCTGTAGACTTAGATGGCTATTTGAGAGGTACATTATAGTACAATAACCACTTCTGGGCTTTTTAATAATTCTAAACCAAAAAAGCTTTGAAAGTAATTCTTCCAAATATCTGCAGGTACAGCAACTGCCCATAGGAGAGAGCAGTTAACTAGGCATCAGAGCAAGGCAGGAATCGTAAGCTTAGGTTCTGTAATTAATCTCCCCAGATGCTTTCTCAATGCTAGCTCCTTCTTAGAAGAATAAAAGAATATTCTTTTTCTCCCTGAGCATTGAAAGGAACCTAATTAGAAAAGTATCACCTGCAGAAGGGCATTTTTTACTTCATAACAATCTGTAATCAACCAAAGTTTGGATCTCACATAAGTAGGGCTAAAGTAAGTTGATGGGAATCTAGTCAGTGGGGCAGAGTGATCTCGGTTCTACATACAGAAACATGCCAGCTAAAATTAATAGCAGAGTGTATTAAATAATTGACAAATAATCACAATTTTTTAATCAAATGTGTTTATTTCCATTTTAAATGTAGTTTTATATCAGGAGGCTTTTGTGGCCCACTAATGCTGTTGAACAACAGCTCACAATGCCTTTAAAATGCAAGGTCAAAATTTTCACATCTCTACTGTATACAATTAGGAGACTGCCACAAAAGGCAAGCCAATCCAGGCTGTACACTTGCAACTATTTTCACATGGCAGATCAAATATAGAACTGTAGGCAAAAAGACTCTGAGAATGTGCCAAAGACAAAGCTTGTGCAGATGAGTGAAAATGCTCCTTTATTTTTTTCAAAACCAAAATGCAAAGAATACCTGTGAAATAACTGTAAATCCACTATCATTGTTTGGACAGGAGGGAAAGGAAAGCAAGCCTGATATATTAAACACCAAAAAGGTGGGAGGGAACTCTACATTGGAAAAAAATAAAGAAAAAAATCACCACAACAATATAATTGTAATGAAGAATATTCCATCCTTGTCAAACTTGTGTGTGTAATTTCTTCATTAAGAGCTGGACAGATAATGACAGTGATAAATAAGGCCTTTGGGTCTTCTGCACTGGTGGAAGTTGATTACATGGATTACAGGAGATAAGAAATAAGCATTTTTAAAAATGAATTCCTGTGCTAAGCAAAATTATAGGAATTTGGAGTTTCCGAAAGTTGACTTCATGCTGTGCAAGCTGAACTGGTTTGGTCTGTATAGCATGAAGATGACTTGCATAATACAAAGACAACCTTACACATACTCCTGTTGCACCTAGCATTCAGAACAAAGGGCAAATATTTTCATCTTAATATTCCAAAGATAACTATTTAAATTCTTACTCTGAACCATATAGCCAGAGCTCTCCAATCCCCAAATCCTCTAATGGAACATGTCAAAGTAAAAAAATGGAAACTATGGAGTCCTGTAAGAATTAAGACTAAATCCAATTAAAAAAGAAAAGGGAGAAAATAGTCAAGAAGAGCTTGGTTTACTGATAATTGGGTCAAATGCTTGCAATAACCACTATAATGCATATAAACCTAAATGTTAAGGAATTTGATGGATACTATTCTATTCCCCAAATGCCATTACTTATTATTTGACAATAATCATAAATTTTTAGAATAGAATAACATAGTTGGAAGGGACCTTGGAGGTCTTCCAGTCCAACCTCCTGCTTAGGCAGGAAATCCTACACCAGGGGTGGGTTCCGGCAGACACTACTGCTGGTTCACTTGTGTGTGCACTGCATGCGCATGCCTAGTGTAATTAAAATTGTTCTGCACATGCACAGAACCACAAAACAAGATGGTGCCGCTTATAGTGCCGCCTGGAGAACAGGTTTGGGGGCATGGCAGGCCTGGGTCACTGCCGGTTACAGTGATGCAAGCAGCCAAACCACTACTGGTTTGGCTGAACCATCTGAACCAGTAGGAACCCACCACTGCCCTACACCACTTGAGGACCTTGGAGGTCTTCCAGTCCAACCCCCTGTCTAGGCAGGAAACCCTACACCACTTCAGACAAATGGTTGTCCAATATCTTCTTAAAAACTTAGAGTGTTGAAAACTTATATGTTTACTCCTGAAGCTTTATTATAGAATCTGTACGGCAGCAGTATCACTAGTATCTTAGACATGTTTTTTTTCAGAAGCAAATTATATCTTATTCAAAGAAAAAAATAACTATATCGAAAAATGTATTCTTAACAAACAAAAAAAAATTTAAGGACATAGTGTCTAAGTTTAGATAAATAAATTATGTGATGTTGGCATACTAGAAAAATATGCCCACACAATATGTCTACTCTTAGTTTCACATAATTAATCAGGACTGAGCAATAAAAAAGAGCAAATTATGTATTATTATGCTTACAAAATGCAACGGATGGCCAATGTACAAATTACAGCTGCAATCTCATAGCAAGTTATTAACTGTGCATAACTGATAGGATTGTGTCTTGAGATTTAATTTTACTCCTTCAACTGTGCAAATGTGCACAATTGTTTGCCTTCTCTCTATACTTTAAGTTGGACTTAAATTGATATTATAGGCTCCTATTGTGAAAGTGAACACTTTAGTATTATAAATGCCAGAATGATTGTTGGTAGGTCCCTTCCTGCCATGCTCAGATATCTCACTTGTGCTGTTTAATTCTTATTAGCATATGGTGCAAGTTCGCAGAAGAAATGATTATACTTCTTCTTTTCATTTTTAAATTCACATCTGCTGCATATGTGATAGTCATTTGACATAAGCTAAATTTTGTTTCAGAAAAAAAAAATCTATAGCTTTGCAGAAACCTGTACTGCTATGTCAAATCACCATATAAAACAGAAAAATGGGTCACAATGTCTAATTAGTTTTTTTTCCCCCCTTCCATTAATGAGTAATTCCCTGCAGTTTTCTTGGCAGAGTTTTTCAGCAACTGTTTGCCATTGTGTCCTTTCTAAGATTGAGAGAAAGTGGCTGGCTCAAAGTCACCTAGCTGGTTTTGTACGTAAGGCAGGATTACAATTCACAGTTTTTCCGTTTCTAATCTAATACCTATATCACTACACCAAATTAGGGAGAAGGTGAGAGATTGAAATTGAGATTGACAGATCCTTAATACAACTTCAGGATGATATTTTTGAATCTGATCAACAGTCCTGGTTTAATTCACTGAGGCTCATGAAAAAGCTGGAAAAAGAAAAATGAATTTTCCAATAGTCTTCAAAGTCCATCATTACTTAGTCCTTATATATGCTACTAAATTGCCTCAGTGGCAGAATGGGAAAATAACTGTTTCTAGAAGACAGAAATCATCCTGTATTAATTCTCCACTCACCATCAGTTTTCTTGGGATATGTTTTTCTGCTCTTCATGAAGTACATTTTTCCATGTTTTGCCACCTAAGAATGCTCTTCTCCATTTAAAATACCATGTTTCAGTTTTCTGTGGCCTGATCCCAGTAGTTGTTTGGCTATTTTTCAGACTGTTCTCAGCTAAATCCATGCCTACATTGCACTCTAATGGCTTCTGTCCCCTTCTTTACAGAAGAGTGTTGAAATAACACATACAGAAGGTTGTTGATAAACAAAAAGGCAGCAGAAACCCATTTTTAAAAACATTCTTATTCTTGTATTCTTGAGCTGGTTTTCCCCTTGGGCTTAAAAGAAAGAAAAAGTCCAGAAGTGCACCTATTAATTATTTTACCAGTCACCTGAGATACAAGGGTATCACCCTCAGTTCTCAAGTAAGATCTATTTACTCATAGCTATTTGGAAAATGGAAGTGAAATCCTTCTATATCAGGAAAATGTCTGAAAAAGTAACTATAACCCGCTAAAAATGTTTTTATTTGTAAGCACTTAGGAACAAGTCAAGACCTTAAAATCACTGAGCTAGAGAAATTCTCAGGGACATTGGATTGGCAATGCAGAAGTTATACACACTAAGTCAGCTGCTGGGTCTCCAAAATGTTCTTCTGTTCCTTTATAAACTTCTTCTGTTCCTTGAATTCATCTGTCACAATCATACACAAGACTTGTTGGAATATAGATAATTTTGGATGATGCACCAAAAAACCCAGTAGTGATTAGAAACAGAAAAGACTGTAGTGCCTTGAATTAGATATATCATTATTTCCAGATAGAGATGTAAAATAAGGATTGGTGGTGCAATGGTTGGAGTGCAGAACTGCAGGCTACTTCTGCTGACTGCCTGTAATTTGGCAGTTCAAATCTCACCAGGCTCAAGGTTGACTCAGCCTTCCATCCTTCCAAGGTTGGTAAAATGTGGACTCAGATTGTTGGGGGCAATATGCTAACTCTATAAAACTGCTTAGAGAGGGCTGGAAAGCACTGGAAAGTGGTATATAAGTCTAAGTGCTATTGTTATCTAGGACAACTCACCACACCCAACTCGCCATGGAGCAATTTGCCATGGGACAATTCAACAGTGTGTTAATTGTTTCATTCAGTCATTTTTATTATTGGTGACCATGTTTTTGTCAAAGTTATTGTGAGTCTTATGATTCCTGGATTGACTTTATTTTCTTATTATTGGCCACAGTCCCATTGAAATTATTTTAACTTTTGTCCTGTGGCTAGAAGTCCCATGGCAAGTTGGCCATGGCGAGTTGTCCTGTGGCAAGTTGGTGAGTGTCCCCATTCTGTAAAAAGCCAGGCACATTTTTGAAAGGAATAGATCCACAAACTTTCTCAAGATGAGTTGTAGACAACCTTGTCAAATGAAATCTGATAGCGTTTCTCCTTCCCTAATCAGAAAATGTGCACAGAAATATTTGTTTGTAAGAGGCATCTGGTTGTTTAAAATCCCACAATGGAACAGAAGACAGACATGAACAGCAGAGGAATTCAGGACAGGAAAAAAGTAAATATTAAATCAGAAAGTCCCCCGTTCTTGGGATTTGCTATTATAATGTTAAATCTGTTAATATTTTATTTGCAACTAAGGGCAAATTGATATGAATATTTGACACTTAATCCACTGTAAATACAGAATAACAGAGTTGGAAGGGACCTTGGAGGTCTCCTAGTCCAACCATCTGCTTAGGCAGGAAACCCTATACCTCTTCAAAAAAATATCTTCTTAAAAACTTCCAGTGTTGGAGTGATGACAACTTCTGGAGGCAAGTTGTTCCACTGATTAATTTTCTACATGGTAAATAATTGTAGGTGATTTTATTCATTCTCACACTATAGTAAAGCTTTGTATGCTTTTTTGTAAAATGTGTTTTCTGCAAGCATTTTATACGGTTTCTATTCTCTTCAAAACAGGAGTCATCTGATGAAATCATCATATCCAATATTTGACCTAGCATTTAGGTCACTCTTTATTTTCTCCATTAGGGCTAAAGGGCATCCACAATTTACATCCCAGTCAGTATATCATTTAATAAAAATTTGAAGAATCTACTAGTAAAGTCTCTAAATAGAGACCTTCTGTTTGGTCTTTCAAATGTAACAATAATTGCTAGATTTCACTTACAAAGATATGGTTTCAAAGTGCTTCTATTAGAAATGGCTCTTGAACAGCCAAATTATTTTGCTATATCTGTCTGTGTGACCTCAGTATTATGGTCTGCATATTCTAATATTTTAATGACTTTGACGCTGTACCAATAGATTGCCTGCAGGGTTGCAGCAGGTAAGCATCATAAAATGGAAATATTTCATTTTATAATACAGATCCCAACTCAGGTAATGAACACAACTCATAATGACTATGAAGAAACCATCCACTGCCATCTGTCTAAATCCCCAGGACAAACAAGCATGATAAATGACCATACAGTAGATAAATACTTATACCTGCAGAAATTCACACAATAGCCATTTCCCTCAGCATAATATGTTCTTCTTAGATATTTTTAAACTCTAAATTCACTAGGTTGAAATTATTCATAACGTGCATTATTTTATTTACTTCAAAATATAAGAACCCCACTGTATTTTTCGCAGTATAAGACGCACCTGTTTTCCTCAAAAAAGAGACTGAAAATCTGGGTGCTTCTTATATATTGAATACAGCATTTTTTGCCTCCCGAAGCCCCGCCTCTTCACCAAAATGGTCATGCATACCCTTATGGAGGCTTTCAAAGAGCTTCTGGGGGCTGGGGAGGGCAGAAATGAGCAAAAAACGGGCTGTTTTTTCCACCCCCAGATCCCAGCAGCATTCTATAAGCCTCCATAAGGCTATGCATGCAATTTTTTGACAAAGAACGGGCCCATTTTCATGAAAAACAGGCTGGTTTTTTCCTTGTTTTTGCCCCCCCCCACCAGGAGCACTCTGCAAACTCCCTCAAGACTGTTCTTGCCTTTTTAAAAAAAATGGACTCGTTTTTGCAAAAAATGGGCCGTTTTTGGGAGGTTTGAAGAGTGCAAAAAAAAATTCCTTTTGAAAAGCTCTTTAACTGATTGATGAGAATTACATTGATCAAGTGCTGTGCCAGCAGAAACAAAGTCTTAGGTGCTGCAGATTGTCAGCAATTTCCTTCTCCAGCACGTGGATAAATACACCTGGAAACATCTACCTACCTACCTACTCTCTCTCCCTACTTATCTACTGTATTTTTCTATATATATATTTCTCTCTCTCTATCCCTCTACCAACCTACCCTCTCTCTCTCTCCCTACCTAACTATATTTTTCTCTCTCTATCCCTCTACCTACCTACCTACTCTCTCGCTCTCCCCACCTATCTACTGTATTTCTCTCTCTATTTCCCTCTCTCTATGCCTCTACCAACCTACCTACTCTCTCTGTCTCTCTCCCTACCTATCTACTGCATTTCTCTCTCTCTATTTGTCTCTCTCTACCCCTCTACCTACCAACCTACCTACTCTTTCTCTCTCCCTATCTACTGTATTTCTCTCTTTCTATTTCTCTTTCTCTCTATCCCTTTATCTACCTACCTACGTACATATCTACCTAACTACTCTCTCTCTCTCTTTCTACCTACATACTGTATTTCTCTCTCTTTCTCTCCCTCTCTATCCCTCTATCTACCTACCTACTTTTTTAAAAATTTGCCTCTTCAAAACCTTGGTGTGTCTTGTATGCCAGTGCGTCTTATACTCCAAAAAATATGGTATCTTACTATTCTTGAAGTTTCTTTTGCTCATTTGGCCAAATATGGTCCTAGACAGAGGTGGTATTCAGCCATTTCTGACCAGTTCTGATGAACCAGTAGCGGAAATTTTGAGTAGTTTGGAGAACCAGCAAATACTACCTCTGGCTGGCCACACCCCTATCTATTTGCTGCCTCCCAAGTCCCAGCTGATCGGCTGGGTCTTCTTTTGTTGCCCTGCACAGGAGAACAGAGCTGGAAAGCAGGTTAGTGGGGCGGGGAGGAAATTAGGACTTTGGAGTAACCTTCCTCTGCCACACCACTAAGTCACATCATGCCCACCAAGCCACGCCCACAGAACTGGTACTAAATATTTTTGAATCCCACCATCCTAGAATTCTGTCCCTAAGGAGTAACAGTGAAGCAAACATCCCCATATTATCCTTGCTGGTAGTTAAAAAGCTTTTACCATTTCAATAACTCCAATATAGTTATATAAAATAATATTAACCTTGATCCAATTATTGTAAATTCAAGTGACGCTAATAATGCCATGCCTATTTTTAGATTGCTAAAATCTAAAATACAAGCTATATCAGTACCAATTTTTCTTTGAAAACCTTTTTGAGGAAGACATATTTTGAATAAATTTTATTTTTGTAGGAATTTGATTTTTTTCCCCAATAAACATAATTACTTTGGCTTTGTATTTTTATATGATCAATGGGATGTTAATCTATACTGCAATCCTTACATAGTGTATCTACACTGAGTGCTGAATTTCATCTTGTTGCATGTGTCACACTCTCATTTTTTGCCCTGGGAAAAGGAAGGAAGAGAGTGGCATTTAAAAATAAACCAAATGAAATTTATTTAAAACAACCAAATAATCAGCTTTAAGTGGTGGTAGATGAAACAATGGTAGGTAGAAAATTTTGGTCTCAAATGAGAAATTATAGTTTAGTTGCATCTGGAGGTCACATGTTTCCTTTTTTTATACAATACAATAGCAGAGTTGAAAGGGACCTTATACCGTTTCAGACAGATGGCTATCCAACATCTTCTTAAAGACTTCCAGTTTTGGAGCATTCACAACTTCTGAAGGCAAGTTGTTCCACTGATTAATTGTTCTAACAGTCAGAAAATTTCTCCTCAGTTCTAAGTTGCTTCTCTCCTTGATTAGTTTCCACCCATTGCTTCTTGTTCTACCCTCAGGTGCTTTGGAGAATAGCTTGACTCCCTCTTCCTTGTGGCAACCCCTGAGATATTGGAAGACTGCTATCATGTCTCCCTTAGTCCTTCTTTTCATTAAACTAGACATACCCAGTTCCTGCAACCGTTCTTCATGTATTTTAGCCTCCAGTCCCCTAATCATCTTTGTTGTTCTTCTCTGCACTCTTTCTAGAGTCTCCACATCTTTTTTACATGGTGGCAACCAAAACTGAATGCAGTATTCCACGTGTGGCCTTACCAAGGCATTATAAAGTGGTATTAACACTTCTCATGACTTTGATTCTATCCCTCTGTTTATGCAGTCTAGAACCGTGTTGGCTTTTTTGGCAGCTGCTGTACACTGCTGGCTCATATTTAAATGGTTGTCCATTAGGACTCCAAGATCCCTCTGCAAGTTACTACTATTGAGCAAGGTACCACCTATACTGTACCCATGCATTTCATTTTTCTTGCCTAAATGTAGAACCTTACTTTTTTTACCATTGAATTTCATTTTGTTAGATAGCACACAATGTTCAAGTGTGTCAAGATCCTTCTGTATATTAAGAAACAGTGCGTGTTTTATACTAGGATTTATTTATTTTCTCAAATATTTCATCATTTTACATGGGATCCTACCCTATTTTTTTTCATTATAACTGAGAAAGGTTTGGGAGACTTTTGCAATAAATGAATAGGGAAAATATATTTTCAGAGCTTCAAGATGAGAAGGTGGCAGGAGGAATGTTCCCCATTATAAGAATGTTCCCCATTATAAGAATACTAGGCAACCTGTGCCTTGCTGGGTCAATATTTCAAACATATTTCCTTACCTAAACAGAGAAACAGAATAATCACAGGCAGGCAAAAAAAAAAAAAAAAAAAAAAAGCAGTGGGATTGGGAGCAACTGCCTATTTTCTGTCAATTTTCCCATTGAATTTTCTTGTGGGAAGCTAGCAGGGAACATCAAAATCCTTCTTTCCTTCCTTCCAATCCATCCTATCCTTCCTATCTTTCCTTCCTTTCTTCCTTCCTATCCTTCCTATCCTTCTTCCTGCTTTCCTTTCTCTCTTTATTTATTCCTTCCTTACCCTTCCCTTAAATATGTGAATTATTAGTTTCTGGACAAAGGAAGGTGGCAGGACAATTAAAATACTATAGATGTGCAAATGAAGTTTTAACAATAAACATTGAATTCTAAGGAACAATGCTTGGAAGTAATTATTCCAACCTAGTGACTTTTTAAAAAAAAAATGTTGGCAAAGCAGCATGATGGTCCAAACCCACTGGAAGCAGAGGGGATTAAATGCCAGTTTGCATCATTCCATAATATGGCTCAGTGGGCTTCTCATCTCTCCCAGTGGAAGCCTGATAAATGCAAATGTAATTCAACTACATTTTGTGGAGCTAATGCCACAAAACTGCAAAGGAAGACTCAAAAACATTAGCTTTCAAATTTATAGCAGCTGGCTGAAATGACCCCATATTTGCTAGATATACAGTCGCCTGGAAAGGTCCCTGCTGTGTTTCTCTTGCAATTGTCAAAAGTCAGATCTGTGTATTTGCCAGAAGCGGCATGTAAGCCTATAACTATCTTGGTCTATGCTGAATTCAGAAGCACCCGAATTCCAAGAGCATCTCTCATTTCCCTTAGATAACAGATAACCCTTTATGCTGCCAGCGGTTTCTTAATCAATGTCTCACATATTGCTCCGACCATTATTCGCTAGTTGAGAAACAAACCTCAAGGAGGAAAACTTGCTTTCTGGTTTTAAGCCAAGGTTTTAGTATTCAGGAGTCCCAGACCTCATTCTTGAGTAAAATATAATTGAAGGCACAGTGCTCAAAATCTTCACAAAACCTGAATAGGACAAGAGTAAGCACACCGTAGATTCATGCATCAAAATGCATTATCTTCCCTGCTTTCTCAGATTTTTTTCAAAATTATCTTTAGTAGCTAGCTTCAGTATCTAGATTCATCAGAACCTGATGAATAATACATTATAGCTATTTTACACAATTAATGCACCAAATCTTTGATATTATCACCCTGTTACATTTTAGTATCTAAATACTATAGGCCTTTGCAATTTAAGGACTAATGTTATATTATAGTTTAGGCCGTGTTGTGTGAGTGACAGATACGATGCCAAATTATGACTTTAACATATTTTGTTGTTTGTTATTATTTTGTTTTAGAACTTTGCCAGAGTTTGTTGCATAAATTCAAATCCAGAAAGTATACACAGATAACTGATTCAGCTGGATTCATTAACTTATTTATATACATAAGAATAGATGAATAAATGTACAATACCAACAGGTGGTTCTTTCAAGTAAACACAAGGCAGGAGAGTTATAGGCAAACACAAGCAGTTAGCTTCATTTCAGCAGACAGGCCCAGACAGAGTGCTAGTTTACTTCTCAAAGCAGCAGACTGCTTAATACTGCTAAGCCACATCCAGACTTCTTACTTAAGTTTCTATTTCCAGTTCTCTGCACAGATCTGTTTAAGCTCCCATTGGCTGACTTAGTTGCAATGCCTATTCATTGGATGACCTTGTTCCCATGTCTCTCCCAGTCATGAATATTTTAACAAACTTTTAACTATTCCTTGAGTGTTTTTAATTGTCTTTGACTATAATAAATATTTTACATTTTTTATGTTCAATATTCAAGGGAAACCATGCAGATGAACTATAAATTCCTTTACTTCTTCTCAAATCTAAAAAAGTGTATTAAGTCTAGCATCATCTCTCTCATATTATTTTTATATCATTTTTATTTTACTCTTTCCAAATATTTACATACCAGAGATATTATAGCTATCAACAGGATAGAAAATGTATTCAATATAATGATAGTTCTCTTGTAATATATTCAGAACTACAAAACAATCATCATCCATATTATCAAAAGGTGATAATCTGAGACTAATTCTGTAATTAGTATTTATGAACTATTACCTATACATCTTACTGACAGTTCTCCTAAGTATTTAAACTCTAAGCCATTAGAAATTACACTATTTTTGCCTGTAGAGTAAAATAAAATTATCTCTCTGTTTTGGAGGCTGAATGATTAATCTAATTGATGCTCATAATGAATGAAGTATTTTTTCTGCTCAACATAATTTCTCCCAGATGAACTCCGGTTGATTTTATACTAATGTTAATTTTTTGTTTTTGTGCGCCTTGTATTGCTTCATGATAAGAGTCAATCCATATATGTCCAATAATTTCTTACTGATTAGTTTTGAATGCTGGTTTTCAACATTTTAGGAAAAACCAAGGTTCAAGTCAATTCATTTCACATTACACAGTGAAAAGCTGGGGTCTTTTCACATAACAAACCAAATTTCTATACAACTTTTTTTGAACTCAGCTTTGGTTGTTTTACTCTTCTGCTGCTTAATTCTTCAATATGTCCAAAGAAGAACATTCTGATTTAAACAGGCTTTTAAACCAGAACAAAGCATAGATTAACCAAGCATGTGAAATAGTAATACTGTAGAAATAGCAATAGCACTTAGACTTATAAACCACTTCACAGTGCTTTTCAGCTCTCTCTGAGTGGTTTATTGAATCAGCATATTGCCCCCAACAATCTAGGTTCTCATTTTACCAACCTCAGAAGGATAGAAGGCTGAGACAACCTTGAGCCTGTTGAGATTTGAGCTGCCAAATTGCAGGCAGCCACCAGCTAGCAGAAGAAGCCTGCAGTACTGCATTCTAACCACTGCACTATCATGGCTCTTATAAAGCTGATAAAGGAGTACAGAGACTTGTCATTTATTCCCAGACTGTTAAATCTAAATAAATTTCCCTTTCCTCATTCTGAAACTGCTGTTTGTCGATCGAATTATTAGTATTACCTGCATGTATATGAATTACTCTAGATTTCTTAATGGTGTTCTCCTATTTCTGAAATGGCTGTTTGTTAATAGTGCAATGCACAGATATCCTGTAGGATCTGAAAGCAAGAAACATAATTACTTGTTGATTACTTTTATTTATTTTTAATCAACTTTGACCAATTGGAAGATTGCTCCTCCTGAGGGGTACAGAAAAAATACAAGACTTGCAGGATGCAGGTAGAAAATGAGCAGAAGGGCAATGAACAAAATATGTTACCTTAGTTACAACACAAAATGGAATCTCTGAATCTGCAGCACCAGCAAACAGATATTTTCTGTTTTATATATTCTGTAAACCAATATAGAGATGCTATTGGGTCTGATTGCATTCTGTGCAAAATGAGAAAAAGTTGGATTATGAACTCCAGTAAAACACCTACATTTCAAACATATTTTCTTGGAAGGGGAAGTTGTTTCAAACTCTGTGGAAATTGCAAAATAATGCCATCAAAAGCCTTCAAATATATTCTCAGATTTTCTTTTCCCGTGTGCTTACAAAATATGTCCTTACCTGTGTGGCCAGTAATATTGCAGATCTATAGCCCAGCTGTTTCAGTTTCACAATGCTGAGTCATCCCTAAATATCCACACATGTACCTGCTTTGCTGGAAAGCAGAAATAGAGCCAGGGGTGGGTTTCAACCGGTTCGCGGCGGTCCCTGCGAACCGGTTGGTCGCCGAACCCGGAAGTAAGTAACTTCCGGAAATGGCGAAGGGCGCGCCCATCCGCACGCGGTCCTTACCCGGTTTTGATGAGTTCTGCGCTTCCACGCATGCGCAGGACGCATACAGCGCCTGCGCAATCGTCCAGGAGCACCTGGAGCGTTGCGCAGATGCTAGTACGCATGCGTGCACCGCGCACGTGCACGAGGACGCTGCCGGCCCCGTTCCAACCGAACCAGTTGGAACGGGGAGAGAAACCCACCCCTGAATAGAGCTATTCTATTTGTGTGCCACTTTAAATGGAGATGTGGATTTTCATATTTTAAAACCCTATGTCAAATCAATTCTTAAAAATATGTTGGAAAAAAGCTGCCCACCACCTTCTATTTTGCCACCTGAGCATTTTCTCATGTTCAGTCTTCTGTGTGTGTGTATGTGTGTGTGTGTGTCTGTATGTGTGTGTGTGTATGTATGTATATATACATACATATATATATATACACACACACATACATATATACACATACATATATATATATACACACATACATGCACATATGTACATATGCACTTATGTACATATGTACATATGTACATATGTACATATGTACATATACATATACATATACATATACATATACATATACATATACATATACATATACATATACATATACATATATATACATATATCACAATGTTTGCTGTTTCACTTAAGCATGTTAAGCTTGATAATACTGAAATTAGCAGGAAAAACAAATATGGCTTTCAGTGTTTCCAATGTCATTTATGTATTCCTAACAGTTCATCCACTTCAACCATTTGAGAAGCATCTGAACATTTTACTTCTACAAAGAAAAGCTGCTCCTCGCAAGACCATCCAGCACTCATTCAATCAGTTGTAAAACTACTTGCATTAATTTACACCAAACTATTGATCTTAACATAATTTCTGGGAACTCCCTATGGTTTCAAATAAGAGTTATTCCCATCCTACTAGAAGATATTAAGGAGAGAATCAGAGATCTTTTTCATGCAAATTAAAGATATGAATGCAACAAACGTATGATTCTAAGGCTGAATGGAGCCAGAAGACTGAATAAAATCTTACCCACTCAACTTTCTCAAAAGACACTGGAAACCCATTATGTTCTTAAAGCAATTTATTTTCCTTCATGTCTAGTAATATTGCAGGGACATTGCAGGCTCTCAAAAAATCTTGTGCAACTGAATTTTCTTTCTTACGCCAAACACTAATGAAAAAGTTAGTACAATGATCTGTACATCTTAAAATAAATGATTTCACCTGAAGAAAATTAGTTTGAACTAATGTTAATGCTAATATATTATGTTAGTGGCATCTAAAAACTAATTCTGTTTTCCAACAAAATATCTACAAAAGTGTTTGGGAATTGATGGCTAGATTGTATCTCAAACCTATACCCATACATTGTAGTCATTTCCAGACCAGGAAGGACATATGCAGAACAGAAGAGTTACTTATAATAACACCCCATTGAAATATACTCTTAACTTGGTTACAACTGATATATAGATCATTGCATGGCTACTCATGGCTATTTAAATATATCATTGCAACATTGGTGCAGTAAGTGTGCTATATGTATCTCTGAAGTCAGAATAAAAGCATGTTTGTCTATCAATAGTCTTTCAAAATACCAATATTATTAATAAAATGCAACTCTTGTAACAATCTTCCTTGATGTGGAACAATCTTCCTTGCAAACAAGTTTGTAAAAGATGAATTCATGATAGATAAAATTCGAATGTAGCTAAGAAAAAGAAGTAATGAAATGAACACTCTGTAGCATTAACAGGAATTATCACTATGTCTTTTACGTTATGAGTATTGACTAAGAGAACATTCAGATACCAAAATCAACGATAAGATCAAGAGTTTGGTCATTTCACTGTTTTAGCTAGGAACAATGTCCGGAGAAAGACAATAGCAGAATCTCCAAAACTCTATGCTTCAAACTAACCTAAATATCCATCATTCATTCCTATGATTGTATGAATAGAATATATAAAACACAACAATCCAGGTAGTCTTCGACTTACAACCACAGTTGCAACCAGAATTTCTGTTCCTAAGCAAGGAAGTTGTTAAGTGAGTTTCACCAAATTTTAGTATCCTTTTTCATGGTATAAAATCACTACATTGTTAAGTGAATCATATTTTTTGTTAAGCAAATCCAACTTCCCCCATTGACTTTTTCAACAGGAAAGGTTGCAAATGGTGATTACATGACCAGGGACAATACTCTATTGTACGGGTATCAAACTTTCCACGTCACGATGCCATCACATGATGTATCGTGACATTTTTTCCCCTTTGCCGAGCTGGGGTGGGTGTGGCTTGCGCGTGATGCATCTGGCCTGCAGGCCGCCAGTTTAACACCCCTGCTCTATTGTAAATGCTTCCAGTTACTGAGTGCCCAAATTTTGACCAGATGACCATAGGGATCCTGCAAATGCCATAAGTACAAGGACCAGTCATAGAACAGATCATTACTTGAACAGTTGCTAAACAAAGATTACCAGTAACGTACAGGAAAATAAACAACTGCAGAAATCCAGGTTCAGAATGTTTAATTCTTTCCTTACCTGTACTTTAATTTCCTGGAATTGCCATCCCCAGGAGTGCTCCTTTTCCAGACAATATTTGTTAATTAAAAAGCAATGTTAACTACGAGAGTTGAATGAAATGTTTGCACTTTTGTATATTTTTAAGCTTGTCCATAGTGGGGGAAAAAAACCCACATTTTATATCTTCAGTCATGCCATGATAGTTCTTTCAACTTATTCGAGTCAAACATATACCCATAAATATATTCCTTACATTTTGGAAAAGATGAATGCTGCATGACACCAAGCCTGAACTTATATAGCAGATGGGAAAATAGTGAGGTTCAGTTTTGCAATTGTCTTTTGGGTGGCTCATGATGTATCAGGCCTAACATGTCCATGCTGCAAGGAAACTTTCTTCCTGTGCTTCCAAATTTGGCTTGATTTTTATTTCAAAATTTTGAGTGTTCTAATGTTGTAATTCTAAGGTGCTAGATCCAAAGAAATCTACGCAAGTAACAATATTTGCGTTCCAAAAACTGTAACCCTATGTTTTCTTACTGAAACTTGCATTTTTATACTTTTTTAAGAGATGAAGCTCTATATACCATAATTCATATTCCATGGACTGACATTTTCTTTGGGGTCATCATGATGAGCCCATGTTTCATGTGCTGTCATAATCTTGTGAAGAATTTCCTCACCTTTGTTCTCCTAACAACTGACAACAATTGCTGGCTAATTTCAACTCTTCCAGTTTCCATTCTGCCATCAGCATGTGAGAAATTTATCTTGCCACAAACGTATTAATGCTGAAGAACATAAATAATGTGACCCATACATTTCTGAAAAATACCAAAGGGACAGCAATTTCCCTTTGAGTGATCTATTGATTGTCCTTAATCAGTTCATCAGCTTTCCTATACAAAAACATTTGCTATCACAGGTTATCCACTTCATTCTTAATAACACAAATTATGTCTTCCCAGTTCACCATCTTTACATGGTTTTTTTAAGCATAATTCAATACTCAGCATAACTCAATATTCAAATTAATACAATCCCTATAAATGACTCACTGGAGAAGAATCTAATGCTGGAAAAGATTGAGGGCAAAAAAGAAGGGGATGACAGTGAATGAGGTGGCTGGCTAGAGTCATTGAAGCAGTAGGCATGAGCTTAAATGGACTCCAGAGGATGGTAGATGACAGGAAGGCCTGGAGGAATGTTGTCCATGAGGTCATGATGGGTTGGACATGACTTTGTAACTAACAACAACAACTATAAATTACTAAAATTTGATAGTGAATTTCAATTGGAGGGACATCTTCACCAGTCAAAAATTCATTTGTGATACATTGCTTAAAGTTCACTGATGTGTATTCACAGCAGGTTTCCATTTCACAAACATCAGCAACACAACCTTTTCTCACATCAACTTTCTGTCCACTGAAGTGAAAGAAAGATACACATCAGGGAAAGAAATGAACACTTCAGAGCTTCTAGTGTGTTAGTACTGACATCTGTTCATGATTTAGAACATAGGACGCATAACTTTCATTTTTAATCCTTCTACATTAGTCAATGCAATACACAATCTATCCAATGGCCTCAGTAGTGTATTGCATTTATTAGGACAATCAGAATTATTTAGCAACAACATATTACTATAATGGGAACTAAATTAAAATTTAGCTTCTTTTGATCTTGTAATTCCAACTTCTATAAATCTAGTTGCTATTAGGATAACAATAACCAAGTTTTTTTCTTGATTTCAATAAAGTATAAAGGAATGTTTGAAAATATGTCTGTGTGTATGTGTTTTAAGTAGAAAGATGGGTTGGTCACATAAAGGAAGCTACCATAATATCTCACTGATTGCAACAAACGCATAACATATTATTCAATATTTGTTTTAACCAAGTTTGGTTGCAGAAGTCATAGTGGCCAGCTTCTATATAACACTAAATCATAAAACTCATTTTACAAGTCAAAGCAGCTAGATTCACAAATCACACAGACCCAGAATAAATCACATTAAGATTGGTATAATATGTAAACTCTGCCACTGCAAAGCTAGCCTTCAATTCCTGTTTTAAGATTTATTTTTACAGATTACTGTGAAATAAATGTTTCTTAAAACTCATAGAACCAATCAGTTGCATATTTAATTCCCCTCTTTAAGAACTAATTTTCTAATATTTACACATCCAAATATGAACAAGCCCCAAGATTTAATTTCTTCATAGATAGCTCTTTGAATTTCCTTCCTCACCCTTCTTAAAGATAGTGGGAAGAATATCTAATTAAAACCTAAAAGATGCCTCCTCCTCATGCTAGTAACTGTGTTACATCAATTAAATGGGTAAGTAGAAGCTGTCCCCAGAAGGAGTATCATGTGATCCTGTATTGATTAAGACTGCAGTGGAATGTTATTTGCAATTGCATTGCATAATGGCAATCAGGAAGTAGCTGTCATGCTTTCAAAAGACAAATTGCTGGCATCTGAGACAATTCATAGGCTCCCTTTCTTTTTGCTGTTCTCAAGTCACAGTTAATGCATGTTCTACAGGGATTAGTTTCTTAAATCTGTCTCCTTCACTGTCTTCGGCAGTTTAAAAAAAAGAGAGAGAGAGAGCTATAATTTAGATGACCCTGTATTAGAGACGATGTTAACTAATTGCAATGTCTATCAGCATTTTGTTAATTTCATATTATTTAATAGGATGAAATTTTAACCAACAATTTAAACAAATAAATATGCAGCAGCTTATGTTATGATCCTTACTAAAGACCGAACTGTAGTCAAGGAGGATTCAGAATTCTGTATTATTCCTTCAAATCTTCATTTCTGTGACATAACTTTATGAAGGATTGCTTTCATGCAACACTGTGGACCTATAGTTTAAAGAAATGAATGGTCTGAGAATAATAAGTGTTTTTCCTGAGCAGTTTCAGGAATAAGAAGCAGCTATCCTACCAAATAACATTACATGTGTTTAAAATAGAATAGAATAGAATAGAATAGAATAGAATAGAATAGAATAGAATAGAATAGAATTCTTTATTGGCCAAGTGTAATTAGACACACAAGGAATTTGTCTTTGGTGCATATGCTCTCAATGTACATAAAAGAAAAGATACATTCACCATGAATCATAAGATACAAACCTTTATGATAGTCATAGAGTACAAATAAGCAATCAAATCATTCTAGGAAATAATTAATATAATGGGGCTAAAGTCTACCCAACTATGACAAGCAAAGGAATATGATGAAATTAATTCTTTTTAAAGTTGCTGAGCACTTGATATCTTTGTGTATTAGCAAAGGAAGATTAAGTATCATCTATGCATTATGTTTTTACAAATCAGGTTGTAGAAAATCATATAGCTATCCATCTTTCAAATGTATCTTAATAAGAGTGTTTTGGAACTAGGTGGTGATGCCCTCCTTTTCTTTTCATCTCTAACAAGTCAACCTGATCGGGCTTCTTTTTCTGGCTATCGTTCACAGGCTCTTAAGAATGAAACAGAATTTTAATGTTCTCAAGAGTGAAACACAGAACTCTTTTTAGTGCATACAATTAACCCTTGCAGCTGAGTGCCATGATTATACAGAAGAAAAAATGAGCAGAATTTGATTTGTTTCATTCCTCCTAGGAGCAGGATTATAAATCTTAATAAGAGGATAGGGTAGGCTATCAGATCTACACTGCAAAAATTGGACACCTACTATATGGTAGCAATTCCGAACAAAAAAATTGCTCTTAACTTTTTTATTATCTAATATTGTCCCAATTTTTGCTCTCCAAATCTGTTCTTAGTACGGTATATATTGAGCCTTGGTGGTGCAGTGGTTAGAGTGCAGTACTGCAGGCTGCTTCTGCTATCTGTCAGCTGCCTGCAATTTGGCAGTTCAAATCTCACCTGGCTCAAGGTTGACTCAGTCCTTCTGAGATGGGTAAAATGAGGACCCAGATGGTTGGAGGCAATAGGCTGACTCTGTAAACCCCTTAGAGAGGGTTGTAAAGCACTGTGAAGTGGTACATAAGTCTAATAGCTATAGCTATTGCTATATATTGAACATATCCCAAATTCAGTGTGCCATCAATTGGTTATCCACCAAATCTTTTTTTTAAATGTTGCTCCCTAATGGATTCCAGTGGAATTCATCTATCCACTACACTTGACAAGTTAAGATGTGGCAGGTTTACCTTTCCAGTGCTTATACTTTATGATTTAAACAAATATATTATGAATTGCAAAAATAACATGTCAACGTGATTATTATTCTGAAGTGAGCAGCTAAAATTCATCTTGGGAAAATTATAAGCTTGTAAAACTTGAAAGGTTACCTTTTTTATAATCATGGTGCAGGTTTATATGTAATTTTACACATACCACTATTTCTGGATTTCAAACATATTTCACTGTTTACCTGCTTGGCACTTTTATAAACACACACACGTACGTACGTACATACGTACGTACGTATGTAAAATTGACAACTGATCATCCATGATTCTATAATCAAACAAAACCAGCCTAGAACAATATATAATTAATCAGAAGTTGTCTGTACCATAAGAGTTAATTCACCTGGTAGCTATATTAACTTCAGTGAAATCATTCATTATGATGACAGGTTCCTGAACAAAGTTCTCCAGGCAAAACTCTGCATCAACAATTCCAGAATCCAGAAGACTCAAGTCTAAATGTCTTTTTGAAAATCCATTTCTTTTTCTTTTCCAAATCCACATGAAGAATAATACAGAAAGAACAAATATACAAATCTAAATATTATGAAAAGATCTAATTTTAACCTCTTTATGTTGCATTAGGTAAAGGAAACTGTTCCCCTCGCAAATATGTGCTAGTCATTCCCAACTCTAGAAGGCAGTGCTCATCTCCATTTCAAAAGAGCCAGTGCTGTCTGAAGATGTCTCCGTGGTCATATGGCTGGCATGACTAAACACCGAAGGCACACGGAAGGCTGTTATCTTCCCACCAAAGGTAGTTCCTATTTTTGTACTTGAATTTTAACATGCTTTCAAACTGCTAGCTTGGCAGAAGCTGGGACAAGTAACAGGAGCTCACTCCATTACTTGGTGCTAGGGATTCAAACGCTGAACTGCTGACCTTTCTGATCGACAAGCTCAGTGTCTTAGCCACTGAGCCACCACATCCCTTCTATGTTGCACTACTTAGGGTTTAAATGCCTAATGAATTACCTCCTCCTTTATGAACCTTCCATTTAAGAAATATGGAGTGTGGTGACTAAAGCAGATACTTTTTGGTAGTGAGTCTCTTATTTGATTTCGCATTCCTTTCCTTAAGAGCTTTATCTATTTATTCTTAGAAATGGATTAAGACTTTATTTTACCAGGCTTTAAATTAGTTGTTAGACCTGTGCCATTTCTTCGGAATCAAGATTTAAGAGCTTGATTTTGGTATATCTTTAAAAAATATTCTGTGTTGTTCCAAATACTACTTCATTAAATAGAAGCAATTAAAATTCTTAAATAATAAGTATATTCTTACACATAAATCTAAACCTGCATATGTGATTTATTAGATGTCAGCCCTTAAAGGAGTAGTTGCTGGTGAACATGAATTCAATTAGACCTTGCTTGTAATTTCCTAAGAACAACTGGTAGAATTCTGGACTAGATAGGTTTTTAGTATGATCTACAGCTTTTGTCACGAGCAGTCACAACTGGTTTTAATTGTATTTTAATCCATTTTTTTTTTGCTATTTTTGCTTCTCCCATTACTATTTCTCCATTCTCTTCCAGCTTAGATTATGACATTTGTTTTGTATTTCTTTCTGCTAGAATTTTCTTGATATTTAAGAAAGTTTAAAATATGAAGTATTTTCAGTTAAGTATTGCAGATAAGAATATATTACAGTATTATTCATAACATTAAACAATAGTTTTACTTTGTATCAATATCAATAATGGTCAATTCCAGTACTATCCTTACTCAAACACTAGTGTGATCATATTTGAGGCAAAATACATTTGGCAAATCATAATATAGTCTCTACCAGGGAGCACAACTATTGTATATCTTGACTGAAGATTGGTACACTTCTATCTGGGATGTCATCCTCTTCCATTGAGTATGCAGTTGTGGGAGGGGATGCATATGGAGCAGTGAGTAAGGAAGGGGACACACAACTAGCCAGCAAGATCAGTCAAATCAACCTGGTGATCCATAAGGTGACAGATGTTGCAGCCAAATCACCCCCACGTCTGGTGTTGATATATTCCTTGCTATGATACCATGCAGCTAGAGTGGTAATACTTGCCTCTGTTTCTAAAAATAGAAAATGAAGATTCACTTACCTTAAAAAGTCTTAAAATGTTAGCCACCATGATGGACACTGAACTCGCCGCTGCACCTATTACTCCGGTTATCTTGTCTGGCTTGGTAAAAATAGGAGGATCTCCATTAGCACATTTCACATCAGACCCATCTTTTTCTATCAAAGCTTGCACAAAAGTTAATGACTGCTCCAGGGCATAAGTGTCTCTGGAACATGTGTCTAGAATTCGAACACCTAATGTGACATTGGCAAGAAGGTCAGGGTCCTTATTGATCTGATCAATTGCATATAGCATTGCCTCAAGCCGATGGATTCCCTTTTCTTTCTTGAGTTCACCACAAGGTACTCCTCTTTCCCCCTTAGCATGGACAGGAAACAGTCCTCCCAAGATCACATCTCCGTCGAGTCGAATGGAATGGGCATATTCCTGGCCATAAGTTCCTCGTATCATAGGGATTATCCAACAGAATCTGGCTGCAAGCAGGAAAAAATGATGGCAAGATGCTAGAAGCTTGTCCTTGTATACCATTTTTCCTGAAGTTGGTGTTGCAATCCAAGATCCAGATTTTCTCCTTGCTACAGGAAGTAGTGGATATTTTGAAACTGTCTCTTCCGAAGGCTATCATCAGTACCTGGTGATTGAGAATATAGGACCTTGTAGTAGGTAGAAAAGAGGAGCTGTTGATTGTTATTTTTAATAAATGTCTTTAAGTGGTTTCTGACATAAAGAATCCATTTCAGTTAAGCATGCCAAGTGCTTTTCTTGCTTTTCAAGTGTTTTCGATGACTACAGATTAATATTAGAGTAAGTGTTCCCAGAGTCAGGAAAAGGCCACCAATTCAAATCCTTGGATAGTATCTTGTAACTGAATTTCTCCTGAAGTATTAGAGAGAGAGAATGTTTAGTTAATTTACCTTATGGTAGATGTTGCAATTTCTATTACTTCTTTATAGCGGCTTATTTCTGAAAGTTTACCCTCATTTTCTCTGAAATTAATGATTGCATTCACACATCAGACTGAATTGGGCCTTGTCTAATTGTGATTTGCAGAACCAGCTGGAAACAAATCAAAGTCAGTCTTGCAAATTACAAAACAACTAAATTTTATTGGTCCATGTTTTGACTTGGTTCTCCCCTCCCTTTTTTTGGGGGGGGGGGTTAGTTCTTTTTCATTTACACTTTTATATATTAGATAGAAGCTTTGGCAGGGCATAAGATCAAATGAGAAATAATCCAGGATACCATAAACAAATTTTTGGATGTCATGGTAAATTGGAGCGGCAATAATTAAGCCAAAAATTGTACATAGTTTCATATTAAATGTTTAAATAAATAATTCATTATAGTAACCCCATAACTTATGGCTTAGCACCATGTGTGAATTCAGGCCATCTGTCCAGCGTACCATCAAAAATGATGCTTTACTCTACAGATTTCATGCCCCATATTCCCCCACTAATTCAATTGCCAGCTTTTGCTAATTCTTGACCAGGACTCTAATATGGCATCTGTTAAATTTTAACATTGCATTTACCTACAAGAGAATGGTAAAAAGGATGAGCCTCTGAAAATGTTTTTGACTGAAGTATCATGTGATGATGGTAAAAATATCTCACTGGGATTTCAGGGCAAAATATGTACTTGAAAATGAAACAGAGGTGTTGTGAAACAGAATTGTCTGTATCAAAGGAGAAAGTGACTATTTACAGAACAAGGATGCATGAAATATGCATCATTCCCCTTTCTATTTCAATTTATATTAATTTAAAGAATGTCATCTTATAGGGAACACCAAGTTCCTTATGCTATTTTAAAATGCTAATTTAAAAAGTAGTCAAACCAACAAAATAACCTCCTTGGTACATCAGAAGTATGATGCAGTACAGTAATGTAGATTTTGTCTTACTGCACTGCACTCAGATTCTTAAAGCACATGCATTTGAGATAAAGAAAATCAATTTACAGTTGTATAACTATCAAAGCAGAATGTGACCCAGCTAATAATCAAATAACTAGGAATCACTGGCCATTTATTTAATACTAGACTATTTGTAACCTGTTTTATTCTTCTTTCCACATAATATAGGATTGTGCTGTTTCTTTCTTATCACAATGCTCAGGAGAGCCCAAGTGAAGTCATTGTCTCCTCCTCCTTCTCTGTTGGAGTGCCTACCATTTTGCTGAAGAAAGAAGGAACAAAAGGAAACATGGACCACAAGGAAAATTGCCATCTTACTCCTCATTCCAGTGTGTTCCCAAACCCTACCTTACCACCAAGCATCAGTACCATCCCTTTATTCTTCCTTCACCAGCCACTGCCATCTTAAGAGATTTCAAATTCAGCCTCAGTTCCAAAGCAAGCAACGCCTACACAATTGCCACCAGCTGATTGACTTCAAGGACAAGTGGTAAGCAAGAAAGGCAGCAAGGATACACAACTCCCCATCTTACCCTGCAATCTACAGGTATATGGGAAGGGTAATCAGAAGGGGTGATGTGCTGAATCAGCCACAGGTTTCCCAAATTTCATTCCTACAGGAGTTCTGTGTCCCAGAATTCTATAAATTATTTAATTTGACTTACTTTGTTTCAATAATTGTCATACTATACATTTTCGCTTCAGCCAATTGAAGGTTACAAATATATACGAAAGTTTCAGTTGCATATAAATTATCATATTGGGTTTTTTAAACACATCTAAGCCATCATTCTAATAAATTGTATCATCTAATATTAAACTGGTTTTGCACATTACTTTGCACAAGTTATATGTAGGCTTCAGAATGCTTTGGAGACTCTCTCTCTCTCTCTCTCTCTCTCTCTCTCTCTCTCTCTCTCTCTCTGTGTGTGTGTGTGTGTGTGTGTGTATTTAAACTATATATTTAAATGTCAACTGAATTCTGAAGATGTTAGATTACCAGATTTGATTGCTAACAACTAGAATAATAACATCAAAATAGAGGTTGAAACAGAAAAATTAGTTTCTGGCAACATAAGGTCTTTATAGCTTTTTAGTGAATTAGCTGAAAGGGGGGGAAACTGGCCTATGAAGGACCTCAGGAAGGCAAGTTATTTTTCAGAGTGCTGAAAACAAGATGGATGCATTATGCAGAGGCCGTGATCCATCTTTCTTTTCCCAAACATTCCATTTGCTGTGCAAATCAGAGGTGTGCAGGTCAGCCTTAGAAATTACAGGCATCAGCCTGAGTGCCCACATAGGTGCCTACATCGTTTATCAAAATCATGAAAGCAGGGCATCACACTGGAAGCTTGACCCCTTTTGCACAATCCTAATGCATTAGCCAAGTGCTTTTTCTTCTGGTCTCCAGTGAGCCTCCTGAGCTGCCAATCTGCTTTTGTCACACTAAAGAAACACTATTCTAGTAGTCTAAGATTCACGAGAGTCTCAATTACCCATAGAACTTTGTTCAACCACCAATACTCTGAAATCAGTGTTGCCCAACCTTCGCAACTTTAAAATGTGTGGACCAATTCCAGTCAATAAAAACAAACTGTGGAACATCAGTCCTCATGAGCTAAGACCAGGGGTGGGCTTCAAAATTTCAGCAATTGGTTCTCTGCCCCGTTGCTGGGTGGCCGTGGACATGGTAGCCTCCTGCACCATGGCGGGAGGCATTTTTGCCTTCCCTAGGCTCCGGAGGCCTTCTGGAGGCTGGAAACAGACCCATTTCCAAACTGTCATTTTTCCCTCCCCCCTAGCCTCCACACAAACCCTGCACTTATCTCACATCCAAAATGGTCTGCGTAGAGCCTCCTGGGAGGGAGGGGTGTCAGGAGCAGGGCGGGTTGGGTAGGGCCAGCAGGGGTAGGATTTGGAGGTTCTCTGAACTGACCATAATATTAACTACGGGTTCTCTCTAACCCAGGAGAACCCATAGCAGCCAACCCCTGGGTAAGTCTGGCCATAACCCTGTTAGCCTTCTAGATGATCCTCAAAAGATGCTTTTCTCAATGAGCCTGGAGACCCCATGGTAGGTAGAGTAGAGCCTGTTTCATGATTAATGTTAACTATATACTCACTGTTTGTTGCCACCATTTTCTTTTTTACTTAGGTTTTATTTTTAATTTAAATTATGATTTTATTGGTTTTTGTGTATTTTATTATGTATTATGCCCCCAAGAGTCACTATGTGAGATGGGTAGCAATTCAAATATGTTAAATAAATAATTATACCAGCTGCTGCTTTATTTAGATAATGTTTTGCAAAAACTCTCCTTTTCTAAAAATTGTCTTGATTGTGAAAGGTCCCTTTCACACAGGGGGACTACACAAATTTGAGATTAGTATCAATTCTGGATCTCCATTATATTGCAGGGGGACTAGAAAGTCATGTTTGATCCATAGTTAATTTAATTTGCAATCTAGAAGAAATGTTGCAAGGATAATTTTCTTTGCGTGTAGCAAAGTGAGTTTTCTGTCAGCCTATTTGTTTTTATGCCTTACCAACATGTCCCCCAGTCACACCAAAGAATGAGTTTGAACATTCAGTAGCTGGTGCCTTTGGCTTCGTGCTTGTGTGCGTAAAGCGTGATCGGTGGTTTTTTCCAGGTAGGTGGTGGGGTCTGTGTTTATAGGTTTGTAAGCGGAGTCTTGGAGTACTAACCGCTTACAAACCTCTAAACACAGACACCACCACCTACCTGGAAAAAAACACCAAATCCAAAATAAAAGTCTCTCCCATCAGTGAAGAGAGCCAGCAAAGAATCATCCCCAGAGAAAAATCACCCAGATGCCCCAAGCTCTATGGCCTCTCCAAGATACACAAAGAAGGAACATCACTCAGACCCATAGTCAGCTTCATAGGCTCACCTCTACAGAATCTTGCCAAATTTCTTGCCATACAACTTCAGCCCTACACAGAATCCATCATCACACACGTACAAAATTGAATCCACTTCATAGAAACAATAAAGAAACAAAACCTACAACCCAGCGACCTACTCTTGAGCTTTGATGTCATATCCTTCTTCATCCAAGTGCCTATTAAAGCAGCCTTGACAGCCATCCAAAACAAATCAACTCCCCCCAAGCACATACTAGATCTGACCAACCACTGCATAACCAACACATACTTCATCCACAATGGACAAAGATACAAACAGATAGAAGGAGCACATATGGGATCACCCCTCTCAGCCATCATCACAAACCTATACATGGAACACTTTGAAACCAATGCCTTAGATAAATCTGAACACAAACCCAAACTCTGGCTTAGATATGTAGATGACACTTTCGTAATTTGGCCACATGGGAAAGAAAAACTGGACAACTTCCTCACAGATCTCAACAGCCTACACCCCAAAATACAATTTACTATGGAAATAGAAGCTAACAACCAACTTCCCTTTTTGGATGTCCTAATCTATAAAAAACCCAATTATTCCCTAGGACACACCATCTACCAGAAAAAAACACACAGCAACCGCTACTTAAATGCACAATCCCATCACCACCCTGCATAGATCAACTCCGTACCCAAGACCCTAATCTCCAGTACCAAACACCTTGATGATAAAGACCACCTGAAAACTGAATTACACACTCTCACAAACGTATTAATTTCCAATGGATTCCAAAAAAAACATAATTACCAACCTAATTCAAAGGGAGACAACCCCCAAGAACTGAGATACCACATATAAAATCAGCAAAATTCTCCAGAAACACAATATCAAGACAGTGTTAAACACTGACCAAAAAATAGCCAACATCTTAAGAAACCCCAAAGACAAAATCCAGCTAGAAAACCAAGGAGTCTATGAAATACCATGCAAAATCTTCCCAGCCACATACATTGGACAAACTAATAGGAGAATAAATGCATGCATTGCAGAACACAAGAACGCAGTCAGAAAAGAAAAAAAAAACTTCCTCCCTTTTCCAGCACCTTAAAGCAACAGGACATGAAATTGATTTTGAAGGAACCAAACTACTCTCCAAAACTGAACACTTCAACAAGAGAATAATTACGGAAGCTATCAAAATAGAGAAACACCCCCACAACATGAATAAACGTGATGATACCTCCTGCCTACCAGACATCTGGAAACCAGCCCTAGTCAATAAACGAATCCCAGCCACAAAAACTGACACAGGACCCAGAACAACACAGGACACCATTACCAATCACCCTCACCAAACATCAATTCCATCAACGAATCAAGATGTGACAATACAGCCAACCAATCCATTTAAAGCAACAAAGCCAACATTCCCCACATCCCCACCTATATTTATAGAAAAACGGCAGCTCCAATCATGCTTTACTCGCACAAGCACAAAGCCAAAGGCACCAGCCTGAAGATGACGAGTGTGACCTCATTGAAACATCGCCAAGATACTGTCAATCTTACACGGGAAAAGACCCGAATACACCAAGACCTGCATACCTATACCCATGAAAATCTACGAAATATATATATGTGTGTGTGTGTGTGTTTCGTAGATTTTCACGGGTGTAGGTATGCTGGTGTAGGTATCTTGTGTGTGTGTGTGCCAGGAGATAAGAGAGGCAAAGCATGTAGCTGTGTGGAAGTGTCTTTAGTCAATACAGCACAAGTACAATTTCTGACAGCTGTTGATGCAACTTATTCATTTTCATTCAGAAGCACTTGTGCATAGGATTGGAACTTGAAATATGCTTTCTCCAAATTCAAATTAAGAAGCACCTTGCAAAAGATTTATTTCAAAAGCCTGTCAAAGTGAGAATAATTTTCCTGCAAAGCGGTCTGAGTACTGGAAGTGTTTTCTCTCAGTGAAAACACTTCTACATTGGTTACTATTCCTTTGGATATTCAGGCAGAATTGCCCCGTTCAAACTGCAAACTAATCCATGGCTGTTAATTATCCAGGAGGCCACCAGTCAGCACAGGTAGATGAAAGGAATGATTGCTGGATATGTAAACATAATTTGCTACATATTAAATAATCTGTGAAAACAAGTGGAGATTTAAAAGACAGCTCTGTCATTTGAGTGTGTATCTTGCTCTAGTTTTTTTTTCTTACAATGAGCTGAAAACCACTAGCCATGGAAAAATCAGATATAAAGTTTCTTGCATCTTCCGATTCTTGCTGGAAATAATGCAGAGTACGTAGCCGGCAATGACAAATGGCTATTTTACTCTACCCAGTAATTATGGCTATGGGTTATCTAATAATCAGTTTATCCCCAATAACTCATTCAGGCATTCAGATGATGGGCAAGCAGGACCCATGAATGTGAATCATTGAAACACTGAAGTGGTGGGTTTCCATTTTTTTTTACTACTAGTGTGCGCAAGCCGCCGCAGCCACTACCATTCTCAGAAGCATATGGGTGGGTGAGCAGAGCCTCCTTCCACCACCACTATCAGTTTTCCTGAACCGGGAGCAACCCACCTCTGAAACACTGGTTGTAATCACATTATATTCAGATTCTAAGGCTTACCATTAGAGCAAAGAGTAAAGTTTTTGTTTGTAGGCCGTGTACTCAATGTCGTAGCAACAGAATTAGAGATGACATGGTTCCCCCACTCCTAGACCATTGTAAGCCATTATTAACAACAATGAATTGCATTTCATTTTGTCAATGGGGATGATTAATCTTATGATGCATGTATATGTAGTGGTTTATTCTCCTTATGGGATTTTGTTATACTTTCGCACTCTATAAATGTTTCTTATGTTTATAGTGTGCGGAAGCAAAAAAGAAATCCCACAAGCAGAATAAATAGTACATATACTTTTGAAGTTCATGCATCAAAGAATTGGATCATCTCTACCACCAAAGAGGAGACATGTGGTGCAGTTTATTCTTGCTGATAGTTAAAACCTGGCTAGAAGAGAAACAAATGAATGGTTGGGTATTTTAATACGTCACACTACAATGCTATGAAAATTACATTAGACTGAATTACTTTTATGTTCTTTATGTCATGCAACAACTAAAAGCTTTCATTATATTCACTGGCTCATTCAAACCATATCATTTGTGCTCTATTGATTAATATTAAATATTACAGCAATACAAATGCAATGATGTGTGTTCCTGCAACTAACAGAGAAATAATTTCATAAACATTTGTTTTCATTGTTATTAGTGAATTTAGGCAAATAAAGAAAATATTGATTTGTTAGGCTACAAATCCAAAAACCTCCTTTCCATATTCCATTTTATTGTTATTATTGCTATTTATTTTTGTTATTGTTTTCATAACTAATCTTAATACCTTTTATTATAAATCTGAATTAATTCACCTGTACTTTCAAATTACAGGACACTTTTTTTAAAATAAAAGTTTTAACCAGTAGTTGCATATAACTTTAAAAATATCTCTGCATTTTTAGGACTAATTACATGTTTACAAGGAAGAAACATATAGAAACATATAATATTGTTATAATGTTATAATGCTGTTTCAAAGACATTGTTTGCATTCAGTAGATATTAAAAATGCTATTGCTTCTAATAACTAATACATAGAATCACAAAGTTGGAAGGAGCCGACTAGACTGTCCTTGTTTTCAATTGAACATTCCTGAAGTATAATCATATGGCTTTCCAATTTCAATTGCCAATTTTTAGGAAAAGCTAGAGTTGAGGGGAAAAAATAAAGGGAGTAAACTGTCAAAGAGAAGAGGATGTAGAAATCCAGGAAAGTCACATGTATAAGTAAGCTTTCTCTAGCAATGCTAGTATTGGTGCTCCTTTTTTGCAGTCATACCAGTCTAGCAATTCAACTAAAATGATCATGAAGGAAAGATGGTAATGACTAGAGAGAGTTTACCAGAAGTAGCTGAATCTACCAAAAGGAAGTAGGACAATCCCAGTTGAAGCACCAAATATACAGATAGCAAAGTTTTGCCAGGAAAATATGGAAAATACAACTTTCACATTTGATTTCCAAACCTGAAGTTAGCTGACTTCAGCAATAGGATGGGAATGAAAGGAAGATTACATCATATAGACATATCTGTAAAGAATAGCGAGCTAAGGGTTTTCAAGCTGAAATAAGGGGAAGTGCAGATGTGCTTTTAGTTATGGTAAGTACTTGAATCAATAATAACAGGATTGGGGAAAGTGAACAGGATTGGGGGAAGAAAAAATCAAGCTAGTTTGATAACTACATCTATTTACCTATTAAATTAAAAAATCAAATATTATTCTACAAAAGAGGAAATTAAAATATTTGTCACAAGGAAACAGGGACTGATAATATAATCAACAAATACAGAACAAAGATTCCAGCCCTAAGTATACTAGCAACTGAACACAATTAGAAATGGGCAGGGAGTACTATATTTTCCCAAACTCATCTGTAACAGGTTTATGCTCAGCATGTAACTCCACACTGACAATGCAAATATGAAGAAGGAAAGAAGGCTAATGGGACTCATCGTTATTCTTATTACAACCTCATTACTTTTTACAGAAGTCGCCAGTGTCAGCGCCAGTGTACTTTATATTAATGGACTCTAAATAATGCATTGCGGAGCTAGCTCCATGCAAACAATTGGGTTCATTTTGGTGAGAGGATTGTTGGGAATTTGGTTTATACTAATTGTACTCAGGTGAATACTAATAAAAGTGTTTCATAAGACGATTTCGTAAAACTTGGTATTTTTTATGTGTTATGATTGAATATCAGCAGTAAAGGAATCAGCTGTTAGGAAATATACTACAGATAATTAGCAAAAAATGCCTTGGAAAAGATAGTTGGATGCTGTGATTTGTCTATGCTTACCAATATCACCTTGAGTAAGCAATGTTTGTTTTTTATGATACTCTAGGGAAGAGAAATTTGTATTTTGAAGCAAGATACAAAGAATGAAGATTTTTGAAAACAACATGGACAGCTAGGAAAACAAGCAAATGGATCCTAGAACCAATGAAATCAGAGTTCTTGTTCAAAGTTCAAATAAGCAGGCTCAGAGTCTCATATTTTGAGCACATTATACGAAGGCCTCATTTTCTTAACATCTGTAATGCTGAGAAAGGAGGAAAGAATGAGAAGAGGGTGACCAGCAGAAAGATGCATGGATTTAATGGGTGCAGTATTGGAAGTCCAGAAGATTAGGCACAGATCACCGTAAGGAAGGTCTATCTATGTAGTGGCTAAAATGTCACCAACCTGATGGCATATAATCCATCAAAATCCCACGTTTTATCATAGGGAAATGAAAATTGACTACCGAATTTCTTTGACACATCTGACTTGCTTAACCTCCTCTGAAGCCTGCATATAACTCATGTTTCCATTTGCACTGATTTTCACTGGAATTCCACACTGTGATAATCCCAATAGAGAATCATAATGCCATTAGAAAACTGGAGAAAAGTAAACTTTTCCACCCTTTTATCTGGCTTGATAAAATTTCCTCAAATCGTATTTTTGAAACTGCATGCCCAGTTCCAGCTACCATATGCCACAGATAAGGTAAAGGTTCCCCTAGCACATATGTTTCCAACTCTATGGGGTGGTGCTCATCTCTGTTTCAAAGCTGAAGAGCCAGCACTGTCCGAAGACGTCTCCGTGATCATGTGGCTAGCATGACTAAATGCTGAAGGTGCCTGGAACACTGTTACTTTCCCACCAAGGTGGTCCCTATTGCATTTTTACATGCTTTCGAACTGCTAGGTTGGCAGAAGCTGGGACAAGTAATGGGAGCTCACTCTGTTACATGGCGCTAGGGATTCAAACCGCTGAACTGTCAACCTTACTGATCGACAAGCTCAGCCACTGAGCCCCTGCGTCCCATTAATTTACCTTTAAAAAATGCACCTCTACATTTTCTGAATGCACATAGGAGTCTTACACTGAAAAATAACATTGATTCCTCTCACACCATACTATGTAAGCTGTGCTAACTCAACACAATGAATTGAAAACTAACCGACCACATTTTAATTTAGCATTTTGGGCAAATCTAGCCAGTGTAGTTAATTATGTGTCATGAAAAACCAGAATAACAGAATAAATTATAATTACCCTAAAAAGGATAATCGTCATCTGCAAAACATCTAGAGTTGCACTTTTTTGGTTTGTTTCTGGTATTAAATTTTCAAATAACCTAACCTTAGATTTGTTACATAGAAAGTAAATGCTTTGTCATTAATGTAAAACTGCATCACATGAATTCATGTTGTATTCAGGAACATTGTTTATGCAAGCAAGGATACACAGAGCCAGATTTTACTTCCTTCGTGCAGCTCTGACCTGAAGAAACACGCACAAAGGTCATGAACTCAAAGGCCACTCGCTATAGTGACCCTTCTGGGTTACTTATCAACTTTCCGCTGTGTGGTCAAAATGGTTGAGTTTCACAGGGTCTGCAGTAACTGATGAGATGGATCATGGATGACTGTTTAGGATGATAGACTTTAAGGGAATGTCATATTTGTGTGTGTATCATATCATATATAAAATGTTTTAATTTGGAATATGGTCTGGAGCAGTGGTGGGTTTCAAAATTTTTAGAACCTATTCTGTAGGTGTGGCCTGTTTTGTGGGAGTGGCTCAGTGGTCATGTGACCATGTAGGCATGGCCAATTTGAAAAATGTGCTGAAACTCATTTAACAACACTTTTGCTTAGTAACCAAAATTTTGGACTTGATTGTGGTCATAAGTTCTCTCTTTTTCTTTCTTTCTTTCTTTCTTTCTTTCTTTCTTTCTTTCTTTCTCTCTCTCTTTCCTTCCTTCCTTTTGTCTCTCTCTCTCTCTTTATCTATCTTCCTTTCATCTCCCTCTCCCACTTTCTTTTTCTTTCTTTTTTCTTTCTCTTTCTCTCTTTCTCTTTCTCTCTCTCTCTCTCTCTGTGTCTGTTTGTCTCTCACTCTCTGTGTGGCTCTTTGCCTCTATCTCCCTCCCTCTGTGTCTCTCTCTGTCATTCTCTCTGACAAATAGTTATCCAATACAGTGTAATTATGAAGCCCCACATCAGCCTGAGATTGTGCTGCCACATTTCAGTTATAGATTATTTATTGCTGCTCCCAAATTAAGTATAGAGATCAAAATAGATAAGCTCCCAAAAGCCTTCTTCTCCCATTCCAGTACTTAAACTCCTTGAAAATGCTAAAAAAGTACAACAAAACATTCATCCGCATCCCTTCCAGAGATGTCATCATTTACCTAATAGTATTCTGCAGTCTTCAATAATGTACCTATTTACTGTTAATTGAGTTTAAACATGTGTTAACAGAAGAAAAAAAACAGGTGACTTGGTTTTTGGTGATTTCAGGTGACTTGGTCCTTGGTAACTTCATGATCATGCCCTTTTTTTTCCCTTAGCAACAATAGGAAAATGTTTCTCACTTTGATCTTCCTAGGTTTTTTTTTTAACTTCCCAATATATAGCTCTGACATTTTCTAGTAATATCCTATCCAAGTACTAACCAGATACTGCTTAGCTTATTTGTGATCAGCCAAAGTTATTTAAGTGCTACCACGCACTGTAACCAAATTAAATGAACTCAAATATTATTCTGCTTACTCGTTCTTTTTCAAAGTTTGACTCTGCAGCAACTACTCAAAGGCCTGTTGGAAATCTTGAATCTTAAAAAATAGTTTACCTTGCTATAAACCATGATTTATGAATTACTGGATTCATACCTCATGATAAACCATGTACATAGTTTACCCAGCTGAATTTCAGGTAGGAATTTTACACCTATATGTTTGGACTCTAGATAGTACAGAGACAATTTCAGCTTTCTGGCATGCGCACAGTGAGCTAACCTAATTCATTTTGCTGTAGGTTTTCGAAAATAGAAACTATACAACATGAAAATGTATTGCATTTTACTTTGATAAGTTAAGCTTCACAATCTGCCAGTGACATGATCTGGTTTTGCCCAGAAGATGCTTCTTACACGTTTAGCTTTCAATATTGTAAATAAAGCAAAATCCCCATTTCAGGTGAATTGGAAGATTTGTATCATAATAGACCAGAATTCCATATATCTGTCATAATCAGGTATTGATATTCAGACCAAAGAAGGGCATGAAATTAATATATTTCTTAGGAATTTTGGTATCTGAAAGAACATATTCTTAGCCCAAAGCACTTTTAATGCTTCAAAGTCTCCAACTCTTCATGCCTTTATTCCATGATCTAGCATCACCCTGGTACTAAATGGAAATGGAAAGGAAATAGTAATTCCAAGCCATTTCACGTACGTTATTTTCAATTACATTTTAAAGAAATGTCAAGCCCATTCGGGCCACACGGTTCAGTGATACATTTTGATTCTCAATAGAATGCAAAATTAGTAATGTTCTTGATAGATAAAAGCCTGATCATTTGTACATTAAAATATGAATTTCCAACAGTATTTCTTTTTAAAAAGGGGGGAAATGCCAACCGGAAACATGTTTTTAAATTAAATGCTTTGTTTAAGAAATCTGCTTCAAATATATTCTTATTTTAAAACAGTTCCTTAGTTTCTGTTATAAATTGTAATAAAGGCTGAATAAAAGTATAATAAAAGACTCAAACCTAAGATTTATCCCATCATAAGGATTTAATAAGCAAGGAAGGGAGTAAAGAACCAAACTTTATATTAATCATAATTAGAGAAAAACAAAAGCTTGGATTATAGTATAGAAGTCTCAGTTAAGCCAAGATTCATGCAAAACAATTTTTCTATCACAGCAAATTACAGATAGTCTTTGATGTTACCAACTATTTGAAGTTTTGATGGACATCCCAGACGCTACTTACAACCCAGTTCTGAGGTGCCAGTTGCTGCCCCACTCCAGTTATATGATTAAATTTTAGATGCTCAGTCATGAGCCTACATTTATAGCTGTTTGCTAGCTATCTTGACTGTGGTTTTTCCAGTTGCAATGTATGGCTGTGAACATTAGACCATAAGAAAGGATGAGCGCCGAAGAATTGAGGCCTTTGAACTATGGTGCTGGAGAAGGCTCTTGCAAGTCCCTTGGACTGCAAGGCGATCAAACCAGTCAGTCCTAGAGGAGATCAACCCTGACTGCTCTTTAGAAGGCCAGATCCTGAAGATGAAACTCAAATACGTTGGCCAACTAATGAGAAGGAAGGATTCACTGGAAAGATTGAGGGCAAAAGAAGGGGATGGTAGAAAATGAGGTGGCTGGATGGAGTCACCGAAGCAGTAGACATGAGTTTAAATGGACTCCAGAGGATGGTAAAGAACAGGAAGGCCTGGAGAAACATTCTCCCTGGAGTCACGATGGGTCAAATATGACTTCGCAACTAACAACAACAAAACCACCTTAGTCACATGATCCCAATTGACATCTATTTGCCCTAAACTGGCATTTACTTCCAGTTTTGGGTTACGGCATCCCATAACAAACAATGGATTCATTTAACAACTGCAGAATTCACTTTACAACCTCTATAATGGGCAACCTCCACTATAGACATGAATCAAGGACTACCTATAGTTATTGAAAACATGAAGAGAGCACAGTAATATGCATGTCACACTTAAATAAAAAGTACACTGCCATAAATTTTAATTGCAGATGTCTTATTGCTGTTGTTATTCAAACTAGGCGCAGTTCTTGACTGCATGGCAGAGGACATATTTCAAAACACAGAGCAGGGAAGAAGAAAAGGACAGATCAAGGCTGAAAACTAAATGTAACTAAATCTAACTTAAGTGAATTTTAACAGGATTAAAAATAGATTGGATTTAATTTAAAATAAATACTAATATGATTGAACCTAACACAATTTCCCACTTTTGTCAGATGAAACATTACCATGTGATAACAAGTTCTGTAGGATCCAGAAGCTATAATTAAATTCTCAGGAACCATGTATAAGTGGGAATAGGAATAAGAATACCTCTGGGTTCCTATCCTTATCTAAATAAAAAATGCAAAAATCCATAGAGGCAGCTACTATAAAGGCAAGATAAATGAACAAGGAAACTGCCTTGCTTATAGTGCATTGAAGAATTTGCACTGATGAAGAATGACACTACAATACACATTAGAACATTATACATTCACTTAGTTAATTACCTTTTGTGAACATTTGAGACCTGATTCCTGAAATCTGTATTCCAAGTATGGATCCTGGAATCTCATAATGTAAGTAAAAGAGTGACTTGGAAGGAACAGTCTATAATGTTCACAGCTAAATTTTGTTTTTTAATCCAGCTGTACAATGTTTGTTCATTCACACAGGCACAGTCAATATAAAATACAGCTGAAATCAGAAAAATACTTCCACAAACAGAGAATGTATATATTTTTGAAGAATGTTCATTGAGTAAACAATTATATAAGTGAAGAAGCCCAAAGCAGTCTTCTATTAGACCCCATCAAACATGCATCATGACTAAGTTTTGCTGAATGAATTACACACTAGGAAGGATTTTTCAACAGTTTATGTTGGAGGTGATCAGGCTTAAGATAGGGTCAGAGTATCAGTTTATAGTGATTAAACTCCCATAAGAGACCTAGGTCCAACACTCATTGAAGTCCACTAACTCTTATCTGGCACCAACTGTTAGTAGATCAGTTTATACTGATCACTTTATACAAAGGTAAAGATTTCTATAAAGGTAAAGATTTCCCTCACACATATATGCTAGTCGTTCCCGACTTCTGGAGGTGGTGCTCATCTCTGTTTCAAAACCGAAGAGCCAGCGCTGTCCAAAGATATCTCTGTGGTCATAAAGCCGGCATGACTAAATGCCAAAGGCACCAGAACGCTGTTACATTCCCAACAAAGGTCGTCTCTATTTATCTACTTGCATTTTTACGTTTTTTTTTTACTGCTAAGTTGGCAGAATCATTTGTATAGGTGACAATAAATAAACTCATAGTGCTTTTGAACTCTATCCTAATTTCTTGCACCTGAAACTATATCCAGTAAAATTCTTAAATTTGTTTTCTATAACAGCGGTGTCAAATTCAAGGCCCGGGAGCCAGATCTAGCTCACAGGGTGCTTAGATCTGGCCCATGGAGCCCCCCCCCCCTGGAAATAGCAAAGATTTCCCCCTGGAAATTCCAAATAGCAAATAGCCTCTGCCAGCAAAAATGGTGCTCGGGAGAAATCCTCCTGAGCTCCATTTTTACTGGCAGAGGGTTGCAGGAGGCCATTACTCTTGAAAATGGAGCCCTTTCTCGCTGGCAAAACACTTGGGCCACTACATGCGCCCCCAACATGAGTAATATCAAGCTGGCCATGCCCCCAAAGGTCAGACACAAACTTGATGCGGCCCACAATGAAATTGAGTTTGATACCCCTGATCTATAAGGAAAGGAAAGAATATTAATCAGAATTAGAAGCAACTGTAGCAATAACAGCAATCAGTGAAGAGTGCAAGTAGGGATCCTAATTCTTTTCTGAACCAAATGTGACCTTTATGGATTTGTTATTATCAATATTACCTAGCTTATTTATGTTTTAGTTTTGTTGTTATATTTTATTAGTTTTCTTATAAATGCCAGGCTATACACTATACAACAGATCCATATGACTGGTTATCTCAATGTTTTATTTTAAATTAAAAGAAGGAAATGGTTGCATTCACACAGTGCTCATAGCTGTGTCAATTATAGTTCCAACAGCTGCAGTTATGTGACATGGTTCAGCTTGATTAGTTTTCACCTTGTTTTGCCTTTTTTAGCTTAGCATGTTGTGAAAACCCAGCCTGGTTTTATGTTTGTAGTTCAAGATTTGATATAAACCTAGAAAATGAGTAAGCTCAATGACAAATTAATCATGTTGTATAAATACAGCCATTCTCTTAGCCTGTCCCAAGTTTTTCAAGACTCTATAGGTCAACAGATTGTTCAATACAGCTTATAGAGTGCTTACAAAATCAGCATATTGCCCCCAACAATCTAGGTTCTCATTTTATTAATCCCAGAAGGATGGAAAGCTGAGTCAACCTTGAGCCCAATCAAATTCCAGGCTGTGGGCAGAATTAGAGTGCAATACTGCATCCTAACCACTGTGCCATCAGGGCTCAGAGAATATACAAATATACAACCCTATGTGCAAAGCATCTGGAGGCCAAATTTTAAAATAAATGGTTGAGGGAGTTAGGTACATCTAACCCAGGTGTGTCAAACTCCTGGCATGCAGGCCAGATGCATCACACACTGGCCCCGCCCATGCCCAGTTTAGCAAGGGGTGTGTGATGATAAATCACATAATGATGCCGTGATGACACAAGTTTGACAACCCTGGTCTAGCCTATCAAAGAGAGGGATTAGGAAGAACTTCCAGTATTTGAGGGGCTGTCATAGGGAAAGAGGGATTGACTTAGTCTAAAAAGTACCAGAGGATAGCCCAAGAAGCAATGGGTAGAAGCTTGTTAAAGAGAGATCCAACTTAGAACTAATGAGAAATTTTCTAATAGAACAATTAATCAATGGAATAGCTTGCCTCTAGAAATTAAGAGTGCTCCATCACTGGAGGTTTTCAAAAATAGAATGGACAACTGGGATGGTCTTGGCATGAGCAGTGGGTTGGACTAGAAGACCTGTGTGCTTCCTTCCAGATCTATGATTCTATGTTCTAAAAGATTGTTCCACAAATTGCTGTCCCATGCCTAGACATGGAGGAGACCTACCAAAAAAGAGTTCTGTATTTGAAATTGTCTTTCAGGAGCTATAAACATAAGTTCTGCTTCCTCAATTATTGGGGTAAATACATAACCAGTCTGCCTAATGGGCATCAAAATACATTTCCTCCATGAATTTGCTCAATCATTTTAAAACTGGGTCAGGTTGGTAGCTTTCATACATATTGTGACTGAATTCAACAATATGCTATGTAAGAAAGCACTTCCTTTTCTCTCCCCTTCTTCTCTCACCATTCAGCTTTATTGGATGAACCATGGTTCTAGTAATATGCATAATGTATTCATGTTTATCCTTGCTAAAAAGCCTTAAATGATGTAAACGTGATGCATTAAGAGTTGCTCCAAATCTTTGGTCATTTTATTGATCTTTCCAGCTCTAATTTTTATGGACATGTGCTTCTCAAAACTGTGTTCATTTATTCTTTAGATCATACCATACATGTATGCAGAGGAGTGCTGTCTCTTATAATAGTGAGAAACTATCAGCTTTTCCATAGATACTTTCTCCCCAGAGAACTTCTGTATTATCAGAGTTCAGTTTCATATCCTTTTCCTTTCATTTTAATGAATGCCAATTAATGGATGGGGGGGGGAGGGTTGTCCACTAGATTTTAGATAAAAACACCTCTGTGTCCACTTCCTATAGATATAGCTGGAAAACCCTTGAGCATGATTCTGCTAATCACTTTTGTCTTTAATACAACAGAAAAAAAGTTTCAAAGGCTGTAGCCATTCTCATTTTTTTTTAAAAAAAGGAAATTTAAAAATTTTTTACCACATTTTCCCTATATTTCTTCATCTAGATTAATATGACAAAATAGACCTAAACTGGAAAAGCTTGTTTGATAATACATTTCTTTTGAGGTGCTACCAAGTTCTATTTAACTGAAAGTAAATTTATTTTCATACTTCTACTTACTATTACATAAACCAATATGAACCATGAAGAGCCGAAGTGGCGCAGTGGTTAAATGCAGCACTGCAGGCTACTTCAGCTGACTGCAGTTCTGCAGTTCGGCTGTTCAAATCTCACCGGCTCAGGGTTGACTCAGCCTTCCATCCTTCCGAGGTGGGTAAAATGAGGACCCGGATTGTTTTTGGGGGCAATATGCTGACTCTGTAAACCGCTTAGAGAGGGCTGAAAGCCCTATGAAGCGGTATATAAGTCTAACTGCTATTGCTATTGCTATCTATTAGGCCAAGTGTAGAATCAAGTACTACTGGAACTGAGAACAGCTGGAGAATTTAATTAACAAGGATCATTAGAGGAAACTTTTTCTCAAACTGCTTTTCCTGCATTGAGAAGAAATCTGTAAATCTGATTCCCACAATACATAGAACCATGAATCAATTACATTCAGTTGGTTACATTTCAGTCCAGCCTAGATTCCAGCTGCAGTAGTTGGTTTGGGAATGAACCAAATATACAATAGTAGAACAAAACGTTCACTCAAAATCATTTTTGGTGGCAATATTTATTGGAAATCAAATCCAAGGGTTCTGGCTTGAGTAAAGTCAAGGGCCAAATCACATTCTCCCAAAAGCAGAAGAGACTACTATACAGATTAATAAACAAATATGATTCCAGGAAGAAAACTTGGCAATGTTAAAATTCTGTTCCCAGAGTTCTTTCCAAAATACAACTTCACACAATCACTTCTCACACAACCTTCAAGAAGAGGACCAAACTGAGAACTACTTTTCAGCTTCATGTAGGTCTGTATTTCACCACTTCATAAGATTATTTGTTCTACTTCTTTGTAAGGCTTGATTGTTGTTCAATTCCTTTTTAATATCAGAAGAGCTTCCTGCATCTCAAGAGGTTGGTGGTGTCCAGTAGCAACCTCACCTGCCTCACAGTCACCATAAGCAATTACTTATTTATTGCTTTGTAGTTCATGAAGCTCCAAATCTTTACCTGAACAGAAGTTCTTTGATTAGGGAGTGTAGCTAGGGGAGGAACATGGTTCAGCTTTATTTAATTCTTGTATGTAATTATTTACACAAACCTATTATTAATTACAAAAAAGGACACAGTGGCTCAATGGCTAAGATGCTGAGCTTGTCAGTCAGAAAGATCTGCAGTTCAGCGGTTCAAATCCCTAGTCCCGTGTAATGGAATGAGTTCCCGTTACTTGCCCCAGCTTCTGCCAACCTAGCAGTTCAAACAAAAATGTAAAAATGCAAGTAGAAAAATAGGGACCGCCTTGGTGCCAAGGTAACAGCATTCTGTGCACCTTTGACATCGAGTCATGCTGGCCACATGACCACGGAGACGTCTTTGGACAGCACTGGCTCTTCGGCTTTGAAACACACATGAGCACCACCCCCTAGAGTCGGGAACAACTAGCACACATGTGTGAGGGGAACCTAATTCATACCTATTATGAATTACAGAGTGAATTATTTACATCAGGGCTACCAGATTTGATACACAAAAAACCAAATGATGCAAAATGAAGCAGGCAGATACAGTAGCTGCCAGTTACTAGATGCCCAGTTTTTGCAATCCAGATATGATAATTCTATCTACATATTTCCTTTTAAAAGTTAATACTATAATGAAAAATTGAGGATATGGAACGGCTAAGAATATGAACCTGGATGCAAATCTCAGATCAACCATTTGATCTGAGTGTTTTGAGGTGAAACATTATCCTTATTTCCCCTTTTTATATGATATGGGTAATAAATTTATTTATCCTACAGAATTCTAGGATGGAATGTTATGATGTTTTAAAATAATATGTTCATATGTTTGCAAACCATCCAGAGTCATTTAAGTGATCTGAATGATGTAGGAGTTTGATAATAAATAATATATGCCAAAATAAAGCATCTATATTTGACCTGGAAAAATCTGGACAGATTTAGCATTTCCAGTATCTTGTTGCTACCATCTAGTGCCTGTCTGGATATTTGCAGCTTCAATATGGTAGGATGAAAATTAATGATTGTAGAACTATAACTCCAGCATTCTGTATCATTGGCTGTATTTGGTTGGGATTCTGGGTTTATAATTCAGTAGCAGCTAAAAGGTGAGAAGTTGCCTATTAAGTTCTGGTGAAGCATTTTCAACTCTTTTATGTTTAGTTTAGTTTAGTTTAGTTTAGTTTAGGTTTATTTGTATGCCGCCCTTCTCCAGGACGGCGAACAACTCAAAGGGGAAAGGGAACATAAACAACAGTACACATAATTAAAATACACGAAAATCACACAGCCATACCAGTCGAGAGGGGAGGGGAACTCATCAACCCCAGGCCTGCTGGCACAGCCAGGTTTTAACGGCTTTCCGGAAGGCCTGGAGAGAGGTGAGGATCTCCGCGGGGAGTTCATTCCAAAGGGCCGGAGCTGCTACAGAGAAGGCCCTCCCCCGGGTAGTAGCCAGATGGCATTGGCTGGTGGACGGAACCCGGAGGAGGCCGACCCTGTGTGATCTGATGGGTCTTTGGGAGATAATTGGCAGCAGGCGGTCTCTGTGTGTCCTATGTGCATCTACACATGCTAGTATTATTGTATGTATTATTTTACCAATGTTAACTTGGCCCACAACTGAAAATACCATCAATTTATCTGCTAGATTACATCAGATATAGATTTTATATGTTTTAGATAAGAGTTAAAAGAATTCCAATCGATCTGGAACATAGAAGTAAAAAGAGAACACCATTCTTAATTGATCCTTCAAATATAGTTTGCTTGGCATTATAGTTTCACATTGTTGATGCCTTTATGAAATCCAGGCAGACTTTGCAAAACAGCCTGGAGGACTCTTAGCATAGACAACAGACTGCTGAGAGCAGTGACCTAAAATACTCTGCTCAGAAAAGCTAAAAACCTGCCTAAGCTTGCAGGAGGGCTTCCCTCATGCTGACAAGAATATTCTTTTGAGGAAAATAAAGAAATTCAATAAACAAAAAAATCAGAAAATCTAATTTCCAAGGCTAGGCCTTCTGACATGCTGAGGAACAGCACAAGACCCATTCGCCCCAAAGTTAACATTACTGGCCTTCTGCTGCCCAGTCACTGTCAACTTGGGTTATTGATTGTCTGGTTGACAGTTTTACCCAAACAAATCCTCCTCTGGCTCTGCTAACTCTTTCTAACATTTTCTTTCGTTGTACAAAAGCTGCCCTTTCCACTTTCTGCAAGACTTACGATAATGTGAAGCCACTTGTCAATCTTTCATTCTTCGCGCCTAGGCATCCTTCATCTCTATTAAAATATTGCATTAAAGCATTTTAATCCTCAGATTGAAGCCTTTTTCATTGTAGGCAATCCTTCTGTCCATCAACCTGAGTTCATCCAATAGAAAGTAAATATTACTGCAATTTGTGGACGTGCTTCAGACTCCATCTGCTTAAGATATGGGAAGATATGGCATACTTTCACTACTGTGATCTGTTCAAGTGCACAAAAATCTGCTATTACCTTGATAGTAAATTTGCTTCAAAGAGAGCCCTCTGTTGTCAATTTTTTAACCTGTCTTCCTTCTATTCCTAAGGCACTGCAACACTAATTGAAAGATTGTGTGTACAAATATAGCTTGGGAATTTTCTTACTGAACTGTTGTCAGTGCTTTTCCATTATTTTTCTGCCACTGAGCTACACAGCATTTGAATGGTCAAATTACAATTAAAGAATTTGGTCCATTTGGGGTGGGGGAATCCCACAGGATATTCCATAGCATTCTATTAATTTTTTAAGTATTTAGTGTGAAAGAGTAATTGTATCTTTGTTTATACAGAAGTGACACAGGTTTTTCTTCTTAAATCAAGAATCATGTGTTATTTTTATTCACATTAATCTTTATATAAGCATGTAACAATTTTAAAACTTCAACATTTCCCCACCTTCTGCAAAAAAAGAGTGAGGAATTTTTTTGTAAAGGCAACTATATCAGTCTTGATTCATTCTGCATGCTCCTCAAATATATAATTGCTCTTGATTATTTGATTCACTCTGCAGGCTTCTAAAATATATAATTGCTCTTAATTAATTGATGTAGTTAGTGTATGTGTTGAGTGTGATCCATTTATTTGCTTCAAAATATTTGTAGCAAATATAAAGACACATTAGACATCTCCACAAAGGTTGAGAATCTTTAAGCAGATACCTCTGATTTCCTTCTATAAATAGCTTGCTTTTTTTATTTACAAGTGAAAGAAACCTCAAGAGGACTTCTTCACTTCCCACTCCTCTAAAACACCAGCACCAGGATTCAGTTGATGCAGTAGTCTTCAGGGACCTCCAGTCATGTTTTCCACAATTTGACATTAAAATCCCCACCAAATATCCAACTTTATAATTGATACCAAGAGACACCAGATGCCAATCCTAAGGATATTTCCTCCCTCTGTCGTCTCCTCCCCTCCCCTCCATCGCTGGAACAAATCTTTAGGGAGCAAACCTATCCTCATTCTCTCCCCTCTCATATGTTTTAGGGGGAGCTGCTCACATTTAAATCCTAAAGAACTGAACTGGGTGGATTTCCCAAACCCCAGGAAGTTTGGGGCAAACCACCTGGAAATTCTCATCTGGAGAAAGATGTAAATATTACTCCAGACTAAGCTCAATGGAAAGGTAGTCTCTGAGCCAGGAAAAACCCAAGCAGAACATTTCCAATGCACAGAACCATATAAAAAACTCAGAAGGTGGTAATAGTGCAGTGCAAAGCCATAAATAAGCAGAGGAGAAATGTCACCCCTCTCTCCTTCCTTGTAATACATTGGGATGTTTGAATTTCAGTCCTGCCTTCCCCTTAACACGAGATGCCTGTTTGATCACTGCCTGTTGGCAAAACCAATGCCTCTTTCCTCAAGAGTCTCCTCCGGGTTTTGAACCTCTTCCACAAAGCTGTATGAAGTCCGGCGCACACACAAGCTATTCCGATCGCCCTGGCGGCCAAGGTATTATTAACTAAGAGAGAAACTTGCCTTCCCGCTAGTTCTGCCCCTCCCGGGTCGCCCTCCCCGAATTTTTCCCGCCGCATTCCCACCCCCAACCCAACCAGAAGGGATCATACGCATTTTTACACATGCACACACACACACACACACGTATATATACACACACATTATACCTCCTCGAATCCCCCCTTTCGATCTGCATTAGACACAGCTCCATCCTGCCGGTAGCAGCGGAGGTCAGTGATGGAATTAATAGACGCCAACGCCGCCGCCCGGATAACAGGGGATTAGGTAATTTCAGTCCACGAGCCTCCCTCTCAGATCTACTCCCCGCCCCTCTCCACACATTCTCCACCTCCCCCCCCCCTCCGCACGGGCGAGTGAGTGCCGCCACCCTCGATGGAGCGTCGGACGAGGCAGGGTGATCCCAGATTTGCTGCAAAGAGCCGGGGGAATATGCCAGACCGACCCCGCTTTCTGTGCACATCTAGTTCTCCACAGCTTCGTCCTAAACCTTCCAAAGTTCTCAGCCGCGAGAGACTCTCGGACTTGGGTTTCGGCGGCCCTGTACACAGCGAATCTGCCGAGCACTAACGAGGAAACCTCGACTGTCTGCCTCGCTCCTCCAGCGCCAGTCCGTAAAGTCGAAATCGAGTCAACTTGATGCTTGCGCTTTCAAGTTGCGGCTTTTCCGGGAGGCCTGGGGGAAGGAGGTGGGGGGGAGAGGACTGACCCCACGCAGCTCCGCTCACTCACCCGGGCTGGAGACGGGCCCTGCGGGGGCTTCCTTGGCGCTCCATTATCACGCGCGTCGCCTGTTTCCGAAGCGGGGACTGGAGGGAGCTCACTTGTCGCTGTTCTTGGTGCTGAAAGCCAGGCAGCGCTTCCCGAGTCTCTTCCATGTGAATAACAAATACTCCCACAGGCAGCAGCTATTGGTCTGCCTCGAAAGTCCCGTCCTAATCCCCGTTTATCAGACCATTCAGCCTAACCGTGGCTGAGGGGGGGGGGAAAAGTATAGGAAGCTTTCTCTACCCCCCCCCCTTCCGCAACGCACATACACAGACACCCTCCAATCCCAAATTAGGACAATTACCACCCTGGATGTTCTAAATACTTCTGAAATGCCGCAACCTTTGAAAAACGGGAGATGGGAGGGAAACAACTCATCTTGTACTAAAACGTTGTCCCCATCTTCTTCTCCACGTTGACTGTGGTTTGGTAAAACCACGGCAGCTTTTTCGTATCCCCACCACTTCTCCCTGCGCCGTTTGCTTCCTCCCCTGCAAAGCTTCTCCTGCAAAGCACCCGTTGCTTCTACTCCCTCCCGTTTTCCTTATTCCGCTCTGACACCGCCAACGGTCAGAAAAATAAGTGTTTGCATCGGGTTTGATTTCCAAGCCAGGGAAAGCTGATTAGGGACTCGGCGGGAGCAACAGAGGCAGTGAGAAACAGATGGGGCTAATAAGGACTTGGGGTGTTAACTGCGGTTTCTCTTGAATGGAGACGAGTCATTCAAAAGAAGCAAGGAACCGCAGGGGGGAGGGAAGGGAGACTCCCCAGAGTCACGCGTGCACGCGAAGACTCGTATTAATAGGCTCGGGCGAAAAACGGCGCGAGTTGCGATCGAAATCCCGCTCTGCGCCCGCCGCGTCCTAATGAGCTTCGCTCAGCTGGTAGGTGGTCATTCTGGGGGAAGCCGGAAGAGTCTAAACCAAAGAACGGCACTGCTGGATTTGTTGTCCATCAAAGTTTGCAAGTGGACGTTGGAAGTGGCCGTGGCGTCTCTCCCTGGGGTTATCTCCGAGTTGGGGTGGGGGAAGGGACTTTGTTAAGAAAGATCCCACCCTAAGGAACGCTAACTGTTCAGTTGCGTGGGGTGAGCTTTAGCCGAGATGTTGAAGGAATGCGCTCCCTGTTGTTGGAAATGAGAAACTGACGCGAAGCTCTCTTGTGTATTTCAATCTTTCTTACTTAATTTATCTCCGGAAATAAGGTACTTCCTTTCTCCGCAGCGATTTTCGTTGGCTTTCGTTCCCAATATTTGTGATGCTGAAAGAAAGGGAGGCGGGATCTCCCTGGTTCCACAGCCCGGCCTTTTGGCTATTACTGTAACACGCTGACCGTGTCTTGATGAAAAAGTCCCATCTTGAGGCAGCTTCTGGAATTGCAAGCAAACTATTCTCGATCTGCTCGATGGAATTATTTTCCCGTCCATCTTTATTCTTTCGTGAAATAAATCAAGGACGACGTCGGAGATCCGTGTCGCCATACGTACCGGAGACAGAGCCGCCCTAGCAAAGGAAACAGCCTGCGCTTTTAAATTAGTCTGGAAATGAAGGCCGAGGGGGATACCACAGAGCGAGCGGGAAAGATACAGGATTCGTCGACGTCTCCAGGGCTGAGATAGTCCAAGCTAAACAAGAGAAGATATAAGGACGGGAAGGCAATATTCTGATTTTTTTCCCAATTGCGGCTTTACAGCACGTACACTACATAACACGGGGAAGGCAGCATTATCGTGAAATATTCTTAAACATTAAATAAGAATAACTTCCTTGATAGACAAAACATGAACCAAAAAGTAACAAACAACTAAAATACTGTTGCGTTTGTCAACAGAGTTAAAATTTCTGAAATACGAAACTAGCTGCCCATAGCAGCCTGTGAGTTTATCATATCAGCTCATCACTGATAATATAATTTGTTATTCATGTATCTGTTCCAAATCTTGAAAATCTCATTTTTGTTTCATTTGCTGCTCACATTTGTCTGACCATTTTAATACAAGTTTCATATTTCATTGTGCAAAATAGTTATAGAACTTAGTGTCAGATTTCTTCATTTGACCTATAAGTTATTTAGTACTTATGAACATAAAAGTTTGGTCCATCAAAATGGGAAATAAAACTGGGCTTTGCTTGGTTACTCATACTGTATATTGTAATATACTGTTAGGTTTTGCTACTTTCCTAATCTATCCCCATGAGTTCCTAAGGAATACAGCATTTTGTTAATCAATTAGTATGACAATTGCACAATATTTTGTATTCTTAGAAGTATCTCTATATAAACATCCTTAAAGTGTTTAGTTACAAATGTTTCCTGCTGCGGACCAACCAACCAGTGATACAGTTTTCAAGTTAAACATACCTAAAGCCATATGTAACAGATTAAATTTTAGCAGAGGCATTTTTCTTTTTTTCTTCATTAATTTTTTGCTCTTGCTGTCTACTTTGAGAAAAGTGAAACCTGCTTTTTAGAATGGTTATTTTTACAATTCACTCATTATTAACTAAGTAAAGTTACTTAAGTGGGCAGGTTCTGTCCCGCAAAGTACCATCACCTTTTTATACTGCTTGTTAAAATTTTTGAAGCTAAATGCGGGCAACTTCATCTATGCAGTTATAAAGATCCTGCAAACTCTTTACTTTCATCAAATCACCAAATTCATAAATTGATGTTCTGTTTTGCAGACTGTAGCCTTTTAAAATAGCTAATGAATGAAAGTGAGATTGAACAATGAAGGCATAATCAAAATACAATTCTTCTGTGTAGGATTTGTGGTTGAAAGCAAATGTCATAACAAAAAGTATGGTGTGAAAAACATGGTATGTCTTGCGCTATTAAATGTATATGCATAAACCTTTTAAATTATGATTAAATACACACACACACACACACACACACACAGCTGTATTGTAAAGCATAGTAAACAAGTTCAGAATAAAAATCAATCAGAATAATTATTGTATTGCTGTGCATGGGATTGTCATTTTGCTGCTAAATAAAAGGTTGATATTTTCATGCTAAAATTAAAACATACCCAAGATCCTTTAAAAGATAAATCTCTGCTTCCCTTTCTTTAATACTAACTTTGCATGGTATTAGACAGTCTATAGGTATTGACAGATCTTAAGGATCCTTAAAGTGCAGGAACTTTTTTATTTATAATCAAAATATTGTTTTTTAGGATGCTCTGATGCTCTAAAAAACCAATCTGCGTCTTGTGTCATTACATGGTCTTATTTTGATACTTTCCCCATTAATCTGCTTTTGAATTTTAATTCAGGTTCTGAAATATCCAACAGGAAGACAGATTCATATATATCCTGACACTTGAAATTAGACTATAGTCAGACAATAGCTTAGAAATATTATTCTTCAATTCTCAAGAGTTGGCTGCCATTCTCTTGTCAGGAAGAAGAAAAATTTAAGTACAATAGGAATTTGTACTTCATGACATATCACTTCTATGCAAATTTCAGCCTTCAGTCTTACAAAACGGTAAAAAAGATTAAACATTTGCTTTTCCAAATACTTGCTGCTGATTAGACTGACCCATTCCAAAATGCATCATCATATCTTTGAACTTAAAATGAAGCCATTCCATTAATAAAGGCATTAATACATTTACCTTCGTCACATTTCCAGTTGCACTGAAAGCTACTGTGTATCATAAAATACCAAAACATTAAGAATATTCTGGATGATAGGAAAAACCCTTTCTGGTTGAAATGAATTATCTAGATACTTCAACATTTGTTGCAACTGGACACCTATTTACTGCTTGGGTGATTATGGACTTATGTATGCATGTTTTTAATGTCAAAAGTCATTTTGAAAAAGTGAATGTGATCAAGTAAGAAATTGATAAAATTGATGAAGTCTGGAAGCTAGATGGTTGACCGTTTATGACGAGATACTCATTTATGATGATTCTATCCTAGCCCCTATATTTTGCCACATTGATCTAAAACTCAAATAATTGTTAACGCCCATAACTGGGTTACCAAGCTATCTATCAGGAACAATTACAGAAAGAAACAGCCACTCAGGATGCCTCCTTACACAAACATGGATCTTTAGTCTATATACATAGGGAATAGGCAAGCTATAATTAATTGCTATCATATAAACATTTCCCACCAAGGAGAGCATTTCAAGGCCTCTCTGTCATGCCTGGTATTTAGGGTTAATGATTCTAGCCCTATTATATCTTACTGTTGTAGTCTAATGACTGGTAATCACTGATGGTTTAATTTGATAAAGTTTAAACCAGACATTTATTGAATAGTTACAAGAATTCTTACGCAGTTGCAGCCCTTGCTATTATTAACTGCCACCTCATTTGTCATCTTAATGGGATTTAAAAAGGACCACATGGCTTTCTTTCTGATGACTGATATCAACCCTATTGTAGAAATAAATTAGATAATTTTAGAAAGGGGCAGGGACATTTTTGAGCCAAGATATAATCAAATATCTTGCAAACTACTTTTGCACACAAGTATATAAAAATAAGCAGTAAGGCTGTGAAGTGCTTTTGTATTGGAGAATTCAATTTTTATGCATATAAGTCACAATCTTCTTGATGATTTTGTTATTTGAATCCATTCAAAATTTTGAAATATTTGCGCAATGAAAGATTGTTAGTTTAAGGATCTGAAATACTTGCTACTGTTGTGTATATTAGGAGAGAGTAGCAGTTCACCTCAGAAAATAGAGCAAATTTAGAATAACCAAGTTGGAAGGGACCTTGGAGGTCTTCTAGTACAACCCCCTGTTTAGGCAGGAAACCTACACCACTTCAGACAAATGGACATCCAACATCTTCTTAAAAACCTCCAGTGTTGGAGCATTCAGAACTTCTGGAAGCAAGTTGTCCCACTGATTAATTGATCTAACTGTCAGGAAATTCCTCCTTAGTTCTAAGTTGCTTATCTCCTTGATTAGCTTCCACCCATTGCTTCTTGTCCTACCCTCAGGTGCTTTGGAGAATAGTTTGACTCCCTTTTCTTTGTGAAAGCCCCTGAGATATTGGAACATATCCTTAGTCCTTCTTTTCATTAAACTAGACATACTCAGTTCCTGCATGTGTTTTAGCCTCCAGTTGCCTAATCATATTTGTTGGTCTTCTCTGCACTATTTCCAGAGTCTCAACATCTTTTTTTACATTGTGGAGACCACAACTGGATGCAGTACTCCAAGTGTGGCCTTACCAAGGCAGTATAAAGTAGTATTAACACTTCACGTGATCTTGATTCTATCCCTCTGTTTATGCAGCCTAGAACTGTATCTAATATAATTCTTACAAATGAAACAGATGGAAAGAAACACATAAACCATATTATAGCTTAGCATGTCTAACAAACTCAGTTTGCAGTTGCTAATTCTTAGACATAGTACTATTATAAATTCAGGAACTAATTAAATTATATAGCATTAGAAAAGAAAAAGAGGAAAATTAGTTATGCAAATCTAACAAGTGTACAATGTAGAGAAATTAGCTTACTCTTATGAAATAACTTTACATTCACAAGCATCAGTACTGACAAAACAACCAACAATTTTCTGGTAATTTGTGGAATGACATTGGCCGATAGGACAGGAAGACCAAATGCATCTATGCTGATAAATATATATTTGCAGACCTGTAAAATGGCATGAATTCTTAATATGTTTATTGTTTACCTAAATAAAACTATTTATTTAACTAGTTAAAATTTTTGATGAGACACTCATTATAGTAGATGATAAAGTGATAAGAGACTTGGGTATGTCCACATTTTTCACTGCTGGGGGAATTGTTTATCTTTCCCGGATCAGTGGCAGCCATCTGTGAAATCACAATCTGTGTTGAAGTATCCTCACTTTCCCCAGTAATTTGCCAAGTAACAGGAACAATGTGATAGTGAACAAGCCCAAAGCTGTCTGCCAGTGCAGAATTCTCTAAAATATTTGGCTAAAAGTTTTCCTAAGTACTGTTTCTGAAAACAATGTAGCTTAAGACTACTTTAGGATTTTAAACCTGATTACAACTCAAAAGTTATTGACATGAAATGCACTAGGAGGAACTTGAATTGGGCAGCAAGCAATAACTTGAAAACCTGGGCCTTCCACACTTTGGTTGCATCTTTTCCCTGGAAAGCTATCTTAAAACAAACTTGCATAGTTTTTACCAAGATTAAACTGCTTCAGTAGAAAACCAATTTTCTGCTAGCATTACATTGGCTCAAAGATAAGATGAACCTGTTGTACCTCTGGATGGTTGACTTTCCAGAAGAGAAGTCAACAGCAGAAATTTAGAAACTTTGGTCTGACTTCCCAGGCACTTTTAGCTTAACATCGCCTGAATTCAGAGATATCAGACAGCCTTCACTGAATCTTCTTGTTATATCTCTAGCCAACCCCTATTTTTTCTTTTTTTAAATCTTTAATCTTTTTCTATCCTGCTGTTCTATTCCCTGGTTGATATCCTTTTTTGCATTGTTTACTTTGCTTGAGCGTTGTTTCCTGGAGTCACTGAACTTACTTTATAGGGCAATTCCAACAGAGTACAATGCATTTTATATATTTAGAATATAAATTAGCATTGAAGACAGCTAATCAATATGTTATCTAAGTATTATTTTAAAAGCTTATTATTTTCCTATTTTTCTAACTTCTGATATTCTTTTCTATATTTACCAATATGTCCGACACAGAACCTTTATGAAACACCCATGCATATGTTCTTATTTAAGAAAAAAATAATCATGTAAATTTAACTATATAAAAATCAGTTTTAAAATAACCTGTTTTTTAACCACAGTTGAAGTTATGCAATTATCAGGTTTCATCTACATTAGGATGGACAAATTTAGATTAGAAAAGACTTTCAACTTGCACCTCACCCATTGCTATTGGACAAAGAAGTAACTTAAACTCTGTTTAAATGGGATTGCCAAATAGTGGCTCATTAAATTAGATTGGTGTGATAATTAAAGACACTAGATAAAAAAGCAAGGAGGCAATGTGTTCTAGTCCTGCAACCTAGGTATGAAATCTGACTTCAGGTCAGTCCGTTTCTATTGATCTTAGAAAGAAAATAATAGTTGCCTGCCCCCCGCCCCCACCAAAAAAACCCTTGCAGGGAACTGTCCAGGTGGTCAACAGTAATCAAGAATGGTTCAAAGACTTAGAGCCAAGGTGGCGCAGTGGTTAAATGCAGCACTGCAGGCTACTGCTAGATCAGCAGTTCAGCGGTTCAAATCTCACCGGCTCAGGGTTGACTCAGCCTTCCATCCTTCCGAGGTGGGTAAAATGAGGACCCAGATTGTTGGGGGCAATATGCTGACCCTCTGTAAACCGCTTAGAGAGGGCTGAAAGCCCTATGAAGCGGTATATAAGTCTACTGCTATTGCTACTTACTCCTACAAACAAAAACCATCTAGTAAGTAAAGTTCCATACACAGACTAACAGTGGCTGCTCAGACATTCATATACAATTCAAACTGCTGTCCATGTATTCACTAATTTTAATAGTTGTCATTTTACTGGTATTCACAAAAACATTGATTGGGGTGAAGAAGCTTGCATTTGATCATGCTGACAAGTTATTAAATGAGTAGGAGAATGGAAACTCGGATAAATAGCATTTTCAAAAAATCACACCCTGCAATATTTTGTAGAGTGAATGAAAAGGTTTCAAATCCAAAATCAATTTGATCTGCATGGATTGCGTGCAAAACAAAGCCTAACTGGATTTTAGTAAAGCATCTTTCATGCACATTAAATGGCAGAAGCCTTGGAAAATAAGTATTCTCAGCAATTAGATTATGAATGGATATAAACGCCAAGAAAAGTAATTATTTTTTTAAAGATAGTTACAGGAAAGTCTGTGTGATATAGTAGATTATTTTCAACTATTGATCAGAACCTTTAAGAAGTATTTTTTCCTAATTCAAATTTTAATTATGCCCACATTTTCCTTTCTATTTTGTCGGTCCTTATGAATTGTCAGGCTGTAGGAAGACAGAGAAAAGAGAAAGATGGAGAGATATAGTAAAGAATTTTCCATGGCTACTGAATATGTAATAAAGCTAAGATTCTTAGTGATAGTAGTAGCATTAAAAAAAACAAAAACTTTCCATTGTCCTAGCCGTAGAAGGAAGATTTATACTGGTAGAATTCTCAGGGAGTATAAGAGTATATTTTACCATAGGTAAAATAAAAAATAAAAAATTCAGATCTTTGAACTTTAGCACCAACCATTATGACAGCTGGAAAATATTCTTGAAATTGTAAGGCAAATATCTAGAAGGTATTAGGTACTACACAATGAAACACTGGTTTGTCCCAAATAATATGATTTTTTTTCTGCTAGTGATAATAAGATTTAAGTTTGCATTTTGGTTTTGGTTTGTTTGTTTATTAGAAGAGGAGACTTGGATTTATTCATTTAATTTTGCTAGCCATATAAGAAGACTATTCATAAATTAAGAGATGTTGACAGCTCTCTCTCAAACTCCCCTATACAATAGGGAGGGAAATCACCCCTGGAAAAATTTGTTCAATTTACACCAGAGTTTAATCTGTTTTACTGTCTAAAAGTATTTACTTTTCCATGGTCTTGAATAATTTAACAAATTTTCTCTTATGCCATAAGAAAAGAAAATGGAGCAGCTTGGAAGAACTGTCCTGTCTAAATATCAAGTTCCTCCATTATGAAATCGTCTTTTTTATTGATAAAAGTTCCTAAGAAAAAATGATTGGACAAAGTAATTGCACATTCACCAAATTCAGTAGAAACCATCTCTCTCTCTCTCTCTCTCTCTCTCTCTCTCTCTCTCTCTCTCTCTCTCTCTCCCCCTCCCTCCCTCCCTCCCTCTCCCTATCTATCTATCTATCTATCTATCTATCTATCTATCTATCTATCTATCTATCTATCTATCTATCTCTTACACACACATATATATGCACATGTCCTCTATACATTTTCTTTCTCACATGGCAATCAAACTATTTATTTATTCCCCACATAGCAAAGTAGTTTGCTCATTTAAGTTTCAAAATAGTAGTAGACATTTGAAATCTGAATGAAAATTCACATTCAAGGTCTTTCTAGAAATAGTATTTAACATTTAACAAGACTAAGAAATTGTTAAATGTTGTGTCAGGATGTTACAGAAAGATCAAGTGCAGTTTTTGGTTTAAAGAGAATTGTTGCTTTAGTTATTAATTAATTTGCTTACTGGAATACATGCATTCCAATTCCCATTTTGCTCTAAAGTTTCCAAAACAGCTTTTATGTCCGTTTCATCTGCATCTTAATTAGTGCAAGAGAGAACTATTGGGTAATTATGAACTTTCATTTTTCTTCTAATAAAATTTATTTCATATGGTTATTTTGTGGGATTAAAGTAATGGTAGATTTTCCCTTATCTAAATTGCTTTGATCTCACAAAGAAGAGGTATGATATAAATTGTGTTGCTTATTAGGATATATAGCTCCTTTGAGTGAAATAAAAACCAGCATATTTATTTTTTTTATCTGCCTTTATTATTTTATAAATAACTCAAGGCAGCAAACATACTCTTTCCTCCTCTTATTTTGCCCATTATAACAAGCCTTGAGGTTGGCTGAACTGAGAGGGTGATTGGCCCAAAGTCACCCAACCAGCTTTCATGCTTAAGGCAGTACTAGAACTCATGGTCTCCCAGTATCTAGCCTGGTGCTTTAACTACTGGCTTTATATAGTTAATAGTCAGGTGTCACTTGAGAAATGACCCTGCATAATATTATTGTACCTTTTTAAAACAAAATAGTACATAATTTTCACACTGGAAATGCTTAAATTCAGCTAGATTACACTCTTTAACTTTACAAAATTAATAATAAGTGCATAATACACAGATCTTGCAGGTAAGATATTACACAGAAAGTACATTTATCAGAGAAGGAAATATGTGCCTAGAAAATCTAAGAGGTATATCTAGTTGTTATCATCAAAGAAAGTAATAGTAATTAGCTTCCAGTTTGGTATTAAGGCCCCATCACAAATTGTATTATGAGAATTGCAATGAATTGTTTATTTAGCCCTTCCTCCTCAAAAAATCAAATCTTGTAGTAAGTTCTGGGGTGGGGAAAGGAAGTAATTTGTCATTTGGTACAGCAATACACAATGCTCCATAGTCTTTTACAGCATATTGCCCCCAACATTCTGGGTTCTCATTTTACCAATCTTGAAAGGTTGGAAGGCTGAGTCAACGTTAAACAAGGACTGAACACCTGGCTGTAGGCAGAGTTAGTCTGAAATGCTGCATTCTAACCACTGCACCACCGCGGTGCCTATTTTATTCATAGATAGATAGATAGATAGATAGATAGATAGATAGATAGATAGATAGATAGATAGATAGATAGATAGATATTGAGATGATATATAGGATATAAGTATAGTATATAGATATAAGTGTGTGTGTGTGTGTGTGTGTGTGTGTGTGTGTGTGTGTGTGTTGCTACCTGCTTTAAATAACTGGCATTTCTGTTAACAAAAAATCAATACAAAAGTAAATATGTTTCTTCCATAGCAACAAAATTATGTACTCAACTTTTTCATTGAGAAAATTACTATACTAGGAAAGAACTGAGACCACAAATATAAAGTTAGTCATGCTTATTTTTGAAAGTATCAGATTATGGAACATAAATGTCAGATCAGCTATTTGTATCAAGTAGTAATTCTTCTTTAAGTGCTTACAATGTCTTCAGCTGTTCTAATTTTAATAGCATTTTTCCATTTCTTCTGAAACATTTTTGTTTCACCAACAATGTGGTTTATGGTGCAATTAGAAGTTCAGAATTAGGCAGCTCTTTTGGACGACTTTAAGCTGCTACAGACATGTTCCTCTTCCTCTGGTCAGGGGGAATTGCCTTCTATGGCCAGTTTGGTTTTGGCTGTAGGGGAGACTGGACACTTGGCTTTCACTCCAGCCAAGTAAAACCTAACCAGTCATTTTCCAAAATGCTTGTTATTTCTTAAACAAGTTCCATATATGCACAGATCTAGTGGTTTTCTGAAAGCACTAGATTCATCTTTTAAAACAGGAATAGGACTCAGTAATACTCCAACATCCAGGAAGCCAATATGTGCTGTGAGTAATGAAAAGCTAGAGTTATAAAATATATACAGAGAGAAGCTTGTTCTCCTGTCCAGGCAGTGCAAATCCATCAGACAGCAAAACTCCAGAGATTTTGGTGGTTGTCTGAATTTCATACATACTTCCTTCCACAGGCAACAGAAGTGAAATCAACTTTCAGTTAATTAGGCAGACTGGGAATCAATACAACAGAAATAACAAAGCTGTGACCATTTAGAACAATGAAGCCCCGAGTCAAAGCTAAACAATATAGTTATAGCAAAATCAACACTATACTAAAATCCCCTCTAACTAACTAAAGGCCTTTGAAAACTCCAGGTGTTGGTCCTTTACAAATTATCTTTCCCTTCTTGAGAGCAAAGCATATTTTGTTCTTATATGGCTTCAACATTTAGAGGAGGGTTATGGCATTGACCTATTCTTATAAATGCCTGTTTTCCAGGTTGCTAGGTTCATGGGTCCAGGCTAAGAACTCTGTAATACAAAGCTACTATAGTTGTGTACTTGATTCTTCATTGCCTTTTTTTCAGGTTGGGAAGAAACTGGATCCTCTTCAGACTTCTCTTTAACTCTGATCAGGAATTATCCTGAAGACCTATAACATCTACTTTTTTCCAGTTTCCCTACACTAGATATCTATGGAGATTCTCTGTCATCCAGGTCTTGGTTTTCCCAAAAGTGCTTTTTTAAAAGGCAACTGGATTTTCTGGTGCAAAAAGTACAGTTGCCTCTTGAAAATCATCTTTAGGTTTCCCTCCACTACAATCTTCAAATATTGTTTCTGCTTATTTTCTGGATGTCCTGTGCTCACATTTTAAGCAAAATATGCATTAGAAAGAACAATCACATTCATATATTAAAATGAAGAGGAGAATACAATCAGGGAGACTGGGAGTATAGAAACTAAAATGGAGACAGTATTAACAAACTGGGTCTATTTAATCTTGAGAAGAGAAGAAGGATAAGGCAGTGTTTTCAATTACTTGAAATTCATACTAAAATGTTTAAAATGTATCTCTATCATTATATAGTAAAGAACATGGGAAATGGATCTAAGGTACAGGAAGACAATTTATAGATGAATATTAGGGAAAAATGAAACTGTATGAAGAATTAAACAACAGAATTATTTCCAGACTCACCTTTCATTTAAAAGTATTCAGATTGATCTGGACAACCAGGATGCCTTAATTTGTATTACTGCACTGAGGAGGTCGTCTTTTAATTTTATGAAAGAAACAGGGTGTGGAAACAGATCAGGAAACCCTACAATGGAAAATTAGAAACGCAAGTCTATCATAAAACCACCCACACCAACAAAGTGCTCCATTACCAGAGTAACTCAGGCTCCCTTAGGAGAAAACGTATAAGAACACAATTTAAATGAGCACAAACACACTGCAGCAAACTTGAATATCAGAAAAATTGATCATCTAGCCAACGTCTATCTTCCAACAAAATGGAAATTGCCTGAACACTTAAACCACTATAGCCGTACACAACACAAGCTGTAAAAAGAATACTATTACATATATCAAAAACCCCAACAAACTATTACAACTACATGGCATCACTGAAGCAACCAACTAAAGCCCTCCAAACAGCTTAATCAAACCAAAAGACCTAGCAGCCCCTGAAGAAGAAACAGTAGACATCTACAACATGTAATGATTGCAACAACCACTCCATAGGACAAGCAGGCAGAAGACTGGCAGAACACATCCATGAACACCAACTAGCAATCAGAAGACATGATGAAAACCCTTAATTTCACAACATATACACTGACTTAATATAGTTTCAGTTGGGAAACTGTGAGCCAAGCCATGTCAAAGGACCATTAGAGTATTCCTGGAAGCCTGACACTCTGACCAATCTGCCATCAGCAGGCACATAGAGATAAACAACATTTACATAACATTCAAAAGAGACAATCAAAAAGCCAAAAATGAAACAAAACGAGACACCTCCTCACCAGCAATCAATATCCAAATGAGCAGAGATAAACACAAAGATTAACACTAGACCAACAATCAAGGAATAAAAAATACCTCAATCAAGGAACTACCAACTCAGACAAAGAGTAAACAGCCTAATCACGGAACCATCAATACCACTCCCACCTGCACAGAGAGGGCAAGCCACTAGTAAATGAAACCAAACCTTACTACTTTCTAGCACTGATGATGTTAGCCAGTTTGGTAAAGCAACCAAGCTCAGAGAGCATTAAGGACCCCGCAGATAAGAAATATTTTATGTAGTACAATTAATTTAACTTTACTATAGAACTTTGATTTGTGTACAAGAATGTGCTTAAAACACAATTGCATTGCCTTTGTTATGTGATATTTTTATTTGAAGCTTCAGCTTTTCTGCAGCAGACAAATAGGGACACTTGATAGTCTTTTAATTATATTTATTCTTTCTATGAATAAAAAGTTAATGTAGGCCATCCTCCCATTCTCTCCTCATTCTGTTTCTAGGGAAAGAGAAATCAGAATGAAGCTAGTGTGGATTTATCTGTGAAAGAGAGGGCACGATTGCTCTTTCAATCAACCAAGAATTGTGTCTTAGTATTCCATACAGCTATACAAATTACAATGTCAGAATATGTCAGCATATAAAAAGATATGCAGTGTTACCATTTTTTTAAAAAAAAAATCATTTTGAGATGCAGTCAGCCTGATGAGCCGCCATGTGTCAGGAAGAAGGAACTCCTGTTATCCTTTCTGGATAGCAATTTAAATGTCATCTTTAAAACTCCTGAGGACAGTCCTGTGAAACGTAATCGGCTCCCATTGTGCTATTTAATCATTTGAGAAGCTGCACCTGCTATTTCTTTCTATCCTCTACATGTATCAAAAGGTACACATCGTATTCTGCAATAACCCTAGCGTAACTGCTCATTTCATCTCACTTCCTTTACCCATTACATTCCAATTATCTGATCCTATCTCTCTGGCTTCTACTCACTATGGAATTCTTCATTCAATGCCTTTTCCCATTATATGGTTTACATTTTGGAAAACTTTTCTTATTAGTTCTTAGTAACTTCTTGGTTTTTTTTCCATGCCCACTGAAAGCTGCTTTATTTGTAAAAGCAAATCCTTGTTAGAGCTCACTAATTCCTGCCTCTTTCTTTCTCTTTGATCATTACTGTATCTCTTTCCTATGCTCTGTCAGTTTCACATTTGAGACATGTAGAGTGAAATTGACAAGTATTTGAATTTCTGTTTTATAAGGGAGAACACAGATTGCTCCATTTGTAAATTATTTTAAACTAAGTACATTGAGGATAAAGTACAGCTATGCAAACTTGCAACTTCTGTTCACATATGACCTGTGTTTTCTTGGTTGTCACAGAATACTTTTTGTTCTGAAAAGAACAAGTCTAGTTGCTTGGAATACTTCTGGAAACAAAACTATGGGTTATTGGATGGATTGTATCTTAAAAGAACTTGTAAACATTTGTTTGGCTAAAACAGACTGAGCTTGATCAAGAAGCTTAAACTGCATTTTGTAAGCCTTGGAGGTGAAAAATTTAAAGATTTATTTCTGTAAAAAAATAAATAAATCTGAAATAACATTAATTCATACTTCTTAATGGCTTCAGTACTCTGAATATAGGAAATTATCCTGAATGTTTAGTACAAGAAAGCAAGTATGATTGAACAGATGTAACAGGGAGCTGAAAGTGTGTTCAAAATATCCAGTTTTGTTTAGAAAACCAAGTCAATGAACTTGACACAGCAGTAGAGAGTTTAACATCACTGAAGGAATTATACCTTTCGTACCAATGTTGGTTTCTAATTTTGCTCATCCATGCAAAGAAAATACATGAATAATGTTCTCCAAAACAAAATTGAAATCTTTGGAACAGTCATAAAGTAATAGTCATGGGGGGAACTTTAATTACTCTGACAACATTTGGAAGAAAACTTTGTAAATAAATTTGACAAGTTACAATATGCAAATTTTGGAAAAACAGTGCATATTTATACTGGATATTCAGTTTAGAATCATTGAGAATGAATGAGGGTAAGAGTGAGAGTTTATTGTTGATTTAGGGAAGCATAGGATAAAATGAATAGTCAAAAACTATGGCAAATTTTGCACAAAAGTAGAATAGCATAATGGCTGCTGAATTTAGAAGACAAGAATGTGATGGAAATAAAATGTATGAGAACAAGTATTTTAGAATTGGCTAATGATAAACATTGAGTAAAATGGGGCATACCTTTCAATATGTAAGTGAATAAATGTATAAAGAATGTCTGTGGTATCAGAGGTACCTTGATTTGAGATATAAATATATATGTAGTACAAGTAATGCCATATTATTGTTTGAGAACATGAAAGATTTGCAACAAAAGTTAGGGTTCCCCACATCCACAGCGATTCTATCTTACCAGGGTTCATTTGAAGCCTGTTGTCTCCCATCCAGGTTCCTACAGCCTCCAGGCACCGCAAATGGGCAGTCATAGTATCATTTGAATCATTGATTTAATTTACTATTTATAAATAGTAAACAAATTGCTTTGATTTAGTGTTTCTGCTGCTTACCCTAAGAATTTAGTATGATGTTGTTGCTGATAACAGAGTTAAGGTTAAGATTGCAAGATATTCATTTTGAACTTCAAGTAACAGAATCTGGTTCTTTTTCCTTTTTTGCCCACCAGTGAGTTCTGCAATCAAAGGAATACCTTTAAATTCATTCTAATCTGTGCAATATTCTAAGTTACATGCAGGACTTAAGAAACACCATAGGTTCCCAAGAAAGAGCATCTGCAAATAGCTTGGAACTGCAGAGATAATTTTTGGGGCACCTACAAATGGAAAAGGATGTTAAGAAAAACAAAAGTGTTTCTTAAAATGTCCAAAACAAAAAAGGGAGAAGTTATCAATATACCAATTAGAGCTACAAAGCATTTCAAATATAATCTCCAAAGGAAAGTGTAGTCTGCTGAACTATGGATGTAACTCTATGAATCAGTAATGCTTCATTCCACAAAGAGAATAATTTCTTTAAGGTGTTACAAATAGGTGCTACATTCACACACTTGCATAAAGATTGAATCAGTAGTACTGCAGAATCCTAATTTCTGCTGCTCAATAAAGATGGCAAAATGCTAAAAAAATAAGGAAGAAAAGACAGAAATATTAAATTCCAATTTTGTTTCCGACATATCTAACAGAGCATATGATTCACCAATAAGTTGTAAGGAAGAGGCTGAAAAGACATAATTGAAGCTGGAAGTTCAAAGAAACATAGTCAAGGAATACAGCTGAATGAGGTTAAGCTTCCAGCAACAAATGAATTGTACCCTACATTTCTAAAGAAATGCATCAATGATCTAGCCCAGGGTAAGCAACCATGGCCCCTTTACAACATGTGGACTTCAAGTCCCAGAAGATCTAGCTAATTCTTCATTTTTATCCTGGAAAAATTCTAGAAAATAAAATGGCAGGTGACTTGTAGAACACAAAGAACTGAATGCTGGGGAAACTGCAAACCAGTTACTTTAAGATCAAATACATGGGAAGAGTCTTGAGAAGATAATAAAGATTTTGATCTATAAGCAAACTGAAAATGAGGTGGTGATTGCCAGAGCATGGTGTGTTGAGAAATTATATCACCATTGATAATAATCACGTTGCCTTTTTTTTAAATTAGGCATTATCCTTTTGGATTGTGAAAAGATATAATATAGCCTGAATTCAGCAAATAATTTAATAAAGTGCTCCATAGCATTTTCATTAGCAGATTGATTACACTTGCCTGGATGGCATACTATTGACTAGATACATACTGTAGCTGAGGCTAAAAGTATCTTAATGATTCTTTAACAAATATGTAAATGTTTGAGTGACTTGCTGAATATGAGGCAGTAGTATGAGTGGCTGAAAAAAAGGCAAATACAATTTTACACTATGTATAATAAATATGATGTATGATATGACATAATATGATATGATGTGATATATGAGATATGAGATGAGAAGAGGATTTGTAGCCATTGCCTATTCACTGCAGGATGAAGGCCTATTCTGCATGTTTCCAACCAATTCGGTCCTGAGGTTTCTTTTGCCGCAATAGTTGCTGATGTCGTCAATCCATCATGTTTTAGCTCTCTTTTGTGGATGCTTTTTATCAAATGGGATCCATTCTATGACTGCCTTGGTCCACCTGCCCTCTGTTCTTCTTGCCAGGTGACAAGCCCATTTCCATTTTAATTCTTTTACTCGGTTGATGATATTGCGTACTTTTGTATGCTCTCTAATCCATGCGCAGGTCTTTCTATCTTGTCTTGTGATGCTGAATATGTATCTTTCCATGTCTCTTTGCACCACTCGTAGCTTTTGTATCAATGCAATAAAGGAAATTAGACAGTGTGCTAATTGTGGTTGGCAGGCATTTGGCAAGCTAAGCATAATTTTCAAGAACAGCCTGCTCCTATGCATGAAGAGAAAAGTTTTTGATCAGTGTATGCTATCTGGTCTAACATATGCCGGTGAAACATGGACACTAAGTCAAATATCCTGTAGTGTACTTTACTGTACCGTAATATTATAATAATATAATAATTAAGACATAACAATAACATACAGTTTCCAAATGACAGTAAGAGAAAGACAACTAAAGCTTGCAATTCATAACAGCTAGAACTCAATCTTAGCTTATTGTTTCTTTTACCATAGACTATACAGTACTGATTTCATTTTACATGAGTTGAATTCCAATAAAATTTAAGGAGACAGACAGGCCTTCTAACACTGCTTGTTAGGATGTCATTGTATGAATTATATGAATTCCCATAGCCTATTTCCAATCCTTATAAGTAAGGCATCCTGAAAGTGTGAAGAGTTCATGTTATTATGGATCATCCAAGTTGTTTTTTGAAGTCACAGACACTTAAAGTAAAACCCATAGCAAGAGATTCAATCAGGACAATAACAGACAAATTCATGACAATACTGTTAATGGCAAAGTAGGTGACATTAAAGGAGGCACTGTTCATCATTAAAAGTTTCTTTGCAACAGTGAAAGAGTACATTAGACTGCCTATAATATCATACTAAATATTCTTTCAATGCATTGAAAGGCATCATGAATACAAAAAGCCACAAATGATAAAAGAATAGTCATGAGTTGTTTTAGACATAATATGCAGGCATGAATGCCCAAAATAAGATACCATGCCTCTATCATGTTCCTCATTTGTGAAAAACAGAATTGATTCAATTCCGTACTATTCATGCAAGGCAAATCCTTGGAGCCTTTTGAAAAAATTAAAGATTTTTCAGCAGCTACTGCAACCACATTTCACTGGTATATCATATTTTATTTTTCTAATTAAAGGGCATTTACATTTATTTAAGTTTATTTACTAATATCATACTCAGGTTTCTAGACAATTCTTTAAAGCTTATACTAACCAATAAATGCTCCCTTGGGTAGGGAAATGTAACAGGTCTGAGTATAGGATGGAAAAAACCATATTAAGCAGCAATACAATACATATAAAATAAACTGGGTGTCTGCATGGATTGCAAAAATCATATGATCCAACATGTGAAACAATTGCAAAGAAAGTAAATGTAATCACAGAGTGGGTCAATAAAAGTATTGCCAAGCTTAAGAGAAATTACTGTTTGTATTCTTCTTCTATTTGAATGCACTTGAATCTTCATCTAGTGCTGAGCATTTTATCAACAAGCTGGATTATTAATGAACATTGTGATGATATACAGAGAACAATACACACATATATATACCTCTCCTTTGTGTCCTGATCAGTGCATATTTGAGGACCTCATGGCAGTATAATAGAATGCAATTAAGTTTGCTAGTTTATGCAACATAAAATTTAAAATATAAAATACAAAGTTAAAAAAGTCTGGGCAAGTTCTTGCCTTATTGGCCAATAAGGCCTCCATGCCTTATTTTAATTATGGTGTTTCTGACACAGAGAAACAAAAACAAGCTGGAATATATCCAAAGGAAAGCAGCTACTATGATAATGATGTTAGAAGGAAAAGCATGAGGAAGAGTCAGGAGCATTTGTTAATTTTAGCTTTCAGGTAGATCTAGCAGCTATTTTCAAGTATCTGAGAGGTACCTGGAGACTATTGGTCATGTAGAAGATGAAAATTGAGTTGTTCCTGGAGAAAGAACAGGAAGTAACATGTTTCAATTACAAGATGATAGATTTCAGTTGGACATCTGGAAAATACTATCCTAATCAGGGGTGAAATTCAGCAGGTCCTGACAGGTTCTAGAGAACCAGTAGCCAAACGTTTGAGTAATTCGGAGAACTGACAAATACCACCTCTGGCTGGCCCCAGTGTGAGGTGGGAATGGAGATTTTATAGTATCCTTCCCCTGCCACACCCACCAAGCCACGCCCACAGAACCAGTAGTTTAAAAAAATGAATTTCACCACTGATCCTAATGATAAGAATTGTTCAACAATAAAATAGACTGATTTAGGTGAACTCTCTTTCACTAGAGATATTTAAACTGAGACTGTTTTTCAGGGAAGTCATAATAGTGTATTACTATATTGGGTAGGATGTTGGATTAGATGATCTTCAAGATCTGTTCCAACTTTTCACTGTATATTATCTTACCTCCTGGCTATTCTCATAGTAGGCATTTAATGTATCATTGCTAAAACAGAATTTTCAGTATTGCTGTCTTTATTTGAACTTCCCTGAAAACCTTGGAGAATTACATACCTGTTTCTAAAGTTTTGAAATTTTGAGAAAACATTGAGTTTCTGTGTAGCAATAATGTGAGAAGTAATGGATCATATTCATAATTACATAAATTCCATCAATATAATTTCTTTTGCTCTCTATCAGCCCTTCAAAGTGACCAGTCAGGAAATAGAAACTGAAAGGATTACAGGACTGCAATGTAATTGTTGTAAGGTTGCAAGGTTATTCTGTAATAGAATAGCATAATATTGAAATCTCTGCCTCCTTTATAACAAACAAAACCAAGACAGAGTTACTTTGAAGTTCTTTATCATGCCCTCTTATTTCCCAGGATTTAATTGCATTGTATTTACCATTATCTAGATTCTTTCCTCAAGGTTATCTAATCCTTTACATTCATTTCCAACCACCAGTAAATCTACTCTAACAGGTTTTGACATAATGCCGAATAGAGGGATCTTCATTTCACTGTTGGAAAATCAACCCTCTCCAGTTACCTGACTGCAATGAATTGAGTACAGTTGTTATGATATTTGTTTCCACAGTTTAATTGGTCAGTCCAGAATCTGGAAAGGATTGCTGTTGCTTCCACATTCTGAAAACAGATTTCTAAGTGAAGAGCTATACCAATGATTGCAGAATCACTAAGAGGCAGCAGTAAAGGAGTCCAGGGGACCCATACATCCATTTGCCTGCAGGCTAAAGCTGAAACTTTCACGCCTTTTCAAAAAAAAGTCAACCTGCTTTCCTTCACTGCTGACAGCCCCAGGGAAACAGCGCTTTTGTTCCCCATTACCAACTGTGCCAATAAATAAATGCATAAGTAAAAAGAGCAAGTCTTCTCAAGGCATGAAGAAAATATCAAGGACCACATAGAGTTCATGGCAGCTGGGAGTTAGGAGAATTGAATTGGAATCAATTAGCTACTCAGTTACTGGAGTAACTTTTCACCTCTGTCACCTGAAAAAGAAAATATTGGATCCACTGCCTATAATAAGGCGAGGCAAGAGATGAAGAGGCAGTATACACCACAAAGAGCTCAGGCAACTACTTTAGAGTTTTCTATAAGCCTGCTGTTATTTAACCCACGCCAGAAGATAAGGCTGCTAATTACTGTTTAAATCCACATTTTCCTGCCTACAACTTTCTCCCAAAGGGAATAGCAAAGATAAAAAGGAAGGCTTCCCTGCAAAGCAAAGGTGGTTATATAAAGACTGGCTTTCTGACAGCATTAAGATCCAGCCATATAAGTATTGGAACGGAGGGAAAGCAGAGAAGAGTGCTGCTAGGGATCAATATTTTGACATCAAGATTTCCATTCTCACCAGCTCAAACAATCCAAGTTTCTTACAAACACACAAACACATGCTTTTGATTGCTAACTAATTTAATTCCAGCAAGTGGCAGATGAAAACAGTGGTAACCTTCTCCCTCTGACATTCTTCACTGTTTAGAGCTCCATTCTGATTTACTGGATTTGGAATGTATGTAAGTTTGGTGCTTACCTTTATATGTGCACTTTATCCTTTCATGTTAATCAGAATGAAAGACTTTCTAAATGAATTTAAATGATCCCTACTGGGGTATTTAAAGATGCTGCCCCATTCTATAACTATTAGAGCACAAGAATCAGGCTGCATCTGGGGGAGTTGGTAACAAAACTAGCTGACAACATTTTAGTGCTGACTCCCTACAACTGATTAAGAGGATTAATCAGCTGTACTCAAAGATAGTAGCAATTAGGTACTTTTTTCTCATTCAGGAAACAAATGAGCTGCTCCCTCCCTGCATGTCTAAGAATGGACTTGTTTCCATTTTAAATGAAGTTCAAAGCTCCCTAACATCTGCTGTATCCTCTGCAGAGATATTTAAAACCTTTGCTCTGGCAGAGAAACTTAACCAATTGATTCATTTACCTCATAGCTTCAGTTTCACATAGCCAATAGCTGTCCCTGTTAGGAAAAACATCTGTAATAGTTAACTAATAAAATTTGATGTTACTGGATAAATTGACTCTGCTGCAACCTATACTGTTGATCAACCTACACCATCATTTACTGTATGGAAGAGATGGGGAAACTCCTCTTTATTCAGCCCAAGAGCCATGGGGAAAAAAATCAGCCTTATAACTCTCTGTTCCATTCAGTACTTGCTTACCCTACAGGCAATAGTCTCCTCCTACTGTGTCAATAGCACCCAGATTTGACGTGAATCCAATCTTCTTATAGAATTGAATTCTTTATTAGCCAAGTGTGATTGCACACAAAAGGAAACTGTCTCCGGTGCATAAGCTCTCAGTGTACATATAAGCAACAAGGGAGAAATTGTGATTATAATAGTAAAACACATCATAATTCACAAGATACAACACTCAGTGATTGTCATAGGATGCTAAATAAGAAATCAGGATAAATCATAATATACTAAATAAAAGCAATTAACATAAATCATAAGGTACCAACAACCAAGTTATAGTCATAAGCTAAGAAAATGGAAAGTTGAGAAGGATAATAGTAATACATCCCTACTAGGTGGTTCGCCATCCCAGGGCATAAAACAGTGTTGTGGGAATTAGTTGTTTAGCAGAGTGATGGCATGGGGGGGGGGGGGAATGTCCTTGCGTCTGTTGTTTTGGGATTCAATGCCCTATCTTGAGCATCATCTAACCCAGTGATGGGCAACCTTTTTGGCATGGTGTGTCAAAAATCGGCAAAAAATCGAGCATAACTCGCGTTGTGTGTCACTTCGACAAAAACATAATTTTGCGTAATTTATAGTTTAAACTACAAAAATGTATAATTGCAATATATAATTGTATTTAATAAACCAAAAACAAATTATTTAACATACCTGCTTAGTAACTTCTTTGTTCATCAGTCGATTTCGTATGTTGCCCTTGATATTATTGAACTTGTTTGGGGTGCCGTGAACCAGGGCTATGGAGTGAGCAATGCTCAAACTTGCAGAGTTTAAATTTGTAGAGCCTTTCATAAATTTAAGGATGGAGTTAGATTGGCTCTTATAAAGGTGTAGCTTCCTGGAAATGTATTCCCTCCTTTCATCCTCACTTTTTTCCAAGAGCTGGGAATGATTAGTTTCAATAGCAATAGCAATAGCAGTAGACTTATATACCGCTTCATAGGCCTTTCAGGCCTCTCTAAGCGGTTTACAGAGAGTCAGCATATTGCCCCCAACAATCTGGGTCCTCATTTTACCCACCTCGGAAGGATGGAAGGCTGAGTCAACCCTGAGCCGGTGAGATTTGAACCGCTGACCTGCTGATCTAGCAGTAGCCTGCAGTGCTGCATTTAACCACTGCGCCACCTTGGCTCAAAATGTCTATTTATATTCCACGTTCTGCTTACTACCGTTTCAGTACATAGAACGCAAAATGATCTGCCATTTTTTTCTATAATGCCATACATCTCGCTCCATGTCTCTTGAAAGGGTCGGCCACTGCCACTACCACTCCCTTTACTTAACCTTTGTTTTTTATTTTTTGGGTGCTCCATCAGTGGGCCAGTGACAGCAGATAGAATTATAGATAGCCAATTAGGGGTTAACTAGCCTAACAAGCTAACACAACCTCCCCCTCACTTATCTCAGTTATTGTGGGCAATTACAAGTCCATGGCACCCCAATAGTTGCTGCTAATGGCGCTCACAGTTCCCGTTGGCACTCCGCTGTTCCCTGCTGTGGTGCGGTCGTAACCGACAGTCCCAGGAGTAGACTCTCTGTGCCGGCCTGACTGGAGAGAGGCGCGCACTGTTCCCGTGCTCCTCTCCTGCGGGTCCTCCCTCGCCGCGCTGATGACGTGTGTGCGCACGGCACGCATGCCTTACCAGCAGCCCCTGCGCTCAGAAAGGGGTGGCGGCGATACAGTAAGTGAGTGCGGGCGGGGGAGATCACACGTCCCACCCACCCCCGTTCCTCCAGCACAGATTCTCTCATCCTCGGTGGCCGTGCAGGAGCCGAGGATGAATCCCATGAAATCCTGTGCGTGTCACCCCAAATGGCTACGCGTGTCAGCACTGACACGCGTGTCATAGGTTCGCCATCACTGGAATAGAGACTGTACCAATCTGACAGAGCAGTAATTGAAATAACAGAGCATATTATATTATATTGTACTCTATGCTGATGCTAACCATTTGCCAACAAATACCCTGGTCACACTAATTCCTTGTATCTCAAATTGTTACTATCAGAGCAATCTGTTTCTACTTCAATAACTAACCAAAATACAATTCCATAGTTTGCATAATATGCCATAACTTTTCATCTAATACTTCTTAGATGTTCTCCATTTTACAATTCTATTACTCTAAATTGGCTTACTCAAATTGCCAAATGCCTTACTACAGTGGCTTTAGCTTGTAGTCTGCAGACCCCTAAAGATCTGCAATGTTGTCACATGGGGTCCATGAAGGCTTTAAAAAAAAATTATGATTTAAATCTTGAATTAAGTTTTGGTGGTCCATGGCCAAAGTATTTAAAGGGGGTCTGTTGTGAAGAAAAGGTTGAAAGCCACAGCCTTGCTATATTAATTTTATGCTCAAAATTCTTAAACATATACTTTTAGTTGTATTGCTATATGATGACGTTTTCTTCTAGTCAGTTTCTCTTCTATAATACTGTAGGGTAACAGAGGGGGGAAAAAAGCAGTAGACTCTATTGATATTTGGTAAGTTAAGTGTGACTGCTTTTCAAAGCAGTTTTGCTGGCCAGTAACTGAAATACAGTAACTTACAGCTTATAAACAGCATTCTGGAGCATGAAAGATGAAGATGACTGATTTAAAAATATACTGGACACATCCTCCTCAAAAGAAAGAGTTCATTGCAGACAGCAACTTTAACATGTTATTCCTCTCAGCTGTGAGGAAAACTTTGCTCCAACAGCCATTTTCTAACTTACCTCAGTAATGTAATCAGCGAGGAAGGCTTAGGGTTTTAATGTGAGATAAGGCCTGTGATTGGAGGATTCCTCCCTGAAGGCAAAAGCCCAATCACCATTTCCAAGGTGGGCTGTAGCAGGGCTGGGGAAGGAGTCAAGTTTTGAAAGAAGGTAAGCTCATGTTTGGAGAAGATGGAGATTCTGCTCTGTTTTCACACTGAATGAGAAAAGTACTAGAAAAGAACCTTCACCTATGGGCTGGGCATGAGGCAAAGGCAACATCTTGAGGGCATGATCTTAAAGAACAATTAGCAAGCTTTTTTAGCTGCAGTGGTCCATGGATGATTTTATGAACTGTTATCAGAAATTAGACTGAGTTCTGTCTCCTTTAGCAGTCTTGGAAAAGCAGAATCCAAGAAATCAGAATTGCCAGCTTCAACTTATACAGCAGTTCAATATTCAGACAATATTGAAAACCCTGAAATTTCCTGAAGGTGTAAGATCATGCTGCTGAATTAGAATATAAATGACTCTATGCCTTTCCATCGATTGGTGTAAATTGTCCTTAAATGCCTTAAGTTGTGATCTGCAAAACTGGAACTTAATTATGCACTGCAGAAACTCAGCAGGTCAATAAAAACTAAGACTTTATAGATTTTTATTATAACTTTCATTTCTCTGTTTAATATGTACACATCTAGTGCAGTCAAGCACAACTGAAACCATTACATTCACATCCATATGCTAGTAACAGGGCGTAACTGTATTTTGTGATGAATATCTTATATCAAACGAGAATATGATTTGGTCTCACAATTTGTGAATTTTTTTTTAAAATCACCATGAAAAATTGCATGTGAGATGCCAATATAAAGAAATGGTGCCCAGGAAAATCAGATTGGAAATTTCTATCTAGTGGGTTACATCTAATATTTAAAGATGGGTTCAATTATAACACCAAGTAATAATTTACTTAGGCAGTATTAGATGACTTTAGATTTACCTGGTTTTGTAGATACTGAGCAGTCAATTTAGATAATGAGGTTTAGTAGTTACTTAGTCGTACAGTCACCATTACTATATGGGACCACTCTAGAAGATCAGCAGCAGCAGCTTCAACTGGTCCAGAATGCAATGGAATGGGCAGCAATGGGCAGGCCTCAGAATGCACAAATAAAAACTGGCTTTCTGAGCTGCAATAGTTGCCAATTTACTTTGGGTATAAATCAAAATATTGTTTGCTACCTGTAAAGCCCATATGACCTGATTACTTGAGTCTGTTAAAGGTAAAGGTTCCCCTTGCACATATGTGCTAGTCGTTCCCGACTCTAGGGGGCAGCGCTCATCTCAGTTTCAAAGCCGAAGAGCTAGCACTGTCCAAAGACGTCTCTGTGGTCATGTGGCCGACATGACTAAACACAGAAGGTGCATGGAACACTCTTACCTTCCCACCAAAGGTGGTTCCTATTTTTCTATTTCCATTTTTTTTTACGTGCTTTTGAACTGCTAGGTTGGCAGAAGCTAGGAGAACTGGAGCTCACTCCGTTACTCAGCGCTAGGGATTCAACTGCCAAACTGTCAACCTTTCTATTAGGTCTGTGAATCTGTTAGGGCGTGTCAAATTTTTCAACTTTCAATTTCCAAACATTGGGTTGCTCAAAAGTTGTAACATCTCTTGGGGATTGCAAAGATATTTTGGTTACTTTAATTTAGATGTACTTGGTAAGTAACTACATAAATATAACTTTTTAACATTTTATTTGGTTCCTTATGTATGTCTCAGCTTATATGATCCAGCAGGCTAGAGTACATTCTCTACTTAATCAATGTGATCTATCAGTACCCCAGAAGTGCATCTTATCTTCTCCATCGCACCACCTACCCTATGGAATGAAGTATCTCCCAAGATTTAACACACACACCCCCAATTTGCTGAAACTTTGAAGAGCCCTGAAGTCTGGGGTGTTTCCCCAGGCCTTTGCTTTGATTAAAGGATAGGAAGCTACATAGTTTTCATTTCATATGAACTGTGGTGGCACAAAATGCAGTATTGTAAGTCTACTTCTGCTGACTGCTGGCTGCCTGCAATTCGGTAGTTCGATTCTCACTGGCTCAAGGTTGACAGCCTTCCATCCTTCTGAGGTCAGTAAAATGAGGCAGCTGAGAGAGAATGCATGACATGCCAGCAAAGTCAAATTTAGGCATTTTTTTGAATTTTTGACATGCCCCAAAAATTTGCCATCACTGCCCTAGAAGATAAGAAGAAAACAAATCTCGCACCCTAAACTGCATAAATCTGATATAGTCACTGTTCTTACAGGTTTTCCATGGTAATGTATATAAACAATATCTAACTAAGCATTTTATAAAGAGGGCCTAAGTATATTTAGCTGAAATAATTTCCAGTTTATTCAAATAAAGTACATTTATCCAAGCATGTACATTCAACATAGAACATTTCCAGAAACAATTACAGTCCATTTTCCATTCACAGTTTTTTAGTGCAAAGCACTAAAAGGCCAAACATGTTATCTATTCAAAAAAGAATATTTTTTTTATTTATGATCAACATTTTTAGATATATTTTGTACAAAAGGTTTATATGGACACAAGGCATTCCCTTAGCAAGGGAGTCAACCAGTATTTTACAAACGGCATTTCTTCTGATATTCAGTATCTGGCAATTTGACACAAATCACTAAACATTTTCTAAAATTTTTAAAAAAGTGCACAAACCTGCCAAAAATTCATAATGGAAGGTGTGCTACTGTTTTGCTATAGAACTGATTATAAAATAGACAATAATGAGCAAGCCCCTCATAAACTTTACAAAAAAAGCCAAGTGCTACCTAAAGTGGTCATTCAACATTTTGTGGACAAAACAAAAAAAAATCCTTGCACTATTATTCTTAGGCAATAATTAACAAACTACAAAACAAATATTTGAATCTGAATATACTACCAAAAAAACCCAACTACTATCTTCACAGGAATATTAGTGTAATGTCTTTAGAAGAAATCACTAAAAGAAATTTAAACTCTGGCTATTAAAGTGCTTGTGTGTAATTTTATTTTTTTAAAGAACAATTAAAATAGGGGAATGTGGGTAGTTTGTAAACCTCCATATGAAAAACTGTTGAATGTGCTAATCATTCAAAATCACTATAGATTTTGATAGTACAATTCAGATTTAATACTCCCCAAAATTACTCAACCATGAATTGAATTTAAAGCAAATGCTAGATTACAATTCATTCAAATTATACTAAGAAAACTGCTCATATACATTCATTTATATATATATAAAAATATTTTAAGTACATCACAAAGCATTTGCTTAGTAGTATATCACAACGAACATAAAATCTTTTCAGTAAAATCAGAATTAAGTAAAGACCACACCTAGGAAGCACCTGTTCTAGGTGGTAATTTCATTTTAAAATATTTGCAAACTTTCCTTTTAAAATGTTCATTTCATTACTAGCACTCCAGAACTGCATCACGTTTTCAATTTTAGGTGTTATTTTTAATGAATTTTAATTTTGTTGAAAATATTAGGCAAGATGTTACATTGTTTAAGAGTCAACACATTTAATCTGAAAACAGCTTATTCTCATATTACTATTCTAGATTTTAGTGGTTCTAATTTCAAATATTATCACATTATTTTAACTAAGGAGAAATACATATATAATATAAACTATAACCGATTTTAAAGGTTTTCTGTTTATTAGTAGCATATAAGCTTACCACATAGAAATCAGATTTTCTCTGATAAGTTGGTTGCTCATTTGGGTAAAAAGTGAGAAAACATTCAATTGATACCCATAATTTTTGATCCAGTAGAAACTTTTATCTACAGGATAGGAAGGGACACCTTTACTAAAAATTCTGTGTTCTCTTTGTATCACTTCCCTCACTGCTGACAAGTCCTTTCTAAATATGGGGAAAAGGGAAAAATAAGCTATAGGTTCAAAGGTCTAGATTATCACTGGTTTAGAGATCCATTTTTTTATTTTATAAAAAGCTAAAAGAAAACAAAAACTAACCAGCCAACCTTTCAACCAACCTGAAAATACCTTTCAAATGCTTGGAAACTTGTCTTACATAATTTTTAAATTGCCAGAACAAGTAATTTAATTGTATGAAGTTACCTTCAATTAAAGAAGTTGTTGCACCTGTTTACTGAGATACACTCACATTTCTCTTAAATTGAAACAAGTTTTCTCTGTCATAGGAATTTAAAAACACTATTCTTTCTTTAACTGCTGGTTGTCCAAGATTTTTCAATTAAGGGAAAGGTAATTTAGAACTGTTCCATATTTTCATTACATACAATAAAATAGGCTATCTGATACCCCTACCCAGTCCAAATTAATTATGTAAAAAAGAAGTTAAAATTTCGGGGGAAAATGACCAACTACCAAAAACACTCCTCAAATAAAAGATTTTTTTTTGAGTGACAATCTTCTCCTAATACAAAAGGAATGGTGGTTTAAATACAAAAGTATTAACTCTAGGGTTTAAGAATTATATAACATTAATTTAAAATACAAATGTATTTTCCAAATTTTATGCCAAAAATGATGTATTAAAGCAACATACTGAGGCGACATCACATCTATAGATCTTCAGTTCATATATGCTTGCTGTGCCTGGTCAGTACCAATGAAGTGCAAAGTTAATTTTAAAAATCATTTTGAACTATGGAACTATTAACAAAATATTATGCAAATACTAATATATAATATTAAACTTTGAAGAATTGTGTGTGTATTAACTTAAACTGCTTTTAGGTTCACTGCCATGAAAAAAAATCTTAAAACGCTTTTTTTAATGAATGCAAGAGTCTTTTACCGTCTGAAGCATTAGATCTATAAAAATGTGATTGCACTTTAAGTACCAATGGAAAATTTAGGCATGTATTTAAGAAGGCACTAGTATTCTTCAACAGACAAGAGCTTTAGATCTTGTACTTCTGCCTTTGGTTTTGTTGTCTTCAGGTGAATGTGTCACATTTACTTTATGAGTCTTCTTGTGATGTTCTAAGAAAGTCTTTTTGGCAAATGCTTTTCCACATTTATTGCATCTGTGCAGAGAAAAGTTTTTTGTGACTTTCACTTCAATGCCAACATCAGTTCCTTCATATTTTTTATTTGGCGAGTTAGAGGTAATGTCTTGTTTTGAACCATTCTGTTTACCTTCATCCCTCTGAGGGCCTCTTTTTGCCACCTTTTTTAGAATGCAGTCAATAGGTTTTTTTATTGCTCGGATTTCTAAACTTGCAGTTATCTTACCAAGGTAACGTGAAGACTTTTTATGTACTACAGTTATGTGTCTTATCACATCACGCTTCCGGCGTGTTTCATAAGTGCAGAGGGGACACCTATAGAATTTAACATAAATATTATTTCCATCTGTGTGCAAGTCAATGTGCTTTGTTAAGTTTTGTTTAGAAGTAAATTGGCGTTTACAAAGTTTACAGTAAAGCTTTTTAAAATCAAAGCCAACTGACAGCCTTGGCTTCCTGGGCTTTTTGAGACCACTTGCAAGAGACTGGTTATTTGACTTTGATTTCTGACAGGTCTGCTTAACTTTATTTTTTTTAGCTGGAGTTACATTCTTTTTTCCAGTGGATGATATGCCTTTTCGTTCAGTGGGTGTTTTCTTTTTTTCACTGGATACTGCATTCTTTCTCTCAATGGATGATGTATTTTTTCTTTCATTTGAATTATTTATTCCCTTTACTTCATTCTGCAAAGAACTACAGATGGAAGGCGTAGATACTGTAGATTCTGCTGGTTCGATTTTCACTTTCACTTCTGCATTAGGCTTTCGCTCTCTTTTAGGATTCTTAATAGAAAGAGTTATCTTGTGAACAATTTGCATGTGCCTTTTAAGCATTACCTGGGAACTATATTTCCTCTTACACAAGAGGCATTTGCAAGCAGTTAAATTGTACTCAGCTTTTGAAGGCTTTTGTTTTTGTGTTCTAGCAGTTTTTCCAGAGGTTTTATCCAAGGATAAAGGCTGTCCAGGTTTTGTAGCTATATCAGGAGTTATAGAATCCCGTCTCAGTCCTCTATGAACTTCATCAAAATGCCTTCTTACATTGGCTTTTGTAGCAAATGATTTAATACACAAAGGACAACTTTTACCCAAAGTTACCAAAACATTCTTATTGCGACCCCTTCTAGATATCTGATTTGGCCTTTTTTTAATTTGAATAAATTTCTTTAGTTCTTCCATCTTTTTTTTATGGACTTTCCTAATATGACGGCGTATACTGCGTCTGGAATGAAATTCTTTTTTACACAGGGAACAAATTAATTGATGACCCGAATCAGAATTATTATCACATTCTAATTCAGGTTTTGAACATGGGGCAGGTTCTTCTGGAGTTGGCATTATCTTGTCAACAACTAAGGGAGGAGTCTCTTCAGCTTTTGTTTCTGAAGTATCTGACACTGGTTTAGGAGGAGGTTCTGTTGCATGTTCTGGTGTTTCTACAGAAGCTTGGTCAGGAATAGCGTTTGGGTCAGTGTTCTCCACTGAACTATCTGCCTTTGAGACATACTGAAATACAGCATTCTGGTTTGTTTCTATAGGTTCCAAACGTATTATATAATCTTGCTTGTTCACTCGTGGATACATAGCTTCTAGGAGATCAGTTATGGCTTGACTCTGTTTATCATTTATATCAGGAGAGTCTAAAATATAAAACAGAGTGTTTAAATTAGACAATTTTACAACTGTCACTAAAAAGTGTTTTTTTAAATAATATAACAGTAAAGTACATTAAAACAACATTATAAGAGGAGAAGACAGCACCATAAATGCTCTTCCATAGACATTCAAATGAACTAACATTCAGCCTTTTCTGTTCTGGAAACATTAACCACCTTTGTTTCAGAAAGGAAAGGGAAATGAGTAGCTCAAAATCCCATCACATACAGTACCTCACAGAACACTTATATATAGTGTGTAACCACAGGTTTTTTAAAGATAAATTAAAATAAGTACCTGCCAATTTATTTGCTCATATTTTTAATATTACCTTTGCCCTTTTCCATTCTCTTTAGAAACTCCTGTAAGAGGTATCTTCTATTCATAATGTACAGTACGAATATAGTACAGATTCAAGAAATTCTATTTTTAAGAGTATGTATGCATGCTTTATAGAAAAAAAGCTATATTTTAACAATCACTATCCTTAAAAGCATTATCCCACTATAACTTTCAAATCTGAAGAAGAAAATTTAGAGAAGAGAAACTTACTGTCATCCATCCGAAGACTTGGTGGACAATAGTATTTTTTATGAGTTATTAAATTTGGTAGCCCTCTGAAGAGACTGCGGCAGAATTTGCATTCAAAAATGGTATCCACGTCTTTTAGCAAAATATGCTTGAGTTGTTTAGTTCCTAAACAAATCATTTAAAATTTTTTACCAGGACAGCATATTCACTTGAACAATTCGCTTTAACTGATGTTAGCTAAACGATAAAAAAAATTGCTTTATCTAACCATCAAAAACAGTAGAATTCAAATGAATTGTGTGGTAATATTTCATCCATGCAAAAAAGCCACTTTACCTGAAAATAATAAGATTGCTTCAACAATGTGGTTAGAAAATATCTGGTTTGCATGCTACAAGCTTACCAGGTATAATTTAACTGGCAGATGCATGCTCCTATCTATAAATTTCAAGAATGCATTAATTCTTTTTCATTCTCCAGTTTAGGCTATACAAATATTCTGGCTGTTATATACAATCTATCTTTCTTTATTCTTTCTCTCTCGCGCGCTCTTTCTTTCTCTTTCTTCTTTATTCCTTTCTCTCTCCCTCTGTCTCTCTTCCCTTCCTCCCTCCCTTCCTTCCGTCTACCTCAGCTGTGAGTGTGGGTAGCATAAAAAGTGACACAGTAGAACCTCTGGTCACGACCATAATTTGTTCCATAACTTTGGTCGTAACCTGATTTGGTCTTGACCCAAACATAATTTTGGAAATTTGGCATTTACAAAAAAAAATGGTGCGGAAGGGAAAATCGGCTGTGAAAAAAAAATTGTGAATTATTTGGTGGGAACCCAATTTGGTCATGAGAAGCGTTCGTGATTAGAGGTTCTACTGTATATTGTAATGCCATCATGAAACATATGAAATACATGACTATTGTTTAATAGTTATGTAGCCTTACCACCTGTTGTTTTGCTAGTTTTACTAGTTTATATATAATTAAAAACCTTATGTTATTTAAAAAGCCACAATTCCCAGTAATATTTTACAATACTCTAGAATCATTTAAAGAAAAACAGATTTTTTTGAAAAGTATCATTTCTACTATCAACAACAAAAACTACACTCTTAAGTAGCAATATGAAAGCATTAAAGCACTCTGATCTTAAAATGTTATACTATAATTTCCTGAATGAACAATTATGTCTTCGATATAAATCATACTGTTTCCTGAAAGAAGACCGGTTGGGAGATATTTGATCTATTTTGGAGAGAGTCTTCTATAATTGAGATGCTTCATGTTTTGATTCATTCATCCTACTTCATCATAGGAGGATATGTTCTGCACCAAATGCAGATTTCAGAAAAACTGATGGATAAGCCTATTAAGTGTACTGCAGCAATTCTACTAAGGATACCTCAACCAGGCTACAGTCATAGTAGGAACACCAGGTAGAACATGATGTAGGTCATACTTTCATTTAAAATATCTATGCCTGATATGACATAAAAGCTACAAGTTCAATACCTCTGAGGGCTACAAAATGCTTCAAGTTCAAGCCACCTTGACAACAAAACATAAGCTGCCTTGAGTTCAAAATGCTCTGTTTTCACTATGCAAGAACTAATTTAAGTGTAAAATGAACTGCTTCTATCATCTTGGAAATGTTTCATGCTTTAGACACATTCAAAATGACTGAACAGCTTATCTCTTATTCTAAATCAACTATTACATAGATAAGAAATTGTGTATATAAAAAACAAAGATTATAAATTGGGAAAATATTTTGAGTGATAGATCAAAAGGGACAAGTGGTCCAGGACAATTGTAAAATAATCTAATTGCAGTATTATTCATTACAGTCATATTAACTTGTAGTGAATATACACTAAAATACTGCAGAGAAATCTGACAGTCCATGTAGATTTATAAGACAGCTCTGAGATATTTTCATAATTTAGAATGAATGTAAAGTATACGTAGGTACATTTTAAGACTCTTAGATAAAAAGTATATCCTAATACCTAACAAGATATGTGTATTCAAATTCAAAGTTTTTACTTTTATTATTGCCATTAGTATAGAACTTGTAACCTCCAAAGTCATTCTTATAACCTCTAGAGCAGTGATGGTGAACTTTTTCAGCACTGAGTGACCAAACTGGAAAGCATGTGCATGTCCGTGCACCGGAACGCCAGAAACCTGAAGACCAGTTGGCCGGTGTGCATGCGCGCTACCAGATGGTCTGCTGGCACCCCTGAGCACCAGAAACCCGAAGACCAGCTGGCCAGCACACGCATGCCCGTTTTCTAGCACTCCAGCGCCTGCAAAGACCAGCTGGCTGGCACCGGAAATCAGAAGAGCAGCTGGTGACTCTGCCTGCTACCTCTGGATCATGTACCATAGGTTTGCCATCACTGATCTAGTGTCTCCAAAAGTTAGTTAGTAAATTAATTAGTTCATTAGTTTATATTTCATATTTCTTAACCACTCATATCACTCAGAAAGGGGGTCTGGGTAATGATGTTGTTATGAAAAATATTACATGGGAATTAACTGACTTAATGACCATTAAAAGTTAAATTAAGTTAAATTAAATTTTTTGTCCTGACACTGCCTACTTTTTTTAGTTTAAAACTCTAGATATTGTACTCAGATGACAAGCATCTCTTCAGGCCAAATAAGGTTGTACATGGTAAAATGAATTAATCATGAAAGTATCCCAAAAATATTAAAAGAAAAAAAAGAAAAATAATAAACAAAAGAAGTATACCTGATCGAAAACATTCAATAATTTGCTGGATTCCAGATTTTGATGTATGAAAAGGCTGCTGTAATAAAGGTGGGTCTCCAGGTTCCAGCACACGTACTATAAAATATTGAAAATGGAAATTTTAATTGAGTCACTACATGAATGGTGGCATATACTTAACCAACTTAAGTTTTTGTTTGTGCTTCATGCTTTTGTTTTTGAGGAAAAGCAAGTGTACATTTTGTTAATTAAGTATTAATCTATTTTGTTAACATAACACAGAAATATTTTTTCACATATAACACAAATATTTTTTCACATATAACACAAGAAATTCAAAAAAAGACACATGTATACAAATAGATACATATTGTACTTCTAAGGCACATAATTTATCAAAGGAAAAATAAAATGTGTTCTGTGTCATTTCTTTAATTGATATTAGTGCAGCAACAACAATAATTTAGACTATATTTGCAAGGAAAACAATTATCTCAACTGTAGAGTATGCTGGAAAGTTTTAGTCATGTTAAAAAAATCTATATTAATCAATTATATGTTTCAGTAAAACAATTCTTCTACAATAATTAGCATATTTATGTACTATAAATGAATTAATTCCTTTAGTTTTAAACATCTGTACAACCTGTACACCTATATTATGTAAAATACCTCTGCAGTATAAAATGCCTCTTATGAACCCTGTGTAGATCTAAACAAAACATTATTTAGCTCATGTACCAATTCTTGTATTCTTTGATCTCTCAGTGCCTTTGACACTCTTCATCCCAATATCCTTGTGTGCTGGCCCTGGGAACTGGGGGCACTGTTTTGTGGTGGTTTTCTTTCTTTCTCTGTGACTGGTTCCAATCAGTGTTGGTTGAGAGGACGGATCATTCCCTACCCCTCCTTTATAGGCTGTAGGTTTTATTCTTTCCCTTTTTTTTCAGTATCTCCACAAAACCACTGGGTGAGGTCATATGCAGTTTGAGGTATAGCAATATCAATAGCACTTAAACCTACCAGTATATATCACTTCGCAGTGCTTTACAGCCATCTCTAAGCAATTTACAGAGTCATCATATTGCCCCCAACAATATGGGTCCTCATTTTACCCACTTCAGAAGGATGGGAATCTGAGTTAACCTTATCATATCATACCATATCATCAACATATGGATATGCTGATGATATCCAATTATATATTTTGCCCCTGGGCCAGCCAAGTGAGGCAATTAAGGCTAGGTTTAGATGAAGAAGAACATTCTCTGATTTAACCTATGTGGTTATGGTCTTGATGTTGGTAATACATCAGATATTAATATATAATGGCTAGCATGTTGCCTTAGAATATACAATAATATTTACATGAAACTTTCAATTCTTGGAATAATATACAAGGTGTATATATTTAAATTATAATACTTAATGTTTATTATATTTTATCATTTTATCATTTATTATAATTTAAATGTTTGGATTTGTTGCCATTTTTTTCTAAACTCTTCCTTACTAATTTGATATGTGACCTTTGAATGTTCCTAAGTAATATTTTCTCTGAAAAGAAAATTAATAAAAGCACATTGGAATTTGAATATGGGGTCTGACTTTTGGTAAACTGTTTATACAGTATCTCCTCAGTAATAGGGTTATGCAATGTTTCAAATATGATTCTCATAATACTTCAGAATGTATTACATATTATATATGTAAGGACATGAATGTAACACATCCCTACATTTCCTTGAAACTGCTGTCTTTTTCCTAGGGTCATGTGTCAAACTAGCCCAAGAACAATGTAAAGTTCAATTATTTTTTCTTACATCATATAGACAGAATCTTGCCAGACTAAATCTATATTATCCTGGGAAAGGCTATCTTAAATCTCTCTCTCTTTCCACAATCCAGCTTCAAATTATGTTGTCTCTTGTCTAGCCCCCTTCTTTGGAATGTGCTATCTCCTTCCTGATAACCTTCTGCAGTTACTGTAATCCCTCACATCACCCCTCCCTTCGAAGACACATGTGACAGATGCAGATAGAAATTATATGGACCTGGGAAAAGTGTACAGAGAGGTCCTACAACTGAAACAAATGTTTCAAAGCACCTTCTAAAAATTAATATAAAGTCTTACACTGCCTATTCAGCCATAAAACTAACCAAAATCATGAACTTTTTCCTCAGGTATATAGATATTTACTTGGGAGAAAGCTCACTGAAAACAATGACACAATTTCTTCGATCAGCATGAATACATAGGCAATAACTATATTCATAAAAAGTATCCCACAGATTCTCCAACTGAATGGAGCACATACTCTAACATTAAGAGTGTGTGTGTGTGTGTGTGTGTGTGTGTGTGTGTGTTCATAGAACATGCATACACACACACACACACAAACTTCTTTCTTTAATTTCAACAAAAATTTGAAAAATTGTTTCTAAGCTATATGCATATATACTAAATACTCAGGATCGAGGTATACAGCTATTTTAGCCTGAAAATCATATTTATGTTTTATTATATTTCAGTATATAAAATACTGTTTTATACTTATTTATCAAACTATTTATTTACAAAAACTGTTCCATATGTATTAGAACACTGGTCAGTTTGGTCTAGTAGTTAAGGCACCAAGCTAGAAAACAGGAGTCTGAGTTCTAATCTCATTTTAGCCATGGAAGCAAGCTTGGTGACTGTGGGCCAGTCAGTCTCTCTCAGCCCAACTCATCTCATAGAGCTATTGTTGTGGGAAAATTGTAAGAGGAAGGTGTATTGGATAGGTTTGCCACCTTGAGTTATCTGTTAAAATAATAAAGGCATGGTACAATAAAATAAAATAAACTACACTTGTCAAGTCCAGACAAATAAACATGCTATATCTAAACAATTTCATGTAACATTAATATATTTTACCCAAGTATTTCACAGAAAATAAAACTTAATATGTGAAGAATACAAAAATTGCAAAAGTGGGAAATTTAGTATTAAGACAATTCTATTACCTGGTTCACAGCATCCATGGTGGTGGTCAGTCTGACAGTACTTGTCTCTAAGAGGCATTTTCTACATCAATAACTGGCTTTCCTTCTACATTCAGTAGATTGTTTCTGATAAAATAAACAAATATTAATTGTTTTACATGGTAATTTATCAAACCAATAGTCTGAAAAATCAGCTGTGGATATGGAACACATTTTTAGACATGAAAAAATAAATTCAAACTATGATTGTGTGCGTGCAGAAGCACACACGCGCGCGCACACACACAGTTTAGTACATCAAAAAGATACCCTTAAAGAGTTATAGCTTATATAACTATTACCATTAGAAGTTGTTGCATCAATTTGCTTCTGAACCAAATTTTCTAACACAACTTGTCACTCCTGATTCAAATTAGTCTAATTTATGCCCTGTCTATAGCCCCCTCCCTTTTATCTCAGATCTGCCTGTCAGTTTTGAACCTACTTAGCTTACTGATGGAGCTAATGTCGGCATTCAAATGGCAAAAGAACCACCGAAAAAACAAAAGTTAGAAAATATATAGTCCTAAAATAGCCTTTACATTTTCTAAAGGCCCAGACAGTGCTGTGGCTGCTTGCAGCTACCATAATTGCCACCCAAGAAAGACCTAGATCAGATGAATCAGTATAATATAGGATTTTAAATCCAGAAAAGAATTCAAGGTCATATATTCATTACAAACATGATATGTTGTAAATGAATTCCAAAGGTAACAGGGATAGGCAATTTGCAGTTCAGATTATGTGTAGCAATTGGTTTACATTCATGACCCTCAAGCTAATTATAAAATATTTTTGCTATTGATCAATTTAGTCTTTTGATTACCTGAAGTGAGATACTGTAAGCTATAATAGGAATAAAAGAAATGGTGGTATTTTCTGTTCTGGCTATGCCATTCTTGCTTCAATCTCATCCATCATTTTCATGTATAATGCATGTCTAAATAGATTATCCCAACAAAAAAGTTTATCAACTTGATCTGCACTGCTAGCATATGTATTTTCAATGAGAACTAATACTGTGTTTTTCAATTCAGCTTTGATAGAAATAAAAGTTCTGAAATGAATTCCACCTTAACTATTGTATGTAGAAAAGAGGTTTATTCATTTGCAGGTTTTTTAATTCAATACTTTATTATGAACCTAGATTCTATATATTATCCAACAATATCATATTAGTTGTACCAATACTGTTTCATTCATTTCCTCTGAATCGCCACACATATGAATTTACATATACCTTGTACTACAAAGCTAAACTACATTAATTCCAGCACCACTGGAATTACTGATATATTGGATTGAAACTAGAAATATCCAGGCAGTTAAATTTGTTCGGTGATTTGTTGGGTCACTATCTTTATCTCAGCCTAACTCACAGTATGTTGTTATGAGATCTCAGATATACAGTAAAATAACTAAAAACGTCACTTGCAAACAATCCTTCATTACAGTAAACTACAAGAATTCCTTCAAAAATAACTGTCAGTTCATATAAAACTGCTACATACTGCGATTGTGCACTTTCTGTTCAATATGTAAGCATTTTAAGAAATTATACCTTCATTCTAAATTTCCTATGCTTGCCATATTTTTGCATCTGTTTTCGTAGGACTGAGTTAATTCAGTGACAGATGGTTTCTATCTATCTAGTTTGGTCAGGAAAGCTAGGCATATTGTGGCTCTGGAAAGCCTAGGAATGTTAGCAAACCATAGCTTATCACATAGGAATCCAATAGACTTCTGAATGTAATTGATAACATCTAAAAGTTTATGAGTCATGGCTATCTACAAACTATATTAATCTGATCCACATAAAACATTAGTTTATGTTTTAAAGGCATTATTTAACATGATTTTGATTAAAAGTGTTTGTATTAAAAGCAAACTCAAGTGTACATCCCTTTCCTTACATATTGGGAAAAGAAATAAATTAGAGTTTAGTGTTCCTGGTATGTGAGATCTATAATTTACATTGTTGTCTTCTTTTTAAAAAAAGCTTTCTTTTATTAAATAAATTGTAAAATTAAAGGGCTTGGAACTTGCTTAGCCACTTACAACAGAAAACTCTAACCATCAGAATCATTGAGACGGATGGCTATAGAAATGTACTTATTATGACATACATTTTTCAAGCCATGTATATACACATTTTCTGTATTATCTATATTAATAGTGTACCTAGTTGCATCTTCTTTATAACAAAATATTATGTGGCAATCTCCCCGTGCAGAATGACAGGTCCTTACTGTTTTTTTTACAGACAACAGACTAAAACCGACCATGTGTAGAATATCTTTTAGCATCTCAAATGCTGGGAAATCTAAAAGGAAAAGAAGAAGAGTGCAACCAGCAGCAAGATGGACAGACTCCCCAGTGATGAGTGTACCAAAAGATGATCTGAGAGACTAGTTTAGAGACAAATCACCATGCAGAAAATCTATCTATGTGATCACTTAGGGTTGACAACAACTCAACCACATATAATCCATTATTCCTCACACACCCACTTTAACCATTGGGCCGACACAGAGGCCCAGAACTGCCTAAGCCAATTCTGCCAGGACTGAGTGTCCGTCCACCTAAGAAAAGGTTTAAAAGAAAATATGGGGAAATGTCCACAACCCAACCCCTTTAGCCCCTTCTTAGGGTTGTCCCCCTAGGGACGCAGTGGCTCAGTGGCTAAGTCGCTGAGCTTGTTGATCAGAAAGGTTGGCAGTTTGAATCTCTAGCGCTGTGTAATTACTTCTGCCAACTTAGCAGTTTGAAACCATGTAAAAAAAATGCAAGTAGAAAAATAGGGACCACTTTGGTGGGAAGGTAACAGCATTCTGTGTGCCTTTGCCGACCACATGACCAGGGAGACGTCTTTGGACAGTGTTGGCTCTTTGGCTTTGAAAGGAAGATGAGCACCACCCTCTAGAGTCGGGAACGAATAGCACATATGTGCGAGGGGAACCTTTACCTTTAGGGTTGTCCCCGAGGGAAAAAAGCACCATCGGATCCATCACCAAGCCCACCTCCATCATTACAGCTTAATCCCACCCCCCTCGAAACATCTTTCCCTCCTGACGCACAAATACAGAAACTTCAGCCGGGAGAGCGCTTCATCCAGAGCGGGCGCCTTCTCCCATCACCTCTGCTCCCCTGGGCGTCTCCTTTTGGGCCACCTGTCACTTAAATCAGTCAGTCTCTTTTACAAAGCAGCGGCGGGGCTCGCACTTTCTCGTTCTCTCCCCACACACAGACACAGACAAGAGGCGCACAAAGTCTCAGCTCGCAGCCTTCGCGGGAGCCGAGCCGGCGTGGCTGTGGAGAGGGGCTGGCCGGAGAAGTTACAACCGCCACCACACCTACCGAGGCTCCTGAAAGACGGGCAGCCGCCAGCCCAGCCGGAGGAGGAGGAGAAGCGGCGATTTTAGCCCATCGAGCGCAACCCGCTCGGCGGCGCTTCGGACGGGATGGCAGTGCGCGCGGGAGGAAAACCGGAGAAGGGCTCTCCAGACAGCGGCAGGTGACAGCGGGAGCCAGCCGAGTCCTCTCACGGGCAGCCGCGCCTCCGCCGAGGAGGAGAGGGGGGAAAGGGGAGCGCTCCCGCAGAGCGTCCCGTGTGAAAGTTACCGCCGCCCGTCCCGCCCAAGCGGCCGCGCGACGCGACCCCGGAGCCGGATGGGCCAAGGGCAGGAAGTGACTGCGGCCGCTGCAGGCCTGGGGCAGCGCAACACGCATGCGCCGCACCCGGCTTCTCCGGCTCGCGCTCTCACACAAACACACGCGCGCGCGCGCACCCTTTCGCGGGTCCGGGGCCACCTCACGCCTCACGGTTCTCTCCTTCCACCTCCTCCACCACCACACACACCGCCCACAGAGCCGATCTCGGGCAGGTGTTATTCCTCCGCGAGGGACCGAAAATTGAAAGAGAGAGAAAAAGAAAAATAAAGGAGGCCAAAAAAAGAGAAAAACAAAAAAGGGGGGAGTGCGCGCGCACACCACTTGTCTCTTCCACGTGCGTTTCAGCCAATGGGAAGGAAGCGGCGCGCGCGATGGCAGTCTACTGGAGGGACTTTTTTCATCCCAAGGAGTGGGGAAGCCTCCGCGTGACGAGTTTGGGAGAGAGCGCGCGGCGTAGCCCCCCGCAGTGGTGCCCGTGGCTCCCGCCGTACTCTGAGCCAGGAATTACGTATCCACACAAGCCAACCACAGACCTTACCTTGTGTGAACTCAGCTGTGGCGTTGATCGAATAAACAAGCCTATATACTAAGAGTTAGAGGACTCAACCCCCTCTGCTTTTGCTGTGGCTTCTAAGCTCCAGTTTAGAAAGCGCTGCGATGGAGTGAAGTGGGGAATTCCACTCGTTGTTCACCCATTTAGGTTAATAGAATAAAATAGAATTATTTATTGGCAAAGTGTGTTTGGGCGCACAAGGAATTTGTCTTTGGTGCATATGCGCTCAGTTTGCATAAAAAGACAAGATACATTCGTCAAGAATCATAAAGTACAACACTTAATGTCATAGCAGAAAGATAGAATCATTCTAAATATTTAGTAAGCCCAAGTGTACACATTGGTGACAATAGAATAGAATAGAATTCTTTATTGGCCAAGTGTGATTGGACACACAAGGAATTTGTCTTGGGTGCATATGCTCTCAGCGTACATAAAAAGACAAGATTCATCAAGAATCAAAGTACAACTCTTAATGGTAGTCATAGAGTACAAATGCCTTGAGGCCTGCCGTTTTCCTCGCTTGTGGTTCCGAAGGGCGATGGGGATGTATGGGAGGAACACTTGCAATCAAGGTTTACAAAATGCAATTGCGGGAGTTTAGGACGAGGCGTGAAGTGACAGATGAAAAGCTTTGCAGAAGCGAAACAAAGCAGCAGAAAGTTCCTACCGCTCGGTCCGCGCAACGCGTTTTCCTGGAAAAGGGGAGTGGCAGCTGTCATTACCGCTGTTCTCCCAGCCCCGGAGTACTTGCAGTGACGCGGGCTTGCCGGGTTTTGAGCATTGGATGGCGGGATGTCCAAAAACATTGCTTGTGCCGGCGTACCAGACTCCCGTCGGTTCTTTACTGAATACTTTGGTTTGCCCCGTCTTATTGCTGTTGGGCTTCATCGACCGTTCTTTGTGCAATCTTCCTGCGTAGCAAAGATAGCGTTGTGCTCACACTGTTGTAAGAAGTATAGCATCATTGCAGGTATCTAAAGTACCATAGGCTGCATCCAAGTAATCTAAACGCGGTGGAAATAATGTTTGCACCCTATTTACGGCCGCAAAGCCATCAGTGCCTGATGAAACCTGGAGTTGGACAAGAATGCAGTGGGATAACCAGGAAGAAAGGAAGCAGAACTTCACTTGCACTGCATGGAAATCGAATGGCTTTGTAAGATAAGTACAATATATATCTATAATGGACGTACAGTAATTTTATGCTTTGCAAAACTTCTGAAGTCCTGTAGAACCATCAAAATAAAATATTCTGTGTGTTTACCTTGACAGTAAGAGAAGAGGGAACATTTTATTCTGCTTATTCGGATGAATTGCCTCATCCGAATATGGTTAAAACCACAGAATGTAGAAGATAACTGAATATCAACGAAATACTCTTGCAATGTTCTTTTTCTCTTTGGAGGAAAGGGAGTAGCCCTTCCAAATTAGAATGATGGGAAATGGCCATTTCTCTATTGACGAGATGTACATTGCTTCTTATTAAGGAGTAGGTACAGGGCATTTAGTAGCCTAAGAACAAAAAAAGTTGCTTTCTACTATTTTCTTCCATTATACTTTGAGTTTTGGGGCTCAATTTGTGTATTCAGCATAGTTTTCTTATGCTATATACACATTTCCATCTCTTTAGCATGGATTCCTATCATGTCTGAAAATTTTAAAATAGGGGAGTTTAAGGTAGTTGTTACTAAAGATTGCCTTCTTTCTTCCTCAATATTTATTTCATCTAGAATTTTAGCTTGACTCTCCTACAGAGCATATTTGCTTATTATTGTTTTCATAAAGAATCTGATTTTGGTGGTTTAAATATTAAAATAGGCATTCTATGCATTATTAATTAAATTTATTCACAATCATTCAGGAATACAGAATTTAGTAGACCTTGCCAAATAAGAATTGCTCTTGGGATTTCAATCCTGAATCTAAGTGACAGTAATTGAAACCAGAGATCCAGAGCCAGCATATCTAAAGGGCAACAGGTTAGGAAAGACTATGCCAGAGTGTGACTTCAGCAATATATTTTGGTGTGGAAAAATCCCAGAAAGAAATATAGAAACAAGCAACTTTTGTGTAGCACAAAGTATTACAGAAAGATAACTCTTTGATTTTTTCCCCCACAGACTACCAGTGAAAGGCAGAATAAAGGATGGCAGTGAATAAATAGATATCTAATTGACTAAATTCCATGTAAATGAATCTGCATCATTCTCATCTTTGTTGTATCTAATGATTATATGCAGAGTTGTTGGAAACACACACACACACATGTATATGTATGTGTGTGTGTGTGTGTGTGTATATGTGTGTATGTATGTATGTGTGTGTATATGTATGTATGTGTATGTGTGTGTGTGTGTGTGTGTGTGTGTGTGTATTATATATATAAATATATAATACATAGTTGGACTCTGCATGATGCTTTTCCTTTTATAACAATGCCATTAGGGTATGGAAGCCAAGTCCTGGCCTGATTTGCAACATGAGTAGGATTTTAATCGTTTCTTCCTGTAATTTACAAAAAGCTTCTTTCCAAACAAGGCAGATTCAGAGGAAATCTATAAAAACCCTCCCCCTATATCCCCATCCAGGTTACTATAAAAGCATTGGTGATGATGTTTCTATTTGTTTTCATTTTGGTAATTTAGGTGAGGCAAAAAGGCAAAATATTAAACAAAATGTTTTTTAAAATAATATGGTTTGTTCCAAATAGAGAGTGATATGACATTGAGGCACCCTTTAGTATCCCAGTAACTTTACTCACAGAGGCACCAAATGACCTGTTTTTATAATTTGTGGTGCTCCTCAGATGTGGGTAGCCAGATATTATTTTTATGGAGTTCAAAAGCCTCTACTCAATTCATGGCCCTTCACACATAATTTGATATATGTAGTGCATTGTTACTCCAATGACGACAGAACAATCCATCCAAAGTTCAGTTATTTGTTTATACATAACAGACAGAATCTTGCCTGACTAAATGCTTTCTACTCTCACCCTACATATTATATGGTGGAAGATTCTAGGGAGTAGTATCTTTACTCTCTTCCTATGTCTCCTATCCAGCTCTGCACTCTGCTGCTTGCCTTTAGTTCCTTCTCTGCGGACATCATCTCTCACATGCACTAGCTTTAGGAACTATCCAGATCCTCACCCCACCCCCTGCCAAATATGTAAAACACAGTATGAGGGTCATACCATTATGCAATATTTGCATCTCTTTGTTTTTGGAGCTTATTGGAAGGTGGAGTGAAGGTATCATTCAGATTGCATTTTAAAGCCACACATGATTGCTGTGGCTTTTTTTGAAATAATTTTAACTTTATGATAAAAGTATATCTGCTCACTAAGTTCAAAGGTCCACATAAAAGTATGTTTATTGGATTGCAGCTTTAATAACTTGAAGGTTGAAGGAAAAATAAAACTTAGCTCATAGTGTGTTTTAGCATTTGTTGTCTTCCATGGAATGGGAATTTATATATGTACCCTTCCTGTCTCAATGTGAAATTCTTCCATTTGCTTTGGAAAGTAATGTGCATCATTCCTGGTTTATTTTCTGGGAGTTGAGTATCAGAAAGGATTCAGTTTGAAAAATGCTGCTGTAATGGCGTACAAATGAAAAGTCAATGCAAATCAAAATTAACAAGAAGAAGAAGAAGTAAGAGCAATTACAACTTGCAATAACCCTAGAAGAACTACTTATCTTTCCTTTGGCTCATTTTCTATTGACGTTTATTATACCATTAAACTTTATTGGAAAAGAGTAAAAATAGGTAGGATGAGTTTTTCCTACTTTGGTAAATCATCTGATAAATAAGCTTTACTGCAATCTTAGGCCTGGCAAAACATTAGAAATTTCACATAACTAATATTTCAGATGAATCTTATTGTATCAGAGGATAGATTTCCATATTAGATATTAGTAGCAATACAATTTATCGACATTTATACAATAATTTCACACAAATGTTTCAAGTATTATCTATATAGCATAAAAGAAATGAGCTTCTTTGTGGATATGGCACATGCTGTGATCTCAGAATCTTTCCTAAAATTGCCAATTCTTCTAATTTTAATGTGGCAGCATAAATTATGAGTGGTGTGTGTGTGTGTGTGAGTGTGTAATTTCGACTTCCAGGGAAAAAATAGTGAGCTGAGCCAGCAGAGCCAACATCCATGGCAGAAAGCACAGCTGGAGAGTCAATCATTTCCCCAAACCTCTCTCTGGATTAAGGAAAGGGCTTGGGATCGCCTAGGGTGCTCCTTACAGATTCTCTTTGTGATGAGATCAGAAAAAGAGCAGTATCCAATGGGTTTAAGAGCTTTGGGAGCTGGGAGAGTCAGATTTGTCCAAGCAGCAGTTTAAAGCCTTCAAAAGGACAATTTTTAAAAAATTAATTTCATGTCATTTATTTAAATTCTGTATCTAGGGGCAACTTTACTGTTGTCTTTTTTTTCAGTATATCAGCATGTGATTTTGGAAGGAGTCCCAATGACAGATGGTGAATGTTTGCTATTTTGTAACTGCAGCCCTTCTCTTGGTGTTCAGCTTTTATAAAAGTTTCTGTTCAGTAAATTCATGTCATGTCATCAGGCAATCCAGTGGGAAATCCATGAGTCAAGAATGCAAAACAAATTGTCTATTAAAATATTTAATAGTCATGTAGCATCTCCATACAAATTCATTACTATTCAATTGTTTTATGCCAATGTTGGGTATAAACTACAGCTCAATGCTTCTGTAAAAATTTTGAATACCGTATCATTCTTTTTGATTCCTAAAGCATGACTTTATTTATTTAAATAATTTTCCTACAAGTTTATAAAATAATTTTTAAAAAGAGATGAAAACTTTATGAACAGATATTGTTAATATTAATATCCTCTCTAGTTACAGATGACTAAAATAAGAAAAATAAAATCTTTCAGTCATTAGCCAGTTATTTTCATAATCAGGCTAATGATGCATAAGCTTAGGAATATTCTATATGTATTTCCTTCAAGCATAATGCTGAATCAATCATTCTGCAGGTAACTTAGTGTTCTGAGTTGAGAAAGCCGCCTTGAGAAGTATATTTCTTGAGAATTAATAGCATTCTTTGCGTTCAGCAAAATTAGTCGAGGATTGAAGGCCAAATACCATAAAGTGATGATCTGAATTTAACATTGAAACACTGGCAGACAAATTAATAATATACTTTCCTATTACATGTAGTCCTCAACATACAATCATTTGTTTAATGACCACTTTAATTTAAAATATAACTGAAGAAAGTGACTAATGACTGTTCTTGCACTTATGACTGTCACAGCATTGCTAAGGTCATGTGATCAAAATTTGGACACTTGGCAACAGGCATGTATTAACAATACTTGCATTGACCTGAGGTCACATGATCACCATTTGCAATCTTCCCAGGAGGCTTCCAACAAGCAAAATTAATGGGGGAAGCTGGATTCTCCTAATGACAGCATGATTTGTTTGCAATCATGGCAAAAAAAGGTTGTAAAATCGGGTGTGATGCACTTAACAATTGCATCTCTTAGCAACAGAAGTTCCAGTCTCAGTTATGGTCATAAGTCAAAGACAGCCGTTATATAGTATGACCTCAAATGGTCAGAAAGTTGTGAATGTCTTAACTTAAGCAGTACTATTTATTTTCTGGTGAATCTTTTATATTTTCTCTAGCTAAGACTGATAGTTACGATGCTATCAATAGTATATATCAGGTATAATGCACCTGATAACTTATGTAATAGTATGTTCCATTTTGTCTTCCAGGTTATAAAATATAAATCCTCATGCTTTTTTTTAGCCTACATGCCACTGAAAAAGGAAAACTTCTATGACCTTTTGTTTTATAACTTATGTATGATAATATAGCTTTAAATGTTCATACAGTGCAAATATTTTAATTATATTTCTTTTTCCTATTTAATGCTCAGTTCATACTACATCTGGGTTGTACAACTACGCTAATAATGGTAAATCTCTGAGGATTTTTACAATGAATGTTTCTTATAATTACAATATTATTGGTATTAGCATTAGTATGATTAGTACTTCACCCAGTCCTAACAGTGAACAATAGTTTTAATTTAAATGTTGTCTTTAAAATTTTGATAGATTGATACATAGGAAACAAACAATTCATTTTTTCTTAGCTGATTTACCTTTAATTAATACATCAGTTATATCACCTGGCAAACTAATACCCTAATCACCTATTGACCTCCAGGCATAGAGAGAGGTTATGTAGGAAATTATGCTTAAATCATTGACTATTTTTAGTATGACGTGGCATGAAAACATCTATGTGCATATAAAGTTTGCTACCAACAACTCTAATTTTCTATCCCATCTCCAATTTAAAGGGAAGTCAAACAAAGGTGTATCCTTGCCTCCCTATTTTTCACAACAGTAGGCATTATCCTCCAATATGACAACAATCTTTATCCAGCTTCCTCTTCACTGATGACGGCTTTGTTGAAGTCTCCATGTTCTAGGAAATATATTGCCATGTTGAAAGATTAGATTTATTATTTTCAATATTAAGGTTTCTTTAATTATTAAATGATGTGACATCTGACACTGCAGTTGGAAAATTAATATCATTCAATTTGAATAGACTAAGGGTTTTAAATTTGGGGGAATATATGTTCAATCTAATACTGTGGAGTCGTGGATGGTCTCTGAGCTTGATGTTGCTGGGAATGTGGTTTTCTCCTTGGTTATTCCTTGATTAGGGTATTGTTTTCTGCTTGATTACTTGCCTGGTGTTAATCTTTGCTTATTTGCTGGAGAGAATGTCATCTGGTCTTCTGTTTCCTTCTTAGCTTTTTTGTTCTCTATTTTTAATTGACTGTAAATGTGGTGTTTCTCTATGTGTCTGTTGATGCTGATTTGTCTGAATGCCAAGCTTCCAGGAACTAATAAAGGAGAATATTTGTAGCTCAGGGTTGAAGTGAGAAGTCCTTAGTGCTCTCTGAGCTTATTTAGCATTTGTATTTAGCTGGATCTAGGATGCCCACAATTTCCTAGTTGAAGCTATGGGTAAATCTGCCCATATGTTGTGAAATTAATTACCAACTCAGGCAAACAAGCAGTGAACAGCAGCCTAATCAAGGAACTATCTAGAAGAAAAAAGTAACTCCGCCAATACTGTTCAGGGAAAGCCAATGTATATAAACAGAGAGCAACCCCCACTCTCTTCTAGCACTGAAGATGTTACCTTGTCTGGTGACAAAATGTCTGCAATCAAACAACCAGGTTCGGAGGGCACTACAAACTCTACAGTTCAATCCCAAAGTCTGGTGACATACACCTTTAATAAATTGCTGTTATATTAGTCACCATTCTATAGTTCCAGCTAAAGCTTAATATTACTGATTTTAGCAATCAATTAACTTATTGTACCCGTCCTCTGTTGTATATTTGTGCTAGCAACAGTGTACATTGCATTAATAACATTCAGGTTTTAATGTCCAGCTCAAAGGACTCTTAATCTTTTGCTTTTTACAAAAGATTGCCTGGATGGCAGAGAAAGCAAACACTTACTTTATCTTAAAATTCATTGTCCCATTTACTGTTCCATTATCTGTTGTCATTAAAGAAAAGCAAATCATTCTAGGAAACAGCTCATTATTTTCACAAAGTGGCTATCAGTTATGCAAGCCTCATAAAAAGCAGGCATTTCTAGAGTTTAGGTAAAATTGATTATGGTGGCTTATTCTCCTAGATAATGCTCATGAAGTAAAGTGCTGTATCTTGGTAAGTTCATTACTACTATGTTCCTTCAGGATACCAAATGAGAATTTAAAAAATTATTAGTCAGTGACACCAAATCCATCTTCTGTGGCATTATTTTTGTACCTTTGGCCAGTTAGTGGCGGTTCCACCACAAAATCGCGGAGGACAAAATCGCGCTCGACGAAAGCGCGCATTTGACGTCATCACAGCGCGACGAAAACATTGCGCTGTGATCGAAAAATGTAAAAATAAAGCTAAAACCTTACCCTAACCCCCCCAAACCTAACCCTAAACCTAACCCTTAACCTAACCCTAAATCTAACCCTAAACCTAACCGTTAACGTAACGCTAAACCTAACGCTAACCCTTAACCTAACGCTAAACCTAACCCTAACCCTTAACCTAACCCTAACCCTAAACCTAAACCTAACCCTTACCTTTATGTGAATTGGCTTGCTTTAATTTTAATTTTATTTCAATTTTTAATTTTTTTCGTCGCGCTGTGATGATATCACATGCGCGCTTTCGTCGAGCGCGATTTTGTCCTCCGCGCTTTTGACGGGTCACGGTTAGTGGCTATATCAGAAGTTGTGAACTTAAGATGTTAGTGATGATAGTGGTAATTCCTTATTTGTCCCTACTATCTACTACTCAGCTGGCACTGGAATTTTGATTCAGTTATCATTTTCTCTAAAGCAAAAAAAGACATGATGAAGGACAGGAAGAGCCACTTTATCTATAGCTACCTTGTATTGTTTGTTTCCTAATATGTAGATGATGGGAGGCTGAAATCACTACATGGAGGTGTGAGGAATAGTGCTTCTCCATTCTGTCCTATATAATCTGCCCATGCAGTATCCTTCTATAGATAGACTGCCTTTTCCTGTGCAGGAAGGGAGAAGCCCCCATTTCTTTTCAATGGAGAATTGTATCATGATACAGATGAGCAGTTCGAAATCATGTAAAAATGCAAGTAGAAAAATAGGAGCCACCTTTGGTGGGAAGGTAACAGCGTTCCGTGCGCCTTTGGCATTTAGATATGCTGACCTTTAGATATGCTAGCCTCATGACCATGGAGACGTCTTCGGACAGTGCTGGCTCTTTGGCTTTGAAACAGAGATGAGCACCGCCCCCTAGAGTTGGAAACAACTACGCATATGTGCAAGGGGAACCTTTACCTTTACAGATGAGTTTAGGAAAAAGAATCCGCTTTCCTCCATCTCTGCCCCAAAAGTAGGCCTCTGTGGGGTAGGTAGGAGTTGGAAATATCGGTAGTTTTCATTGAGCAACTTCCCCCATTTAGCAACCATTCAGTTATAACACTGACAAAAAAGTAACTTTGCCACCAATCCTCACATTTACAATCTTTGCAAGCCTGTAAAGAAAGGAAAGGTGAAGTAAAATCACAAACACAACCATGATTCCAATTTGTTGTCTCATCATTTAATGACCAAATTGCAGATTCCAAATGTATTTGCTACACTAGGATTATATGAAGTTCCTGAACTCGATTGAGTTCCCAGTATTGGCCTACTGACTAATCCTTTCTAAAGAGCTATTGTAGTTGCTCTTTTAAACATTGTTTTATCTCTGTCATTCTTTTATTCGTTTGTTTATTTATTTTATCATTGTTTAGAAGGCTAAACACGCTTACATTGTACATTAATTCCATTATTGGGGTAATAGAATTTATATTTAGGCTTAAGATGTCAGCATTTATTTTTACTCCTTTCCATATAAAGTATTTAACTAGAATTTTTCATCACTATCATGTATTAATATTGAAAAGTTCAGTGTGAAAGAATGGAAATAAAATTAGCACTAAATCAGCTTTGTTTCCTATGTTTTCATATTCATTAATCCAATGATACTAACCTAGACAAACACACATGTAAACATAAATAGTATCTCTGCATACAGAGGGCCTGAAGTTCAGTTTTGCTGTTGTCAATTAAAATATTAAATGAAAATGCCATTCCTACATCCAGCCAGAGCAACAGTTCTGATTTAAATGGAGCAGCAGCAGAGGTGGGTTGCTGCCGGTTTGGACTGGATCGGCTGACCGGTAGTAGCGGTTGTGGGAGGCTCTGCCCACCCACCCGGATGCTTCTGTGTATGCAGAACCGGTAGTAAAAAATTAGCAACCCACCTCTGAGTAACAGGCTAAGGTCCTTTAAACCACTAAGGATTTATGCAGCCATCACTTAAATGATGCAAAGCTTACAAAGCCTGTATGTGTTGTTGTTTCAACATAATCATGATTGGACTAGTGCTAAAATGACTTATCCACTTTGCAGATGTGACTTGATGCCATTAGCCAGATGACAACTGTCAAAAGTTTTTAGCAAGCTAATATCAAGGCTTATCTAATATGACAATATAGATGAACAGCCCTCAATGTACCCTTAGTGCTTTACTACAGCTTCTGCAATTTAGAGCAACCACTATATTGGCAAAGCTCCTTCAAATAGTCTACTACTGAGCTCATTGGCTTCTTAAAAGATCTGGTATACCTGAGAGAAGTATCTTAAGGTTGGGTTGTGTGCATTGAGCTACCTTTGGACAAAGAATTGTTGCTGTTCAGTTGCTAAGTCATGTCCACCTCTTTGTGATCCCATGGACTGATAGCACACCAGGCCTCCATTCCTCCACTGTCTCCTGGAGTTTGCCCAAATTCCTATTCATTCTGTCCATGACCCTGTCTAATCATCTCATCCTCTACCATTCTCCTTTTGCAATTTTTCCCAACATCAGGGTCTTTTCCAGTGACTCGTCTCTTCTCATTATGTTGCCAAAGTATTTGAGTTTCTGGACAAAGAATATTTCTATACAAATAACTTTACAGCACTTTATCATTTAGATGCAATCAATATTTCATTTGCCATGGCCAACCTTTTTTTACTGAGCATGAACAAGTCATTCTTCTAGCTGAATATACGCAGGATCAAAATGCATGGTCTTCATATTTATTAAAATAGGGTTCCAAATGTCTTGCAGGATTAAACATCCTTTTAATAAAAAAACAGTTTACAGTCCACTAGGGCAATATGTAAAAGACATCTCTGCTCTCCAGGTGATGTTAACTATAAAAATGAGCAATCAGTGTTAGCTATCCATTGTGTATGTGTGTTTGTGTGAGAGTGAAAATTTGAATGTATAGAGGATTATTTTCAGTTTGTCTTATCAACAGCAGGCAGTCCTGCACTAATTTCCTTCCACTGATAGAAGACAGTCCTAAATGGTTTTATTCATTCTCAATATTTTCCAATACAACGTGGCTGTCATGTAAATGAGCTACAAGCTGTTAATTCTTCTGGCAAGTTTTCCATTGCCTTTATCTAAAAATGTAAGTGCAGCATGTGGAAGATATCGCATTTACGGTGTTTAACTGATTTTCTCCCTTTTTAAGTTTTATTTGCTTCTTTGATTTCTTGATCCAAACTATTATTCTAATTACGTTTTATACTAATGCAGGTTTTCCCCACATTTTCCAGTGCTTCTTTAAACATCAATTAAATTGCCGAAGTAAAAGAATGAGAAAACATTACTCTGTATCACAAAATGAAACAGTAACAAAACACTTAGCAATAATGAATGCTTGCTGTAGAAAATTACATGGAGTGCAATCATAATTTCTAACTAAATTATATATTTTGTTCTTCTCCACTGGCTATATTTCCATTAACTAAAAGAAATGCCACAGTACATTTTTATTTGTCAAGTTAGTAAATGGTGCCTTTGGCATCTTGGCGCCATTAAAAAAATATTTGTATCATTGTTTTTCAAAATAAGCCAAAAAATATATTTTTAAAAAAATTGTATTATTATTTTAGAGATGTAACCATTTGTTAATGCTACATATCTGCGAACATTGGAGATTCCTGTCAATAAATATACTATGGAGATATAACCATGGAGTTCCATGGAATGTAGATAACTCTGAATACATAGTGTGGCTTATAATTTCCAAACCACTTAAAATCAGAACTTTCAGATTGGATGATATCCATTATCAAACCATGAATAGAGTTGTCTATATTAGTTAAACAACCTTGGTAGGAAGAGTTAGGAAGACCAGAGCAGAGGACATGAGTATGAGTAAGCCAGAAATGTAAAAAAAAAAATGGTTGTTTCTATGATGAGCAAATGTGGCCAGTATGAAGTCAGTTTTTAAAAGCAATTTGGTTCTGTCACAGTCCTGGAAATTGAAGCTAAGTATATTAACATTAAAAAAAATAGACAGCCAGTGTGTAATTAAGGCACTAGGCTAGAAACTGGGAAACAGTGAGTTCTAGTCTGACCTTAGGCATGAAACCAGCTGGATGAACTTTGGCTAATAATTCTGGCCTAAGAAGACAATGGCAAACCACTTCTGAAATCTTACCAAGAAAACTTCAGGGACCTATCCAGTCACAAGGAATCAACTTTGACACAAAGACACCTTCTTAACTGGTTTATATACTTTAGTAAAAATATTAAAACTAATGTTTATTTTAATTGTAAGGCATATATTTCCTAGAAGAATTTGAAAGGGTGCCACTACAGAGAAGATCTTCAGTTCTGTAAACAAATAACATACTTTTCCAATTGGTAAGATGTCATCCAAAGTATTAATAAAACATAATTATTTCTAGAATTTTTCTTTCTTTCCCTCTGTGTATCTATTATTTTGCAATGTTTATATATAGCTTCAACTGAAACTGATTTGGGGCAGCTCAGAAACACTCATATAAATATAACTAAAAAGTATGAAATCTAAATCTTAAATAATAATACAATATGAAACACAGTGTCAAATGAAAGTAAGATACTTTAATTATCCTCCAGATTATAGGAGAGAGTAACTCACAGCATTCTTGTTTCCAAAGCCTTTTGGCAGAGAATTCTTTATAATTTATTTTACAAAAAAATGTGCAATAGAAGCAAAAGTATTAAGGATACTCAAGAATCTCAAACGTGAATTTGCAGAAAATGTCAAGAATTAATGATCTACATTCCATTGCTGAGCACAAGCAGCAATTCAGCACTCACCATAGCCTCACCTGAATTGCATGGTTTTTAAAGACAGAACTGAATATCTTACTTCTTTGATAATAAATATCTAAATTCCTGGATGATCTCACCCAGTGCTTCATACAAATTATTTCAGAAGGCCCTCAATATTTATGAAAATGAACTGCAGCTATGACTAAAATATACACAGTACTCATGGAGCCAGTTGGGCAAGTTTTTTTTTTTTTTAATAGTATCAAATCATCAGGGAGAACAGGATGCCACTCCCCTTGAATGTTTCTTATTCATCAGATATTATTCCTCACAATGACTAGGAATATTTCAGCATTAGAACCAATCTTAAACTGACTGAAATTTATCCCAAATTGCCTGGAAGCCTCTTGCCATAAGGGAGAAGATGGGTGAATTCTAATGTAGTGGTCACTGAAGAAAAAAGTTTAAAGTGCATTTAATATTATACCTTTGGAGAAATCACTACATGACTCAAAATATTGTGAAACACAAAAGTGTTCATAAAAGGGTGGGGTTGTAAAGATCTGGCAATTCTTTGAAGAAGAAAATGTATAAAGTTTAGGGTTTTTTATTGTAGAGAAAAACTAAAATGCAGATATAATAAAAGTAGGTATAAAGTATAATGTATGTCACATAATATTAGAACATATGAATTCAATGAACATAAATGATGGGAAATTCAGGGAGGTAAGTGAAATATTTTACTTAATGACATTGTAATGGCCATCAACTGGATTGTTTTAAAAAGGATTGATTAATTAATTAAATTAATTATTTTAAAAGGAAACATTTGTGGAAGATGTTTTAGTTTTCAGTAATGACAATCTCCAGCGTTAGAGCAATATGTTTCAAAGCAGGTTCTATTGCAAAAGTGTTGAATCTATTTCTAATAAAAAATCAAAGGATATTGTTCTGTCTTTTAAAAGCTCTGAGGTTCTGAGTTGCATAGAAGTTTCTATAGAAAACTAATTGCCTAGATCCTCCCATAGTTCAGTGTGGATCCTTTGTCAATAGAAAACTGTGGAAACTATAGAAAACTGGATATTGGATTTTGGTTTGAATCAGTCTTACTATGTTCTTATGGAATTGTAAATTATACGGTTGGAAGGGATCTTGAAGTTCTTTGCTTCCAACCCCCTGCCCAAGACAGTAGTCCTTATTCTATCCAGGACAAGTGGTTGTGCTAACTTTTCCTACAACCATGGGGCACCTACAACTTTAGGAGGCAAGACGTTCCAGTTACTAATTGTTTCACTGTCAGGACATTTCTCCAGGTTCCAGGTTGGATCTTCCTCTGACAAGCTTCCATCCATTGATTCTTGTCCTGCTCTTTGGTGCTTTGGAGAATAAATTGACCCCTCCTTTTCTTCTGAAACCCTATCAAGTAGTGGAAGCTAGCTATCATGTCACCCTTAAGTCTTCTCTTTGTTAGACTAAACATACCTAGTTGCTAGCCATTCATCATGCGGTTTAGCCTCCCGTTCCCTTGTCCCCTTTGTTGCTCTTCTCTACTCTTTCTAGTGCTTCAGGATATTTTTTGTATAGTGGTGACCAAAACTGGATGCAGTATTTCAAGTGTGATCTCATTGGTGCAGTATAAAGTAAAACTACCACTTATTGTGATTTTGGTGCTCATCGTCTTTTGATGCAACCTCAGACTGCATTAATGAAACAGTGGCTCAGTGGCTATGATGCTGAGCTTGTCGATCAGAAAGGTCGGCAGTTCAGCGGTTCGGATCCCTAGTGCCGCGTAATGGAGTGAGCTCCTGTTACTTGACCCAGCTTCTGCCAACCTATCAGTTTCAAAGTATGTAAAAATGCAAATAGAAAAATAGGAAACACCTTTAATGGGAAGGTAACAGTGTTCCATGTTGAATTATGCCAGCTACATGGCCATGGACACATCTTTGGACAGCGCTGGCTCTTCTGCTTCGAAATGGAGATGAGCGCCGTCCACTAGCGTCAGGAACAACTAGCACATATGTGGGAGGGGAACCTTTAAGACTGCATTGACTTTTGTGGCAGCACACTGCTGACTCATATTTAAGTGATGGTCCACTAGGACGCCTTGATCCCTCCCACAGGTCAATGGTGGATCCTTTGTCAATGGATACTTGCTAGGTTCCCACAATGACTGATGCATAAAGAATCGAGGATATTTTTTTTCCCTCCATCAGTTTGACTCATGATTTTTTTGGAGAGGAACATGGAAATTACTGCAGAAGTATCTTTACTGCAGTAATATAATGCAGAAGCATTTTGCCTTTTTTGTTATATGGAAAGCAGTTTTCAGCAAAATAACTGAATTTAGTGCATACTTTAAGAGGGTATAATCCATAAAATCAAATCAGAATAATAGATTGTATAATTCTCACAAATAGTAGTAGCATATCTTTTCATGTTTCATACTCGATCTTCATTGGGCTTTGTGGAAGGAGACAGTTCTATCCACTCTGGAATTGTTTTGATGTGTACTAGTCTTGCAAATCTTGGGATAATACAATATTTTTGTTTCTGACTATCACCAGTAAGTTGGCATGTATTACCTGTAGTGTCTGTTGGAAAGAATAACTCCTGTCTTGTATGCTTTTGTCAAACTTTAACTTTAACGTAAGAACTCAGAGTGATATTGTGGATAAAGTAGTTGAGTTGTGCGGCTACAGTCAACATTTATCATGTATATTTCAAATAAAATAGGAAAGAGTTTGTTTATTACCAATTCTGTGAGACAAAACTGGTGGAACGTAGTTTTGGAAGGTAAAGATAATGGTTTTGCTCTTCGAAATCCTCCGAATATTTCCAGTTTTTCTTAATTCATTGGTGAAAGTCTGGATTACTGATCTTTGATTTTTTATTTGAGAATCTCATCATAATAAGTGGGTAGTAAGATATATACCTTCTAGTTACTAGCTTTCCCCTCAGTTTTGTCAGTTTATTTCTGATAGTGCTTTATTGTTTTCTCTGACTCTCCTTATGTAGTGTCTGTTGCTCTGAATCAAATCTTCTCTTCCACATTCTCCATCATTTTTATCACTTTCTTCTCTAACCTGATTCCCACCACATAAACCAATGTTTCTTAACTATATCGGGTAGACGTCAACATTATTCTTTTTCCTGACTCATTACATTGAGCTTAATCTTTTCCCCTAAAATACAGAAATTTACTCCTCAGTGTATTTGACACTGTTGATGTCTTTGAAACAATCCCATATTATTCTTTTGATTCCTGCCTTGCAGTTGCCTTCCAAATGCTTGAGTCAAAACAATATGGTCCCTTGCAACTCACATTTGCTGATGCCTCAAGCTCCCATTTGCTAGGGTCCTGCCAACTGCTTAGTGGGTAAGATGTTAACTTAAGGCCTTAAGGGAATTACAGAATGACATCTAGAATTGTATTTCTTGTTAGGACAAATCTAGCAAGTTGTCAAAGCAAATTCTTGAGAACAGAAACTGAAAATCACTTGGAAGATTGGAAGAACAGAATATTTCTTTGCTGAAATTTTATATCTGACCATAAACAAAATGAAAAGGCTTGCAATTGTTTTAGGTCTCAGGATGGCAACCTAAATTTTGGCCCATTTTTTTACAGATTGGCTGCATAAAAATTCAAATTGCAATATTATTTTTCATCTCCATTTCTATAACTGTTCCCATATGAGCACAGAGGATGGAAGTGTACATTTAATATAGAAAAATTAAAATATACTGTAAGACTGACATTGGTTGACCAAATTTGAATTTTATATAGTACCTGCAGTATACAAACAGACATGCATGAATGGACCCACATTGCCCATTTGATTTCCCTAAATGTATACATTTGATATTATTGTAAGAATCTATGAGGTCAAATCTTAAAAGACGAGATCAGAAAGTTGCTTAGTACCTAAACCTGAAATGTCTACCAAGACTAAAGTTGACAGTATGAGACCTATACTCAGAATAGCATTATGGACCCTTGACGGTATCTTCAAAGGTTTCTTACCTTTCTTCCTCATTATGCTAAATGATAACATTTTGCTATATTTAAAAGTTTTAAAAACTTGTTTTGCTAGTAAATAACACAAGCCAATCCCTTTCTATTTTTCATAATGCCATGAAGATCAAGAATATTGGCAATTAGTAAATGAAGAAAATGGGCAAGACCTCTATAAACTATCATAATGTTGTTTCACTGCTGAAAGAAAAATAGGAAGATTTTTAGCATAAATTTAGTGCATTAGGAGAGATTTGATGAGGCAGCAGATCCTTCTGGAAAGGGAGAATAGCAATAGCATTTAGACTTACATATCGCTTCACAGTGCTTTACAACCCTCTCTAAGCGGTTTACAGAATCAGCATATTGCCCCCAATTATCTGGGTCCTCATTTTACTCACCTCAGAAGGGCGGAAAGCTGAGTCAACCTTGAGCCTGGTGAGATTCAAACTGCCAAATTGCGAGCAGCCAGCAGAAGTAGCCCGCAGTACTGCACTCTAACCACTGCGCCACCTCAGCTCTTTCTGAAGTGGTTTGGAAAATTTAGTGGTGAAAAAGTGGTAAAATATTTTAAGGTAGCTACATTTATTGGAACCTGAATGAAAGAGAAGAGCCAATCTGTAGTCACAATCAATTCAAAATTCCAAACGTGGCTGCAGATCATAAAATTAAAACTCTTGCTCTTGACTTATATCTCTATCCAAAGAAGGGTTCATTTGATATTCTTTCAATATCCTGACCTGTTATTACTAGTATTAAATTCTGTGAGGGGGAAAACATAGTTTGTTAATTAGAAAGTTTCTATAACTTTGTCAAGGCTTAAATTCCCATGAGGCTATGCAATAAATAAATAAATAAAATTAAGTAGACTAATACAAACATGCAAATTTGGTGTTGCTGTTTCTAAAATATATACACATATGCTTCCAGAAAAGTAATATTTTGCCATGTTTCACAGACTTTCTAATCTAAAAAGCCAAAATGAAAGTGAGGACAGTTCCCCCCATCTTGTAAAATAAACAGATGATAAGACATGACTTGATGGTTGACTAGAGAAAACCAGTGAAACCTACCAATTACAATTAAAGGAGAAGAGATTCATTACTATGGAACAATCCAATTTGACTACAGAAGAAGTAAAATTTGGTTGGGAACATTGTACTTAGAAATTACTTACAAGATTACCTGATATTACAATAATATAGAAGAACAATAGATTTTATAGGATAAAACAGAGAGGCTGATTTGAATGTAAATTAGGATTTTTTAAAAACAAATATAAATTACAAAATACCAGAATAAAAGAATAGTATGAAAAAAAGATGCCATGATTGGTTTACAAATGAAACCACCTTTAGTCTTAATAATTAAAGGGAATGTATATATAAAACAATAAATCAGAAGAGTGACTTGGAAAGTCTTCATATTTTGGATTTACAAAAGGGATGTATTAAACTACCATAATAAAACTTTTTGGGAGAGAAGAGAAAGATAAAATGATAAGAAGTCAACTTGTAGAACATTATTTAATAGGATTAAAGATCAAGAAAAGTAAACAGGAGGAGAAGTGGATTTATTTGATCAGGGTTAATATATATATTGAGGTTTCTGATACCTATTAAGGGAATTTCTTTTTAATTAGGATTGAATATGAGAAAGTAGTAAATTGGAATATAAAATTGATGTATTAGATTAAGGTTAGACTTTTGCTGATAAGAATTTAATGATGAGTTTTTATAATTTGATTTTTGATATGGTATGGGATATGGAAAATCACTGAAATATTAGAGAAGGTGTTGTTACTAAAATTATTCATACTTGTCTGGAGGGAGTGGGGAGTCATCTTTTATATATTTCTTTTCTTTTTCTTTTTTCTGTCTCTTTGCCGTTCTTTTCTCTTATTTACTTTTAATATTTTTCTTAGTTTGCATTTTTTATCATTATAAAAAAGATAAAAGGTGAGGACACCCCTATTTCTCTTATCCCTTTCATGACAGTCTAATGGGTGACATAAGCTGATCCCCTCTGCAGTATCTTCTAGTGCTGAGAGGATTTAGGATTGCTCAGATTCACAGCATTCCCAGAGCAATCCCTGTCTATCTTCTGTCATATTTCATTTCATATTTCAATTTCCAGATGTCAAAAACAAACAATCAGAAGAGGTGCCTGGACCTGGTTACAGATACTGTAACATAGTTGTCAGCCTTGTGAGGTAGTCCAGACAAGAAGTACTAACTCATAACTACTCATAACTACTAACTTTAACTTTACTGCAAGGTAATATTAACAAAGTCTTGCAAGTCTGAAAGTATATTTCTCCCCATTTTCCTTTACACTCCTTCAAGAAACTAGGAAATGTCCATTCTAAGTTGTTTGCCATCCAAATCATAGGTGCCTCTTATCTATTATCTGGTCTGATCTCATTCTTCCAATTTCCCAATATCATTCCCACGTAACATTATAGTATTTGTACAGGATAAATAGATATAATCTGTCCACTTTGTCTAGCTTACACACATAACCTTACTAAGTTAGTTTGAATTAATGGAATTTCTGAACTGGAGTGGGTGATGCTTTTATCTAGATAGGAGTTAGGAAGGAAAATGAGTCCCTGTGGATTTTACCCTGCTAGTCATTGCTGAGTGTAAGGAGTGGCGGTCATCTCTGTTTCAAGATTATGAGCCAGGATTGTCCAAAGACATTTGGCTTTGGTTTGTTTGCAGTCTCGCCAATAGTTCAGAATTTCCATCCTTTACTTGGTGGCGAAAATGGGAAAAGTTTTCTGATTTGTATATTGGTGTCACTATACTCCAAATTCTATATACATCTCCATCACTATCCTGAGAACCATAGTGTGGAATAGTTTCTCTTTTAACTTTAAGCTATTATAACACTATAATATGGGATCCTATTTCAGAAACTCATTCTAGAAGAGTACTGTGGTTGATAGTATCAAAAGTTTCCGAACCAATCCAGAATAATTTTTAAAAAGTCACACATTACTGTACAGTGAACACAATGGAACTGCATTTTCCATAGCTAGGGGAGGGCAGCCAAAGGTATTTCTGAGATTAAAGCTGAAAACTAAATTACTAGAAATAAATTACTGAAAAAGATTCTGTGCGTTTTCGGGTACAAAGCAGCATGATTTGGAGGACCAGTCAGGGAAATGTTGAATGTTGATTTTATTTATATGCCGCCCTTTTCCCCCGAAGGGGACTCAGGGCGGCTCACAACTCAACCAGGGAAGGGGGATACAAACAGAAAATTAAAATGACACAAAAACAATACATAATTTAAAATACACAACAGTCATACCAATTCAAGACGGGGGCAATAGTTCTTTAGGCCCAGGCCTGTCTGAACAGCCAGGTTTTAAGGGCTTTGCAGAAGGCCTGGAGGGTGGTGAGGGTTCGAATCTCCACGGGGAGTTCGTTCCAGAGGGTCGGAGAAGCCACAGAGAAGGCTCTCCTCCGGGTAGAGGAGGCCAGCGGATGGAATTTGGAGGAGGCCTAATCTGTGGGATCTAATCGGTCTAGTGGAGGTAATTGGCAGCAGGCGGTCTCTCAAGTACCCAGGTCCAATACCATGAAAGGGAAAGGGTCATTGGTTAAATATGAATCCACATGCACATGAAATTAATATAGTTGATGACAGTTTACAAATGATAATTGATCCAGGTGACATAAAATAATAATAGTTCATTCAGATGACATTAAAAAAATCAAATAAATATGAAAATGATGCATGTTATCACAATTTGCTGTATATAAATTACATACATTATTCTTACTGATTTAGAGGAACATAAAATTTTATCTGTTGCATATAAATTCTGCTGAATAGAAGTCCCATAAGTTAGGGTTTTACTGTACAAGATTATTCAGTTTGCATCCTAGATAGTTTAACCTGAGCTGTGTCTCCAAGAATCTGCTTGATTTTTTAAAACAAAATTCTTTCAGAACAGAAGAAAGTACAAAATGCATTTGAATTTGCAAATATAAGTATATTTGATGAAGCTTTTTTTCATAACTTTCCTTCACACTGATAGCTATCCTATCTAGGGATTAAGGCAATTGTAGTCCAAGTAATTTGGAAATTATACTTTGAGGGAAAGTCAAGCTGCATGATCTTTGATAATATGTTAGAATTTTAATGGGATTGGGAAGATTAGTATTTAAATATATCTTTCACCCACTGTGGTATATTTTCTGAAACAAACTATAGCATTAATGTTTTAGCTGCACTTATTTGTATATAAACTCAGGATAAAACAAGGACCACAGCAAAAAGAAATCCTTTGTATAGATACCTCTAAGGACCCTAAAAGGCTTGGTCACATTCATTTTTATTGCATATACATAATGGTCAGAACAATGCAAGGATCAGCAGCTGCAAGCGTCTTGAATTGAAAACGTAGACAATGGCAAAGTTTTTCCAGGTCCAAAGAACATATTGGGGTGGGGGGGAGAGGAGCTGATAACCGGCAAGAAAGAAAATAATATGTGGGGGTGGGGAAATGCTAGCCAACTTTGCAGCAGTAAGCACAAGGTTGCCATCTGAAACTTGTCAGCTTAAGAGTGGCCCACGCTACCCCATTCTTTTATACAACTGCAGCATTCAGCTGCTCCTCTCCCCCCCCCCTACATACACACCACACAAAATAATCCCACATGGCATGCTACAAAATTTCAATTTGTTTTTAAAGCCTTCTTCACTGTTATTATGCAACTGAGAGTGAAAAAGCAACTGGCCATTCTCATGGCACTATTTGCATTGGCTATTATTCTCCTAAATCCCCTTTAAACAGCTACATTGTCAACCCATAGGCTCCGTTTAGGGCGACAAAAACGTGCAGATTAATTCGATCAAAGGGATGGCCAAATACAAAATGCACTTTTCAAACTGCATCAGAGTAGATTCCTTTTACAGATCACTGCATAGCAAGAGGAATGTAGTACAAGCCAGGCTCAGATTGTAAGCTTTGGCAGGATAGAATTATGATTATTTTTTTGTCCAGTTATTCCTACCAAATATTTTTTGCCTGAACAGAAGTATAAATATTTGTCTGGCGGTGGTTTGTTGCCATTTTGTCCCTTATAAAAGTGGTTTTATTTAGCAACAATTGTGAGAAATCTGAAGGTTCTGTTTTTAGTGACAGGGACAGTGATGGGTTCTTACTGGTTTGGACTGGTTTGACCAATCTGGTATTGATTTGGCAGCCTGGGTTGCTGGAACCGGCAGCAACCCAGACCTGCAACACTCCCAAACCGTTTTTTCGTCTTGTTTTTTGCTTATGAGCATACGCAGAACAAATTTTATTGTACTGTCCATGTGCGCACAGCACACGTCAAGCGTACATGCGGGTGGGGCATGCCCACGAGCAAATTGGCAGTAGTGACTGCCGGAACACACTCCTGGACAAGGAGGTATGTCAGAGTAACTTGCTCAGACGTATAGCTCCAGTTCTTTGAAGAATGTAATATGTAAGATCCATGTTGTTTCCACCAAACTGGCTTCTGGCAGTGAATAATGAGTTCTTTTTATCATAGCTGCAGTTGGTAAATTTAAATGTTTGGGAAGTTATCTTGAGTTTGATCTTCTAATGAAAGCCATGTCTGATGTTAGAAGGACAGAAGATGCTACAATTAGACTTCAATTTTTACAATAGTCAGAGTAGCATGACTTCTCTCTGTTTCTGTCTCTCCATTAATTCATTTTTAATTCCTTCATCCTGAACTTGCTATCTATTTCCTTGTTCTAAGAAATTGAGATTATTAAAGGGCTAGACCTGTGGTGTGAACAATGCTAAATCATATCTGCATTTGGAAGTGCATTACAGTGGAAGACCTGGGTAGGCAATTCTGTCTGCCACGAACCTCCTCTTTTGGGAATGGCATGGAATAATGGCAAAGAGCCTTACAGCCCAGCTGGCAGGTGGTTCATCTGATACCTGCTAATGTTTCTGGTGGTCTTAGAGAAACACAGTGGGTTGGACTGATGAGTAAAACATGGCTTACAAGTTGGAAGTTATCCTTACCTTAAACCTTTTCTGGATGCACATTCAGAAAAGTTTATAGTTCCACTATAGAATTATAGTTGAAAATATTTATCTAGTATGACCACAGATAGCCCTACACAAGTTCAGAATGACTAATTGGAAGAAATACTTACATAATATTCAGGACGCATTTAAATTTGCAATCTTTTAATCATATCATTGTGTGGCAATTAAGTCATATATTAAAGGATTTACACTGCTGCCTTAATTACCATGGAAGCCAGTGGAAGTATGATGTTCCAAACTCAAGTGAAGTCAGCGGAAAGTTAATTTTTTTTTAATGGTCCATCACAAGCAAGAGGCTTATGAAAGCTGGCTTTCTGCCAATCTAAACCTAAATGATAGTATTACTTATCAAGCTTTTGTAGGATTAGAAGAATGATTTATACTGAAACTTTAAAAGTAATATATTCCAGAATTTCTTTAGCTGCCTTAATTATTTTCATGTTTTAAGCAGTGGTGAAATTCATTTTTTTTTCACTACCGGTTCTGTAGGCTTGGCTGTGGGCGTGGCAGGGGAAGGATACTGCAAAATCTCCATTCCCGCCCCACTCTGGGGCCAGCCAGAGGTAATATTTGCAGGTTCTCCAAACTACTCACATTTCTGCTACCGGTTCTCCAGAACCTGTCAGAACCTGCTTAATTTCACTCTTGGTTTTAAGATGGCAACATGCTTACTGCAACATTTGTACTCCCTTTTAACAGTCTTGCAACTAAATCCTTATTTTTTAGAAAGTTTTTGTCTTAATGTAAAATATCAGAATACTCTTTTCTCAAGAAATATGATGAAGCAGATTTAGGGGCTCCTACTGTGTTTCTTTTATGAAATCAAAAGCAACCCCCAAACCTAAAACATAGATTGATTTTTTTAAAATATTCCAATATTTTGCTATTGAATAGAAAGAGCTGGGGAGAAAAAAGGAGAGACTATCATTCAAACAAGCAGGATTCAGTGCAATTCTATAATCTCATATGAGCCCTCATTGTGAAATCTGTTTAATTGCTTCTGCATGCTTTGTCCCATTTACTTTGATATATTTTATAAAAGTAGTTGATAATAACTCGGATTTTTTTATTTGTATGCACAGGATTGGATTAAGAGCCAAGCTGAATACCCAGGAGAATTAAAAAGGGAGATAGAAATACTGTGTTTTGATACTTCTGTCTAGTTTCCTTAAGTGTGATTTATGAAGCTATGAAAATCATCCCAACCAAGACAGCTAATAGAATTACCTTATTAGGCAGATGAAAGGTACTTCAACAGCGGCTGAAGATGAACTATTATATTTTGAGAGTGAATTATGTTTGGGACACACATATATTTTTGTGCTCAAATTAACTAATATTTGTAATGACATATTCAGGCACCAGTGTATAGAAAGTTGACCCTTCTGGTATATCAGCTAAGTTGCCCTATACTCTTCCTACAATTGTACACTGCTTCTTCTACAGTCTTGAGGCAGTATTAGACTTCTGTGTCATTACATGTGTCTGTTGTTCAGAGACGGTTGTGTAGCTGTTGCCTTTGTACATCTGCGAACATTACTGAGCTATCTAGGGGACGCTCAAACGAGAACAAGAAGTTGGATCAACCAATCAGCCTGCAGGATATGTATCTCCACACAACGCATAGTTGAGATTTGGAAGATGTGCGCATGAACCTTTCTGCAACCATCTGCAATCTATGCTTACACATCAACCCCTTCATAGAGGTATGTGTTGACACCTATGTGCAGTTGCACACAAGTCTAAGTCAAGCTTGAAAAGGGGATATGGGTCTGTTTAATCTCTGCCACCATCTACTGCTTTACATTTTAAATTCCTTGGACACTGTTGTTTAAATACTGTATATGTATACACACTTCTTATTAGCTTCCTTGATATTCTATCATTAGCCGAGTGATCAGAATAAGTGGCCAGTTGAATTCCTTGCCAGAATAAGACTACAGATTTTAGGAGACGTCTCAAGAAGTTTGTTCAGTGGATTAAGGTTAAGCAGCTAAAATGCAGATTGAAAACAATGGGAAATAAAATGAAACTTTCATGGATCTTGCAGGTTTTTTTCACTTACATCTGCATTCCCTGCAGGAATACATAGTATGATCATTTTATCTGGAAATAAAATTGGGAGGGGATGTTGTTTCATAGATCAAAATACATTAATTGCCCATTGTAATGTTTTCATAAATATTTGTAAACATTTGGGTTATTTTTCTAAATATCTGGGAATAATTTGAAGAAATCTTTTTTTCACCTGATTATTTTTTAAAAGCTCAGATAATAACTAAAAAGGCAGTAGTCCTTGACTTATGGCTATCACTTAGCAACAAGGTGAAGTTATGATAGACCCCCAAAGGATACTTATGATTTGGTTCCGAAGTTCCCATGGGGGCAACCGTCCTCACACAGTCCCATGACCAAATTTACTACATCTGTTTGTTTGTTTGTTTGCCACTCATACACAGCCACAAGGCTGTTTGCTAAAACCCGGTGTTACTTCTGTTTCTTGGCAAAAATTCCCCATAGCAAGTATAGAGTTCACTTATCAACAATGGCGTTCATTTAATGACAACATATTCACTTATGACCATGGTGATTATCTTAACTGCCACAATAAAAGGTTGTAAAATTGGTCATGTGATGACTCACTTTATGACCATCACAACTTAATGACCATAATGGTCAGGCTCCATTAAGGTAATAAATTCAGGACTGCCTATAGATGATTAAAATTCCTGTTGAGTTTTTGAGAAATGAAATCTTATATAATGAGTATTATTTCAATATTTATATAATTATGTATAGTTATTCTTATATTATTGGTTTCAAAATATTTTAAATTGATTGATACTAAGAGTTTGCCTATGGGAAAGGCAAAATCCCAAAATATCTCCATCTAAATTATAGTTGTAATAAGAAGATGGAATGGGCTAAGTTTGCTGTCTTAAGGCTGTATCATTTCAATTCAATTTCTCAGTGAAACACAATTCACTTTAATGGATAAGCCAAGTGTAACCTTTTCTACTTTGCTATTATTTAAGGAATAAGGGTTAAAGAGCTTTTTATTTGAAGGATATTCTTAATTGGAATAACTAAATTATCAGGAAAGGTGCTAGCTATTAGGTTTTTTTTAGGTTTTATTGGGATTTATATGCCGCCCTTTTCCCTGAGGGGACTCAGGGCGGCTTACAACCACAGGGGAGGGGAAGTGCAAGGTCAACAAACACTTTGTGAACAAAAGAAAAATAATAAAACACAACTTTCATTCAGCAATCAAACACTCGGGCGGGTAATTGGAAGCCTATCCCCAGGCCTGCTGGGAGAGCCAGATCTTGAGGGCTGCGCGGAAGGTCTGGATCGTGGTGAGGGTGCGGATCTCCATGGGGAGCTCGTTCCATAGGGTCGGGGCAGCAACAGAAAAGGCTCTCCTCCGTGTGGTCGCCAGTCGACATTGACTGGCAGATGGGATTCGGAGGAGGCCCAGTCTGTGCGATCTGATTGGTCGATTTAGGGAGGTAATCGGCAGATTATTAATATTGTTAACTTGAAGGCATGAACGCAATTAGGAACATATTGTAGACACGCGCCTTTGGTGATAACATGGAAAAAGTTGCATTCTGTATATAGAATTGCACAACACTGCCACTTTGTGGTAACTGCAGTACATTTACAAGTATAGTTTGTGAACGTCAGGTGGTTTATTATTATATGAATAAGAAGTAGATGCTGCAATGTGGTATCTATCTAATTTTATTTGTTATACATTTTCTATCAATGTTGTTCCAGTTTTCAATAAAACGAGCTGTGATCATTTGCATGCTTGTTGGCAACCTTGTTTTCTTACCTACAAAAAATAATATCAGAAAGAATGAAATTCCTAAATTATGCCAAAATGATGCAGCTGTAAAAAAAAAAAAGGAATCAGCAAAGTCTAAATCCTTTTCTTAAAAATGTTGACAGAGAGGTTCGGTACAGTAGCATTCCATAGCCCCAGTCTTTGCTTGGACAAAACTACGAGATATTCTTGCATATCTTACTGTCACTTATCACTTGATGTTCATCCATTGTGTTCAAAGAGGACCTTGACATCTAACAGATTGTGGGCTGTCCACAATGTGTCCGCAGGTGGCTGGTAAGGCATATGCCAGAGGTGGGTTCCTACTGGTTTGGATCGGTTCGGCTGAACCGGTAGTGGTTTTCCAGCCTGGGTCACCGAAACTGGCAGTGACCCAGGCCTGCCACACCTTGGAACTGGTTCTCTGGTGGGGGCAGCATGTTTTTCCCCCTTTTTAAGGTTCTGCACATGCCCAGATCTATTGTTGGGCAATTGTGCATGTGTGCAGAGTGCATGTCTGGCGCGTGTAGGAATGCTCTGATTGTCCTAAGTGCAAGGACTGGTTGAAGGTCACTTTTTCAGTGTCATTGTAATTCACTAAACAGTTGCTAAATAAATAGTTGTAATTGACATTACCAGTATCTGGGTTTTATTTTGGGGATTTTTTTTATCTTCAACTTTTAATTTAGTAAATAAGTACTTTATTTGTGCCTAGAGTGAAATAGAATGTTTATTGGAAGAAATTTGGACCTTCAACCTCAAAATTACATAAAATATAGGAATTCTTTTGAATTTAACAAAGTGAATAATTTGTGGACCAGGGAAATAAAGTAGACAAAGTGTAGTTAGCTTTCAATAAGGCATTTGACAAAGTAGATCACAGGCTACTTCTTGGTACAAAAGAAAAATATGGGCTAGACAACATCACCACCAGATGGATTTGCAAGTGGCTGACCGTTTGCAGTCAATGTAGTCATCAATAAATGGAGAGAAGCATGGAGTACTTCAAGGGTATGTCTTAGGCAGAGTACTCTTTAACATCTTCATAAATGATTCAGATGGGCTAGCAGCAGAACTCATCAAATTTACAGATGACAAGCTGGGAAAATAGAAGACAGACTCAAGATACAGAAGAATCTTTACAGACTTCAAAACTGGGCCTTATCCAGCAAAATGCAATTCAGTGATGAGAAAAGTAAGGTCTTACACTTAGGCAAGAAAAACCAAATGCACAGGTACAGTATAGGTGGTACCTGACTTAGCAGTAGTAATTGTAAGAGGGATCTAGGTGTCTTAGTAGACCACTGTGTAATTATGAATTAGCAGTTTGCTGCTGCTGCCAAAAAATCCAATTTAATCCTAGGCTGCATACCATTTTATATTGTACTAGTAAGTTTATACTTGGGTGTACTGCCTCCATTTCTGGTCACCACAATATAGTTACCATCTACTTATCCTATGACTACTGAGTTTGTATTCTTTAGTGAGTTTTTTTGAGGTTTCTTGGAATCCCAAAGGTTCAGTGCATATTATATTAATGACATATTACTTTGTTAACATTATGGGAGAAGGAGAGCCATGTAGAGGGATGTCTTCAAGGAGTGTATCAAAAAATCCAAATGGCAACCAATATAAGCTCTGTTATTTTATATATTGAAAAACAAAAATATTGGGCTTAGTTACTGCATGATTGTGGCCATCATGACTTTTTTGGATGAGGACATCTTTCCCATGGAAATCTATGGTAGCCAAAAATAAAGGGGCTGTGGTAGGGTTGTGTTCAGAGATGGCATTCATCCAGTTCTGACAGGTTCTAGAGAACCGGTAACGTAAATTTTGAGTAGTTCAGAGAACCGGAAAATAGGCTTGCCCTACCCCTTCTGCCTCCCAACCTTCCAGCTGATCTTCCGTTGCCCTGAACAGGAGAATGGAGCTGGAAAGCAGGTTAGTGGGGCGGGGAGGGAATGGGGGTTTTGCAGTATCCTTCCCCTGCTACGCCCACAAAGCCATACCCACAGAACCGTGAGTAAAAAAAAATTGAATCCCACCACTGGTTGTGTTATCTTTTCAGGATAACAATTTTTATTCAGAGGCATATGCTTTTGTGAAACTACAGCATACTTCCTCATATGAATGCAGTTTCTAATTTAAAAGGGATATGATAAATATTAATGGAGCCATATTTGTTCCTTTTTAACAAAACACACTATTCTATATATGTGATTTTTTAAAATCTTTATTAATTAATATTATTTTTTTCTGAAATGAAAATAAAGCTAAATGGTCTAATTTATTGTTTTCTTCCTCTGAAAGATAGGAGTCAGGTGGCTTCTTTTCCTATTCTTAGAAATAGATATCAAGATGCTGCATATTTTTAACAAATCAGCAATCTAAAAATTGTAGTTCCTTTAAAAGTATTAAGGGAATACCATTTGGATATGGAATTAATTTTTAATCTGAAAATGGGTAGGAAGCAGCAATAACAATGATGGTTCTGAATTACCACTCAAGTAGTTCTTGATATGGGACATTTATTTTTAGATCCTTCTGCTAATACTGTAATCACATTGTCCAAATATTCCTTAATATTTCATCAAGAAGAGTACTCTTGGCTTGTTTTTTCTAACTTTTCATTTTTAGTTAGATCTATGAACTAAAGTTTTTCATTCAAGGGTAGAGTTTTTTTTCAACATCCTGTTGTTTAATTTTAATTAGGAAGGTACTGTCATTTTTAGAACTGTATCCATTCATTTTTATAATAGCTACACTGAGATAGATCTCTCTATTCAGTTTTAACATTAAGCTTTTGTTCTGGTCTTCAAGTATTGTACCATTTGCTTTCGAAATATCCATCCTTATTTTGTTCCAAGTAATTTTTACAAACAGGATGTCATAGAAGAGGCATGATCAAGTATGCTATTGCAGTACTTGGAATGATATCATCAATTGTAGGAATACAACTTCCTATTCATAATGAGCGTTTTCCTTGAAGGTTTTAACCTCATGCAAAAATTCAACTGTATAGCTTATGGGAACATCTTTAACATTTTGTTTGGCATAAGAGTTATTAATGTTCTTTTTAGGTTATATATCAAAAAGGTTATATTAAGAGGCAGTACTCTATCAAAAATACCCCTTTGTCAAAGGTATGAATGAAGGATGAATTTATCACTGCATTTGTTCTTCACATCACTGGAAAGTCTGAATTGACATATGAATTGCTGCTGGAGTTAGCTGGCCTACCGTCTTAATAGTACTTGGCCAGATGGCAGGCATAAGGTATCATGGTTATTTTCCATCCTTAGTTGTATCTTGTTATTTCTAATAATACTACTAACAGCATATTTTCAAATGTTTATTCACAGTGCACACTGTTCTAGTTGTTTTAATGGGACTTATTCCTAAAATTGAGTAGCAGCCTACATTTATTTATCTAAAATATTTATAAGGTCTCCCACTTGAGCAGGGGGTTGGACTAGAAGACCTCCAAGGTCCCTGTCAACTCTATTGTTCTGTTACTCCTATTCAGCTGTACTTCTGGGACAGTTCTGGGAAAGACATGTAAATAAAATATAAAAATTAAATACGTTCAGAAGCTTGGAGAGTTCCTAGTGCCAAAACCAGGAATAATGATATTCCTTCTAAATGGACATTTCTCAGGAAAGATTATCACAAGGGGAACACTACCATTGATAATTACTTTATTACAGGTAACAGGCCTACCTGGCTGAAGGTATCTGAATATAACATCAGTGTATAAAGAAGTTGACAAAATCAGATCCTAAGCCAAATTCAGTTTAAAATATAATTGCTAGTGCTTCAAAATTTGCTTTAAAATCAGTGAAAAGCCACTGAAGTCCTTTAAATACCATTTAATACTCCAGAGGGTATTGTTTGATTAGAAGTTTCCAACATTCAGTAGTGTCTATTATGCATACTGTATACTAGAGTAATCAGTCCTAAATATTACAAGAGCTCAGATAATTGTGACTAGATTATCTCACTCAGAGAAAGCAGGCAATATAGCAGGCTAAGTTAATGAATGGTGTTGTCTGATACAAATGAATTAACTCATCCCAGAAGTTTGATCCTTCAAGAGGATTGCAGTCATGATCATAAAAGGTTGAATACTCTTCTCCTTCCTTAATAATCACAGTATTTACTTCATCCTATAAATCTTCTTATTTGATTCCAATCTATTGCTACCAATCTGATAGAGAGCCAATTTGGTGTCGTGATTAAGGTACCAGGCTAGAAAACAGAAGGCCCTGGGTTCAAGTCTCTCCTTAGCCATGAAAGCCAGCTGTGTGATCATGGGCTAGTCATTATCAGTTCAAATCACCTCACAGGGTTGTTGTTGTTGTTGTTGTTGGAAAAATAGGATGAGGAAGGTGTGTTAGCCACGTTGAGTTATTCGTAAAAATAATAAAGGTGAAACACAAATAAATAAACTATTCCAGGCATTGTTCAATGTTATAATATAAGTAATAGTTAGGAAGGGACCCTTTTCTCAATGTAGGAAGCCTGTGCTGCATTCAGAAGAAACAATGTGTATTTCCACTTATGTAGATTTTAGCAAGGCTGGGAAAATAACTTTGCTAAAAAGAATATACAAAATAAATAGCTCATTTCCTTTCTCCTTCTCTTCTGGAGCAAGTTGCTCTGTTTTTAAAAAAATCATTCCATCTTTATATAAACAAACATGCTTTACTTACAGTTCAGATGTTCAGACAATGCAAGTGTTCACAAGGAAGTAGGAAAAACATTCTGTGACAAAAAGAAGAAAAAGTGAAGAAGAAGGTAGAAGGACACATTTAAGAGAATCTTAAAGAACAGTTCAGTGAGTCATTCCTGATTTTATGACCTCTTTTGCCTCCATATTTAAGCAAATAACTACAGTTGGTAAATGAATCACGGGGTTGTTAGGAGAATTTGGCTTTCCTAATTGAGTTTATCAGAAACTGGCTGAAAAGCAGGGGTGAAATGCTACTGGTTCGTACCAGTTCACCCGAACCAGTAGTAAAAAATACTACCGGTTCAGGTGAATTGGTATTTCTGACGATCAGCTGGGCGACAATCAGCTGTGACAAGCGATTTCCATTAGTTAGAAATGTTGGATTTCCTGCTTTCTAGCTAATCTAAATCATGTGGCACAGCAATTTCCCATCCCTGTTCTATTTACCTTTGCAGACTCGGAATGCTTCAAAATGTTCCTTTTTTAGCGCTGCACTGGCACGCCTCAAGCACATTTGTGTACACACTCAGTATCAGACTCACCGAACCGGTAGCAGACTTCAGAGGATGACACCGCTGCTGAGAAGGTCGTAATTGGCAATCACATGTGATGCTGCCTCCATTATAAATACATGCTGGTTGCCAAACACCCACACTTTGATCATTTGATTGTGGGGATTGTGATAGCTGCAAGTTTGAGGACTGGTCATAAGCCACTGTTTTTCACTGTCACTATAACTTCAAATGGTTGCTATGCAAATGAGTAAGTCAAAGACTACTTGTATTCGTTTTTAGTTAGCCTTTCCTCTGCATGTAGGATCATTTAGGCCAACATAAATTTCTAGCAAAGATTTTTCTACAATGCACAATATATTGAATACCATGAGATTGGTTACAAATGTTGAATATCCCATCAGATGAATTAGGGTGTCAGACAATACAATAATCCTGAGCAATGGGCCTCTGATCAGCTAAGGAGTAAATTTCCCACTAAAATAATTGGTTACTGTTCTGTTAAAGACAAAACTACCTAATATACATATCTTTACCTGGGGCTTAACATGAGGCAGTATAATAATGGCAATAGTATAAAATTTTATTTTATTTTTTCACATACAAAAGCAGGGCTGGTACAAATAAAAATGCAGTCTTGCTAAAATCACAGACAGAAAGTAATCTCCTAGAGACTACAAAAGATATAAGCCAGAGGTGGTATTCAGCAGGTTCTGACCAGTTCTGGAGAACCGGTAGTGGAAATTTTCAATAGTTTGGAGAACCGGTAAATACCACCTCTGACTGGCTGCACCCCCATCTATTCTCTGCCTCCTGAGTCCCACTAATTGGGAGGAAACAGAGATTTGGAGTATCCTTCCCCTGGAGTGGGGTGGGAATGGAGATTTTACAGTATCCTTCCCCTGCCATGCCCAACAAGCCACGCCCCAAAAGCTATGCCCATCAATCCACGCACACAGAACTGGTAGTAAAATTTTTTTGAATCCCATCACTGATATAAGTGTGGGTCAAATCACACGTTTGCATGGATCTGTTAATGATATTTACTTGTTCATTACTTATTTTGTATACCCTTGATATCAAAAGGATCCGAATGACTAACAACCAGTAACATCATTTTAAAAAACCTCAATAAAAATAGCATCATTGGGATGTTTTTGTGGAAGTCATAGGTTTCCCTATGTCTGATAGTGTTTAAAGTATGGCTTCCTAAATGGAAAAAAATGGGATCTTAACTGCTTTGCTGAAAGAGGGAGAAAAAAGTAAACTGGATCTCCATCGGAGGGAGGGAGAGGCAACCATGGGGACAGTGGAGTAAAATGCATGTTTCCTAGCTCCCGTGGGATGGCATTCCTGGATGGATGGAATATGGAGGAAATTGACCCCGTTCAATCTGATGGGTAGTTGGAAACAGTCAATTAGCTATAGGAAGAGACAGTGCAGATAACCAGATCCAGAGCCATCTGAAGCCTGAAAGTTCCAAATACATCATGAAGCCAACTAGCAGCCAGTGTAGTTCTTAAAGCAGTAGGATTATCTGGATATAACAAGTGAACAAATGGGCTGATTTGTACTAGCTTCTTAGTACAATAGTGTCCAGTAGCTTCTAAATTCAGTTGAGAGGCATCCTCATGAGTAGCACGTTGCAGCAATGTAGACTTGGACATGAGTGACTACACGCAGAATTTTCTAATACAGGAATGGCTACAAATGGCACACTTCCTTTGAAGCTGCCTTGCCCTTCCGTGAGATCTGGCAAGCCCTTGCCTCCTGCCTTCCAAGAGTCCTTGAAGAGTTGCTCTTCCTGCAAGCCTTGGGGTATCATAGTCTTTCAATAAATAAGGCAAGCTGTAGTTGTCAAAAGACCTTCTTGATCTTGGAGAGAAGTATTCATCATTTCCTCCCATTCCAGTCCTGAACCCAAAAGGCTCCTGGCAAATACTCAGAATTGCATCAGCCATACAATAACTGAGTTTGCACAAAGAAAATAAATCACTAGATATCACAAATAAAGATGGAATATGCAAAATTAAATAAAACATAAAATCCTAACATTTCTAATCAAAGTTGCTTACCTATCCTTTGAGCAAAATCAATTTCTCAAAAGTCAAGGGAAAGAGAGAAGGCCGGGGGGGGGGGGTGTCTGCTTTTGCTATTTCATAAGGTAAGCACCCTTTCTCAGGATTGCCCTGCTTGACACAAAGGATGATGTATTCCCTGTCTGGAAAATAGCTGTCAATCTCGTGATTGACAGATAGCATCACAACAGTGCATAAACAGCTTGGCTATCCAGAAACATGAGTCCTAGAAGTGGTTGAAAAAAGGATTATATTCCTGTTGACAACTTGGGTTCTTGGGCTCTCACTGGGTTTGTGGTTCTGACTAGCGTATTGAGGAATATCTTTGTCCAGCTTCAGTTGGTTTGTTAGTAATGGCCTTTTCTAAGTAGAATCCTTCATTAGGATAACTTATGCCCTAAATATCACACACTTGGACTTTTACAATGGGGCTGCCTTGGAAGGTAACTATAAAAATTAAAGAAAGAAAGAAAGAAATTAAATTAAAGAAAGATATAAAGAAAGGGATGTGGTGGCTCAGTGGCTAAGACGCTGAGCTTGTTGATCAGAAAGGTTAGGAGTTTGGCAGTTTGAATCTCTAGCGCCGCATAATGGAGTGACCATTACTTGTCCCAGTTTCTGCCAACCTAGCAGTTCAAATGGATGCAAAAATGCAAGTAGAAAAATAGGAACCACCTTTGGTGGGAAGGTAACAGTGTTCTGTGCCCCTTCGGCATTCAGTCATGCCAGCCACATGACCACAGAGACGTCTTCGGACAGTGCTGGTTCTTCAGCTTTGAAACAGAGATGACCACTGCCCACTAGAGTCGGGAACGACTAGCACATATGTGCAAGTGGAACCTCTGCCTTTACCTTATAAAAATTGCAGAAAGCAGCATTCAGACTTGGGCTAGAAAATCTCATATTGATAGAGTCATGCCCATCTTACAGTTGCAGCTGTGATAACACAGTTGATTTATGTGTTCATTATTGTGATTGAATGTGCATCTGGAGGAAGAGTGGATCTTCGCAGCATAGAGCTTTCTCCAAAAGTAGGCAGTACATTCTGCCAAATTAAGAAAATGTGCTGTCCTGAGCTGAAGAGAAGAGGGGGGCAGGGAAGAGGTTCATGGTGCTCACATCCCAAAATCTCTCAGGATATATCCAATAGTTTAGAAGCTTTGACCTGGCAAGTTTTGTCTATTATGTGTAAGAAAATAAAAGGATCAGACTCAATTGGATTTCACTTTGTCATCTTTAGTCTTGGCATGACAATTATTACTTACATGGAATTGTATAGCATGGTATTTCATCAGGGATTGTTTTCCTAAAAATATATCTCTCATTCAATCATACCAGCACTTTTCCATCCTTGATTAAATCAGAGTTTCTACTACTAACTTTTTCTTTTCTAATCAATCAGGCCTTTCTTAGAACTTCTAAAATTTGCAATCAACCAATAGCAACATGAACATTAACCATTTTGCTACTTCACCCTGAACTCTCCTTTTCTAATTAAATGTACCTTTTCTCGCTAAAACATGCAGTTTAGAACTTGATGATTAGATGTTCAATAATTTACTTTCTTTACTTCTAGTGTTGAAACCCATTTTTCTTCCTTTCAAATGACTATCAGACACTTCCAGGTGATACAGCTGTAAGCACAATCCTGAATGATGTTCTAAGGATGGTAACAAAACCACCAAATGATCAGAAGGGAAAGAGAAGATGGTTCTGTTATCTTCCAGAAACCTAACCTCAGATCTTGCTCGTTAATCGTAGAACTATCAAGACAAATCACATGGTTAAATTTTGACCATTCCCCTTGTAGAGTAATTATGTCATTTGATTTTACTTATTGTTTGCTTTTCTTTTGACTGATATTGATAATAACTCATTCCTAGCTTTCTCTCATACTCACTCTCAGATAAGGGAAGGTGATGATGTAGCTGCAATATCATTATGGGATGCCAAAGTCATAAAAGTGAATTGTGCTTGATGGCCATAATTCTTCTAACTTAGAAGATGGTGAGCATGAATCATTTCCCCTTCTCCTCAGGTTTATCAGGTACTTCCAGACTAGCTTCTTCATGTGATTGATCAAATTTGGCAGATTTTCTTCTAGTGCAGCCCTAGTATCCTCCTGTCCGAAGAGACAGCTCTAAAATAATTACCATTTAAGTTCCTAGATAATTTACAACAGAGTCTCCAGCATTACAAGACTAGCCAGCTTTTGTAAACTCTTCAAAAGCATTGGTTTCTGGTTGAAACTAAGAGCTCTGAGAACTTAAAACTGGTCCTGCACTGAGTGAAGCCAACTTCAATTGTGCTAGCCAGAAGCTCTTGCTTGCTATTTCCATTCCCAGCTAGTTGAAACTTGCCATGGGATTATCTTTGTTGCTGGATATCTGAGAATGCTGCGTGTCTCTTGTGCCTCTTGTTCAGCTAATCAATAGGAGAATGCAAAACACATTTTTTTTTCCTGAAGTTCACTTTGTCCTAGCTGTTGTTCCCAAAGCAACAATGATAAGAATCTACTTTTTTCCCCAGAAAAATCCTAGAAAAATCTAGAGGGTGATTTAAAGTGGAATGTAGAGGATGGTGTCCATTGGATCTGTGAGGCAACACCTGGAAAAATATGGCATACTTCACTTAATCCTTCAAGGAAAGATTGAAGGCAAACGAGGTCTGGGCAGAAGAACATCATGGCTTCAAAATCTAAGGAACTGGTTTGGATAAAACTCAGCAGCACTTTTTTGTGCGGCTGTTGATAAAAAATAGAATCATCAACAGGATTGCCAACGTCCGATGATGGATATGGCAAAAGAAGAAGTCCATAGATTTAGTTGAATACAAAAATATTTCTGTCATCCATATGAAGGAGGATCAAGAAGCAGTCAAACCATATTTTCTCTTAAGAAATCTTTGAACAGGTTATGTTAATTCATTCCTGAAAATTCCACCAGTGCCACCAGGGAATAAAGAGACAGCCCATAAACTCTGCACATGAGAGTTTCCAAATAAGGCAGTAATTTTAAGATGACCTATTGCCTCTCAGTTTAAGGCTCCTCCAGATTGGAGATTTTTCATCTTTAGTTGTAAATGGCAGGGTATTCTCCCAACAAACCAGATTGCAATTTGGTAATCTTTCTTAACTCTTGGCTTAAAGAGCCTTTGTATAATTTCAACTTGCATTCCAATTGTATCTATTCCTGGATGAGGAGGACCTTCTCACCATCATCCATATCTTAATCATCTCTTGCTTGGACTACTGTAATGCACTCTACATGGGACTGACCTCAAAGATCACTCCAAACCTGTTCAAAAACTGGCAGTTCAGGTGTTTATGGCTATCCTTCAATATGCCCATGTTACATTACTACTTCACAAGCTTCATTTGCTTTCAGTAGACTTCAAGATGCAATTTAAGATATTGGTTATTGTCTATAAAACCCTAGAAAACTAGGGCTGGACCATTACTCTGGTTATCCCACAAGAATTAGGATAGAATGGGCATGGTTCTTCTATCAAGCACTGCCATCTTATGGGATCCAGAAAGTGTGCATCTGTATCACGATCCTTGTCCTATAGAAGAACTTGTACTGTGAGATTTGGATTGCCATGACCCTGACCCAATTGGCCACTCTTAAAGCTCTGGAGACTTAGATATTCCATTAAGTATTGGACCAAAGTTGTGACAGTCTACCTCTGGGGCTTATAGTAGTATATTAATTGATGTCCTTATTGATAATTTGTTTTTGTGATTGTTTTAAATTTGTAAGTTACCCAAAGTGGTGAGTTGGAGAGATATAAGGTAGATAACCAATAAATAAATCTTGAACAATAAATAGAAAGCAGCAACAGCAAAAATGCAAATGGAATGTAGAACATTGAATGTTAAAACACCAATCCAACAGGGTTTTGCAGATTGCACAAATTAACAGCAGTAGCATAAGCTTGAAATTGAGTTGAAAGGAATGAAAGGATTGTATAGTGCTAAGTAACCATTTTCAAACTCCGGATTGATAAATCGGCATCTCCAAGTTTAAGTAGGATGCAAAAACAGAGTGTTCACTTTACAATCAAATATGGGCAAACAGGCTTAGATTCCAGATTGTGAAAAATGTGAAAAAATGAGGCCATAGACTGTATTTATGCTAAGAAAATGATTCATTCCAGCCATTTCAAATGGTATGAGAAAGGTTTCTTTCCATTTTAGAAATGGTAATAACTACACCAAAAATAGCACCTTCATTTTTAGTATAGTATATAGCTCATACGAGATCAAAGTGTCTTCATAACAGTGCAGTACATTTCAACTAAAGTGCTTTTCCATTCAGCCTGCTATCTTCCTTCATTATTTTCCAAAATGAAAAGGAATCTGTGTCTCAACCGCAGGTGCTCACTTCAATCTAATCTTTTCTCTTTTCAGGGGTGATAATTTTTTGCTGTTTTGCTCAGAGGCATTTGCTGCTCTTAAGGGACAAATGGCAAAAGGAGGCCTTCCATCTCATTTACCTTTGTGAGCAAGTTATAGTTGGAATACCTAGAGTGGGGGGAAGAAACACTCCTAGCTTCTGAGCCATAAACTTGCTCCATCCACTAGTTGAGATAGAAATTTTAAAAGCTTGCAAAATGGAGATTTTCTTTTGAAAATTTCATTTTGTGTAATACCTGTCTTTGAGAACTATCCTGGTTTAACTCTAATTCTAATTTAGGTATTCTTGTAAAATATCAATAAAGGAGAATATTTTCTTTTTCACTGATAAACTGGATTATTTAACACAGAAGAAGAAAACAACTCACTAGCTTTTCTGGACATCCTGATCAGCAGACATCGCAATGGCAAACTGGAAATACAAGTGTGTCAGAAAACCATCCACACCAACCAGGTGCTCTACTTCCAAAGCAACAAGCCAACCTCTACAAGAGAAGTTGTGTAAGAACTTTATTTAGAATAACACAAACCCACTACAACAACATTGAATATCCGAACAAGGAAACAGAGCATCTGTACAAGATCTTCCAAACCAATGGATAGCCACATAACTTTATCAAAAAGTGCCTGACCATTCAACCCAATGCAGCACAACTAACACAAGACCTAAAAAAAATAACACTGCCATATCAGATACCAATAACTACTACTACAACCACATGGAATCAGCATGGCACACAAGCCAACTAAAGCCCTTCAAAGCATCCTAAGTAAAGCAAAAGACCCAGCAGCCCCATAAGAAAAGAGAGAAGTCATCTACATCGTACATGGCTTATGTACACGTAATGGCTGCAGCATGTACTATGTAGGATAAACAGGCAGAAAACTGGCAGAACACATTCAACCTAGCAAGCAAAAGACATGATGAAAAGTCTTTAATTTCACAAGATATGGATAGACTTGATTATACTTTTAATTGAGAACCTGTGACTATCCTAGACCAAGCCAAGTCCAAAAATGCTAGGGAATTTCTAGAAGCCTGGCATTCTGTACAAATTAGTTATCAATAAACACATAGACATAACAAAATCTATATACAACACAAAAGAGACAATCAACAAGCCAAAAAGGGAACAAAAAGACCAAGTTACCTCCCCACTAGCAATCAGCACCCAAATGAACCTACATTAACTCCAAGATTAGCATCAGATTAACAGTCAAATAAACAAGGAACTCCCCAAAAGCCAACAATAAACAGCTCAACCAAAGAACCTCTAAGAACATTCCCATCAACACTGAGAGGGTAAGCCATTAGAATACAAACTGAGACCAAACCCACTTCTTACTAGACTGATGGCGTTACCTAGTTGCGTAATGAAACACCTGCAAGAAAATAACAGAGAGAGCACCAAGGACTCCTCTTGTGAAATAGTTTCTGGATTTACTGTTTTCCTCAAGAATTGTATATGTACGTATATGAGAAAATGCCTAGGTTACACATGCCAAATATACTTTAAATGTAAACTCTATCTCTTTAGTATATAGCAAATTCTTCCTTTGTAATAGTTTAATGTAGAGATAAGGAGAGGTTTCCTGACAGAATAATCAGTCAGTGGAACAACTTGCTTGCAGAAGTTGTGGATGCTCTTATCACCAGAGGTTTTTGGGAAGTGATTGGACAGCTGTTTGTCTGCAATGGTATGGGGTCCCCTGTTTGAGCAGGGGGTCGGACTAGAAGATCTCCAAGTCCTTCCAACTCTCTTATTCTGTATTCTGTAATTCTTGTAGAAAGAAAAGAATAGTAAAATAATAATAATAAAACTGTCCAACCTCTTAAATCAAATTTTACACAGCAAAGATTTGCCACATATATTCACAGTGTGAAGTACAATGTCTATTATGTGGCACTTATGAAATTATGGAACAGTTTAAGTCCAGTTAAGGAAAAGCAAGCAAAATTTATTTAATCTGCAGGAGGTAAAGCAAATCAAATTGCTTTATTATTAAAAGGTGTTAAAATAGGTGTCATGGTTGACTCACTATGCAGCCCTGCTCACAATCAGACAACAGTAAAAGGAGGGTGGAGGGAAAGCATTGGAATGTAAGTGCAGTATGGGTGGGAATTTGGGAATGCAAATTGCCGCCTGGAAGCGTGAGACAGGCCCAACTAAGAACATCTGAAGTAGACAGGCCATCTCCAAAATAAAGCAAGTGCAACTGATTGGTGGACAAGAGACAAAGGGAGGTCCATGGGGGAAAGGAAAATATTTCCTATACTGTTTGCTCACAAAAATATCACAACTGGCTTTTCTACTTCTATATCTATAATAAGAGAGAGAGAAGAAATAACCTTTATTTTCATTTTTTACTGTGAGCACACTGGTCCATATTAAAAATTAAATTCTGTTGCCTGCTCTCAAAAGAAAGTATACAGTGTATTCAGAAAGTATTCAGACTCCCTTCACTTTGGCCAATTTTGTTATGCTGCAGCCTGATTTTATAGTTGTTGAAATTATTTTTTCCCCAATCTATACTCATTGACAAAAGTGAAGGTAATCTGAATATTTTCTGAATGCACTGTATATCTACCCATACACATGCATAACACACACATACACGTTACATGTTATATACATACACACATGTATGTATATAACATCTAGCATGTGTATACCCATACATATATATAAGGTAAAGGTTCCCCTCAAACATATGTGCTAGTCGTTCCCGACTCTAGGGGGTGGTGCTCATCTCCGCTTCAAGAGCAGGTGCTGTCCGAAGATGTCTCCTTGGTCATGTAGCTGGCATGACTAAATGCCGAGGGCGTATGGACTGCTGTTACCTTCCCACCAAAGTGGTCCCTATTTTTCTACTTGTATTATTACGTGCTTTCAAACTGGCAGAAGTTGGGACAAATAACAGTAGCTCACTCCATTATGATTTGGACTGCCAAACTGCTGACCTTTCTGATCGACAAGCTCCATGTCTTAGCCACTGAGCCACCATGTCCCTTTACATATATATATATGTAAATATCCATATCTATCTATCTATCTATCTATCTATCTATCTATCTATCTATCAATCTATCAATCTATCTATCTATCTCCATATGGCTTTTCAATAAAATTATACTCTTGGAGAAAAAATGAGTTTCATTAGATGATTAATGCAGTGGGACAATTGACAATAGGATTACATTTCATTCCAAACAGATTAAAAATGCATTTTTCTTACCTGAAAGCATGTTGTCTGGAGACAAATCCAAGCCTTGATTCATGTAGTGGTTTAAAGTGATTACCGGCGTCTTAAGTTACTACCGAATGTATTTGTCCATCAATACAGCTGTTCCATTTGTGATGTTACATAGGAACTCCCATAACTACTCATGGTGGAGTATACTGGACCAGATAAAAGTTTCTAAATGGTCTTCAAGAGCAATCGATGTAGAATGAGTTGCAGTAGTCCAGCCATAAAGTGACAAGGATATCAAAGCAAAGTTGCCTGTTCAAAAAATGAGTGTAACTAGTACACAGGATGCAATTGTGTGAAGGTCTAGTGTTTGTATATCCTTGGGTCAAGGATACATAAACATTGGTTCAAGATCAGAGGGGTACTGATCAAGACCACATATTTTCTACAAGTTTCTCTTACTGTATTTAGAAACAAAGACAGTTTCCCACTTCCTAAATGATAGTAGCAATCTAAAATAAAAATCCCATATATTTTTATACCTACCTTTGTTCTCAAAAGGCTTCTAAGAAAGTAAATAATACATTGTGATGTATGCCTAATATATGTGCATGCCACTCAGTCCTTAATTCTACTCCTATTTGCCACTTTTAAGAAAAAGAAATGGTTGAGTTGACTGGAAGTTCTCCAGCTGAAAGACATGGGGGGAGGCTCTCAAGAGCCTCACATGAAGCCTGTCTGATAAACCATCTCCGAGATCATTTTTGGATCAGAACCCACCTGGAAGGGGGACGAAGAAGGGGCAGTGTCTCATCAGACCCAGGGGGAGGCAACAGGTCCCTCACAGGTCGGAGATTTGCTCTCTAAATTCGAGTAGGGCGGCAGCATGGCAACATGGCTGCACAAGAAGCTGGCTTCCAGGCAAAGCAACTGAACAGGAGTGTGAGGAAGAGATGAAATACCGGTAAGAAAATTCATCTAACCCACAGTAATAAATCAAAAATTGGAAAAAGCAAAGAATATTAAGAGCATAAATAATATGCTCAGATCGGGATTTTTGCAAAAAGAAAGAAAGAAAGAAAAGGAAAAGGAAGGGTTGAAATACTAGCCTCCTCTCCCCAAAAGCCATTTGTTTGAAACAATTCAGGCAGAAAGGGAGAAAGCAGTCAACTCACTCAAACACTAACTCTAAATTTGGTTTTGGACTTGAAAAGACTGTGCTTTTAAAGGAGTCTAGGAGTGTGAAGCTTTGCTTCTTCCGAGTATCTTTTAACTAACATATTTTAAGCAACCTTAATTAATGAGAGATGGAATGCAACAAGAGAGAAAGATCAAGAAAAAAGCACTATCTCCTCATTGGTAACTAATAACCTAATATTACCTGTGTGGTAAATTTTAATTAACCAACTGCCATAAATCAGAACTTGGAAAAGCAGGAGGTGAAGAAGAAATATACCCGAAATCAAGAACTGGGAAATACGAAGATTTTTTTTCCTTTTTTTCTGCAAAGATCAAGATGGCTCCAGCTTTTCTTCCGTTTTCACAGTAGTTGAATTAATTAAATTTAAGGTGGACCAGAACCTTGAAATAAGATTTGTATAACTAACTGCAATTTTGGAACTGAACATTAAGGAAGAACAAAAGACCAAGATGGCTCCCATCACTCTTCCCCCACAGTAGAGGTAGATAAATTTAAGGTGGACCAGAACTCTGAAATAAGAATTGTATAATTAACTGTAACTCTGGAACTAGACATTATGGAAAGCTGGGAATTTAAAGAATTACATGAAATTATAAAAAAATATGTATAAATCATTAAAATCAAACCTAAATAGAATTCTGAACTCAGAGAAGCAGGTATTTAAGGAAGAAGGGAAGGAAGAAGGAGAAAGAGATAATGAAGGGGTAGAAACAGTAGGAAATAAAAAGCAGACAAAAAACTCCATTGAGCTTGGCAGTGATATAGGGAAAATTGTAAAGGGGGGGATATGTCCCAACAAAAGGGAATAAAAAGAAGACAAAAGATGTTTGGGAGGTTGACAGTAGCATAAGGAAAATTGAAGCAGGAGGTTATGCCCCAACAAAGAGAAATATAAAAGATCTCTTTGATGGTGGCTTGGGGAAAATTGAAGAGAGTGGACGTATCAAAACAAAGAAAAGGGAGAAGGCAGGAACAGAGAAGTTGAAAAAAAAGACAGTAGAAAAAATCAGACAACTAGAAATTGTTATATGAGAAAATATAAAGCTAAGATAACGGGTTTATCCCTAAACATGACAATAAAATGGAGTTGTTAACTGATTGAATATGATAATGGAAAGATAATTACCGTAAATAAAAGGTTAAAATATATGGAATATGGACAAATACAAAATTGATATGGGGAGATTGTAAAGCAGAGGTTTGTGATTCACTTTTATACATGATAATTAAATTGAGTTGTTAATTGATTGAATATGACAATAGAAGGACAATTAAGCATGGGTTAAAACATGGACATATACAGAACTTTTAAGATGATGAACAAAGTAAGATGTGTACCGCTTGTTATTCTATATAGTAGATTAAGGGAATTGTAATGAACATTGAACAATAAGGATTGCCATTTATAGACTATTAAAGGTAATCTAATCCAAGATATGAAAAAAAATGGAGAGGAAACATGAAATATACTTTTAATGGGAAATTATTGAGATTTAAAAACAGAACCACAAAGTGGGGGCGAATAAGGATGTATATTTATATAAATATAATGATGTCATCCTTCTCTTCTCTATTTCCCCTTCCTCGCTCCTTCTCCTCTCTCCACTTTCCACTCCTGATTTTAATGTGTCATCCTGTAAGTTTTTAGACTTACCCCCTTGTTGCCAATTCCATATCCACCCCTTTCTTTCTTGTTAATACTATGTCCCATGAGAAGCACAAAAATTCTTTGCTTGCAAGCTCTTTATCAGCCAGTGAAACACGAAGCTTCAAGAAGAGAATTTGTTTAGCTTACTTTCCCTCTTCCAACTCCCACTCCACAATTCACACCATTGCAGGGATGTGTGACTAGTAGCCTCAAAGCTTGCGCTAGTGCTTGTCACGCCTCCTGACCCCAGTTTCTGTGTGCTGTGCAAGCAGGAGCTGTGAAGCTATTCAGAAGAATCCCTGAATTGGAGGCCTGCTCCATCTGGGTGGCAGCATCTCTATGAAGAGTCCAAGCTGAATTGTCTCTAGATGCTGTTGGCTTTCAAATCCACAGGAGCCAGGCTATCTTGCTAAGATTAAACCCGAGCCTGCTTCTCCCCTCCAGACCCTGAGCAGCATCTAGAGATAAATGCTTAGCCAGGATTTTTATAATGCTGAGAATCTCACTATTGCTAAGATTTTAATGCTTGGTGAAGGTTAGTACCCGAAGAACTGAAATATATTCATCAGTTTTAAAATGCATTACTTTATATAATATTTGATTAAATTAAATGACTGCACCACTTCAAAAACCTCGAAGTAACCCCTGTAATTTACTATTAACCCATGGGGTGGCAGTATAAGAGCAGGAATAGAATTTTTACTCCTTAAAAATTAATTTCCTACTCAATTCCATACACAGATTTGAGAGTTGAAATAGATCTATGTGGAAGATTTTAGTAAGGTCGTCATTTCAAATGTTTTGAAAAATTAGCATCTCTCATCATTTAATAAAAGTGTTTGTGTGTGTCTCCATGCATGTGTGAATTTTTCACAATTCTATCCCCTGACAGTTTTCTCACTTGATTCAACTTGTCAGGCCTTGCAGAAAGTTCACACTTCCAAAAGACATTTGTGCCCTAGAGTGAATAGAAATGAAAGGTGATTTGTTGTTGCATGAAGGAAGGGGGAAGCAAAATTCATATTAATCCAGTACTTTTATTAAAACCAGCAGAAATATCAAAAAAATAATTGCCTTGTTACACTTTACATGTTTTGACTGTGGTTTCAGCATTTTTCGAAGATGTACATTGAAAGTTAGGATTGATTCCTTGCTGTCCATCAAACACCTTATAGATCTTTTTTCTCCAAGTTTTAACTATGACTATAACTCTGTTATCAGCAATATATAGGATCAAGCCTCATCTATTATTTTACAGTTAGTGTTGTTATTCTACCAGCGACATAACCTTGATCCTAAATTTACAATAGCATAGATGTAAGGACTACCTGAGGGCAAAATGTACCATTATCAAAGTGTGCTTTAGTGGGTGTAACATAATAGGCAAAATAATGTTATAGAAAAGTGCTGAATTAAGTATTTATAAAGACAACACAATGTAAACTATTTCGGGTTTCACTAGGTCTAAAGTATGTAACAAAGAAAATTGATGCAAAAAAAGTATGAAATCCAAATTGATCGAAACTCAGTTTTGTGGTCTTCTTGGGGGCAGATATGGGTAAAATATATTGGGACCATCAAATAGTGGATTGTTTTAAACAATGTCAGCAGTGAGTGAAGAAATTTGATTATGAATCAATAAAATCTGAAATAGTAGACAACCCTAGTATAAGCAAAGGTGAAAAAGGTAAGTTCTGACATTACTGGAATATTGAAACAAATAAGGAATGTAATGCCTTGGTCACATAGTTGTGATTGTTAATAGTGTTAAAAATTTGATCAACCTGGAAATGTCATAAAACACATGGCTTGTGTTGGTTGTGATGTATTGGGTTGAGTGGTCAGGCCCTTTTTTGATAAAGTTGTGTGAATATCCATTTGGTTGGAAGAAAGTTGTATATGCTCTGTTTTCTGCTGTTGCAGTGAGTTTGTGGACATCTAAATAAAGTTCTTATACAGCTTCTCTTGTGAGAGGTTGGGTTGTTGCTTTGATAGTGAAGCGGATGTCCAGGAAGAGTAGTGAGTTGTTGTTTTGGGATGTTGGCTCAGTTCTTGTCTTCCTATCAGTTGTGTTTATTGAGCATCCACAAAAAGAAAGTACAAAGGGCATTTGGGGAGGGGGTACTAAAAAATTTTCTCTAGTGGGTTATGGAATTGTAAAGAAGAAGATAGGGTTAAGATACAGAAGGATCTTGACAAACTTGAACATTGGGCACTATCTAATAAAATGAAATTCAATGGTGAAAAGAGTAAGGTTCTACTTTTAGGCAAGAAAAACAAAATGCACAGGTACAGTATAGGTGGTACCTTGCTCAATATTAGTAACTGTGAGAGGGATCTTGGAGTCCTAGTGGACAACCATTTAAATATGAGCCAGCAGTGTGCAGCAGCTGCCAAAAAAGCCAACACAGTTCTAGGCTACATAAACAGAGGGATAGAATCAAGATCACGTGAAGTGTTAATACCACTTTATAATGTCTTGGTAAGGCCACACTTGGAATACTGCATCCAGTTTTGGTCACCACGGTGTAGAAAAGATGTTGAGATTCTGGAAAGAGCACAGAGAAGATCAACAAAGATGATTAGGGGATTGAAAGCTAAAACGCATGAAGAATGGTTGCAGGAACTGGGTATGTCTAGTTTAATGAAAAGAAGGACTAGGGGAGACATGATAGCAGTGTTCCAATATCTCAGGGGTTGCCACAAAGAAGAGGGAGTCAAACTATTCTCAAAGGCACCTGAGTGTAGAACAAGAAGCAATGGGTGTCAAATGAGAATTGTGGGATGTTTATAGTAAGATATATAAAGATTTTTGATTTAAAATATATAATGTGATATGAACTATAAGTAATGACTGTGGAAGAGATGCACGAAAGTTATTTGTAACCAATCGACACACTTCTACAATATGTAATGAAATATGATTTTCTTTTGTGTGTTGTGTTTGTCTGTTTAACCAAAAATTAAAAAAAATCTTTTAAAAAAAGAAGCAATGGGTGGAAACTAATCAAGGAGATAAGCAACAGAACTAAGGAGAAATTCCCTGACAGTTAGAACAATTAATCAATGGAACAACTTACCCCAGAAATTGTGAATGCTCCAACACTGGAAGTTTTTAAGAAGATGTTGGATATCCATGTGTCTGAAGAGGTGTATGGTTTCCTGCCTAGGCAGGGGATTGGACTAGAAGACCTCTAAGGTCCATTCCAAGTCTGCTATTGTATTTGAATTTGTATGAGACATAGAACAGGATATTCACAATGGGAAAATCCCCTTTCCTCTAAAGAGTGGCTGTATTGGATCAAAATATCTTCTGTGTGTGATAGTATGTCTGTTCTAAAGACAACCATGGTCATGATATGGACAAAGGTGCAGTTTTCCTAACTGGACAACACACTTGGGATTCATGATTAAGTTTTATGTACTATATTCTTGAAATGTATCAGCAGGTGGGCCTATTTCCAAGATATATAATACCAAGAATAAGAATGTGCTAGCATTGGTTTGCAACCATTACTCATCCCATGATGATGTGATTAGTTTCCAAAATGTGAACTTTTCACATTTCCAGCTTCAAGTTACATTTGTGTTTCAAAATGTAGGTTACCCTGGTTACTTGTTACCATGCTTATTTTCTTGGGAAATCCAAATGAAAGAATGAATGCTGAACAGTAATTCAGTTAAACCCTTTTTGCTGTTCTATCATCAAGTAAGTTAGAAATTTCTTTTTAATAACTTTTGAAATGACGTCCGCCTTCTCACCCCAGTGGAATACAGTTAACTGTGAGCTGGATGACATTATAACATTCTCAACCTCAGAGTCATTTTGGAAGGACAGGTTACAAAACCTTGGTTGTGCTTCCTTTCTAAAAGGTGGCATTAGATAGCATTTAGCTTCTCCAAATGAAATTTAATATTTATTCATTACACTCCATGTCTTCAGGATTTGCTAGACAACAATATGATGAGTAATAAATAAACATCATCAAATAAACAGTACCTGTTGGAAGAAATATCCATCTGGTTCACTTCAAGCTAGAAGAAAGGCAGTGAAGGCAAAATGGAGGCTGGAGGCTGATTGGAAAGATATCATTTATTGATAAAGCAGAACCATCAGGCATTCTGGGCAGCTGACCACATGGAGTTGAGAGTGGGGAGCGTTTATACCTTCTTTTGGGCTTTGCACTGGAACTTCCTGTTCCTATGCAAGAATGTGTATTCTATTGGCTATTATCAGACTTCCATGGTGCCATGTAGGGGTTATATAGGGGTCATAGCTGGCTCTGTAGTTGTCTGAGCTCCCAGGGTTGGTTGAAGTTTGGACTCCTGACGCAATGAAGGGGCGATAGGCAATTCCTATTGTGGCTGAGGGCTGATTCTATCTTTGTTCACACCTTGCTGCAGGGAATTTTTGCTTATGAATAGAACTACCTAGATACTTGGCTTCTTTCAATAAGCTCTTTATCTCTTAAGTGCTGATATCTGCTGAGGGCTATTAAGAATGGTGGGGGCTGCTTTTAAAAAAAACATGACTGCAGGGAAATATAATATTCTTCCTTTTTAAATATTTCTCAAAGTATTTCATTCTTCTAGAAGAGGGCTGGGTGCTAACTTTCTACATACCTATAGGAAAAAATCATTTATATGTATAGAAAGGGTATAAATAATAACACTGATAGTAATACCCTTCTGGACCAACTTCAGGTGTTGAAGGTAAATAGCACTGTGTTGCCTGATTCTTCTCCTTTTTCTTGGGTCAATTCCAGTTGGTGTTGATTGGGAGGAGAGATCTACCCTGCACTTCTAATTTGTGAGGTGCCTCAAATTTCAGTTCTGTCTCCTCTCCTGTGCCCCATTTACTAGCTACATTGAGGCTGCTGGGTGAGGTGATCTGACAGTTTGGGGTGAGATATCTTCAGTATCCTGATTATAGAATAGAATACAGAAACAGAGTTGGAAGGGACCTTGAATGTCTTCTAGTCCAACCCCCTGCTTAGGCAGGAAACCCTACACCTCTTCAGATAAATGGCTATCTAACATCTTCTTAAAAACTTCCAGTGTTGGAGCATTCACAACTTCTGGGACAAGTTGTTCCATTGATTAATTGTTCTAACTGTTAGGAAATTTCTCCTTAGTTCTAAGTTGCTTATCTCCTTGATTAGTTTCCACCCATTGCTTCTTCTCCTACCCTCAGGTGCCTTGGAGACTAGTTTGACTCCCTCTTCTTTGTGGCAGCCACTGAGATATCAGAACACTGCTATCATGTCTCCCCTAGTCCTTCTTTTCATTAAACTAGATATATCCAGTATATCAATATTATACCCAACTTCTGCAAGAGCAGGTGGTAGCTATAACCAGGAAGGCCTTTCTATAACTTTGCATTGTGCACCAATTGCACCAATTTCTTGACTCTCTCTCATAGTCCCTCTTACCTTGAGACCTGTCATCTGGATTACTGCAACAAAACACTCTACGTGGGACTACCTTGAAGAGCATTCAGAAATTTGAGCCAGTATGGAATGTGATTGCATGAGTAGTAAAGAATAAGAAATATTTGATACATGTAATGCATATAATAACATTGATACATGAGTTGCATTGCTTGCTAGTGTGCTTCTGGATGCAATTCATCTAAATGTGATCAATTATCATCTTTAAAGTTCTTCATGGCTTGAGGCTCTAAGGCAGGGCTGTCAAACTCACGGCCTGTAGGCCGGATGCGTCACACACTGGCCACACCCACACCTGGATTAGTGAAGGGGAAAATGTCATATGATGCCACCGTGACAAAGTGAGTTAGTCACCCCTGCTGTAGGGGATCATGTTCTCCCACTCCTTCCAACCTGTTCAATTTGGTCTAGCAGGTTGGGCATGTTGCAGGTCCCATCAGTCAAGGAATGTCAGTTGGTGGAGACCAGGAGGCTCCAAATCCCACCCCTGGTTGGCCCTGCCCATCACACCCTACTGTTGTCACCGCACCACACCCCTCCCAGGAGTCTCCAAGCGGTCCATTTTGGATGTGATGTAAGTGCAGGGCCCATGCGGAGGCTCAGGAAAGGGGGAAAAAAGGGCTCCCAAAAGCCTCCGGAGCCCAGGGGAGACAGTTTTCACCCTCCCAGAGGCTTGAGGAAAGGCGAAAATGCCTCCCTTCCCCTGCCGTGGTGCAGGAGGTCGACTAGGTTTTGGTCACGCCCACTGTGGTCACGCCCACCCAGCAATTGAGCAGAGAACTCATTGCTGAAATTTTTGAAGCCCACCCTTGGAGCCTTCCCTCTGGAACATTCATCTTTCAGACTTTAGGTTAAGATTACCGTGACCCTGTATAGATATAAAAATGTAAGAACAGCTCTACAAAACAGACCCTTGTCTTGTCCAGCATTCTGTCTTCATCATGATCCCCCAATGCCCATGGGAAGCCAAGGTAACTAAGCCCATCCTTTGCAATCTGTTTCCAGTGACTACTATACAGAGGCATGATACCATTGATCTAGAGCCATGATGATGATGATGATGATGAAGAAGAAGATTGATTTGTCCTTATACATAGAACAGAGTAGGACATAGTTTCACTGTAAATTCTTTGGAGGACGCTTGTAATATATAAAAATACAATTATAGGATTGGAAGTTACAATGTGAAGAAAGTAAGTAATATTTTAGGTTGACAGTGAAATGAGTATAATTGTAGATAAGTACTTTTTTGAAAGAAAAGGAAAGTGATGCTCCTTTGGAGAAGAACTGGAATTGATTACTTTTACTTTAATATATCATTAGTGTCATTTATGGGAGTTATTCTGAATAAAGTTTCTTAGAACAGGTAGCATAAACAGGCAATAAACAGATATTTATCTAAGGTTTTTATTCATGCAGGCATGATGTGTATATTCTAAAAGCTTCCAAAGATCTGGAAATTCTTTTAACAAACAATATATACTTTTTCCTATTCTGTTATTATTAACCTGGGTCTTTTCCATGCCTTCCTCCATAAAACATACTTTGTTCAGTAGAGATTAGCAATTTTTTGTTGCCTTTTGTTACTATGTGAACATTCTCTGAATCGCTTGCAAATACATCGCAACACGAGGCTACTGATGGGTAGGAAAAGCAAGCTAGTGTGTCCTTGAGTAGACCTTTTTCTTTATTAGATCTGGTTTGGTTTCAGGGAAGAAAACCCTGCAACAATAAGTCATTTGGGAAATGAAGCTCAAAGTTCCTTGAATAGTCAAATCCATATTGCATGTGACTGAAGCCTAAGGCCTGGAAACCAGAGAACATTCAGGCAGCTTCAGGATTAGTTGTGATGCATGCTCAGTGGCAGAACTATCAGATCACAGCTTGCAGAGAGTCAGCCTTTCCCCCTGAAACTATTTTAATGGGGGAGAGAAAGTTCAATGGAAGTATTTTTTTTCTTAGGCTTCATACCCAAAGGTGAAGATATATCAGCACTGAGAAACAAAGGAATCAGGATGTGAAATGTTCATGATCTTTCTAACCAAGGAAATATTATATACAGCTTGCTAGGAAGCACTCCTATATTTGAAATCTGCTCTTACTGGCTGCATTTTTACATCAAAGAAGTTGATTTTGCTTTTAACATGATTTGCCAAATAAGCCAGAAGTAAACTGTAGTTAGTCTTTTATATGAGAAACGTATTTTATTTCCCATTTGGTTTGCCGCCTCCTTTTGAGCATCCTTGCTTTGCAATTTTATGGATTAGTTAGAGCAGGGGTGTGAAACTTGCTGCCCGCGGGCCGGATGCATCACGTGCTGGCCACCCCCACCCATGTTTTAGTGAAGAGGAGGAAGTCGCGATACATCACATGATGACATGATGGCGCGAGTTTGACAGCCTTGAGTTAGAAGCTTTTTACGATAAAATCTAACCAGGAATAAGGCTGAAAATCTAGATAAGCTATGAGGTCTGCCAGGCAAAACCATTGTCTGAATAATGAAATGAAATGGACCTCAACACTGATCACATAAATAGTTTCACTAGGAATTTGCAATTGCAGACACTATAAATCTGCACCAGTGAAAATCTCTCTGGGCTGGAGAATGTTTCAGAGTGCTAAAGAATCATTGTCTTGTGCTTGACTGCCTATGCTCTTTTTAGTGCAGAATACTGACTTGCCCTATTCTACAGTGGTCCAATTAGAAACATGAAATGACCAAGCATGCAAGGTATCATCATCATCTAATAAATGATAACTTTTAAGTATTTGTGCTGTACATTTGGCTGCAGGGATATAATAATAGATTTTGTGGTGAGATACTGGCTTGAATGTATTCATTTGGCATCATCAAAATAACTTGAAATTTAATACAGGCAAATAAATGCAGTAGAAGTCATACATTTAGCATAGTTGGATCAGATGAAGCACTTATCTTGTTAACCATAAGCAGACACTTCCTTGTTCCCAGCTCCTGGGATTTGTTTGTAGCATTGTACTGGCATGATGTCGTGAAGAAGTCTGAACGCTGAACCCGGATTTGAGAAAGCAACACAAGTGTATCAACATATCAACAGAATTGCAGCAAGACGCTTGCATTTTACTCTTTTGTTTTTATGGTGAGGGGAGAAAGATGTGTGTTTAGACATAAAGCTGAGGAACAAGATAGTTACACTCCATTAATGAACAGCAGGTGAGTTCAGTAGTTAAAGGGTTATAGCTTAAATGTCGTTTTGCCAAGGAAACTGGTCCTTTCTTCAAGTCTTGCTTATGGCTAACAAGATACAGGTAATCCTTGAGTTACAAATGTAATGGAACCTGCCAATTACATTCCTAACCCGAGGATTCGTTCGAGTGAATCATGTAAATCGAACTTGATCACTCCCTGCTTTCACCCACGCGTTCACTAATTGAATGTGTGGCTCATTAAGTACACTTGAGGTGTCTCAGGGTGTGGAAGGCCATTGGGGGGGGTGTAGTGATGGAAACCTCCTTAAGGAAACCACCCAAGGCCTCCCTGGATCCACTGAGATGCCACATGCTCCCTCCCATGGGGTCCATACAATTGCTTCCCCCCATCCTACCATGCCGGATCATACCTTACCTTGTGAAGATCTAGCAGCTGTTACTTCTTCAGCCTCGCTGCCATGGTTTCTTTGCCTGCTTACAGTATCTACACGAAAAGCAAGCCGATGGGAGGCTTGAAGCAACACAATTTTGCTGCCCCAAAGTCTTGTTGCTTGCAAGTGCTCTCCGGCCAGATCTGGTGCAGGCCTCGGTTTGCTGAGAACAAAGGCCTAAACGCTGTAATATGAGATTCACATGAGATCAGTAGTTTGAAATCTTGTGCTACTGATCCTGCATATTTTGCACTACAGTACTTTAAGGCATCTAGTTATCTGCAAACTGAGGGCTGCATGAGATCTGCGGCAAAAGACTTTGCAAACAGATAGGCCTTCCCTCCATTTGCAAAGCCTTTTGCTACAGAGTCCTGTGTGATCTTGCAGAATGGAGGTCCAGAATGGAGGTCTGTAACAGATCCATGGCAAAAGGCTTTGCAAATGGAGGGAAGGCCTTTTCTATCCCCAGAGACCTAAAGTATGGTAGTGCAAAATCACATGAGATAAGTAGCAAGAGATCTCACACTATTGATCTCTCATGATCTCACTATAGATCTCTGTTTTCCACGAATGAATTGAAGCAATCAAAGGAACCAATGGATCTCTAGATCATTGCAAGGTAAGTGAGTCTCCATAGGCCCAGTTCCTGTGGAGACCCGGCGGGTGGGGAGAAATAGGCAGGGCAAATGTTGCAGTGCCTTTGCAGTCATTCGTAAGTGTGAACGACTGCGATGGTGTTGCAACATTTGTAACTTCCTGACTGTCATAAGTATAGTACTGGGGTGGGTGGGTGGAGATTATGTTGTAACTTCAAACGGTTGCTAAATGAACTGTCATAATTCAATGATTACCTATAGTTGCTTCATCTGATCCAGCTGGGCTAAAAGCATGACTTGTATTGCATTTATTTGCTATTGTTATATTGTTATTTTCTGGGCATTTTTCTAATTTGTCAAGAATATTTTGGATTTTCTTTATACCCTCCAGCTTATTAGCTATTACACCCAACTTTGTATGATCTGAAAATTTAATCAACATTCCCCACACTTTCTCATGCATGTCATTAATGAGATTCATAAATAATAGGAACTAGGTTTAAATCTGTCTGCATACTTTCATCCAGCTTGATGCAGAACTATTGGGGGTTCTTCATATTCTCTAAATATGATCTTTGAGGAAGATTTATACCCACTTAATTCTCCTACCACATTTAATTACAATGTTCTGGATACTTTGCCCACAACATTCTAACAAAGTAGTAAGGAAGTTACTTTAAAATGATATAAGATTTAGTGGGAAAAGATTGATTCTTGACATAACCATTCTGAGGTCTGATAATCACTGGGTTTGCTTTCAAGGTGTTTTTACACCAGTTAATTATATTCTGTTCTAGTTTTCAATGTTAGACTAATTGGTTGGTTGCCTAGATCTTCTATTTTGGCCTATCCCCCTAATTAGAAATGGCATTTGTTCTCTTTCAGGAGTCAGCTACTTCACACATGCACCACAATTTTTTAAAGGCATTCCTTATTATTGCTTTGTGTTTTATATATTTATAATTATGCTATGGATGTTTTAATTATTTGCCTTGTATGTTTTTGTGTTGTTAGTTGCTGGATGTATCAGGAGATTTGCAGTATACACACCTCATAAACAAACAAACGTTTGACCACAGAACCACCAAGTTCCTTTGAAATTGTAGGATACTGTTTATCTGGCTCTAGACATTTTAAATTGTTCAAAATAAATAGGTATTACCTGGGTAGACTGTACTTATTCTTTCCTTTCATTGGTACTAAATGAGGAAACATCTTTATTTTTGTTCCTTGAATCCTTAGCTCATCTTGAACCTTTTCCTTTCTGATATCATCTCTGTAATTCCAGGCTATCTCTGTATATCAGTCCTTGGCAACATACCTGTTTTTCACTTATTACATGCCCTTTCAAAAAATTACTCTTAGTTCTTTACTAAGCTTTTTTTTCACCACCACATTTGCTACTTCTACTGTTCCCCATTTCTTTTCTCACTGAAAATTGTACTGTTAGTATCGTCTATTGAAAGAACTACCAGCCATCTTAAAACTCTTTTCTTGTTATCTCCTTGTGCCAGGGAATTCTATTTGCTTTGAATTTATTATAACCCCTTTTCTTGACATCATTGCAACATTATACATTTAGTTGCTGTCAGCTTTGGTTTCCCTCATATAATAGAATCTCCAGAATTATGTGCCCATTTTAAACCTATATTCCTCTTCCATTTGAACTGATGGGTGCTTGCTTCCCTGTGGGTTATCAGTTGGTCAAAGATAGCTGATACTCCTGTAGCTTAGTCTACTTTTTAAAGGAGATTTATGAATAAACACATCAGAAATTTCTTGGAAGGACCATACTATTGTCTCCCAACAGTTTTAATTAAGATTATGCTTTTTTCAGTTTTCAGATTTCAGTTTGCTTCTGGAAAGCATCAATCACATCTTCTACTTGAATGTACAGTGGAGGCAACAATACATCCCAACAAAACACTCTTTTATTTATTCTCCACTTACTATAAATACAGATGTCTTCAATTATTTTACAGAATTCACGTGAAGTTCTGAAATGTGAAACCATTAACATGCAGTGCCATTCTCCTCCCTTTCTACTGCATTTTGAATACATTGTATACTTTGAGAACTGTATTCTAGTCATGGGATTATACCAATTAAGTCCTATTTATTTTCCTGTTCAAAGAATTCGAGCTTATTTTATTGCAAATATTCCCATGAACATTATGAAAACCTTTCTGTTTCTTTTTTCTTCTTTCACACAAGCTTCATTTCTAGGTGAAAATAAGGGATGGGATCAATCAAATTTGACAGATTTAATTCTCAAGTTCACCAACAATAGAAAAGAATACCACTTCCATCCTATTTGGAAACTTGAATTTGTGACTCCTGGGTATTTTCACTGTCACCTCTTTGGCATCAAAGCAGACAAAGAGTTTGATGTCTTCCCCCTGACAGAAAGGGAACTGTGACTCCCTGAATTTCACACTTCATTCTCCACACATTTTGGAATTTCAAACAATGGTCTTAACATTCAAAGCAAAGGTTGAAGTGAAGGATTAGCTCAGTCTCATCCTGTCCCAAGCTGATGGCATTTAGTTCTACCTTACCTTTCTCTTTGATGCAATCCCCAGTCCATGATTTTTATGTCAGCAACCAGTTGCACTGCCTTGCTTTTATATTTCTTGAGAAATAGCAGCACAGTCTAAAAACAAACCAACCCCCTTAATTGTCTGAAAATCCCTCTGATTTTTATTGAGTGGTTCAATGGTACTATTTCTTGCAAAGCAAGAAATTAGACTTATATATCGCTTTACAGCCTTCTCTAAGTAGTTTACAGAGTCAGCATATTGCCCCCAACAATTTGGATCCTCATTTTACCCACCTCGGAAGGATGGAAGGCTGAGTTAACCTTGAGCCTGGTGAGATTTGAACTGCTCAACTGCAGTCAACCGGCAGTCAGCAGAAGTAGCCTGCAGTACTGCACTCAAACCGCTGTGCCACTGTGGCTCTTAACAATGCAGAATCTTTTATCTGAACTCTGTTTCAAGGCTCTTTTCCTCCAATCCCAGTCCATTCAAGTCTAGTGATAAAGTTTGCAATATTTCATTCAAACACATTTCTATGGGTTCTTTTGGGGTACAAATCAACTTCTGTCTCTGGAGATTCTCAATCATCCAGGGTCATGGTTGTCCCAAAGATGCTTTTCAAAAGACAACTGGACTTTATTTGTTTTTTCTTTGAAAACATTTCATTTCTCATCCATGAACTGAAGAAGCTTTTTAGATTAGAAACTAAATGTTTTAAAAGAAAAACAAAGCCCAGTTGCCTTTTGAAAAACATCTTTGGGACAACTCAACATTTGCAAGTGGTCTGTTTTCCATATAATTCAGACCAATGATTCAAGAATCTAAATATATCCTATCAGTATTATTTCTACCCAGTTTTTCATCTGCAGTAATCTTCTCTTTTTCATGAACCAGAAGCAGAGACATATAAAGAGTGAGATTAGCAGAGGTAGGGCAACTAAGCAACCGATAACTCTGAAGTCCCCTTAAGCTTTCTACAAATTTAATCAAACCTTAAATAATTCTAAAAGAAGGACTGCATGAAGGGAAGAAGGAACCAAGGATTTTGCTGTACATACCTGGGGTAAGATGAGACCATGAAATGAAAGTAGAGAATGCAGAATACAGAACAACAAAGTTGGAAGGAACCTTGGATGTCTTTTAGTTCAATCTCCTGCTCAGGCACAAACCATGTACCATACTGGACAAATGACTGTCTAATATCTTCTTAAAAATTTCCAGTGATGGAGCATCCACAGTCTCTGGAGGCAAGCTGTTCCATTGATTAATTGTTCTAACTGTCAGGAAATTTCTCCTTAGTTCTAAGTTGGATCTCTCTTTTTAAGCTTCAATCCATTACTTCTTGTCCTGCCCTGAGATGCTTTGGAGAATAGGTTGACCCCCTATTCTTTATGACAGCCCCTAAAATATTGGAAGATTCCTATGATGTCCTCTTTGATAGACTAAGAATACCAAGTTCCCATAATCCTTCATCATGTCTTAACCTCCAACCCCTAGTCGTAGTTGTTGCTCTTCTCTGCATTCTTTCTAAAGTCTCAGCATCTTCTGACCATTTGACCTAAGATATCCCAGCAACTTCCTTGGCACCTGCTACTGACCATTCTCTTTCTGTAACCCTGACTCTGATCAGGCTTTGAAGAAGCTTTCTTCCGTCAATAGTGCAGCAGATGTAAGCATCATCTGTATTTTCATATTGTATAGAGGAGCCTACAGTCCTGGATCTTAGGCAACTCAACATATGGCCTCAATCAGAAGGATGGATTGTTGTTTGTTTTGTTAGATCTTCAAAGTCCATATTAGGGAAATACCTTTTTAATTCACAGAAAGATGCAAAAACGTGAAGAAATAGGATTTATGACTAAGTAAATATAAATCGTCCAAAACAAAACATCAATTAACCTCTTCACCCTTATCCAGAATCAGTTTGCATGGAGAATACATCAAGGGAATAAGAAAAAAATGCACTCAACAGAACTGCAAAATCTGATGGGCTCTCACTGTCTACTTTATTAGTTAGTTATATTCAGCTCATCCTTCCAAAGAAGTTCACATGATCTCAGATCTCCCAGACATTTCATGGCTGACCAAAAGCTGATAAAGCTGCCCAATATACAGAACAGATATAAATTCAACATTTCATAGGATGTCTGTAGTACTTGGAAACTTTACTCCCTTTTTTTCCTACTCTCTTTGCAACTGCTTAGCTTCTTGAATTTGTTCTGGTAAAGACTGTCCAAATGAATTGGCAATCCTTAAGGTGCAATCCTGAAGGTCCAGTAGATGCGTGAAAATGAAGCATTACTCCCAGATCCTTTAGGAAACTTCAATTCTGAATGAAATGGTTCTTCTTCATATCCCTGTAGAAATCCCTCCACTTAAAAGATCTTTGAGGGTTTTTTTTTTCTCAATTTTCTAGTGATGGCTATTTATAATTGTCAGAATCTCCAGCTGTTTCAGGTAATAAAAGCAGCTATCAAGTCTAAACACATCTGTGTCACACATATGGTGTTTCAGGCCAGAGCTTTCATTTTGCAGAACACAAAGGATGACTCTTTCTGCCATTTCTACTGTTTCTGCTCTGCGTCTTGCTTCAAAATGCTTGGGTAATTTTCTTTGATGACAAAGCAATTATATTACCATGGTTTGCTGCTAAGGCAGAACTAATAGGAGCAATAATCCTGAGGTACAAATACTTGTTTTCCTTCTGTATCTGCTAACCTTCTGTGATATAAGAACTGTAGAAGCTGTGTAAAAATGTTTGTGTGGCACTGTTTGAGAAGATGCTCAAGGAGAAAGATTGTCAGACAGTAGCTATAAGGACCAGGCCAGGAGTCAGCAACCCACGGCTCTGGAGCTGCATGTGGCGCTTTCATCTTTCTGCTGCAGCTCCCTGTCGCTGGTCAGCTCCACAAATAGTAGGGCTTTCGGTTAGGACAAAGGAAAAAAGATGCAGTGCTAGGAGGAGACTCTATGGTGTGGGAACCAGATTTCCGGTTGGCTCCAGAATTGAACGGAGGGCTTCCAGTTAGGACCCTTGTGGCTCTTTGAGTGTTTAAGGTTGCCGACCCCTGGACCGGGCATTATATGAAGGCCTTCCAAATTTAATTACTACACTACTGGATTCCCCACATTAATTGGCAACTTATTTCTGTATATAATTACACTGAAATCTATGTTTTCCAGTGAGCCTTATCTACAGATCCAGATTGCAGATATTCCTAACATAACAGAGTTTATTAAATGCTAGATGATATGGATGTGCTGAACATTAGAAATCTGATCTTCTTTACTATTAATGGTAATAGGCAAGTTTTCTACTTTATCAGGGTTTTTAATGGTTTTGTTCACATCTTTCTCTAATATAAAGAACTTTTGTGAGCTTCTCATAATTTATGCAGTTGTTCAGTAAATTCCATGGGAGACATTATTTTAAATGCAAGCATTCATTACATCATTCTTTTGTTTGGAAATATTCTTAATGCCTGCCTACATTTAAAATGCATTTCTTTAGTGTAAAGCTGTTTTCCCATTTATGAAATTACTCCCTATTGTTTGCTGTTTACCCATCTTTTTTTTTTCCAGAAGAGGCATTTTGCAAAGAAATGTGGGTTAATGAATCTTTTTTGACAAAAGGCAGAATTGAGTAGATTCTCTTCAGTTCTGCCATTCATGCCATAACCAAGCCCGGTGTGGTAGATTGTACAAATCAACTGCCTTAGATAGATATCCATGGTGAGTTTCTTTTTTGGCACCACTTGGCAGGGCTTTAAAGAAAAATAGGCACTACCACAGGAATAGGAAAGTTTGTACATGTTTGTGTTTGTGAGTATGTGTGCATGTGTGTGTGTGTGTGTGTGTGTGCCTTTTGATTTTCTCTTGTCAGACATCACAGCAGAACTAGTAATGTGGGGGAGAGAGCGATTATATTCAAAATAATAAGTTTCAGCTGTGGGCTAAGTGTGCTTGCCTTTAATAATTAAAATCAGCTGTAGCACTGTACTAGCCATGCTCTAATGTGGGTGCCCGGCATTCAATCGATTTTGCTACAAACATACTGACTCATTTGGCTGGCAGCAGATAACTCAGAGAAAAATCGATCAGCAAGGAAGACCTTTCTCCACTGTGCGAGGGCAGAGTACTGCGGAGTGCAGAAGACAGGTTAGAAATCTTGCACATCTTTCAGAGGGAGATTTCATTCCGCAAAAAGGCGTGGAAGTGGCATCTGTTTTTCTGCACAGGAGGAATGAGAATAGTTATGAATTTTAGGGAGACCAGCTAAGTCATTGTCTTCATCTATCATTCTAATCTAGCATAGTTACCAATAGTCTTCCCATTCTCTCCCTTTGGCTCCATTAATATAACTACAGCCAAGTATTCTCTATCTCATTGATTTGATGAAAGAGAAAAGTGATTTTCCTATGTATTTGCAAAGGAGAAGATAACATTTAAAAAATTCTCATAGGTGGAGCATAGCATGGTACTGATTTCGTGAGAATGTCCTGCATTTCACGGGGCAATCTTTCTCTAGTAGTCTGCACCAAACCTGGCTCCACACTTTACTGTCTCTCCAATGAAATGCATGGAGCTTTTTCAGCCTGTGCAGCCTGAGAGCATTCCCTGGGATGAAAGGGTGTGTAATGGAATAACTGTCGTTGAACCTTCAGCCACTTTGAAAGGGGGCAGGTAAACTGATAAATCTCATGTAGAGAAATTAGGACAAAATTCTCAAACTCCCTGAGAATAAAGTACAAAAACAAGTGTCCGCCTGATGGGTAGCAGAGGGAGCCTGCTGAGAAATTGATTTTGTACAGGACTAATTGAAGTGCAATTCATGGGTTTCAGATTGTTTTCCCAGAAGCCCTTGGGTGACAGAATAGTTGTTGTTTTTTCGTGGATTCTTGTTTGATAACCTGTAATCTTCTGAATGGGCAGCTCAACCACCATTTTAAATCTTTTTTTGCATCGTGGAATTCTGCATGAGGGAGCAGGGTGAATGCTCCCTCTTCATATTTGGCAGCAGAGTTGAAGGCCATGATCATTTGAAGTGAACTGAAATATGCTGACAATCTTCGGTAATGCAGAAAAATTGCTGGTGACAAACTCAAAGTGGAAAGTGTTTTGTTGGTGTTCAGAAATGTAAAAACCGCAGACCTACAACATGCAGTACTCTGGAACATCTGGTAGCAATTGGGTGTAGCTAAGATAGAGCATTCTGATTTATAATGTGCAGCCACTTTCTGGTGGATGTTTTCCATATGTACTGCTTTGCAATGCTAATATTGGGTATAGGTCTATGCACATGCATATGCACAGCATTTGTATATCAGGTCCCCCATACGAACCTCAAGTCAATGTGTCTGGTAACATTTTTCTCAAAAGAACATTCCTAAGGGGGAAAGAGGTCTGTGTTTATAGTAACAGCTACCTATAGGCAAAGTAAACATGGAGGTGATTTCAGTCTACAGACTTCATGTAAATTTCTTATTTGATTAATATGAAAACTCAGTTTAGAGTAGTCACTATATGAAGTTGGTAAAGTTCATAATTTCTTGACTTTTGGAGTTCTCAAAACTTCCTGTAACTATTAATTAAATGGTTCCCTTCATTAGATTTCTCTACTTTGTAATATAATCCAAACCATAGAAGGGATCTTTCTTTCCACTTTCACTATGCCCCCTCCATACCTGCAAGGGTATCTGGAGAGGGATGGGGAACAAATATCAGGCACCATGCTATAATTGTCAGAAAGTTTATGCACACAATATCCCTTGTATCTTGGCACTAGAATATGTCTCATGCAAAATACATGATTTGCATATATTTTTCAATCACGTCCTTACACACATGACATCTTTGTGACCAGTACTGGATGTCTATGCTGTCCCTCCACTCACTCCCTTGCAGTCCTCTTTCCTTTCTCGCTGTTAGGCTGCACCATTTAAGATTGTAAGAAGTCAGAGGAAAAGATGAAAATGCACATGGCAATTGGGTTGGCAGGAAGGATTTGATCTTTATTGTATGCCTATTACCTCTGTGAGAAGTGAAAAAGAAAGATTAGAAAGGTAATAGCAACTGAGCTGTGGAACTAGCTACAGTGTGGTATCCTAATCTGAATAAAATGGAGGAAATTCTTCCATTGCTGTTTGTATCTTTGATTGCTCCTGTGATATCCAAGACATTATGCTTTAGGATGAACCTATTTGGTTGGTTTTCACTTACAGATTATGGGAATGAATTGAAGTAAATTAGCATTATGTGTTGTTATGGTTTGTCCAACACAACATCACTCAGGAAAATTATGGTTTATCTCAATGTAGAAACATGGTCAGTAGGTTTATTCACATCATGTGTGAATTGCGATACAGAGAGCCTTAACCAATACCTGAGTGCATGGTTTCCTAATTATGGGCTAACATCTTCTCAAAGCCAAATGTCGGACTACTACATGTGGTGTCAGAAACAGAAACTCTGTATTACTCTGTTCTAGCTATTCTAGCTGTTTTAGTTTTGAACTGCTGTGATTTTTTTGGATCTGTAAAATAAAAAAATAGGAAAAAGTGCTTTCATCAAACATCAGAAAGTGATTTTTGCTTTGATTATTATGCATCCCTCCCCCTCTCTGTTTCTTTCTCTCTCTCTTAAATAGGAGATGGCTTGATTATGACCTTAGAACAATAGTCCATATAATTAGCTATACCTTCCACTTGGTCAACATTGTCCATTTATGTTACAATATTGCTTGTAACATAAATATGTTTGAGTCTACTGTTGGTATATAATATATTTCAATATATGAACCAGTTTCTGATGATAACAATTGATTGTATGAAATGTTTCAAGGATGTCTGTAATTATGAGTTGATACATAAATTATCTGTTCAAATATTAATATATGACTATCATTCGGCATTGCAGTCAATTGCCTATCACCTCATATGAATTAGCATGTTGCCTTTCAGGTAATTGGACTCCCAATTAATAAATGCTGACTCAATAGTTGGATATATCTAAGCAGTTCCAGCTTTGGCACAACTATTTCTGAGGGGTAGAAATATTCTAATACTAGAATATGGTGTTGAACTACATATCTTGCTCTCTTCCTTTGACTTATTGCATTTTCCGTAAATAGTACAAACCATTAGATTTTACCCTGGAAATTTGTCTTGTCTATTTTTCTTGAAGATCTAATTACTGTCACCTATTGTTTGCAGAATACCAACTGCTGCTGGAAAAAAATAGGATGATAAAAAATGCAATCTGCTTCCTGCCTTTTTTAGTCTGTTATATAATGATGATACAAAAACTAATTTGTTCTTTGCAACACAAAAAAATAATGGTTGGGAGTAAAATTATAATTAATGACTTTAAAATATAGCTAGAAAATTTACTTCTACTTCAGCAAGGCTGGAAGACATTTTCTAAAAGAACACTGAGTTGAAATTAAGCTAATCTTTTTATTCTGTCAAAAGGTGGCCAGTATCTGTGAGCTATAATAAGATCTGGGGAAGGGGAGAATAGCTTGTTAGGAATATAATCTAACGGTTGAGTTGGCAATATATAAATCATGTAACAATGCTGTACCTGTTTCTTTAAATCATGCTGTAAATGTGATTGGTTGCTGTTTCCTCAATCAGCCATAAGATGGAGCCAGAATCACTGTTAGATGCTGATCTGATCTGAGTGTTTGGAAGCTGGCTGTTAGAAGTGCCGTATAGTGATCAGCGTGAGCTATTGTAAGTTTTGCAACTGCTAGCTAACTTTATGTACCGGACTGTTTGTATGATTATGGACTATGTTATTTGGATTATCCCTTAACTGAAAGACGTTGATGACTGACTGTCTTAACCATGTATGACTTGGACTGTTTGATGGACTCTGATACCTCTATTTCCACAAAAGTAAAAGCCTAGTTAAACTGCAGTGTCTCTGTATGCTGGTTTGTGTGTTCTCCAACACCATTCCCACAACGCTTCTCTGAACATACTCGCTCTCCCAACGGGGAGCTTACCTAACATAGTTTATTTCTCTTTGCTGATCCAAATTCTTTGTTGAATATGAAGCATCTTTCCCCTTCCTTCCTTCCCTCCCTCTTTTATAAATCCAATAGGAAAATATTTCCAGGTTATTCTCTTGGTCTATTCATTTGTATTTCCCTTTTAATTTTTGAAACTTCAGGTAGTATCTTTTGTATATCCATTCTCATGGTCCGTCATTTGTAGTTCTATGTGTGATACTTAGAATTTGTTACACATGTCATTGTAGTTACTAATTTCTGGCCCCATGCTTCAAAGATATCCTTTAATATATCCAATGTTGTAATGTTTTGTGTCATTTTATAAGTCACTGTATTAACTGACATCAAGAAATGTCGTTAATCATACGGTAAAAATCAATATTCCAAATTTATCTGGACCCTTAAATCCATTAATAACTTTCTGAAATCCAAATCTTATTTAGCTCTTGTTTATTTCAAATTCTTTAAGTTCTTAAGCTTATAATTATTTCTTCTTTTGTTCAGAGGTAAAAATAAATTCACTCTGTGTAGAGTGTTCAAACTTATCATTCTGAAGGTCTCTAATAACTTTAATATGGTTAATTACCAATTTCTGAAACTGATTAGAAAGTGAGGTTTGCAAACTTAATATCCTTGAAAGGCTCCACTGTGATTGCAAGCAAGATGGGTGTTCCTGTCATCTCCTGGCACTGAAACCTGTGCAAACCTGTCTAGAAAGCAGCTGCCTGGAGCACATGTGGGCAATTCCCCATCATCTCCTTATCCTGGTTACAAGAAATGGGTCTACTCACTGGTTCTTTGGTCTTTGCTGTGGTTGCCAACTTTGGTGGAGCAGTTGTCAGTTTGCCTACCTTTCTTGGAACTCCTCTTATTGCAGTTCTTCTTAAAATAATTCAAAGCATATATCACTCTATGTTCTGTCCCCACTACACATTAGCCTGTGTGCAACTTGACATGCAGCTAAACCCACCTATCCTCCAATAAAACAGACCCTGTGTATAGATCTGAATGCTTTATTGAAAGAACAAAATATGCTGAAACTGGGGAAAATAGGACTACATACAATGAGAACCAAATACAGGATAGACCCGTGATGGACCTATGGTACATGTGCCAGATGTGACACACAGAGCCCTCTCTGTGGGCACGGCCCAGCTCAGCTCCAGTCGTGTTTCTCCATCGTGTTTTACTCACTTTCACTTTCCAACTTCTCATGAAAGAAAAAGATCTTGCGATGTTGGAATTGATTGAGTGAACATTTTCACTTCCGCTTCACAGTGGGGGAGGCAGTGTCCCGTCCTCCTCCTGAAGCCCATTACGATGTGGAGCCACAATGCGACCCATGTGGCTCTTTCACCCCACTGCTGCAGCTCATTTCATTTCATTCCATGGATTTATAGGCCGCCCAATCCCAGAGGACTCTGGGCGGCTCCCTGTCACCCTGTCACAGCAGAAGGATGAAAGAGCTGTTGCCCTGTCACAGTGGTGGTAATGGGTGGAGCCTTAGTGTGGGAGCGAAGTGCAACTGTATTTGCCTTTACGCAGTAATAGCATTCCACCTTTGTTGTGGTACATTTACTGTTGCTTCCAGCAAAGAGGGCTGGGAGAGAATGGCGGGTTCAGATTTTGCGGGGTGGGGAACATCCCCTATATCTGGCCTTCCTCCTCCCTCATCAGTAGGGCCAAGAGAAAGAAGGGGGAGGCGTGGGGAAGCACTCCTCTCTCCTGGCCGAGCGTTGAACACAAAAGCCCCAGGTGTGGCAGGTGGCCCAACAGAAGTGCCCCCATTGGCAAGCCGGACAGTGGAGAGGCCTGGCCGAGCTCTCACAGTGGGACATTGTTCAGCATCTCCAGACACAAACTGCCACCTTTGAAATGCGCCAGGCCTTTGAGGGAGCTTGGCAGCAATGGCTGGGGTTGGGGAGGAGAAGTGGAGGCATCAAGGCTGCTTCCCCCTCCTCAGCAAACTGGGCCTAAAGGAGCATGGATAGTTGGGGGCCAAGTGCAGGAGGGTCAGAAGGCGCACTCCCACGTTACCTGAACATGCTTTCCAGCACCCTCTCCTTTGTCCTGAAGAGGGATTGAGTGGGGGGGGTAGGGGGAAGGGAGCAGGAAGCAGGAAGCAGGGGAAGGGTAGGGGGGCTTCTAGGAGGAGAAGCCCAGCTGGCTTTCCTTTTAATGTGGGGCAATGTGACCCAATAAAAGTCCATTTTTCCCGAATAAATTGGGAAAATAAAGGCCCGGCAGTCCAGAGTCCATAAAGGGTGGTGGGGTCTGTTCATCGGAGAATCAGAGAAGAAATCAGTTGAAATCTGGTCGGGAGGCTATTTAGAGAGGGAATTTAGAGAGGGATTTGCCAGGTTCTCTTCTTCCCTCCCCCTTATATTCTCCCCTCCCGGCATTCTTCCCTAGCTTCGTTTTAAGGGGAGGGGGAAGCAAGGTGGGACAATAGTAGCTAAAAGGGGAGTTAAGCCACAACCAGCTGCTGTTATTTTTGCTGAGAGCTTCTAAGCTACACAGCATTCTTTAATAAATATTAACAATAACAATACATAATATGCAGAATTGAAGGAAGGAAGGTGAAATCAGAGGAGGGGGAAAGGAAAGAAAGAAAAAGGGATGGAAGGAAGGAAAGAAGGAAAAAGAAGGAAGGAAGGAATAAGGATGGGATGATTCTCCAGAGGCTATGCATTTATTGTGATGGCTACTACCATCATTCCTGAGTTGTGCTGTTAAAGAAATCCAGTGCCACCAAAGAGAAGTCAAGTTATGAAAGAGTGATTGAAATTCCTCACAAAACCTCAACATTCAGGTTAAATTGCCATGTTGGCACTTTGTGATAAATAAGTGGGTTTTGGGTTGAGGTTTGGACACTCGGTCCCTAAAAGGTTCGCCATCACTTTTATACAGCATGATAGTGAAGCAGTTCTCAAAAACTGAAAACAAAATAGCAGAACAAAAGTGAGGCAGGAAAATAACAGTGAAATGTATGAAACCTTCTTTGAAAAGGATCCATTGGAGATCTGTTTCTTTGTTCCTTTTTAACTCAGTTTGGTAATCAAGCTTTCTATTTTTGGGAGGGAGATCAAACAACAGGACATCACAATAGGTGGCCTCTTTTCTGTTATCACTGGTTAACCTTTGGTTGGCAGTGACATTCAGACAAGGGCTTCCAATGTGGCCTTAACCATAACCAGATTTATGCAGGAAGAAGCTTTGCTATTAATGCCTGAATGAGGAGAAGCATTCTGATGACATACAGATGCAGACAGTTTGATTGTTAGAAATAATTGTTGCATTGTTCAGCATGGTTAAATTATGTTTCTGATGAGAATGTAGATAAAAGGCACAATGAATGAATCACAGGATGTAAATCAATAACCTAATTATTTTTTACCTTAAGCCTCCTCTGCCAGGATTCTGCTACCAGTCTGGAAGAGGGTTGCTTGACAACACCCAGCAGGATGGCATTACTGTGAGTGTTAGTGCTTATTGATTGCTTTCACTGGGGTCTGTTGCAAGACATAAATAAGAACAGTCCTGGTGAAATTGATCACATCGGGTCTTTGCAGCATGTCTGAGTTCAAAATCTTAACTGGATACTTTAAAAGGCCAGGTTGTTTAAACCACAGCAGGAAGAAATGGGCTCTCAAATATATATATATATATTATAAAAGCTGCTATTAGATTTTTTTTTGTATGGAAAATGATCCATTAATGAACCTGAGTCAAACAAATTTGAAAGTCAATCAAAAAGCCTGCCGTTTTCTTCAAAGCAGTTTGATATAATGAGTGATGTAGGTGAAGTGGAGCCAAGGCAGTGCTTGATATTTCAGTGCTGATGAACTCATCAATATCCCACCCAGGCGTAATAAAGGAAGAGAGAAATAAATTCCATAAAATATGTAGGAATAATAACCCTAACCAGGGATGAGGCAGCATATGGCCTCCAGACATTCATTGAACCCCAGTTCTTATAACTGATTGCCCACCCAAGTATGGCCAAGTGCAATAACCACATTTATTTTTCTATCTGGGAAAATGCTTGGTTTCCTGGTAAAGACAATGAAAATTTATATTAGGTGATACTAATTTGCAGGTATTAAATCATGAAATAGAAGATTCTTTAGAGCTCTAATTGGCCAAATTGGCTTAGATTGCTAGAAAATATGAATCATCATCAACTGGAGAACCACAAAATCTCTATCCTTCATCAGCACTGTCAAGCAATGGCTCTTCAAAGTTTCAGAAGGAGATCTTTCTTTAGTATTACTTGAAAATGTCTCAGATTGAATCAGAGAGATTACCTCCAGGCAAAAATGCAAGACTGGAACAAGACTAGCTAATGAAAGACATGTCAAAGGTGCCTGTGCCTTCCCAAATGAAATGAAATAGCAATGGCCAGGTGAAATATATCAGCTGAAGAGTATCCAATACAAGAAATCCAATAAATTACTACGGCAGATCTAGGCATTTTATTGCCCCCAGGCCACATCCAGCCCTTTGGCTGTCCCTGTGCAGCCTGCATGAAGTGAATTGGAAATCAAATATAAATAAGTATATACCCCATACTTGCAATACTGCATTGGTTTTATTTTGAAGAGGCAATCCCCCCCCCCAATTTACATATGTGCCTGTGTCTATACCTAGGCACGCCACAACAGCCCTAGTTTCTCATGTAGCCCCTTGGGAAAATTAATTGCCCACCCCTGTACTAAGTCATAGGATGGTCTGGTCTTTATTGCTCTATATGTCACCTTGTCACTGAGAAACAAAAGATGAATGGAAGCCGTGAGGTCTTTAAATAGTGGCACAGTAGGAAATGTTGAAGATTAGGAAAATTCATAATACAAAGCAGTTAAGACTGCAGGTAAAATCTAGTGATGGTTGGAAAGATTTTAGTCCTTCAGTGAACAATGCCAAATCAAGTGAAAAAGCAACACAAGCAAAGCTGTATAAGCCCCTTCATTTAGATCTTCTGCCATATGCTTTGAAATCTGTTTGATAGTCTTAAATCTGTTCAGGTTTAGCCAACACCACTAATAACTTAGTGAGCCAGGCCAAGTCCAGTTTATTAGCCAGGTGTTTCCTAATTTTTTTTCTGCAGTAGAAACTTTGATCTTGTAAAATGTTAGATTTGCCAGAATGTGTTGCCTGAATCACTCTTCCCTTATATTATCAGGCATATATAATCCAAGCCTTTAAGTAGATTTCTCTCTCTCTCTCTCTGCCAACCCCTCAGACATGCCAACTTGATAATCCCCCCCCCAAAAAAAATCTCTGCTGTTAGAATCAGGAAGTAGCTTCAAAAATATAAATCTCAGTTTACTTACAATGATGGTATGATTTCAATAGTCTTCATGTAGTTTGACATTTGCTGCTTTCTAGGTTTTAATTTAATCCAGTCTATTACTTCAGGCAACAGACATGCTGTGATTTGTTACCTTCTCGTATATCTAATTTATAATTTCAGAAGAACTCAGTATAAACTTATGGGGTTGGTTCTCTATTATTATAATTAATTAATTATTTATTTATTTATTTATTTATTTATTTATTTATTTATTTATTTATTTATTTATTTTGATAAACCTCCTTTCCTTCAACAGCAGTAAAATAGAGTGGAACATTAATTTGGTGGTTATTTGTCATGTTGCTGTCCAGAAGAGGCTTGTTTTTAACCTCCTCTAAAAATATTTTATTCTGGCCTCAAAATAGTGTCTCTTAAGTATGCCAAAGGTGTTAGGTGTTAAAGATTCCTTCTGTTTAAGCCTGAGGTAATACGAGTTCTGAGAGTCCCCACTTTTGAGATGTGCAATGAAATAGAACGTGCTCCCCTTCTGCATTATGCATTAGATATAAAAGGTGTACCCTTACTCCCATTAGTCATGAAGCTTTTAAAAACCTAACTTTTTGTACATTTGAATACTGAGGGAAGAATGAAAGGTGGATCTGAGTCTGATTGAATTTGGCTGCTTTGGGAACTTCTGAACAATGAAATGATGGACTGAGCACAGATCTGTAAAAAAACAGTCACTTCAAGAACTGGTGAGTAGACCAGTTCTTTGAACTCTCTGGACAAAGAGAAGATATAAAATTGGAGATTATTTGCAAGTTGCTCCACATGATGATGATGGTTGTCCATCATGTCCGAAGAGGACCTTGGTATATAACAGGTTATGGGCTGTCCACAATGTCCACAGTTTGCTGTAAGGCCTATACGGGCACAAAATGTTCTGCCACATGTCAGGCAGACACGTGTGGGCACCATTGTTGCATCATTTTTAGCTCTGACTTTGCGGAGTGCTGGCTTCTCTTGTGCTATGGTTGTTCTTCTAAGATGTCTGGCAGCCTTGGTGGATCAGCGTGCGCCATGTTGATCGATCTTGTGCCAGAGTTTCCCAGGAGGTGGTGTCGATATCTAGGGACTTGAAGGAAGCTTTCAACGTGTCTTTGTATCACTTCTTCCCCCCGCCCCCATGAGATTGCTTTCCTTGAGACAACTCACCATAGAGGAGATGTTTGGGGATGGAATGGTCTGGCATACTTGCAACATGGCCTTCCCAGCATGTCTGGGCTTTTATCAGCAGGGTGTGAACTGATGGCAGGCCTCCTCTAGAAAGGACTTCTGTGTCTGCACCTTGTCCTATCACCGGATCCTCAGAATTCTACAGAGGCAGGTCAGGTGGAAGTGGTTCAATTGCCTAGCGTGATATAGTCCAAGTCTCACTGGCATACATCAGAGCAGTTAGCTCTCAAACTCAATAGACTTTGAGTTTTGCAGCAAGGCTCCACATGAGGACACTGCAATATAGCATTGTCCAATGGGGCTTTGAGATGAGAATAGCTATCATACTCAAACTGCAATCTGTGCTTTTAAAAGGACACTAAGTTTGAATACTTCTTTTTATAATCACATTATAAAATAGCTTACTGTGTTTACCCGAAAATACGACAGAGTCTTATTTTCTTTTTATTTACAAAATATGGCCTTGGGCTTATTATAGGGGAGGGCTTATTGTTTTGGGGTTGCCGGGCGGCTGCTCCCTTGCGAACTGGCTCCTGAAGAGCCAAGCACAGCCTCAGGGGCGAAGCAGCCATGAGGTGACCAAGCTCATGAGCAACCGCCCAGCAAACCCCCTCTCCAGCCAGACAGAGCGCCATTCACTGACCTAAGGCGCCAAGCCACATGGCGATCTGCCTGCTCCCCAGCTCCCGTGGCTTGGCACATTAGGGATACCCACTAGATAATGCATCGAGCTCTGCCCAGCTGGAGAAGGGGGTTGCACAAGCGCCTGTTCTGCTACTAGCCCACAACCATAGAGCGCACTCCTAGAGCAGCCACTGCTGAAAGACTCAGCAGCCATGTTTGGGAGTTTGGAACCGGAGAAGATGTTATGCTTGGAGCGCGGCTGCTGCTGCTGCTGCTGCAGGGAGAGCTGGGCCCGGACATGTTGAGGCTAAAAGGCATGCCTGATGGAGGCGGAGCAGGTGCTCGTGCAACCCCCTTCTCCAGCCGGGATACCGCTATGTCGGTGAGCGCTGCTCTGCCTGGCCAGATGGGGGATTGTCCAGGAGGTTTATTTTCAGGGGTGGACTTATATTTTTGCCCATGTGAAAAATGTGGCAAGGCTTTAGTTTCAGGACAGGTCGTATTTTCTGGGAAACACGGTATTAACTACTCCTCAGCTATTAAAAACCTCTGGAGTCTGAAAACCGATGAATCTGCCTTCAGTGTTTAATGAAAGTAAAAGTTAACTAAAAGCGTAAGAACTAAAAACAAAACCAGCCAAAAGCTATTTAGGATTAAGATTTTAGAAATGTATAAATACATTAAGGATCCAGGTGAATTTGAAAGATTTTGGAATGAATTATAAAGAATTCTGTCTATGTTTTGAATTTTAAAAAAAACTTACAACATTTTTTAAAAAATTGGGCACTAAAGTAAAGATTTCAATTAAAGGAGAACACATAAACTTGACTAATAGTGTCAGTATGGAACACATTATTCCACACTAAAAATATTGAAAGACAATGGAAAAAATGAAGTCAAAATTAATATTAATTAATATTAATCTCAACAGCAACATCTGTATCTATGGATACTGTGTATCCATTGATTTATTTGGTCAAGATTAAAATAGATACAGTATTATTTCTGTTAACCCTCTTGGATTTTTATGACCCCAGGACTGAAATGACAATACTTTATAGATTTATTTATTGATAACACATTGGATATGGAAAGAAAATGTCATTTGTTATAATTTAAGAGATGATGAAAATTTACCAGAATAGTTTGTGCTTGTGATGAAGGTTTGAAATCTCTTTCGTGTATGTGCGCGCGCATATACGCATGCGTTTTCTTTTTCTTTACCATATTCTTACTATTCTTTCTTTTCTTTTTTCTTTCTAGTCTACACTTTTTCTTTTTCTTCTGTTTTTGATTTGCATTGGTTTCTACTATTGCAATTATAACAAAATTATTTGAAAAAGAATTTAAAGTAATTAAATGCTGTGATTTAAATAAAGTAAAAGTAGAATTGCAAGAATATAAAAACAAAATTGCAAGAATATAAACAAAACAAGGTGAAATCTAGGACATTCTTGATTCCTCTATCAGGTAACACAAGATTGATTTGGTGAGTTTTGTTTTGTTTTGCTTTGTTGCACTTAGTTACTCTGTTTCTGCAATTATATGGATAAAAGGCAATGTAGAATAACCCTGGCTGTTGGTATTGTAGTTGAAATCTGCTGATCCCCAGAAAGGACTTAAAAGCTGAGCCTGCAATTTGAAGCAAAAGTGATATTTCCTTAGGAAATAGTTCACCTCTTTCTGTGATAGTTGGATGCTATTCTTGCCTTGACTTCTGAAAATTGCAGTAATCATTAAATGTGGTTTCACCCCACACCAAATTTTACCTGATTGTTTAGGTGGCTTGTCTCCAAAGCATCTCATTTCTTCCCTGAAGAGACATGCATGTGCCATGCTCTAACAATCTAGATTATGACTTCAATGTGGAAGGGCTCCAAAAATGTGCTACTTATATGTTAGATGATATTTAAAGAATAGAATTCAAAAGATCTATATAGGTATTTAGCCTGCTCACACTTAGCTTCTTATAAGATCTAAGATATGCTATCTGAGGCCACCTCCAAAGCTTTGGTTGCAACTCTCAAACTCATTCAAAACCTTGCTGTCAGATTGTAGCATTATATTTATAATTGGTTCCCTGTACTTTTTGGAATGAATCAATGGACTTCAATATCTTCAATGTTCTAGTTTTTAGGGCTTTGCACATTTATCATCATACAATAATTTTTGGTTGATGCCACTTCTGTACCATGTGATGTATTCTATATGGAGTTATAAAATGTCATTATTAATTAATTTATTAAACTTATGTGTTGCCTATCTCGCCTAGAGGTGAGTCTAGTCAGCTTACGATCAATGAAAGCAAGCATATCAAACATTAAAACAAATAGTAAGAATAAAAAACAGTAAAAAATAATTTTGGGTTAAATTTGACAAAGAAGAGAAGGAAAGGATAAAGATACATAGGGAGAGCAGGTTACTCCATTAACCACTTCCAGAATGAGACGCCCCATTGAGGCTCCAGGCAGTTAGAGGAGCAGATCTTCAGGCCTTTCGGAAAGCCAAAATGAGTAGGTGTGGATCTCATCTCAAGGGACACAATGTTTCAAAGGACTGGAGTCATGACAGCAAAGACTCTTCTCCTGGACTCCATTAGCCAGAATTCCTTGACCAATGGAGTATTTTTTCAGTGTCTTTAGGCATTGCTTTTGAGAGTTTGTCAATAGTGACAAATTATTTACTGTGCATTATTTATAGACGTTCCTGTTTGGTTTTCATTATTCCTAATGGATCAGCTTCTTGCAATTCAGGCTACTTATTTAGTAATATCAAGTAAGACTTCTTTGTGTCTATTCCATGATTGAAAGTGATGAGAAATAGTGAATTCTCAGACATCATCTGAGTTTATAGAATAAAGAATTAGAATTCATCTCTATAGCAAGTCGATGGACCACAAATTATGACACACACAGACAAAATATTTAAAACTTATTGGACTCTGTCACATTTCTATAGAAATTTCTATAGAAAAGGACTGTCAAAAACATTATGTTGTTGGATATATAATAAGAATAATGCTTCTGTGTACACACAAAGAAAGACAGACAGACAGAGGTGGAGAGGGAGGGAGGTAAATGAGTCCCTGCAGGTTTTATTCTGCTAGTTGTAGCCAACTTTAGAGGGCAGTGCTCATCTCTTTTTCTTTAAGCCATTGAGGCAGCACTGTCTGAAGACACTTCCATGGTCACATGGACAACATGAAATCACGCCACAGTGTGAAGTGTATGGTGAAATATGGAATGTTGCTACTTTTCCATTAAAGTGATACCTCGTGCGAGATCACAGCCTCCAGGATCTTCCAGTCTCAGCATAAAAAGCATTTGCAAGCTGATGGGAGACTTGAAGCAATGTGATTTGGCCTCCCCACCCCCAAAGCCTTGTTGGTTTGCAAACCTCTTCATCCTATTACCTATTTCCTTGTCTTCTTATGACTATAACTTTGTTGCTTGTATCTTACGATTTATATTAATTGCTTTATTTAGTATCCTGTTGTGATTTATGTTGATTGCTTATTTAGTATCCTATGACTATCACTAAGTATTGTATCTAATGATTTATGATAAATTATTCTGATCATGATTGCTTGTATGTACACTGAGAGCTTATGCACAGGAGACAAATTCCTTGTGTGTCCAATCACACTTGGCCAATAAAGAATTCTATTTCTATTTATCCAAAAGGTTTTTTACTTCAAATTGTCTGCAAGTCTTCGTTAGTAAGAATCCTAGAATATATTTTATCTGACAATTCTTTTAAGTTATGCCTACTAATATCATTTCTATTACTTGGTGAAAATGCTTTGCATTTTAGAAGTGCTTTTCAATTTGCATTTTAAAGCTTGTGGAGTATAATTATAATTATTATCACAACTGTTTTATGAAATCATTTCTTCTCGTGTTGTTTTTCTGTAGCATCTCTTGCCAGTTTAAATGTAAGTGTAACTCTTGGCCTTACCATAGCTGAAGATTTAAACAAAATCTCTGCAACTTCCAAATTATGTGCAACATAAAAAGATTGTAATGATACAGTTTACATCATACTTTCTACTTAGTTCCATTCATAGTCAAATAAAAAAAAAGGTTCTGTTATTCTCCCATGACAATATTGACTTTAAGACAAGTTGTAGCTAAATAATTGCTTTCCCATTATAATAATCTAATATATAAACTCCACAGAACTGTTGAGAGCAGCCAATGTTTGCAAAAATGGGAAAAATATTTTGGCCTTTTCTGAAAACAAAGTCTATTTGAACTGATTCCTTTTGATTTATCAGACCTTCTGTGGTTACTAGCTTGAAATGCAGCAATCCTGACAAATGAGCAGGTGGTGGATAGAGGTTATAAAAACAGGGCAGCAGCTAGTTTTATATTCATTCTGTGAGATGGGGAAAAAGTGGAATCATATTGGAATGCCATCAAAATTCAACAGCGACTTTTGAAGGATCTCTGGATGCCATAGCCCTGAGGTCTTGGTGCATTGTGCACCCTTTTTGTATGGATTTTGTCTTGTACTTTATAAACCTTCCTGACAAATATCCATGATGCATAAGATAGTTAAAAAGGTAGTACAAAAAAAAGAATATCTTGAATCCATCTGAACGTTTTTCTATCATCAGAATCTTTAAAAAGCTAGCATACTGGGAAGCCAGAAAAAGGTGAATTTCTAAATAGAAATGACTACCTTAGAGTCTAAAACAAGTTACCATAAACAAAGAAGATAACACAACTGGAAAAGGAAAATAGATAATTTTTGATTGGTCAACCTTATGCTGTTGAGTAAAAATTCAGAATCCATCCTGGACTACAGGCTAATGAGGGAACAGCAATATATAATTTGCTGTTTAACCTCTCTATTTGCAATGATGCCCTTTTCCCCACTACGCCCTACATATCTATTAGACATCCAGCAAAGGGTTATTGCCTTCCAGTCAGAGGCAGTATTCAGCAGGTTCTGACCAGTTCTGGACACCTGGTGGAAATTTGAGTAATTCGGAGAACCGGTAAATACCACCTCTGACTGGCCCTGCCCCCATCTATTATCTGCCTCCCAAGTGTCAACTGATTGGGAGGGAATGGGGATTTTGCAGTAACCTTCCCCTGGAGTGGGGTGGGAATGCAGATTTTACAGTATCCTTCCCCTGCCATGTCCACCAAGCCACACCCACCAAGCCATGCCCACCAAGCCATGTCCACAGAACCGGTAGTAAAAAAATTAACTTCTACTACTGCTTCTAGTAGTTTTTACATAAGGGTGTTTGCCTGTCCTGAAAATAGTAAGCTGTGATATGGAGAACAGTAAGAATTCTGAAAGGCTGATGGAGTAATCGGGAGTAATCTCATTACTTTATCTTTTGACCACATCCACCATGTAGCCATTACTCTGTGGTGCACAATTGTCAATGGACCCCCAAAAGCAACTTATCCCTGCTTTATTAAGCAAGTGATATATACAGCCCATTTGTTGAAAAGTCCCTTGGCATCCTGAGAATTGCTCTTATGTGTATCCAAGTTGTCTTTGGAACCAGGCAACGAGATATATTCTCCAATGAAGCGTGGTAACATTCATCAGACCAAATATTGAGTTATTCTGATACACTCTGTTTCTTGCCAGCCTCTCGCCCCCATATTTTTCCAACAGAAGTTCAAATTGCCTATTCTATCAATAGCTTTTAGGAGCATTACTATTATTGGTTGTCTTGAATATGAATAGTATAATTCCCAAAGTCCCCACTCTTTTACATCATTCCCTCAGGTCACATTAGCATACAGATGGTCTGTAACAAATGAGGCATGAAAGATGTAGGTTTGAGGAGCCAGTAGCTGAAACCAAATCTTTAAATTAGATAGTTTTCAACAGATAATTATATCTTTCTTTCACTATGCCAATGATAGAAATGGATAAAATTATTCTTCAGCACCATTTTCATTGGTGAAAAGTGGATCTGAACTGCTAAGTGATATGCTGATGGAAGATTTGATGTCATTTAGACAGCAAACCAAGATTTTATTTTATTTTACACAGAAAATTCTTATTACTTTCTCAAAATATGAATGCTTAAAATCTGAAGGCACCATAATTATCTTTCATTATATCATTCCCTCCATATCTCTATTTTCTCAGAAAGTGGCTTTTACTTCCATATAGCAAAAGCGAGCCAACGTGATATAGTAATTAGAATATAATTCTTTATTGGCCAAGTGTGATTGGACACACAAGGAAATTGTCTTTGGTGCATATGCTCTCAGTGTGCATAAAAAGACAAGATACATTCATCAAGAATCATAAGGTACAACACTTAATGATAGTCATAGGGTACAAATAAGCAATCAGGAAACAATCAATATCAATATAAATTGTAAGGATATAAGCAACAAAGTTACAGTCAGGCAGTCATAAGTGGGAGAGATGAGTAATAGGAATGATGAGAAGACTAATAGTAATCGTAATGCAGCCTTAGTGAATGGTTTGACAGTTTGAGGGAATTATTTGATTAGCAGAGTGATGGCGTTCAGGAAAAAAACTGTTCTTGTGTCTAGTTGTCTTGGTGTGCAGTGCTCTATAGCATCATTTTGAGGGTAGGACTTGAAATTTGTGTCCAGGATGCAAGGGGTCTGTAAATATTTTCATGGCCCACCACCTCTAAGGTGCTGAACTGGGAGAAGAAGACCTAGATTATAGTCCTCCCTTAGGCATAGAAGACAGTTGGTTGACCTTGGGCCACTCACTCCCCTGTCCAAATCAGTATCAGGAATAGCAACCAGCTGCTTGGTATACATGACTTATTGCATTGTACATTGATTGGTTCTACTGTAAAAACCAAGTGAACTCAGTGCAAAAACAGAAGTCCTATAACTGTGTGGAATAAAGAAGAAGAAAAACAAGAAGTTCCGTATGACAAAAGTGACCGCTGAGGAACTAGGTGTCTAATTTAAGATCAAAGCTTAGGAACTGATGCCTGAGAACTGACCAAGTCAGCTGAATTTTAGTGGTGCAAAATTCTAAATTGCGGCTTTGCTCAGGGGCGCTTTGTGCGCACACGCAGGCACAGTGCAACTAAAATTTCTCTGAGCATGCGTAAAAGCAAAAAACAAGATGGCAGTGTCCATGGTGCTGCCGGGAGAACTGGTTCAGGGGCATGGCAGGCCTGGGTCACTGTTGGTTTCAGCGACCCAGGCCACCAAGTTACTACCAGTTCAGCCAAACCGGTCCAAACCGGTAGGAACCCACCACTGATTTAGCTGCAACAAAATCCCACCAATAACTTTAAGGCACTTACATACAAGGCTTGCATAGATTAGTTCTGTGCTTCTGTGATTCTTCATGGTCTCTTCTGCCTTCTGCTCAAATTGGTGTTACCTGACTTGCAATGCAGAACTCTTTATGTGTTCCTGAGAAAATTGACTTATCATTGGTACAAACACCCGCCAATCTCTTTTTTCTCTTTATTTCTGCTGCAATTGTTAAGAAGCTAGAGTGCTTTGATGTTTTCACACCAGGTTTCAGGACAATCTTGCCCTTATAAAAAGAAATCTAGCATGAGGGAAGAAATATGGTGATGAAAGACAGCTGGGGCTCTCTCATTGATCAGCTGAGGGAAACCCTGCTTGGCTCATCTTGAGTCCTCATAACAGCTATATTCTAAGTGAGAACAGTGGTAAGACTGCTATTAAAAATTTGAGATGGATCGGCCTTCTGAATAAAATCCATATCGCTGGAGAACTCATTCTGGACTATCAACGCATTCTTTTTCCAATGGATTTTATGCATTTTAATCAGAGCTTAAAAGTAGCCAGATTTGCTAAATTCTGAATTGTCCATTGATGATTTGAATGAATTTGCCATGTTTGTAGGAGTTACAATGGGAAGCTAAAAGGATTGCTTTCCTGTTTGTTATAGCATGTTTGCATTCCTTTTAAATTGTGTATTGTTTTGTTCGTCTTTTTTATCCCTTATCTGTACCCCCTTCCCTGACTTGGATTGTGAGCTGCCCTGAGTCCCCTTCGGGGAAAAGGGCGGCATATAAATACAATAAATTCAATTCAATTCAATTCAATTCTCTCCCCCATTTTTCTTTTCCAAGATGAAAGCAGAACAATTTTGGCAATATTTTCCTCTACAGATAATCCTCACTTAACAATCAGTTGAATTTAAGAAGGGCCTCTCCAGAACTACTTGTGACTTGGTTTTAAAGTTCTGATGGCCACACATGCACACGGCCTGATCATGTGGTTGTATTTTGAGCTCTTGGCAACTGACTCGCATTCATGGCTCTTTGCAGAGTCCTGTGGTAAATGGAATTTTTTGCATTTTTTTTGCCAGTTTCCGGCATCTATTTCCAGTTTCTGGCAAAAACAAAACAAAACCAGCCATTGGGAAATGGGCTCACCTAATGACTGCCACATTTGCTTAATGTGTTTGCTTAACAATTGCTCCAAAAATGATTGTAAAATTGGATGTAGTCACATGATGACTCACTGAATGACTCCCTTAACATGCAACCATAATTCCAGTTCAATTATCGATGTAAGTCAAGAACTACCTGTTATTTTTTGGGGTGTGCTAATGGGATCCAATTCAGGATTTCTGTCAGTGATGATTATATACTGAGTTTTCTTTTTTTTGTTAAAAAGTGTCATTTTATGACTTCTACAGCAATAGCAATAGCAGTTAGACTTATATACCGCTTCATAGGGCTTTCAGCCCTCTGTAAGCGGTTTACAGAATCAGCATATTGCCCCCAACAACGATCCGGGTCCTCATTTTACCCACCTCGGAAGGATGGAAGGCTGAGTCAACCCTGAGCCGGTGAGATTTGAACAGCCGAACTGCAGAACTGCAGTCAGCTGAAGTAGCCTGCAGTGCTGCATTTAACCACTCCGCCACCTCGGCTTCTAAAACTGAGAGGCCCAAAATTGCCCAATAGATGTTTTCCCAGTATTTGTATTTCTGCAATGGAATAATTAGGAGTGCAAAAACTTCTCTAAATAATTAAAACAAAGAGATTGCTTGTATGATGTCAGAGTGTGTTAGAAATGATATTTCCTCTGTAGAATAATCAGAACAATCCTTAAAGCATTGTTTATAATATCATACAATTCAGTTAAAGCAGTAAAAACAAATTAATTAAGAGAGCTTTGGTGATAGTAAAGTAGCTAATTGGTTCATATTGTCAGATTAAATTCTGTATATGAGATGCACCACTGAAGATGAAAAAGAATGTTTCAGTGAGCTCGATATAAGTAATTTGGAAAAAAAAATCTTGTTATTTTTAAAAAGAGAATAGTAAAACATGAAATACATTTCTCTTTAAAATTCAGTATTAGTATTCTTGTTAGATGGCTCTAATTCTATGTTATTCAAAAGAACAGAATCACAAAAGTTTTGCAATTCTTGTTTTTTCTAAGGATGTTTGTGCATGTTAAAATTTAACTTATTTTGCATGTTCCAAGCCAAGGAATGCTGCTTTGGGAAAAGGTTTGAGGCATGATATATATGCTTTTTAAATTTATTTTGTTATATATGTCTATTGCTAAAAACATTTTGACACTGTATCGAGAACTATGGAATAATAATAATAATAATAATAATAATAACAGCATTAAAAGACTTATATGTCCTGTTTCAGGAAAATAATGAATTCTTGAGGGAATTTGGTACACAGTTTCCCCACTGAATTCTTACTCTAGAATAATTCAAATTAGCTTTATAATGATGTAAAGTGTAGATCTATTTCTCTGTATGAAGTTCACATAGCGATTTCAGGTCAATTAGTGTTTCTCAGCCTCACAGTCTGTTATGTGGGAAAATGGAAATGGTATAATGCTGAATGAAAGGCAGGAGATAAACCAGGGGTGAAATCCAGCAGGTTCTGACAGGTTCTGGAGAACCAATAGCAGAAATTTTGTGTAGTTCAGAGAATTGGCAAATGCCACCTCTGGCTGGCCCCAGAGTGGGGTGGGAATGGAGATTTTGCAGTATCCTTCCCCTGGAGTGGGATGGGAATGGAGATTTTGCAGTACCCTTCCCTTGTCACACCCACCAAGCCCCGCGCCCACAGAACCGGTAGTAAAAAAAATGAATTTCACCACTGAGATAAACCTAATAAATAAATATACTGTATGTTGAATGGAATTATTGGTGTCTTATCCTAGCCCTTTCAATCTAAATTGTTCAATTGAAGTAGAATCTCCCCATTAGACATCTGATAGTGGGTATATGTTCTGGAAGGATAGCTAGAAGGATAGCTATTTTAAATGTTTAGAGAGTTTGTGTTAAACAATTTGGAAAAATTTGGGGCTTTCCTCCTAAGCTCCAAGCCTTTACAGGAATGTGACTGGATATTTCCTTTTGTGCAAGTCATCAGCTGTGGGAGTTTTATCTACATCTATTTACTCAAGAGCTAATTATTAGAAGAAACAAAGTTTTGTTTTTCAACATGCTGAGTACCATTTCTTTTCTCAAAAGCAGTATAAACTTGCCAGGAAAATTTCTTCAGACTCTTGGGCCAAGAAATCAGTTAAAAAAAGAAGGAGTGCCTTATTCAGGATCTCTGATATCAAGCCACTTTTGTTTTGTTTTGCTTTTTTTAATCTTAGATATTAATCATGTAGTGCTAATCTTCATAGCAGTCATTGTTTTTTCTCATGGTGCCCTTGAACGATGTCGCCTCGGGCATGGTGGATATATAAAATGGCAATCAGCACAGTAATTCTTGGAATTGATTTGATTGTCACTGCTGCCAAAGACATGGAAATGGCATAATAAATACAACAGACACAAATGATAAAGGAAGTATTGTTCAATGGTAGCACAAGTACTTTGCCTGTAAAAGGTTCAATATGAGATATAGCAAATTGGAAAGAGAAGGTGGATATTCAGAAACATACCAATCTTTTCCAGGCACATTGGAGACTTTGCAAAGTGGAAATAAGTAGGGAAGTGCACAACCTCCTCTCTTGACTTATGTACAAATATATACACAGTTTTAATGGGATTTTGCCTGACTGAAGATTGAAAGAACCTATTCAAGGGTACCCTATGAAAAAAATGAAAAAGAACAAGAACAGGGACACCTGTGCATGCTTCCCCCCCGCCCCCTTCCTGGTTATTTGCTCCAGTACGACTCATAAAATGTTAGGACTTGAACCATATGTCAAAATTATAGATGTTATTGTTTGGCAATGTCATACCCCTCCCATCCCCGATGCATAATTTCTAATTCATGTACAGCATTGCTACTGGGTATTTAGCAAACAGGTTAGAGCTATACTCCTTTTCTATTGGAAATGGAAGTTTGTGCATGTGAGCATTCCTGGAAGTAGAAATCTAACCTGAGCAAGGGTTAGTGAAGCATGTTTTATAACAATTATTTAAAGAAACACATTTTAGAGACAAACAAAGTGTAATACCCAGCTAACTGTTCTACCACGAAGAGAGTCAAAGAGCATGATGGCAGCTTAAGAAGGAATTTATTTCAGTTTAGGAATCTGTCAGCTGAAGAGCAAGCAGAATTATAGATAGAAATATGTAATTAATTATCTATTTACATCTCAATGTCCCTTGTGGTCAGTGCATCATGAAGTGCTTATAGTCAATGCCATGGGATTTGGATCTTCAACATTTGCAGCACAAAATTCTTAGCTTATATATTTTTTTAAAAATGTAAACCCCCCCCTTTCTGGTGCTTACAGTAAGAACCCCTTTACAATAAGGGGTTCCCCAACAAATAGATGACTAAATCATGCTTCAACTCATCTTCAAATTGGTGCTATTTTGGATAAGATTTCTCCTAATATTCAGTTGTAACCTAAGCTTCCAAAATTGGAGGGAGCTTCTTTGAACTTCTGTATTTTGACACAACAGAGAACAGGTGTTTGTTTCTTTTTTAAAATAAAACCAATCGTCTAGTTATTTTATCACTTGGAATTGCATTTCCCTCTACTTTCTCTTCTGCGATTTTGAGTCTTTAAAATATGCTTTCTTCTCTGGCTCTCTTTTTGAGTCTTCTTGGAAAACTACTTTGTCAAACACAACATGTGGATGAGTTTATCAGAAATAAGCAATATATTTCATTTTTTTTTTAAAAAAAAATCAGTTTTGCACCACATGCAGTAAGCTTTCTTGGATTTGTTGGTTGGGCTGTTTTTCTCACCCGTCTCACACTATGTCTCTCATCAGTCTTGCAGCTCCAAAAATTGAAGTTTTCTCATGTGCTGAAGTATTACTGAGGTGCTAGTATTTGTGTTGGGGGTTTCTCTTGCCTGCATTTCTCGCATCTTCTTAACTTGATTTTTTTCTTAACACATCCACTCATATGTTTTCTTTCCTAGGTTAGCTTGTCCTTCTCTTTTATGAATCAATACTCCAAGAGAGGGTGGTACTGTTTTAACCATCCTTCCCAGGCATCAGCAAAACTCTGGAACTTAGGAAAGAACTCCCCTACGGTCCCTGGATGGTGAATCCACTCTTCTACACTTTCTTTTTTTCAGACTTTGAGAAAGACAGCATCTTTACTGTTTAGATTTGTGCAGAAGTTTGAAAAGGGTTGGGCTACCTTAAGAAGTAGCATAGTAATAATGTTGTTCTTGCGTGAGATCCAAAGCATCTCTTACCTGTAATTTTTGAATCATGTGCAACTCCAATGCATAATAGTGCCTCTGGAATATGTTGATTTAAATATAACTAATAGTGGGGATCACATATTAAGATAAATCGCTTTGTCAAAAATTGTACTATAACCCATAATGGCCTGGTTCCCATAAAACACTCCATTTCAGAGACTGTTTTCGCACATCATTCTATGTTAAAACCAAGCAATCTCTCTTTATGGAACCCAGCCAATTATCTGCACACATCTATAATCTGTCCCCTAAAACAGAGTTTTTCTGTGCTACATGTTTTTATGTATAATTGAGAAAAAATAATTACAGTCTATTCAGATTTTCCCCATAGGTCTTCCAGAGAACTTTAATGCTGCGAGTCAAATAAATATTGAGTTATTCCATCTTTTTGCCTTTAGTAGATTTTTTTTAATTATACAGAAGTATAGAAAGGTTAAAATGAACAACAGTACTATAAAACCTAACCTGAAAGCATATCCAGTCGGGTATCCAGCTAAAACAAAGATATAGAGTGTTTTAGCTGAAGGCATGTTTGGACTTTTGAGACCATATGGTTGGGACACTCAGAAGATGACTCTCATGGGAGATCTACCTATTAACAAAAATAGTTATCATGGGAGCATGACCAGTCTCAAAGCACCCATTTACTAGATGATGAACCATTATTTTGAACTGAGCACTTCCTACCATTCCAAAGGGATCTTGTGGGGTTGAAGAGTATTGCTATAAATAAATATGCTGAAGACTAGTGCTTTGCACTATGCCATATTCCGGTTTATTTCTTTAAATTAAAACCATATATTTAAAGCTTTAATTCAGGGAGGGAATCTGGTAGTGAAATCGGCTATGAGCATAATCTTGAGAGACAGAAAGAAGAATTGCAGACTAGACAATATTCTGATGTGGGAAATCTAGGTCCAAAGCAGGAATATAAGCCTCAGAATTGACTCTCCCTAGTTTTCTGGAACATAAAGAAAGAAGAAAGGAAGTGCTTTCTAACTTGCAAGATTATGTTATTGTAATCTTACAATAGGATTGTATTAGTATTCTTGATTTTGATGTCCTAGTCTGCAAACTGAGTACACCAAATTTGCAGGGGAACTGTGGGGTGCTACCAGCTTCTTGGCATCATGCTATCCATGCCCAATTTAGAGATCTAAATCTAAATACAATAGGAATTGTATTTATATAACTGTATCCATCCAACTATTTGTCAGTCAAAGAAATATTTTAATAGTTGTGTTACAATTTGATGGCTTTATAATACAGACCTAACCTGTTAATATGGTTTTCATTAAATATTCAACACTATATCTGGTACTTATATTTGCCCAGACCTATAGAACTAGGATGCTTAGAAGGTTACAAAAACAAATGAACAGATCTCTGGGCTTAGATTAATGTGTGTGCACAAACTGAAGAACTCTAGCATGATTATAATTAAAAGAGAACAGTGTTTTGTAATGAATGTCTGAAATAGGACTTCCTGTATGCCATGCTCCACTGATTTTTTGTGCTTTGGGAGCCAATGTTTTGTCCATCTTTAATCTATCACAGTTATGAATGTTTGTTTCAAGGCAGTGATCATGATAACTTGATGATCTATTTTGCCACCAGACATATTTTCAATAAATAATTTCCACAAGGATGCTCATGATGTTAGTCTATTGGCATAAAACCAACAAAGTATTGTGTAATATTAGAAGAATTCTTACATATTATGTCATCAACTTTTACAGAGTCCTCTACTTGGAGTTGGAGGGAGGTTAGGTAACATAATGTTGTATCAGGAGGCAAAGTCCTTGGGTTCTGTGCTTACGTCAGGTATTGGGATGTGAATACAAAAGGGTGGAGTTGATGTTACGATGTCATGAAATGACAGAGTCTCAGTATGCTGAGAATGCCTCGCCTCACATATATCATTTCTAGTGTATGACAACTTTTCTCCAGAATATTGACTTCCCAATATATTAGGACTACAACTCAAGGAATTTCCAGGTAATGTACTACTGGGAATTCTGAGGCTGTAGATCCAACACTTCTTGAAGGGAGGTCATATTAAGGCCAAGAAACGACATAGATCAATCCAATCAGAATTTAGTTCTCTATTTGCTTAGACACAAATACAGAATCTTGCCAGATTAAGTCTTTATTACTCCAAACCTAATGAATATATGGTGGGAGATTCTAGGGAGTGCCTCTCCTAACTCTCTTCCTCTGTCTCGTATCCTAGGCTGTGCTGCCTATCTTCTCTCCCTACCCTGTATGTGCTCCCTCCTTCCTGTGAAACTGCCACTTATGCTACTGTGCATCACATCAACTCTCCTTTCATTGGCACCATCCCTTACAAGGTATCATATTGGGAAAGGTAACATATGATGTAGTAAACATTGCCAGGGGCATCCATGGAAAGAAGGATGTCATAAAAATCAGGATGGTGACTGTGATGTGATTGAAACCCCAAGGATTACTTGTCATCATGCTGCAATCTTGATTTTTTTAAACCTTTCCCCATAGATGCACTTGAAGGTATAATATAGTTCCTGAGGAGCATAGTGGCTGATGAGTGCAATAGAGTTCCTGAATTTTCTTGATCAGGTTTCTGAACCATGGTTTGTACTAGATATTATTTTGTAAATCTAGAAAGCTGTGGTTTATTCATAGTTTATTAGATTCACATAATACTAGTAACCATAGATGTGGTTAGTTTAGTTTAGAAATCACACTGGCCAGATTCCCACAGAATAGGAACAACAATAGAAAAAAAAATTGTGGGGAGGAGTTGAGGACCTAAAACTGCCCCTAAACTGTTTTATGTGCTTGTTGGGGTCCTTGGTGACCCTTCTGCTGATAAGTGATTGAATGGTTTCCTTCAATTTACAGGTAAGAACATGAAATTTGTAATGTAAGACTAAAATAGGCTTCACTTTGTTATTTTAAGGCAGGGGTGTCAAACTTGATTTCATTGAAGGCTGCATCAGGGTGGTGTTTGACCTCATGGGGGGAAGGGGGCATGGCCAGCTTGACAGAGCCAAGGTGGCGCAGTGGTTAAATGCAGCACTGCAGGCTGCATGGCGCAGTGGTTAAATGCAGCACTGCAGGCTACTGCTAGATCAGCAGGTCAGCGGTTCAAATCTCACCGGCTCAGGGTTGACTCAGCCTTCCATCCTTCCGAGGTGGGTAAAATGAGGACCCAGATTGTTGGGGGCAATATGCTGACTCTCTGTAAACCGCTTAGAGAGGCCTGAAAGGCCTATGAAGCGGTATATAAGTCTACTGCTATTGCTATTGCTATTGCTATTGCTATTGCTATTGACATCACTCATGTTGGAGGCACCTGTGGTGGCCCATGCACTCTGCCAATGAAAACGAGCTTCTGAGCTCTATTTTCAGCTGCAACTGCCTTCTGTAACCCCCTGCCAGTGAAAACGGAGCTTGCAAGGGCCATACGCAACCCTCCTGAACTCCATTTTCACAGGCAGAGGCACCGTGTGCCTTTATTATTTCCAGGGAGACTCCACGGGCCAAATCTAAGCACCCTGAGGGCTGGATCCGGTCCCCAGGCCTTGAGTTTGACACCCCTCTTTTAAGGGGGAAAGATTCCATAACTCCTATCCAGTTTATAACTAGTATGTATGTTTTATGAAATAGGCCTCTTTTGCATTAAGATTCCCCACACCCTCCCGTAAAGATAAGACAAACAATGAAATGCAGTTCAAAAGGCTAATTCAGAAAAAGAGAAATAAATAAAAATGTAGTCTGGCATATACAAAAATAAACATATAGAATCTGAGTCATTAGCAGGTTTCTGCTCAATTGTGTGAGAATTATTATGTGCGATGGAGCTTTCCAATATTGATATTTTTATTGGTCTAATTCTGAGATTTTATTAATTTTTGAGAAGCAAGCTAAAAGTGCCTTCAAGGGATGCCAACAAGGAATGTGTTAGACAAATCACAATCTTCTTTTCTAATTATTCAATTTTGGGTGTCTTTAAAATTAAGGATGATGTTTATTTATCCCATAGCTATCCAATACTGAACGTACACAGTATTGTCTGCCTCTGAACTGGGATTGTTCTTTGCAAGGAAGAAATTGCCAATCTTCTGACAACTAGTAGAAGCAACAGTAGCCAGCTGTTTGAAATGTAAATTCATGTCAGCTTCATTTTGTATCTTTCAGCTGTTTATACCTGTAGACTCTGTGAACAATAAAAACTATGAAATAAAAAGGTGCATTGGTTTGGTACTAATTATGTGATTGAACAAAATTTGGACAATTTTATTTTGTCAAAGCCGAAATGTCTATCCACCATATACCCATTAGGTTGAAGAAGGCTGTTCTATGCTGATAAATAAGCTAGATTTGATTAGTGTCTGTGATTTTTCTTTTTGAAATATTAAAAAGAAATGTATATATCCTAATCCAATGAGATGGAGGCCAATAAACTTCTATTGCAAGAAGCCTAGTATAAGCATTGATTAACAGAATAACAGAATTGAAGAGGCTTTGGAAGTCTTCCAGTCCGCTGCTCAAGCAGGACACCCTATACCACTTCAAACAAATTGCTGTTCAATCTCTCTTTTAAAAAACCCAGTGATGGAGCACCCTAACCTGAGGCTAGTAGAGATTTATAGTTAGGCAAATTTGTCTTTTTTGATCAGGTAAATATGAAATATGTTTACTACATCAAGGTACATTCTTGATTTTAATTCTGTTTCTTTCAATATTGTCCAAATCATCCTTGGTTTGGGGGTGTCATTCTGGAAAAATCTACACCAAGAAACTCCAAGTTTTCTTTTTTCTAAGCCTTACTAAAACAGGAAGGGTGTGACAAAATAAAAACATACATTTTGGATTTTTCTTCATTTCAAATATATATCAAAGTTCTTAATTTTTACCATCTTTTATCAAAGCTATTTTAAAATGACAGGCTATAAGAATGATAAGGAAAAAGATGTATACAAAAGAAACTGGCTGATATCTTCCCAATTAAAAATGACCTTACAAGAGAGTGACCTGGATAATTTTCCTGTATTGGATTTACAAAAGTGGCTGATTAAATTTTTGAAGAATTTGTGATAAGGGACAAAGAAAACGTGAAAAATGAAATCTAGGACATTGTTTGAAGGGACTAAATATTAAGATTGTTAAAAGTAAAGGGAGGTAATATAAAGTTGATTCATTTGATCAACGTTAAGATGGATATGTTGTTATCTCTGGTAACCTTTAATGGCTTTTGCTTTATTGACAGCAGGACTAGGTGACATTTTATGGATTTGTTTATAGAAAAGCGAGGAGAAATGGGAAGAGAACATTTGTTATACTTTCTGTTCCATTTCTTACTGCAGAGAGGATAAGGTTAAAAGATTCCTTAGCAACCTATCCAAAATAACCTTATTCTCTCTGCAGTAAGAAATGGATGGAACAGAAAGTACAACTAATTTCTCTCCCCATGCCTGTCACACTGTGATAGATATAAGAAGACCAAGATTACTGAAGTCAAAACAGAAACAAAACCAGTAATCAGCACATGCAGAACAGAAGGTAACCTGATTGTTGGTCCTGGCAGACAAATTTGATAAAGTTTGTGAAAGATGTTTTCTCAGAAGTCTCTTCCAGAAGATTACACATGCTCAAAAAATAAAAGGGAAAAAAAGAAAATTATGTTTTCACTCTTTCAGCTGTCCATCTTGCAGCAGCCAGAATTGATGAAAGAACTGAGATGAATGGTTACTCAGGGAGGCCCTTCTTGTTTTACAGAGCTATAAAGTAAATAAGCAATTTCGTTTTGAAAAGTTTTTTTAATGACAACTTTAAATTCAGGAAAGTATGATTCCAGTACAGTTTCCCCACCTGTTCACATGAACCTTTTTAAACGATCAGTAATTGCTTTTCCCTCTCCAGTCTGTCTCTCTCCCCTTTTTACATCCCCTTTGTAATTTAGTTTAAGTGCATTTCTATTTTCTTCCCTTTAGAGGTTGTATTAGTTTTAGGATATATTCATTTCTTCTTCTTCTTTTTGTACAAGAAATAATGCTACGTTTCCTGTGGCATCTCGTTCACATCTTGATTTCAATTGATTTCAATTTTATTTTGATTTTAGAAATTATAATGGGATGATTTGGTAAAAGAGAACATGAGACATCTAGAGCACCAAAGGAAAAGATAATCAATGATGTCAGCTGAGGACAGGTAAGAACCTTCATTAGGACTTGCCTTGTGGTAATAAGGTGGCAAAATCATCTTATTTTCCTGTCCGTATTATGTCTACAGATAGATATCCAGTAGTCAGATTTTGGGTGACTAGATCACTCCTGGATAAGGAGGAATCAGGAGATTCCTATTGCAGAGATACTATTAAGGATCTGTGAGAAATAGTCACTTGGCTTCATTCTGAGTTGGACTCTGGACAGATCCTTTTGAAGTGACAAAAACACATCTAAGCTTTTTAATTCAAGACGGTCAATCCGATGTAGTTAACAGTCTTGTGGCTTTGAACTTGGACCAGAGGTGGGTTGCCATTTTTTTTACTACCAGTTTGGGCGTGCTCACACACTCATGTGCATGCACACGATGCTTCTGCACATACGCAGAAACATCCAGATGGGTGGGTGGAGCCTACCACCGCTGCTACTGCTAGTTTGGATGGTTCGAGCTGAACCAGCAGCAACCCATCTCTGGCTTGGACACCCGTATTCTAAATTCATACCCCTTCTAGCTGGTTAAGGTCTCCTGGGAAGAGTTGGATCCAAGGAGTGGTTAATGGCTCAGTGTGGGAGAGGGAAATACCATTTGCCCTGAACAAGATAGCAGCGCACTCCTTTCTCAAGAGGCTATCCTTGGACTCAGTCTTGCTATATAACTTTTGTCCAATCTTCAACCTTCCCTTATTTGGGAAAGGGTGTTGAGAGGGTGGTTGATGTTTAGTTTCAGAGGACTCTGGAAGAAGTGGTGTCAGGCCTGCAGCAGTTGGTTTGTGTGTTTCACAAACATTTTCGATAATTTCTTTGCTGTGGTGCTGAAACCCAGATATTGACAAGTGGATTAGCTGGACATTTATCAGTCTGGATTCAGGTTGGGATATAGTACCAAGATGCCATTGTTCCAGTGGTGGGTTTCAAATAATTTTGGAACCTCTTCTGTAGGTGTGGCCTGCTTTCCGAGTCCACTGGTGGAACCTCTTCTAACCAGTTCGGTAGATTTGACGAACCGGTTCTACCGAATAGGTGCGAACTGGTAGGAACCCACCTCTGCATTGTTCACACTTATGATGACCTCTGAGGGGATCATAATGGGATTTGTGTAGCCATCCTGGCCCTCTAGGATATCTCAGCAACTTGTGATAGCATTGCAATTAGGCGGGGTGAAATTCAGCAGGTTCTGACAGGTTCTGGAGAACCGGTAGAAGAAATTTTGAGTAGTTCAGAGAACCAGCAAATGCCACCTCTGGCTGGCCCCAGAGTGGGATGGGAATGAAGATTTTGTAGTATCCTTCCCCTGCCACAACTACCAAGCCACACCCACAGAACTGGTAGTAAAAAATTCTGAATTTCACCACTGGGATTAGGTGGTACTATTTCACAGTGATTCTCTTTTCTCCAATGAGCCTTTGTGTTTTAGAGAATTTAGCAAGTATCCACATGCTAGTGAAATACAGACAATAGTATTTAACATTTTAACTATTTAACTGTCTAGAGCAGGCTGTATTTTTATTTAGCCATTATACTTCATGAATATATGGGCATACTGAGCAGGAATAACAGGAAACCGATGGTCTGCATGACTTAGAACACACAGAATTAATTTCTCCCTTGAGCTGGTCCTATTTTTAGGCAATGATAGTCAGTGGTTCCTAGTTTATGGCAGCTTCTTATAATTTTGTGGTCACAAAGAATAAAATATTTGGGAGTAAAAATAGGGTGTCCCCTATTTTTGAAACTATTGAGGACCTACTAAAGCTGTGGGAGCAGTCTGGTGTGAGTTGGATCTCCTTTAAACTAGAATATATGAATGTGTTATATGTTTCTGCACCCATGCTACTCTTTAAAATATTTTGGGTTTTGTAAACAGAAAGGCCTCTTGTTGGTAGAAAAAAAAACCCAATGTATTGCTTGAAAAAATGAACCTGTCTTTGAACATAAAAGAAGTGATGTTCTCACATCACTTGGCTTCATAAGAAACAATGTGGATCATCCATCCAGCTGATCAGTTGAGGTGCACATTTGTAACATGAGCAGTAATTAGTCACCTGTTTAAACTTTGCTTTTGTTAACTCCCATCTAAGCTTTCCAGTGTCTGGGTTCCCTGCACTAATGCAGCTGTTGTTATCCAATGTGTCAAGAATATGTAAAATTGGATTAAGTGGGTAAACCATGGTTCGGTTAACTGCGTTAATCCACTATGTGATATTGCTTCCTTTTTACTGAATAAGATTGATTTTTAAAAATACTATCCGCTGTACAATCCAACTAAATTTAAATATTGCTGTACAAAATTAATCATTTTCCTAGCAACCAACAGCCTCATTCCAGGACCATCTATGAATCATCCAAGTTTTGCATTATTTAACATTTCAAAATAACATATAGGCAAAGTCTAAGAAATCAGAAACCTGAATTTATTTTTAAAGCAGGAAAAATGCAATTCCAAAAATCCCATAAAGATATTTTTAGATTAAAAAAAAGTTGTGGCTGATCTTCTTTTCCTGTAATATTGTCTAAAGAATAATAGTTTCACAGAAACCTCTTAGTCACAGAAATACATAAATAAAAGGTCTAGAATCCTCAACACTTTTAAAATGAAGGACACAGGATCAAAAGTGTGTGCCTCTTATCCACTCTTTCCAAGAGCCCATCAAAAGCTATTCAACAAGTGGACTGATAAGCTGTTTGCCAATATGACTTGACGACAATGTTCCTATAGTCTGCAAATAAGTATTGATTTAATCTAACACTGATAACATAATTAGCACTATGAGGTGTTAATATATTAATATTAGGGGAAATTTGTTCTTTGTCATTTCCTACTAAAGGCATTGTGTTCCCATCCCATTTTGTTAATATGAAATAAAGAATAACAGCACTGCTTCAGAGATAGGCTTCACAAATTTCAGCAATTGGCTCTCTGCCCGGTTCCTGGGTGGGCATGGCCATAGGGGGCGTGGCTTACTCGGCCTTTACACCATGGCGGGGAGGGGGGTGTTTTCATCTTCCCCAGGCTCCGGAGGCTTTCCTCAAGCCTCTGGGAGGGCTAAAACTGCCTCCCCGGGCTCCAGAAGCGCTTCTGGAACTTCAAGGAGGCCCGTTTTCCCCCTCCCTGAGCCTCCATGTGGGCACTTACCTCACATCCAAAATGGGCCATGTGGAGACTCCTGGGAGGGATGGGGTGGAGTGGGTGGGGCCAGCCAGGGTTGGCATTTGGAAGTTCTCCGAACCAGCAGTAATGTTAGCTACGGGTTCTCCTGAACTCAGGTGAACTCATACCAGCCCTCCCCTACACCAGTACCATCCTTATAGTCAACTCAGGCAGATCTGGAAGGGAGCCTTGAGAAATAAAAACAGAGCATTCTTGTTCACTGAAGTGGTCCCTAATTCTGACCCTAGTAATACGTAATGTAACACCAATAAAACAACTGTCCTTTGTTAACTTACTTATGACCAGGGTCAGAATTTTACATAAGAAATGAGAAAATATTTTATGTGAATGAAAAAACCAAATGTCTTGGACCATCTAAGAGTGTTAGTGCTAGTGGCATTCCTATCTTCAATATAAGCTGATTGTGTTACTTTATTTAAATAACATTTTAGTGAGCGAGCCAGAGAGTTAATTTTTAGGCCTAACTGAAATGTTGAACAAGTTCTGCCCTAAGTTGAAGAGGGGATATTAAAACTGGCAGGCAAAGTGAAGAGCTGTCAAAATGGAACCTGGGGCTTCTGCAGAACTGTTTCCAGCCATCTAAAATCCTACAAAAGCCTATTTGATGGCAATTTACCAATGTCTTGCAATGGCAATGAGCAACAGCTGATTGGCTGATATTTCTTACCCAGTAACAGACTTTACAATGGGAAAAATCGGTGGGACTCTAGAGGTTGCAAAAAATAATAGCTGTGCATCAGAGGAAATCAGCAGGTAACGCAACAGCATAATAGATGAGCCCGTTTTCACTGGCAGAGTGCTCAAGCCACCACAGATGCCCTGATATGAGTGATGTTGAACTGGCCGTACCCGCCCTGGCCACGCCCCAGTGCCTTCCCCACAAGGTCAAAAACAATTCTGATGCACCCCTCAATGAAAACAAGTTTGACACACCTGACTTCGTTTTTTATGATGTCTCCACGTTTACACACATGCATATGTTTACATTGAATTACATATATTTAAACCAAAGATACAGATGCATGCTGTGATCTTGAACCAGGATGTTGCAGAATACTGAACTGCCCTAAAAGGTTGTTGTTGTTGTTGTTGTTGTTGTTGTTAATAATAATAATAATAACAACAACAATAACAAGTCCACAAAGTCACTGAATTTATTTATAAAACAGGAATTAGAATTATACATTTAAAGACATTACAGTGAAAAATTATAGAGAGCAACTATTTAGAATAGAATAGAATAGAGTAGAGTAGAATAGAATAGAATAGAATAGAATAGAATAGAATAGAATAGAATAGAATAGAATATCAGAGTTGGAAGGGACTTTGAAGATCTTCTAGTCCAAGCCCCTGCTTAGGCAGGAAACCCTACACTACTCCAGACAAATGGTTATCCAACATCATCTTAAAGACTTCCAGTGTTGGAACATTCAAACTTCTGGAGGCAAGTTGTTCCACTGATTAATTGTTCAGTCAGGAAATTTCTCCTTAGTTCTAAGTCGCTTCTCTCCTTGATTAGTTTCCACCCATTGCTTCTTGTTCTACCCTCAAGTGCTCTGGACAATAGCTTCACTCCTTCTTCTTTGTGGCAACCCCTGAGATATCGGAACACTGCTATCATGTCACCCCTAGTCCTTCTTTTCATATATTAGACATATCTAGCCATTGACAATGGCTTAGTAGAAATAGATTTTGTATGAGAACTACTTCTGGGGGTAATAATTTGTCATGTTCAGTGGTGGGTTTCAAAAAATTTTCGAACCTACTCTGTGGGTGTGGCCTCCTTTGTGGGAGTGGCTTGCCGGCCATGTGACCTGGTAGGAGTGGCTTGCCAGCCATGTGTTCTCTCTCTCTCTCTCTCTCTCCTTCCTTTTGTCTCTCTGTCCCTTTTTCTTTTTTTCTTTCATCTCTCTCTTTTTTTCTTTTTTTATTTCTTTCTTCCTTTCTTTCTCTTTCTCTCTCTGTGTGAGTCTGTCTGTCTGTCTGTCTGTCTGTCTGTGTGGTGGGTTTCAAAAAATTTTGGAACCTCTTCTGTAGGTGTGGTCTGCTTTACGGGTCCACTGGTGGAACCTCTTCTAACCGGTTCGGTAGCTTTGACGAACCGGTTCTACCGAACTGGTGCGAACTGGTAGAAACCCACCTCTGGTCATGTTGGAGGCAAATGAATAAAACAAGCTAGCCATTTAGATGGGGGAAATCATATATTCAAAAATGCATATTTGCAATCTGAGATTTAAAAATAAAAACAATCCCCCCCCCCATGAACTATCTTCCCATAGAAATGGCACAAAGTTACCCAAGTCAGCATTTACTGAAGAGAGTTGTTGGAAGCGAGGCGGCATACAAATAAGTTGTTGTTATTAGTTACACAGACATCCAAAACTATGTAGTTCCACTTTCAGAAACCAAAGCTGCTTATTACTTTTCTGCTATAAATGAATGTAATATTTGTTCAAGTCATCTACTGAAATTAATAGCAAAAGAGTGATTTACTCTTCTACTGTTCCATGTTGAATGGGATTATATCCTTTAATTTTTTTTCAAGTAAATTAATTGATTATAATTCTTTAAAGGTAAGTCTTCTATATTTACCTAATGAGATGCAAAATATCCCCACTTACTGAATATATTCTTTCCTTTCTGGTTTTCTATGAATCATAATTAAATGCTAATAGTTAGGGACCTGGGCTGTAGTGCACGTGGCTGAAGGCAAGAGGATAATTTCTTCCCTTTCATAATCTCATTTTACATCACTGCATTCAGCTTGATTTCCCAAGTCTTCAGAAGTGCTGAGAGTGTTGAAGGGAAGAGGAGCAGGAAGCTCATATTAAACCCCTGAATGCATACCTTTTTCTTAGAAATTTCTATAGATTCAATTTAAAGTTTTCAAGCCTTCTCTCTTAAGGTCTTCCAAATCAATAGGATGTTTGCTGGTTAACGTGCTTAACAACGTGCTATAATACCATAGCTTCTCACAGTCCCTTCTCAGAAATGAATTCCAGATTGGATAGAATTGCACTCTTACAAAAATCATTTGGCAATACTAAAGCTATGCTTTAAAGTATTTCTCCCTTGAATGATTTTATAAATTTAGATATAAACAATTACTGGTTTAATGCATCTGGCTAAATCACGAAGTATGAATCACGATTCCTGGTCTAAACTCTATTTCTTGTGTTTACACAAAATGCCAAGTGTGAACCATACTTTATATACTTGCCTAAGGCAAAGCATGAGCAGTCTATGACTAAGAACCAGTGGCTGATTTAAGTGAACTTACATCTACTACATGCAGACAATCAGAAATGACAATAACAATATTCCCAAGGAACAATGGAGCTGTTTACAGTAGTTCTGGTTTAACCACCACTCATTCAACCATTATTCAAAGGCACAGAACAAGTAGTACTTACAACCCATCCTCAAAGTTCTTGCCACTGTGGTCACATGATCAAGATCTGGGCACTTGGTAAACAGGTCACACTTACAATGGTTACAGCACCCCACCACTATTTTACCTGCTGGCTTCCCACAAGCAAAGTTAATAGGGAAGCCAACAAGAAAGTTACTCATAATCTCTGATGCCTGGCAGCAGCCACTCATGTTCTAGCCACACTCACACTCTGCTGGCCACATGTTCAACCTCCTCTGCCTGGCATCAGCTTCTTGACTTGCTTGTAAGCCACATGAAACTAACTTAACAACCTGTGGTCCTCGCTTAACAGTAGCAACAGGAAATAAAGGGATATAGTCATATGATGTCACACTTTATGACTGCCCCCCTTAGCAATGGAAATCCTAGTCCCAATTGCCATGATTAAGTGAGGACCATCTCTATATTGAAGACAAAGGATATTTAAATGCAGTAGGTAGAATGGACAAACTGAATTATAAACCTGCAGCCTTAATTGATCAATTCTTCAATCTCCTTGGCTGGAATATTGCCATATGGGAAGATAAATGCTCAGAGCGTATTTCTAGGAACAGTGTCAAGCAATTTGATATTCTCTTTATGAAACATGGGTCCTGAAGGTGATGGAGCTTCCAGAGCTATCTCTGAAGGCTCTTCAAAGTTTCATGAAAGGGATGCCTAAAGCAGGCCTGGCTAATTAGATAAAACGCCGCCTTGAATGTTAAAATTACACACACCTTCCTTCCGAGGGTCCGCTAGCTATAACACCCCTTACTGAGCTGCGTCACAGACAGTGGTTGATAACAATCAATTATGCAGCAGTCAATTTAATTAAGTTGAAGCAGAGGGCTGGGCTGATCATTTTAAATGGCTCAAGGTTGAATGATGAATCTGGAGAATATACTTTGAACTCTGTGAATGGAAGCAGTGTGGCAGGCTATGTATGATTGTTTCTGTGTGTTTAAAGAACCATGTTAAATATTTTCAGATTGGCTTCCCAATTTCAGTGATCATCAACCTCTTACTACAGAACTCATTCACTAGAGGCATTAGGGACTGTAGGAGAAATTGCCCACAAGCTGCTACCCTGAAGCTAGTAGCATGCTCTGCAAGGCAATGCATTTTTTCCCAGTGATTTTTGATGGCAGTTTCAATGTCTTCAGTGTCAACAACAGACGTTCAATAAGTCTTACACATTGGGAGATGAATCAATATTTTATTTCTGTACTTGGCCTATCTACAGGGAGATTTTTTTGTAGAATGCACAAACTTTGTCTTCCATGCTAAACACATTATGACCATGGCCCTGCAGCGACCAATTAAATTCTTTTAGCTCTTTAAATATGTCAGCCAAATAGCCAAGGCAGGACACCAGAAGACATTTTCCAACTTTTCTACTAGGGGTTTGAAACATTCATCAGGAACAGGTGCGTTTCATCTCCTAGCTCAAATAATCTCGATAATGTTCAAATAATCTTGATAACCAATGTACTTCTTTATGAAAGAGAAGAGAGTTGTGCTCAGAATCAAATCCTTGCATAATTGTCAGAATAAACACCATTGAATGGCCAGCTTTTGATGAAATGTATTATTTTTGCAGCATCCTCCAAAATCTCTTGTAATAATGAGCTCATCCGTATAGAAGCAAGTACATGTCTATGCAAGATGCAATGATTTGAAACAATGGAACTATTTCTTGGCTTAGCTCATGCTATCATACCAGAAGCTATTCCTGTAATAACTGCTGCACCTTCAGAACAAATTGCTACATATCAAGTCCATAATATTCCATGTTCACCTGAAAAATTATTGATTATTGTGAATATCTCTTCCCCAGTCATTCTGCCAGTAGTTGGCAGCAAAATAATACATGTACTAATATATTGTCCAAATCAGGAACACGCACAAAGAGAATTAATTGTGCTTCACCAGCAATGTCAGTGCTTTCATCCAATTGAAATGCAATTTTTTCTGCTGTCATGATCTTTTCCACTACTGGGGCCATATCTTGTATTCATCTTTGGACAGTGTTATCAGAACATGGAATATTACGAATAGCATCAGCCAGTTTTTCATAAAAGAGAATTGAAACAATTGCAATGGCAGATGGAACCACAAGTTTTCAACAATTGTGTGAGGCTTATTCGTTTAGCTACTATCAAGCACAGGAGATTTTTTCAAGATGATTGTGAACTTTATGAAAGCAGAATGGCGTTTTATAAGTTTCTTTCTCTTCTTCATGAAAAATGCTACTGGCTTTTCTGTGTGTTCTTTATGTTTTGTTGTTAAATGTCTCTGGAGCAAAGAAGGCTTCATGGAATGCTTGGACAGTACTTCACTGAGATAATATGAACAGGAAGCAGCTGATCGTTTTCTTCCACAAAATAAAATCCAAACTTCAACTAATCTTTACTGTAATTTTGATTTGGTGCCAGTTTTAATTTCTTCAGTGGCGGTTCCTTTGCTGAATCACTTTCCCTTTGCACTGAAAAACAAATTTATCCATATTTATTAATATACACCACTACCTTGGGCTCAAGTCACACACAGTGGTAGCGAAACTGAATAACCGGAAAGGAGAAAAATGACATGGCACATGGCAAGGAGGAACCCAGTGGCATGTTGTGGTTGATAAAGCGTAGGTGGGTAGGGGTGGAGCCGACTTATCAGCCCAGAATAGACACTTTGACCTTGAAGTTTCCTGCCTTTTCTTATATGTACTATTTTAAGCGCAACAGGAAACGGTGAGTCATGGGTTGAAAACCTTTCGCCTCCTTCATGGAAAATATGGAGCCAAATCCACAGATAGTCTTTCCAATCCAATGAATAATACATGATGACTCATGCATTTGACTGTGTTTCACATTCAAAACACTGAGAAAAGTGTAATGGTATTTTCTTGCCTTGGACAATGTCGCATGCCACCTGCCAGGTGCCAAAGTACCACCAGTGGTATGCATATCACCGGTTGAAAAGCACTGTTTCAGCTTATTAAGAAGCAGCTTGTAGTCTACTTTGTCAAGTGCCTTACTGAAATCTATGTATATTATATCCATTGCATTTCACTGGTCTACTAATTTAGTTATTTCATCAAAGAATGAAATAAGATTTGTTTGGCATGAACTGTTTTTGACAAATCCATGTTAGTTTCTGGTTATGACTTTGTTTGCCTGTGTGTATTTGCAGATTTGTAGTTTGATGATATTTTCCAGAATTTTTCCAAGTATTGAGGCCAGGCTGATTGGTTTGTAGTTTCCTCCCTCCCTTTTTTTTCTTTTTGGAGGTGGGAATCACATCAGCTCTTTTCCAGTCGTCTGGTCATTCCCCAGTGCTCCAGGATCTTTGAAAGATATGGTACAGTGGTTCTGAGATCCCATCTGCCAGCTCCTTCAGAACTCTGGAATGTAATTTGTCAGGTCCTGGTAATTTGATCTCGTCGAGAGTGGACAGGTATTTTTTTACCATTTTCTTTCTCATTTTAATTTGTATTCCTAGTCTGTGTTTTACGATTCTATTTTTGGTAGGTTGGTTTGTATTTATTTATTTATTTTTGCATGAAGATCGACGCAAAGAATGAATTCAGCAGCTCTGCTTTCTCCCTACTGCCCGTTGCTTCCTTGCCATCTTAATGGAATGGATGGAATCTTATGAGATCATTTTAAACCAAATGGACAAAACATGTATTGCAGGAAATGTTACTGCTTACATAAAGTTAGTAATGTATTCAGTGAATGTGTGCTGAAATGCAGTGCCACACAAATAGATGTTATTTATCTTCTACATTCTCTCAAGAACTACTCAACCCTCGAGAACAGATTTTGAAAAGATTCTTGAAGAGGAAAGCAGAAAAGATTTGCAGTTTCTTTGAGAAAAAGGCATCTGGCAACAGAAAAATTAGACTGGATTTCACCCACAGAGGTAAGGTAACTTCTAAAAGTGTTGCCTATGTTGTACTGTAGTTAAGTATTAGACTGATTTATATTGTGAATTATGTGGTTCTTCACCACAAAGGTTAGTGGATAGTGTTGCTTGAGTATGCCAAGAGTTGGAATGAATTGTCAGCGGACGTACAATTTCCTTTACTAATGGATTTATAGAAACGCCTGTCAAGGCTGGTGAGAAAAGTAATAATAAATAATTATTAGTTATCCCTCGTGGTGCTTATATATGATTTATTAAATTGTGCGAATTAATTTTCAGTATTACTATCATTCTTCAATATATCAAATGGGGAATCCTTAGGATTCTCTTTTCCTTCATCCTGAATTTCAAGACCGGGAATTAATGGGAGCTGATGTCTGAAGCTGTATTTTAGAGATTTCCCCCCACAAATCAACACACATTCAAGGAGTGCAAATAATTTTTACTTTCTGTTTAGTATGCCAGTCAGCCAAGTTCTTAACTATGTGAGTTGGGATTTAGAACTCACCTTGGCCATTATTCACTAGTTAATCTTAGTCCCACCATTATCATTTACCTGCCAGCATTCAATCACAAAATGATGTACATATTTCTTATCCACCACACATGCAGATAACAATAAGATACAGAAGGATGTAGGTCTCTGACAACTTTCACACTTGGAAGAGAAGGGATCAGTAGCAATTAGATTACTTGTCATTCCTTGCTAAATTTTGCTGTTTTTTTAATCCAAGCTAAACCATGACTTATTTTTATATCTGTTTAATATATAGCACCAAGCCCAAGACAATCATTTAGAAACCCCAATGGCTACAATCATACAAATTAATTGTTGGCAATTATTCTCCTTGTGACACTCTATAGAAATGAAAATTGGGCTTTGGAAAAACAAAATAGAAAATGATTGACATTGGAGAAGATGCCTGAGAATAATAGGGATAGCCAAGAAAATAAATAGATCAAAGAACAAAGAACAAATAAATCTGCTGATGTGAAATGACTAGGTTCTAAAACCAGGTTTTGGTAACATTACTGTATGAGGACATCTAAATTTCTTGAGAAGTCTGTAATGATAGGAAAGTAGAAGAAAAGAGAAGAGGATGTGCTTTAGTAAGATAGATGGAATTGATTATAATGGGTTTACTGATGAAAGATTTGAGGGCTGGATAGGGCATTGGTTAATCTGGATAAATCCTAAAAATTGATACCAGTCTGATGTCACATAATCCAAAACCAAGCAAATTACACTATTTGCTGTTGTGGCCCCAGCAGGATCCGGTTGAGCTGCTGATGGACTCGGATAGCGAGGAACCATATGAGTCTGCCAGGGAAGATGTGGAGGACCCTGGGCAGGGTTCAGACTCAGAGCAGGGACCAGTGAAGCTGGTTGGCCACAAGGAGAAGCCTGAGGCATGGAGCAGTGGGGAGGAGACAAGACAGTTTGTGCCTGACGCAAGGTTAAGAAGGGTAGAAAAACGGAAGCAGGAGCTCCGGAGGCAGACTTAGAGATGATAATTAAGCCCAGGTGGTTGTGTCTCGGCACCTCCCAAGAGACTATATAAGTGGAGAAGTTGGGAAGGGACATTTGCAGGACACAACCATTTGAAACAGTATTGGAAAACTCTGTCTGTCTTGTATCCGTGCCTGTTGTATTTTGGGTTGCTGCCAACTATTCTTGTATGTGAGTCTTGTCTGGGCCTTCAGTCAAAGGAGTCGATAATTCCGTGATGAAAGAGTGGCAAACAGCCAAGCCTATGTCTGGGTGATTCGCAGGCTGGAGGGGGGGGCAGAACAGTTTGTGTCCTGCCGCATACAAAACGAAAGCTACATTGAGCCACCATGGAACAGCTCCGTGCTGACAACGCTCAACTGGCACAGCAGCTGGCTTTGCTGGCTGGCCAGATCAACGCGCTAATCCACCTGTGCCTCCAGATAGACGCCCAGTTGCAGAGGCAGGGGCCTCACCGTGTGTCCCAGGAGACCAGTGGGGTGCTGCCAAACCCCGCTTGTCGCGAACTGAGATGGATAGACGGCGCATAGGAGGGTTGTGTTTTTATTGCGGGGATCTTGGACATCTGGCCACAGTTTGCCCCAAGAAGAGTAGGGTGCCTGCGAGGTCTGGGGCCTACCCCTCAGTTCCAGAACAACTTGGTAGGAAACAGGCAGAGCCTAATCTGAGGGAGACCTTAGGTCGGGGGCACACTTAAACAGAGATTGACGGCCCTCTCCGGCACAAGATCTTGGCAGCACGCATTCTCCTGTCTAGTAGTCTGTTGGGGATTCCAGCCCATGCCTTGATTGATTCCAGGGCTGCCACGAACTTCATGGACGAAGTGTTTGTGACCAAGTACGCCGTCCCTCTGTGTCCGGTGGACCCACCGATGCTGGTTGAGACCATTGACACTTGGGTCCTGTCGGGGCCTATCAAGGCTCCTCAGGGATCACGAGGAGGCCATCCAGTTTTACATTGCTTCGGGCCTGTATTTCCCCATGGTCCTGGGCTTGGCTTGGCTGCGGGTGCACGACCCTTAGGTTTATTGGTCCCAGAACCTGGTGACATTCCCGTCCCTGCAATGTGTCAACTACACCCATCACATCTGTGCAGGCCAGGTGCTCAGTTCGCCCAGGAGATCCTTGCTGCCAGACTTAGCGGAGTTCACAGACGTCTTCAGTGAGCAGAGGCGGACCAACTGCCGCCGCACCGGTCTTATGACTGCCCCATTGACTTGGTACCAGACGCAAAGCTCCCTGTGGGTCACCTGTACTCCATGTCCAAACCAGAGTTGGCTGCATTGTGGGACTTTCTGGACAAGAACCTCGCCCGGGGTTTTATCCGGCCCTCGTCTTTGCCACTTTCTGCCCCAGTCTTGTTCATCAAATTGCAGGGACGGGTACCTGAGACTCTGTTGCGATTATTGTCACTTGAATGTCATCACGGTTCACAACCGTTAACCACTGCCCCTGATTCCTGATTCCTGAGTTGTTGGAGCGGCTCCGGGAAGCGATGAAACTGGACTTGCGTAGCGCTTATAACCTGGTCTCAGTCTGGGGGGGAAGAAAGTGATATTTCACTTGGGGCCCACAGAACAACATGCGTTGGAGGCCCTAAAGCACGCCTTCACGAAGGAGCCAATCCTGAGGCACCCTGATCCCCATCGTCCATTTGTGGTGGAGGCGGACACGTCTGACATCTTGGTGGGCGCAGTATTACTGCAGGCTCACGCCCCTGGTGGTACCCTTTTCCCTTGCACTTTCTTCTTGCGGAAACTCAGTCCTTCCGAGCGCAATTACACCATCTTTCTGTCAAACAATTGACAGTGTGTTCTGGTGTTATAGCTACTTAAGGTTAGACCAAGATGTTTTTCCCCAGTAATTTTTGCATCATGATATTTTCAATGCAAGGTCTCAGTGAACAGATAGAGTTAACTTATTTGTATTACCTTGCTTTTTACCAGTGTGTTCACAGGACAGAACCAATACAATATATGTTATACATATTAATGTTAATCTTTATGACAGACTGTTTTATTTTTATAGTCTATTGTATCCGTTGGATCAAGAATTAGTGAAATTTAAAATTGTGAATCTGGAAGATCTTCTAGCTATGGTACAGAACTAAATAACATGTTCCTAGTCTCTTTCTCATAGCTCTTGTCTAGTAGCTTCCAGGGTACTGTTGTTTTAAATTGCAGGAAGCAGATTTGCTAGTGGTCCATGTTTACTGTAAATATTAAATTGATTATAAAAGGCCACAATTTTTCATGCTACTGCATAAATCAAAATCTTTTTCTTCCCAGACTTATTTTTATCCAAGCAAATAGTCTTGTCTAGTCGGTTTGATGACAATTGTACATTTCTGCCTTCTAATAGGTAATCCTTAAAATAGCAGTTGTCTGCTGTAGTGGAATTATTATCTGCTTTAAATGTCAGCTCTGTGAACTACACAATCCTATGATGGCAGTTTCCATTGAAGAAATCTGTTACATATTCCGTACTAGCACAGATGTGGGTGGCAAGACAAAATATCAGATATCATTATGCTCATCACTGTTTATTGGGAAAGGCTTGTGAAATCCTTTAAAACTGAAATCAGTCAAATGGGAATGGCAGGGCTGTCTTTGCTTGACAGCAAGGAAAAGATTTAATACCACACCATGGAAAAATTGAAATTCAGGTCTTAGCTTTCTGAAAGCACAGGACTAAATTGATGACTATAGAGCAGAAGCTTCTTATACCTGCCAACTTTGGCAAACCCAACAAACATAGAAAGAGACTTCATGCACACTCATCAATTGGCAACCATCACAACAAGTAATGACTTACAAGTGTGAATAAATCACAGATTTTATGGCTCTGATGCCACCTGGAATATAATGTTTTTTGTTAATGGGGTTAAATCAATATACTTGGTTATCATTCACTAATCATGACTTTGGTGGCAGTAATTACAATAAAGGCAATTATTATATCACTTTCTGCCACTTACCCCAAAACCCTCTAATGTTCAATTTACACGCATTTTAATTTTCTACAAATCGGCTCCACTTACACCTTTCCATTGTGTAAAATACACAAATCCCTGTAATCTTATCCCCAAGGATAGTTAAGCACCCCAAGGATGAGTGTGCATGAAACATCTGTATCATCTAGAACAGTGCTGTCAAACTCCCTGCCCACGGGCTGGATGTGTCACGTGCTGGCCACACCCATGGTGAAGGGCAAAAAAGTCCTGATATGTTACATGACACCACTGTGATGACATGCATTTGACACTCCTGATCTAGAATAATGCCAAAGTTATTAGGTAAATTAGCTAATTAGCTGTCAACCTATGGTATTGATTAGTACTGATAACTTTGACTGGGAATACCTAAACTAGTAATGATATCACAGGGAAGGAGTCTATGACAACTCACCATGGCCAACTCGCCACTGCCAACTTGCCACGGGACAGCTCACCACAGGAAAAGAGTTACACTAATACTGAAGAAATAGTGGAATAGACTCATGAAAGAAAGGATGCCAAAGGAGAGACAAAATGAAATGTGAATGACAAAAATTAAAACATTATTTAAAACATTATTTTAAATAATTAAATTGAATTCTTGAATTATCCTGCAGTGACTTGGCCATCATGAGTTGGCCATGGTGGCAACTTGGCCATGGTGAGTTGGCTGTGGCAAATTGTTCCGTTCCGCAGGGACAGCCTACGACAACTCGGCATGGCCATGGTGACTTGACTGTGGCAAGTTGTCCCATTCCGCAGGGAAGTGACTGAAGATGGTAGAGTGCATCCATCAGCTGATCCATTCATGGTACATGCTCAGAAAAGATGGCAAATTATTTAGTATGGTAGTAAGAGTTTCCTGCCTGTCTTAGCTAGGATTCCAGTAATCTTTCCAAAAGCAAACTGAAATACACATACCCTGTGGGCAAATTATAATTAGGCACATCTCTTGAATGGTACAGAATAGTTACATTCAGCACAAAAGTGGTATGTGAGAAGAAGAAGGGGGCCATATAAAAGGAAAGCAGTAACTGAACAGCATAGATACGTTTATTTAACTGAAAAAAAAATGTGGGAACCAATGGTTTGTTAATTTCCTATCTGAGTTTATCTATTGCTTGTTTTAAATGTATTTACCTAAACATGGTTCCACATTGTGATCAGTGCTTAATGACAATCTCAGATGTGGACCATGAACTGATGACATAATAAGCCTAATAAGAAATAGCCAACTTTCTAAATTAATTTACTAGGCATGGTTATTATCTGAATAAAATATACAACTCATATTGAATTCAACAGCAGAAAGGGAAAATATAAACAGCAGCATTGTTGAAACAGCAGATTATTTATGGTATTTCATGTTGACAATATTCATTTTTAACTGTTGATAAGAGAGTGTAGATAGCAAGATACAATGCAAGATATCAAAGCAACATTGAATGTAAAGGATGCCTCTATGCTTCTTAAAATAAAAGAAAAAACATTCTAAGTAAATGCTTAGAATTATCATATCTGCTTTGTTCAAATTATCATAGCTGCTTTGGAAGAAAGCTCCAGAGCACTTTATTCTTGTATCCTGCCTGCACTTTATCATTGATGCCCTTATCACCAAATTATCCAGCACTGTTTTAAGGCCCTCTATTAAGCCCTAGCTCTAAGAGTCCTAGGAATATAAGTATTCTTAGATAATAAAACAGTTCTTGTTTTCCTTTTACACATATGTAAAGATAAAGGTTCCTCTCGCATATATGTGCCAGTCGTTCCCAACACTAGGGGGCAGTGCTCATCTCCATTTCAAAGCCGAAGAGCCAGCGCTGTCTGAAGATGTCTCCGTGGTCATGTCACTGGCATGACTCAACGCCAAAGTTGCACAGAAAACTGTTACCTTCCCACCAAAGGTGTTCCTATTTTTCTACTTTCATTTTTACATGCTTTTGAACTGCTAGGTTGACAGAAGCTGGGACAAGTAACTAGAGCTTATACACATATAAATACAAAAACTCTGAGAAGTATTATGTCAAAGCATCCAAGTCATAATGAATATTCATTTGCTTGCGTTCTCAAGACCTGTTTCTGGGATCAGTATAAAAGATACCTTTCCATACCAATATGTTCCTCACCAAGGTTAATGCTAAGAAAATTGTTTGTGTTTTTATAGTGCATTGATCCACAAAGTAGCCGGTCACATTTTAGCCGAGGGCATTGTACAAATTCAGATTATAGGATTAAATTATGGTTGTGTCTATCATATGAACTGATAAAATTGGATTAATCCATGCATAAATACAAATTTGAACACAATTTCAGGGTGGATTGGTAGAGGTGCACCCTAATTCACATAAAGATGAATTTTGCAACTGTTACACTTATTCTAAATCTGATTAAGGAAATTTCACCAATATTAGTATGGTGCAATCAAACAATGTAACTGCATAGCTACTTCTTCCAAATAATTTAGCCTTAAACCACAAGCACATGACTGTTCCAATATAACTATGAATAAGCTTACTGTACAACTATATTGATTATCTCTATGTAGTTGGTATGAAGTTAACCCAGTAAAAATTAAGATACATATTTTAACTCCTGTACGTTATTTCACATTGATAAATTTATGGTACAAAGGTTCAGTATCTTTTAAATCTTCTTCAATATCTATAACATCTGGATTGTGTTTCCTTCAAAACACGGAACATTCATCTGCTCTTGAAGGTCATGTGGCAATCAAATCTTTAACTGCACTTTTCAGTCATAATAGATTTTTTTAAAAGTGATGGGGGCATCTTAGTGTACTGACATTTTAAGACAGAAAGTACATGAAATGCTAATAAAAAATTAGTAAAGAGAAATGAAGCACCAAACTGGGAGAAAAAAAAACATTAAAAAGCCTAGCTTTCGATGTATACACAGCAAAGACTCATCTTCTGCAGTCTCATCAACACTTGACATGGATGATTCTGCGTCTAACCATGTTTGGTGCAAATCATGATAGTTAGTGGGCTTCTACACTTTTTAAAAATCTTCTCCATCTTTTGATTTGCGAAAAAAGAGTTGTAACCTTTTTTTTTTTTTGCTGTGAAACACAAGCGCATTCTGTTCTGCAAGAATGGCTGAAGAACAATGCGCAACATTATTTCAGTCTAAGTTAGTGCTACGACAAAATAGGATAGTCCCCTGAATAATTCCTTTGAAAGGAGAAGTGAGGTGTAAATACAAATTCCTTTCGAAAAAAATATCACCTGAGTTTCATTGCATGAGACTAACTTTTTAACTATATTTTTAACCGTGTTAACCATTAAAAACTAGATCAGCTGTAGTTGTGTGTGGGGAATTCCAGTTACAAGTCTTATTATCCATATACTGTACTTTTCCATTTTCAATTTACTTTTCCATTTTCATTTACAACCCACTTGACAGCATTATAGACTGTGCTAATAATTACAGATTGTTTTAGAACAGGATGTTACAGTGACATACAGAATGGATACTTATATTTAGGGAACCACTTGCCATTGTTTTCCTTTTTTGGTTAATAGACAACTGCCAATCAAACTGTGCTGCAGAAGACATTTGCTAGTTTTTCCTATGCCATCAGCTGCTAACCCCTACCCTCATCTATGAAAAAGAACACATTTTGACCAGTGGTGGGATTCAAAATTTTTTACTATCAGTTCTGTGGGTGTGGCTTGGTGGGCATAGCATGTCATGGCTTGGTGGGTGTGGCTTGGTTGGACATGGTTTGGTGGGCGAAGGCAGGTGAAGGCAGGTGAAGGATACTATAAAATCCTCATTCCCTCCCCACTCCAGGGGAAGGTTACTGCAAAATCCCCATTTCCTCCTGATCAGCTGGGACTTGGGAGGCAGAGAATAGATGGGCGCAGGGGACAGTCAGAGATGGTATTTACGGTTCTCCGAACTATTCAAAATTTCCACTACCAATTTTCCACAACTGGTCGCAACCTGTTGAATACCACCTCTGATTTTGACCCTTCTAGGAATTAAACATTGCAGCATGTTAGTATATCAAACTTTATATGCCATGCATCCTGCATTTGGGCTTCTTTCTGAGGATGCCAGTACAGTGAAAAAACAGGTGGGAGGCTCAACATGCCAAGCAAATCCTCCAATACATTTCCGTGTGCACAAGGCAGCATCATGTTCTTACCACTGCAATGATATTTTGCTTTGGCAAAATGTGTTTTTCCCATCTGCAAGAAATGCCAATTGCAGCCTAGCTGGCACTATTTCTTTTAAGGGTCTATGGAGACTCTCAATCTTTCAGGTCATAGTTGTCCTAAGGGTGCTTTTCAAAAGGCAACTGGACTTTCCTGGGTTTTTTTCCCTTGAAAATGTGTTGCTTCTCATCCAAGAAGCTGCTTCTTCAGAACTGAAAAAGCCTGGATGAGAAGTGAAATGTTTCCAAGGAAAAAGAAAACCAATAAATTCCAGCTGCCTTTTGAAAATCACCTTTGGGTCATATTGCATCTAAGTTGGTCAAACTGGGAGAACCTCTAGATGTCAATAAGGAGTTTGTGATTTCTGCACAATTTGCTGTCCTCTGAAAGCCCTAGCTTAGCTTTGTTGCACATTCCTCATTAAAGGAGAGGAACTTTGAAGGATCTACCCCTCTTTTTGGAAGACCTTAGCATATGTTTCTGTAAGGGAATGGCTGATTAGGCATAGGAAGGTCTTGTCTTGTCAGACATTCTGTAATAAACACACACACACACACACATATCACTTTGGTCTTTACTTTCCACATCCTCTGTGGTTCCACCTTCAGGCTCTGGTACTTCTCCAGATTTTTTATACTTTTTTTCTGAAGTTGTTGTTACTTAGCACTGCTACATCTTTAACTACCACCATATTTTGATCCTTGCCTACTATCACTGGTTGATTGATTAACAGATTAACAGAGTTGGAAGGAACCTTTAGGTCATCTAGTCCAATCCCCTGCTCAAGCAGAAAACCATACACCATATCTGACAAATGGCAGTCCAATCTCTTCTTGAAAGTCCCAAGTGATGAAGCCCCCACAACTTCCAAAGGCAAGCTGTTTCACTGGTTGATTGTTCTCACTGTCAGAAAATTCCTCCTTATTTCTAGTTTGAATCTCTCCTTCATCAGTTTCCATCCATTATTCCTTGTCCAGCCTTCAGATGCTTTGGAAAATAGTGTGACCTCCTCCTCTCTGTGGCAGCCCCTCAAATATTGGAACACTGTTATCGTGTCTCCCCTTTACTAGACTAGCCATGTCCAGTTCCTGTAACCGTTCTTCAAATGTTTTAGTCTCCAGTCCCCTAATCATCATGGTTGCTCTTCTCGGCACTCTTTCTAGAGTTGCAACATCTTTTTTAAAGTGGGGTGACCAAAACTGGATACAGTACTCTAGGTGTGGTCTTACTAGGGCTTTATACAGTGATATTGGTACCTCACTTGATCTTGATTGTATCCGGTATTGATTGGCCAGTACCTGCCTGAATCTGGGAGTCCCGTGGGATCTTAGTAGTGTTATTCTCCATCACCTTCTGTAGATCTTCCATCTGGACTTGGGAAGATCTAGCTTATGCACTGCAGAAGTTCCTATACAGAATGCCAGCTACTTGGTTATGTCATTCATTGTATGCTGTTCCCACCTGCATCTTACATTCTGCCACTATCTGTGTTGGACTGTCTCTGACGCCTCCCTGCATAGTCTACCTCATTTCCTGAGCAGAGTGGTAGATCTTGCTTCTGTATATCTGGTGCTTAGTGACTGTTCTTGTAGTGACTGTTTCTCAGTGTTGTCTTTTAGTCCAGCCCTTTCCAGCCACTGTTAAATTTACTAACGTCTGCTACCTCAACTATCTGTCAATGGTGCTTTCCATGTAGGGTCTTGTCTTTCCATGGCATTTCCTCTTCTTGATTTTCTTCCATATCACCTGCTGCCTTGGGAATTCTCTCAGCACTGATCTTTGGGTGACATCTTGCTGACGTATTCATGAATACTGTGGTTTACATTCAGGACAGTAGTTTTGGCGCTCACCAGATCCTGCCTGCCTTCTTTCCAACTGGTATACAGTCTCTGAGGATAGAACCTCTATATACTCCGAGAGGCTTCTCAGTCTTCACATTGGCAAGTTCCAGATTCTCCTTTGGCCAGCTCACAATACTGGAGGTACATGTTCATGACATGGATCTTGTTTTTCCAATTGAGGTGGCTCTTCAAGATCTGCCTTATCTTTTGTAGGCCCATGGGTAATACTACTTTCCTTGCCTCTTCATCTGGTTCCTTTGTGATTATGGGGATACTAAAGTGTACATAGCCATATGTTTGCTATGTGGCCTGCTGGTAGTTTCATCCCACTATCTTTCAGCTTCAGATGTTGCCTACACACACAGTTGTTCTTCTGGATCCTGTTGAGTCCAAGATATAATATGTAGTTGGTTTAAGAGCAGTTGTAAGAGCAGTTTCAATTTCAGTAGGTTGAAGTGTGTAGGAGATGACAAGAACGGAGTCAAGCGGGTCCTGAGTTTGGAGTCCCTTCATACCCATAAGACATCTAAGTCCAGCATTCCTTGAATTTTGTTGACCCTTATCTACCACCAATCTGCCTTGATCATTAGTAATTCACATTCTTGTAGAGAGATAGCATGAAATAAATTTATATTCATTTGAACAACCCAGCTTCACGATTTCTTGCATCTGACATTAGTTATTTCTCTGTTAGTGTGGATAGATGCAGGTCCTCTGTCTATCTATTGTTCCCCCATACATTTACTATATCCCCAGTCATTAGATCTACTGTGGTAGTAGTATTCCATCAATTCCACGTTCTCTAGTTTCATGCATGTAAGGTTTGTTCTAGTAGTCCATTTATTGTCAGATTGTTCTGGTTCTACAACATCGGACATGACCCTTGTTAATCTGTGTAAAAGGTTCCCCTCATGCATATGAGCTAGCCTTTCCTGACTCTAGGGGGCGGTACTCATCTCTGTTTCAAAGCCAAAAAGCCAGCATTGTCTGAAGACGTCTCCATGGTCATGTGGCTGGCATGACTAAATGCCGAGGATGCACAGAAAGCTGTTACCTTCCCACCAAAGGTGGTTCCTATTTTTCTACTTGCATTTTTATGCGTTTTTGAACTGCTAGGTTGGCAGAATCTGGGACAGGTAACAGGAACTCACTCCGTTCCTTGGGCGCTAGGGATTAGAACCGCTGAACTGCTGACCTTTCTGATCGACAAGCTCAGCGTCTTAGCCACTTAGCCACCGCGCGTCCCTTTAATCTGTGTAACATCCGAACCAGCAACACTCTCCTAGATCAGAGTATCCCAACCTTTCTGGCTTTCTGGACCAACTGGTGGGGGAGAAGGGATGGCTACACCTGAGCAGCGGGCAAGTGTGCACACAACTCCATTTGCACGAGTGGTGAGTATGTGTGCCCAATGTTCATGCAAATGGAGCCTAAATGCCACACTTGCCTGCTTCTTCTGCAAATGAAGATACAGACGCTCCCCTGCCACTTCCGCGGCCTGGTTCCGAAAGGCTTGAGGCCTGGTAGTAGGCTGCAGCCTGGGAGTTAAGGACCCCTCTCCTAGATCATGACTGATTCATATTTGAGATAGGCAGATGAAACATTAGTGGATATTTCCCAAGAACCATTTCTGTAAAGAACTATAGCTACCTGCCAGGATTTGAACTCAGATATCCAATGTCAAAAGCAGCATCCTGATATGTCTATCTACATCCCTCCATTCCTCCAACCACAATCATGCAGGCAAGCAGGCATTCTGTATTATTCTGAGGCATTTGCAGGATGGCATAAACCAGATTTAAGGTCTTGTTAATCTCCAGTCATGGGTTTTTAGAGCTCTATGCCTGTCAACTTTCAGTGGTAGGTTTTCTGCCTATAGGTGTCAGAATACAGTTCTTGTCAATGCTAACTCATTTTTCCTTAATTAAAATGTCTGGTTCTGTTGTCATTGACTTCTGTTTGTGACATTCCCTGGGCAATGGTTCAAGTATGTCTAAACAGAAAGATAATACAAATATAAAACAGTGCAGCGTTTGTACAATGAAGAGGAAGTTGAAACAGCAAGGCGTTGAGGTCTGTAAATATTTTTCATGCCATAAAACCCACATTTTATAATTTGCACAATGTTAAAGTGACGGCAAATAGATTGAAAATGCTCTTACTTTTATCACAGTATTTAGAAATAGCTTTTTTGCATGCACCTAATAGCATATTAACATTTCACAGATGTTGATCTCATATTCTAATTCATAATTTTGCCCACATTTTGAAAATCAAAGCCCAGGATTTTTTTTCCAAAAAGCTCTTCCGATACAGGATCCATGACAAAAATATGGTCAACAGCAAAAGTTAATTTAAGTAAGCCAATAATTTTTTTAAAACATATTCTTATTCCCACTCCCCCCTTCTCTCTCACACACACACACATCATCACTTCATCCTGTGACGAGAAGAAATAGAAACCAGGCTTAGAGAAAGCAGATATTTTATTGCTTGCTGCTTAAAGAATGATGATTTGGGAGAAAGGCTGGGTTCAAACATTATGTTAAGATTATCAAACATTATGTTAAGATTATCAAATGGATGCCATGATATCTTCATCATCCTCATATATTTGAGAAAACCCCAAAAATTAAATTAAAAATACTTTCAAAATAACAATGGCAGCCTTGCAATATTTTCACAAGAACACCAACCTCTCCCAAAATTTCAGTATTTACAGGTAGTTCGTCCTTAACAATGTTCTGTTTAGCATCTATTCAAAGTTATGATGCTGCTGAATAAATAACTCTATGAGCAGTCTTCAGATTTGCAATTATAGCTGCAATCCCATGGTCACATGAACAACAGAAGGGTGATTCACATCCAATTGGGCTTTATGACTGTTACAGTATCCCATATCATCTGATCGCCATTTGCAACTTTCACAGCTGGCTTCTGACAAGCTGAGTTAACAGAGAAGCCAGCAGTAAAATCGGAAAACCCAGATGCCTTGCTTAACAACCTGGGCTGATTTGCTTAACAATTGCTGCCGAAGTTGGGCAGGCTCATTGTGGTATCAATGTCTTGCTTAATAATTACATTGCTTAGTGACACAGTTTCCAGTTCCAATTGTTAAGGGTGTCAAACTTGATTGTGCCACGTGATGTATTGCAATGTATCGTTATGTTTTTTGCCTTTGCAGTGGCGAGGTAGGCGTGGCTTATGTGTGACACATCTGGCCTGTGGCCACCAGTTTGACACCCCAGGTTAAGGACAACAACTATTCCAGAACTAGGCCTGTACTTGCATTGGCATAAAAGTGAAAAGAGATCATGTAAATCTAAGAGAGCTGTGGTGTTCCAACTACCTTTCCCATCCTTGTTCATTTATTGTCTGGCATGATTTGATTTTAAATTCATCTTATGTTGTATTGTTGTTCTCTCTAGGTTCCAAATTAATTACTTTGTCATTTGTTCTGGCATCTTCTGCAGCATACCGCTCAAATCAATGAGATAATAAGCCTGTACATCTTCTTGCTTCCCTTCCTGAGCTGCAGCAATATAACCCACCCCCCAAGGCTGCTTGCTCCATGGTGGCTGATTTCCATTTATTTTATTAAGCTAGCAAGATGCTTCTTATTAGAATCTCCCAACAGAATTTGAGAAAATACTTTGAATCTGTGGGGACATTTGTTGATTTACCCCAAGTCTCAGAAGGACTGTGGTACAGCTGTAGATATGTGAACCCAACCATTACAGTTGGCACACCATGTTTTATGGCTTACTGCTATATGTAAATGAAGTCAGAGCAAATCATAAGTTAGTGCACTATGAGATCTTGCCTACATAATGCAGACTTTAAGTGGAATTCATGAACTAATAGATTGAATGGTAGCAATTGAGATGGTTGTGGTGGATGCTAGTTTGGAGGTCTTCCCTATATTAAAACACACTATAAATTAAACACCAGACACTGCATGAGATACAAAGTTAAGAGACTTATTTCCACCAACCTCTTTTTTAATTACACACTGTTTTCAAGGGTCTAGGACAGTGATGGCGGACCTATGACACGCGTGTCAGTGCTGACACGCGTAGCCATTTGGGGTGACACGCACAGGATTTCATGCGATTCATCCTCGGCTCCTGCACGGCCGCCGAGGATGAAAGAATCTGTGCTGGAGGAACGGGGGGGCGGGACGTGTGATCTCCCCCGCCCACACTCACTTACTGTATCGCCGCCGCCCCTTTCTGAGCGGAGGGGCTGCTGGTAAGGCGTGCGTGCCATGCGCACACACGTCATCAGCGCGACGAGGGAGGACCCGCAGGAGAGGAGCGCGGGAACAGTGCGCGCCTCTCTCCAGTCAGGCCGGCACAGAGAGTCTACTCCTGGTTAGTTAAAGAATTTGCCCTCCCCCTCACTTATCTCAGTTCACGGCAGGACTGTGGAGTCTGCTGCTTCCAGCTCCACGTCCTCATCAACATGCCGCTCCGGCCCGCCCCCGCTATGAATATTCATATTCTTCGCCCTCGCGTCACTAGGAATATTCATAGCAGGGGCGGGCTGGAGCGGCATGTTGATGAGGACGTGGAGCTGGAAGCAGCCGACTCCACAGCCCTGGTTCACGGCACCCCAAACAAGTTCAATAATATCAAGGGCAACATACGAAATCGACTGATGAACAAAGAAGTTACTAAGCAGGTATGTTAAATAATTTGTTTTTGGTTTATTAAATACAATTATATATTGCAATTATACATTTTTGTAGTTTAAACTATAAATTGCGCAAAATTATGTTTTTGTCGAAGTGACACACAACGCGAGTTATGCTCGATTTTTTGCCGATTTTTGACACACCACGCCAAAAAGGTTGCCCATCACTGGTCTAGGACGTTTAGGTGCTGAGCCTTGGCAGTGCCCGCTTTGCTCCCAGCTAACCACCACTGCCGAACCACTGCAGACTTTCCACCTCTGATGGTTGTCTGTCAGCAATTGTTCACTTCCAGTGGCCCCTCCTGGCCCTCCACCCCCGGCCCTTCATCTCGGCCCTGATCCAGGTGTTTTGCTGCACTGGACAATTAGCTGTCAGCCAATCAAACAATGGGCAACAGTGATGGCATGGGGAGGCAGTGCACAATTAGTAGTGGGTGGATGGAATTGGCTGTGGGGGACAGCGCACGGTCGGCAGCAAGCAGTGAGAGGCAAAGCATGGCAGCAGGCTGTGGGGGGGAGGGCAGTGGGAGGGTTGCCAATTTTTTTACTACCAGTTCAGGGGTGCTTCCCCACGTGCACAATGCTTCTGCACATGTGCAGAAGTGTCCGGGTGGGTGGGCGGAACCTCCTGCCACCGCTACTGCCTGTTCTCCCAATCCAGGCCGAACCGGGAGGAACCCTTCTCTGGAGGAGGGGATATCTGATAGTGCTTTCAGATTTGAGATCCACTGTCTGAGAGGGAAGGATGGGGGTGGGGAGGAGGGTGCCCCCTCCTCCCTGCTCAAGCTGCTGTCTCTGCAGTTCAAAAGACAGCACAGCTTTAATACTGTCCAATAAATGATTTGAAAAGAAGGACTGGGAAGGAGACAGTTCTTGTCAGCAGCAGAAATATCAGTTACTGTGCAAAACTGTTTGATCTGGGATAAAGGTTTTCACTGCATAGAGAGGAAGCAAAGACTCCCGCCAGCAGACAGACAGAGCCACAACCCACAGCTCACCACTCATCCCCCAACAGCCCTCACATCGCCTTGCTCACCTGCTGCCAATTGCATGTGCACCCCCAGCCCCTGCGATCACCTTGCCTGCCTGCCACCGATCACATGCTGCCTCCACAGTGTCTGCAATTGCCCCGTCCACTGACAATCATGCACTAACCCCGCCCCCAGCACCATTGTTGCTCCCCATCACTGGATTGTCAGCAAAACACCCAGGTCAAACCATGCCTCAGGGACTGGGCAGAGCTGGAGGGCCAGGTGGCCATTAGCAGTAGATAATCACTGGGAGTTGGTTGGGTGCAAAGTGGGTAGGACTAAGGGCCGGTGCCTAAACATCCAATTCTAGTTTTCAGACAACAAAGTCAACCACATGGCTTGAGAATGGGAGAATGACAATACTAGCATTCTCATTAACTGGACTCGTTTTTTGTTTAGCATGTGCACCAATCGCATATTAACAGGAGAAAGATCCTGGTGCAATCCCTTTTCTCCCTGGCTAGTTTTCTGGGTGATTGATTGATTGATTGATTGATTGAAGCCTCTCCTACCTCTTCTCTGAAATGAATCCTCAGGATGTGCTACTTTTCCACTGTATTGTGTTTAAGCTGACCTGTGAAAGCTGTATTATGAAGATACTGGATTGATAGCCATGGAAAATTACAAGGCCTTTTGTGTATCTTTTGGTATGTTAGAATGCAGAAACAAATGGATCTGAAAGAAGGGCATTTTTACTACCTTGCTGCAATCAAAGGCTTGTCTCCTTCAGCCTGAGAACAGAATGTTTTGCGTCAAAAAAATGAACAACATTAACTAAACAGGCTGCCAATATTCCTTCACAGTTGACTGCTCTGGTATTTTATTTAAACATACACACTGAGCACTGTGGATGACATGGCCGGCTTATGAAGGATTACTGATTAATGAGTGACAATGCAGATACATGCTAGCAGAGCTTTCTATTAATGCTAGAGATCTCCAATGAGCTAAATTTGGTCAGCAGCATTGATTTTGTCAAATAAGCTAGCAGAATCCGTGTGCTGGAAAGTCTGCAGTTCTCCATCAAGAGATAAACAAAAGTTAACTTAAGTGGCATCGAGAGCCTAAAGGGAAATTATAATAAATAATGGTTGGAGCTTTGTTTGTTGCTTGTATGCCTGCTAAAAAAAGAGCTAAAAGCTTTCTAGCCTTGAGAAGTCAGCAAATTCTTCCAGCCGCTTGAAAGTCTGTGAGCAAAATATGTCAAGAGTGGAAGATAAATTTTACTTCAGACTTTTAATCAATCTACATCTTTTGATCGCAGTGAATCATTAATTGACCTCGTAAACTCTAATTAGTGGAAAGATTTAAAATATAGCAAGTGAATATAAATACATAACAAATACATGAATGTTGCATAGTTGCTGCATACATATAAATGCAGATATTATACATATGTATACTTCATATTTGTCACAAACGCACACATACAGAATACATATATACATAATATGAAATCAAGACGAAATGGTCTGTGAACTTGTCACCTTTCTGTTGCTTCTGCAGCAGAGGTGGTTTTCAGTAGGTTCTGACCAGTTCTGGAGAACTGATAGCGGAAAGTTTGAGTAGTTTGGAGAACCCGTAAATACCACCTCTGACTGGCCCCACTCCCATCTATTCTCTGCCTCCTGAGTTCCAGCTGATCGGGAGGGAATGGGGATTTTGCAATAACCTTCCCTGGAGTGAGGAAGGAATGGAGATTTTACAGTATCTTTCTCCCTGCCATGCCCACTAAGCCACACCCACCACGCCGCGCCCACCAAGCCACACCCACAGAACCAGTAGTAAAATAATTTGAATCCCAGCACTGTTCTGCAGGCATTTTCAGCTCCCTGAAAAGGGGGTAATGTAATGGGAAGTGTTGGAGAAAAAGCAATTCCCAATTTACTCTCATTCAAAATCTGCTTATTGAAGCAAAGCTCAGGGTCAGTTGCATGCATTTGATCACAAAGCACATGTTTTGCGTGTTGAATTTTGGGAATCAATCCCTGACATTAACTGGGCATGTCTTTTTGAAATATATTTTGTTTAGGCTGCTTGGACTGCGAGTGCTATTAAGTATGGTCCTATCCTTTAATAATAACAATAATAATAATAATAATGAGGGTGTGCACAGAATGCAGAATGCCTTTCCTCTCTCACAAGTAATTGCAGCCATAATGTCACGTATGGAACTGAAATAAAGAGATCCAAGGCCAGAGTCATTTCCCTGAACTACAGTCCTCTTTTTGGAACTAGGCTGTTAGTCTATACTAGGATATCTAATTATGGGTTACCATGGCACAATCTGAAAAGGCTTGCCGTCTCCCAAAGGTTTACCAGCTGAATTTGAAGATTGTTAAAATATCTGAATCACCACTCCTTTCATAATCGGTCCTATCCTCTCCCTTCACTAAACCCTTTTGTGATCTGGGAATTCCACAAGCCCCCAGCAAAAATTTAAGCGGTGCCTGTAGAGGAACATCTGTCTCTTAGCAGCATTGCTCACATTCCTGACTGTGGGCTCCCTGCAGACTTTTTAGCTTCTCTGCATGCTCCTTCCTGAACTACTTACATCCTGGTTATTATTTCTCAGGCCTCTCCAGAACATTTTCCTTCATCCTTCTGTTTTCTGCCTCAAATCTCCCATCTTTTTAGTCTGAGGCGTTTCTGATCGAGAGGGCAAAGATATGCAGTTCATGTCTCTTCCCAAGGTTTGATGAACAGATGGAATTTCATAAAATATGGGATGTACTCCACTAGCAAAGACACTGGAGGAAAAGTCATAGTATTATTGCATTTCCCCTTTTATGGCTGTGACCATCTGGCTGAGGCTCCATCTACAGCTCTTCCAGGATTCCTTACCTAAGCCACACTATTTGCACATGGTACACAAGTCATGTCTTGGCCCTCAGCCAATAGTGAAGCAAGTCTGATGCGCCATTGCAGTTAATTTGCTTTGCAAGTGTTGTGTGTTAAAGCTAAATTTAGCTTTAACTAAATTCGCTAAAGCTAAATTCTAAATTTGTAGATAGTTGCAACCATGCAATTTCTAATGTCTAAGATAAAAGTTCCCCTTGCACATATGTGCTAGTTGTTCCCAACTCCAGGGGGCAGTACTCATCTCCGTTTCTAAACTGAAGAGCCAGTGCTGTTCAAAGACGTCTCCATGGTCATGTAGCCGGCATTACTAAATGCCGAATGCGCATGGAATGTTGTTACCTTCCCATCAAAGTGGTCCCTATTTTTCTACTTGCATTTTTACATGCTTTTTAACTGCTAGGTTGGCAGAAGCTGGGACAAGTAATGGGAGCTCACTCCGTTACGCGGCACTAGGGATTCTAACTGCCAAACTGCCAACCTTTCTGATTGACAAGCTCAGCATCTTAGCCACTGAGCCACCGCGTTCCTCTAATGTCTAAGCAAGTATAAAAAATGTGCATCTTTCTAGAATCTATCATGAATTTGGAAAGTAACCAGTTGTTATATGAAAGCCTGAACTGCAGTCAGGTTTCTTCTATCCCCTACCTCGATTGTTCTTTTCAATACCTAAGTCTGAGTTTTCCTTTGAAGGGTGTCTTTTTGTAGTTTAGTGGTATGAAAACATGCTTAAAAATGTTGACGATTTACATAATGAGATTTTCTATTTGTTTAGTCTTCTGCATCAATTGGATATAGATCTGCTAAACGTTTTGATGAAGAGATGAATATGAACGGACTTGTAATCAACAATTTGAGACCCATCTTTGCAAAGGTAAAGTCAACCTAATTCAGTAAGAATGACTTCGCAATAGAAGTGCATGGCATTGAACTATAAATTGTGCATCCCCAACTATGCCAGATTTATATTTTATGTTGAATTTTACCTGTGTTTATCCTTTGATGCAGGAATATGTATTTAAAGTAAGCTCAAACAGACAGGCTTTCCTTACGTGCAGGTTGTGTGCTGAATGCAGATGGAGCCTGTCACATTCAGTTGCCTCCAGCTGTTGTTTCTTTGTCTGCCCAACCTAAGACCAGAGATGAAAAAAATTCAATGATCTTTGTCAAAAGAGGCCATACTGGCCTTCCATAGAGATCCTATGCAACAGACTTCCATCAGTCTCTGTTATGCATACAAAAGATGTGCTTGCAACAGCATAACTATTACTATGGATTAATTCAGAAGCTGGGTCTTAGACTGTAATACAGTGAAGGGAGAAAAACACTTATTCGCCCTGCTATCAAATAACTTTGGGATTCAATTATCTCTCATGCAATAGATAGTCTCTTCCCCACCATCTGCAAATGAGTGATATACTGTCCACTGTATAACATGATATAATCCCATACAATTTTTCCTCCTTTGAACTCTATTCCATGCTAACAAGATATTCACTATGTGTTGTTTGCAAAGAAAGATAATTAATGTCCATGAAAATAAAGATGCATTTTCTGAGTTTGCAAACTCAGAAAATGTATTTTTGTTTTCATGAACATTAATTATCTTTCTTTATCACTCAGTACAGGTAGTCCTCAAATTTGCCTGTAATGGAGCCTGCCCATCATGGTCATAACTCATGATGGCCGTAAAGTGTAGGCAAGTCTGACCAACTGATTTGATATGTAACTGATCTGATTTTTTGCAGCAGTGAATGCGGTGGTCATAAAGCGAATGCGGTGGTCGTTAAGTGCATGTTGCAGTCATTTGGGCCAGTTCCCCCCCCCCATGGAAGTAAATGCTGACTTTTGGCAAAACTGCCTGAAATGTGGTCACATAAACCATAAACCATTAATGCAGCTCCGTTGTCAAGAGCTTAATGTGTGGCCACCTGACTACATGGATGGAACTTTGAATCCAGGTTGTAAGTACCCCTCCAGGAGATCCACTGGAGCTTTGAATGGTCATTAAGACACATAGTGGTAAGTTGAGGACTACCTGTATTATGCTAGGAAAAGAGGTATGTCTGATTCATCTACTGGAAGAGGTACAAGTAGAGCAGTGGTGGGTGGCAGGCGGTACGCCCCGGTACGGGCTGACCACTGCCTGCCCAGAGCACCGGGTACCATTCTGGTACGGTGCTCCGGAGGGCCCACCTGCCCGCCCTTGCTCCTTACCTGTCTTTAAACTCTGGCGCTTCCACGCATGAGCACGTTGGAGCGTTGCGGAGGCGTTGCTGGATGGTTAGACGCATGCGCGCACTGCGCACGTTCATGTGGAGGATGCCGGGCCCCGTTGCAACCGTACCGGTTGCAACAGGATCCGGAACCCACCACTGAACTAGAGCCATATAAAAATCATTTGACTGCCAACATGCATACCCAAGTTCGTAAGATTGCATGGACATGATATAAGACTTTCAGAGGATGGAGAGAAAATTGACTTTTTAAAGCTGTAATTTTCCATATTACAGACGATGACCAGTACTGAGATAGACGGCTTGAATTACAATGGAGCACACCATTGGAAAACTGGGCTGGGAACAGATCATCTGCAGATAATTTATCTGTGCTAAGAGTCAGCAGAGGCTTCCTGGCACATAATCAAAGCAGAAAGCGAATTTAATTGCAACTTATTATGTATGTATATGTATCGATTTACATGTATGCTTTATGATGATGAGTGTCTTTGGGTTAAGTCCCTAAGGTGAAGAACACTGTAATTTACTTAAGAGAAAGCATGCATTGTCAAGGTAGCTCCAACAATTGAGTTGACCAGGGGAATCTTTGATGCATTTAATGCTTTCAGACCTTATTATGGAAGACATGATAGAATCTCATGAGATCAGCTTGGAGGAGCCTTCTCTACCCTTCCTTTGCCACCTCTGCTTGCCCGTCATCATACTCTTGCTATTTCCCAGGGTGCAGCATGCCGGCTTTTTGCTAGTTTGTTTACAGTTTTGTTTTTGTATTATTAGCTGGCAGGAATGAGGGCAGATGGCAGCAGGTGGTTACAGCTGAGCTGTCACACTGTGCTTTAGCTGGAATGCAAAAAGCTGCAGAGATCTGCTGCCTAGTGTACAGATACTGGACTGTGGCCAGCATCTTCTCAGTACAATTTTTCTTTAAAAAAAAAAAAAAGGCCTCCAGAGCGTACATTACATTTTAAAATGTCAGGAACAACTTTTCTCCCCCAAGTATGCAAGCAAAAAAGCACAATTCCCCCCAAGCTCTGTAGATGTACACAGGCAATGCATATAAATGTAAACCAGGTGTAGAAAGAACATAGAAGGCTAAACAATATTATGTGCCTGAGTCTTGCAAAATCAGTGGAAAATTATGTGCAATGCTTGATGGTGCATTGTACAAAGAGAATATGGTATTATGATATTTTTTTTCTTTTCTCGGTGTATTTTTCATCTTCAGTAATGTTACACAACAGATTTTCCAGAAAACTACATTGTTGTATAAACGTGAAAGAAGCAGAAATTGTATAATGTGCAGTTCTTCAAAGGGAATTATTGAAGTAATTGGTATTTCATTAATTTTTAAAAATGTTGCTTGGATTATTTCTGTGTTCTGTCTTCCATAGAATGGAAAGATATGAGGTTGGTAGATGTTTTCACCACCAAGGAAAACCAATAGACACATAAAAGACCAAAGGAAGCATACTTAATTTTTTTCTACATCAGTGCTGTTCACGGTGTATATCATGAAGTCCTTTCTTTTATTAGTGTATTTTTAGAGCATGACATAAACAAATCTGGAATGGTCTGTAATTTTTTTTCAAATTTATGGCATAAAAGTTGTTACACATGGAGAAGGGATGTGGCTGCCATTAATTTTGCTCCCAGCATGCAGGGAAGGCATATGGGATGGGTTTCTGTTGGTGTTACTGCCGGTTTGGTGCACGATTTGCACGCTCCATGTGCATGTACAGTTGCCTGTAAATAGGTCTGTGCATAGACAGAACATTAAAAATGTCAAAAAAAAAAAAAAAAAACCATGCTGCAGCGACCAGGGAAAGTTTGGAGGCGTGGCGAGCCTGCTGTCCCTACTGGTTCAGCAACCCAGTCGCAATTTCCACTACTGGTTCACCCAAACTGGTGCAAACCGGTAGCAACCCACCTCTGAGGAGCATCTGTCCAAAACATAATGCTTACCCTTCCATGTACCTTTTATTTTACGTAACAAAACTAGATTTTCAGTATAAAGAAGGAATAATGGTAGCTGCTATGTCATTATCCATATACAAAATCCCTTAAACCTGTACCCATCCTGCAATATTCCACTGTAGATTCTTGAATACAAAGAATCTAAAAAATATGTATCAGATTACATATGAAAAAGAAAGATCTTAAAGTAGAATAAACTCAAGAATATTAAAAGAAAAACATTCACACTAGAATATAAGCCAAGTTCATTCTCCTAAATGTAGCACTACAAAGTCTCAACTATATATAGATGCATGTTGAAGAGCAGATGCCTCTAATTTGGTAAATGTTGGTAAACAAATATGAGTGCTGAAAATCTTAGGCAAATTATATGGGAATCTGAAAATTCAAAAGCAATATCAGTGAACATTCAACTATGTCAAAAGTGCCTGTCTCACAAAATGGAAGGTACTAGATCTTTATGAGCATTCCTAGACTTCTAGATAATTTTAAATACTTTCAATTAATGTATTTGGTGAACTGGGTGGAGTTAGAGGCATCTCATAAAGTGTACAGGAAATCTTTGTTTTATCACTATTTTTATTTAACCTTTATATTCAGTGGCTGGAAAAACTGTGATGTCATGAATATGGTCTGACCTAAGCATAGTATAAATACTACACCATAAATATGGTCTGATCTAACCATAGTACACACAATTGTCTGCTACAATGTCCTACCTGTCAATGACTACTCCAGCTTCAACCTCAGTAATACATGGGAAAACAATAGATACAAACTCAAGGTAAATTGCTCCAAACTCGATTACAGAAAATACGACTTCAGCAACAGAGTGGTCAACGCCTGGAATGCTCTACCTGATTCAGTTGTTACATCCTCAAACCCTCTCAGCTTTAACCTCAAACTGTCTACTGTGGACCTCGCCCCATTCCTAAACACCTTACGTAAAAGGGGTGTGCATAAGCACACCAGCATGCTTACTGTCCCTGTCTTACCATCCCCATTTACATGTACTCATTCTGTGTTCATGTTCATGTTTATACTTATACCTGTTACATTGTACATGTTTGACAAACTAAATAAATAAAAATAAAAGAAATAATTATTTATATAATTGTCTCACTGTTCTCCATATGATCCAAGCATAGTGGTGGATGTTCTAAAGAAGGTGTCAAGACAATTGTGAACTAGATGAGATATTAAATTGAATTGAATTTACATTAAAGTTTAGCCCAGTTTGGGATTGTTTGGGTTGATGGTCTCTCTAATCAGGGAGGTGATATTCAACTAGCTATGGATCAGGGGCGGTTCCTGCCAGTTCTAACCTCTTCTATAGAAGAGGTTCCACAAACCTACTGTGCCATTTAGAACCGGTTCCAGCTCCCTTCCCCCGCCCATCCGCATCATGCTTGCCCTGCCCACCACTCACTGATTGGCTGGCTCACCAATCTCCCCACCCGCCTCTAAGAGTCCTATCTAAACTTAAAGTCTTAAAGCTGTCAAGTTTGAACATCCCGGGGTTTTTTTCCCTAAAGAGTTAGGGATGCAAGGGTCTTGTAACTTGACAGCTTTAAGACTTGCACACTTCAATGCCAGAGTTCCTGAGCCAACATGACTGGAGGAGGAATTCTGGGAGTTAAAGTTCACAAGTCTTAAAGCTATCAAGTTTGAACACCCCTGGTTTTTTTCCCTAAAGGGTTAGGGGTGCAAGGGTTTTGTAACTTGACAGCTTTAAGACTTGCGTGCTTCAAATGTCAGAATTTCTGAGTTTCAGCAAATTTTACAAGTTGGCCACGCCCACCCAGTCACATGACTGCCAAGCCACTCCCACCCAGTCACATGGCCAGCAAGCCACTCCCAAAAAGCAGGCCACACTTACAGAAGAGATTGTAAAAAAATTTGAAACCAATCTCTGCTATGGATACAGCTGCATTCTATACAAATCAGGTTTGCAGTTTTATATGCTTCCAAGTTCAGGTTTGTTTATGGGTCTGTGATGCCATGCAAGGTCTTTTACCTATTTTAGTTAATATGTCTATTTATTTGAAATAAACATTGTCAGCTTATTAATGTTTGAATTGATAAATATCCTATCATATTTTATTATCTTGTTTAAGCCACAATCTATCCTTTCATACCTTTCGATAATGTTTTCAAAACATTGAAATAATTTTAAAGTGAGATTCTTACAGTAATCACCATAGAATCATTAGCACTAAAAAGAATTTGCTGAAGATAACAAATATTTTCAAATGTCTTTTCCATCAAGGTAACTTCCAAAAATTACAACTGCGGTACCAACAAAAAATCTCTGCTGAAAGTAGTGGAATTTAGGTTAGATATGTATGAAGACAAAACAGCCTCTAAGTCAGGGCTGTCAAACTCCCAGCTCATGGGCCAGATGTGTCATGTGCTGGCCATACCTTTGCCCGATTTAGCGAAGGGGAAAAAGTCCCGATACATCACATGATGACACCATGACACCATGAGTTTGACACCCCTTCTCTAGGTACTTCACTCTTAAGCTATGAGGAACTTTCAAGATTCAGAATGGAATTCTGAACAAACTGGGAACTAATGCAATTAAGAAAAAGAGGGAAATGATGAAAATGTCCTGTGAAGTTGTGCTATGTTCTATGTAGATGTGCTAAGCTTGCAAACTTAGGAAGCATTTCATAACTTCTTCCTTTGAGGAAATAGACTTCATCTCGACTTGAACACTGGTTTCTATATAACGAAATGAAAATCAATGATGAGAAAAAATAAATTTCTACATTTAGGCAATAAAAATCAAATATAGAATATGTAGAACCTCGGTCAATAGCAGGAACCATGAGAAGACTGTTGAAGTCCTAGTGGACAGTCCTTAAATATGACCCAGCAGTGTGCTGCAACAGGAATTGGGTATATCTAGTTTAATGAAAAGGACTGGGGTGACATAATAGCAGTGTCACAATATCTAAGAGGTTGCCACAAAGAAAAGAGGGTCAACCTGTTCTCCAAAGCACTTGAAAGCAGAACAAGAAGCAATAGATGGAAACTAATAAGGGGGGGGGAACCCAATGTAGAAATAAGATGGAATTTCCTGACAGTTAGAACAGTTAGTCAGTGGAACAACTTGTGTCCAGAAGTTGTGGGTGCTGCATCATTGGAGGTTTTTAAGAAGAGATGGGACAACCACTTATCTGAAGTGGTATAAAGTATCCTGCTTGAGCAGGGGGTTGAACTAGAAGATGTCAAAGGACCCTTCCAACTCTGTTATTCTGTTAATACTTCTCTTAATCTTGTCTATGAACTATGTATCTTTTACTTTCTGGATTTTGCTTGACTTTCTGCAAAATGATAATGTTTACAGAAGTCTTCCCCAACCTGGGCTCCCAACTGGATGTGTGGACTTTAACAACCAGAGTTCTGACCATGGTCGTTTGGGAATGCTAGTAAACAATGTCCGCACATCTGGAAGGGGATGACTGGGGGAAAGCTAAACTACAGAATCCACGAATACTAGGGTACCCTACACAATGATTTGAATTACTACATGTCAGAAAAGCTAACAGTTTAATTTAGGGCTTGGATAAAGGCTTTTCTTGCTAATTTGTAGCCAGAAACTACTATATGTCATCTGATGATCTACTACTAGATCAAAACTACAATTTATCCACCCTTAATAATACCATGTGCATTTGGCTCTTTCTGCTAATGCACTGATCCTCGTTCGACATCCCATTTAGTGTGTTGGGGCAGCGATCGAACAGACAGCCCTAATGCTCTGTCTCATGGACAGAGCTGAGGATATGTGTTTAATCTGACAGTGAGTTAGATCAGCTGCACTGCAGGTAAAGCAAAAAGAAGTGAAGTAACATTCAAAGCCTCCACTGGAATGGTGTAACAATGCAAAACCTTGCTGAAAAGAAAGGGATGAGTGAGACCTTCCCCTTTGTGTCCCTGGGCTAGTTTCCAAGTTCTAACAGCAGCATTGTAAATGACTTGCTGTAGTTCCATTGTGGGACTGAATCTAATCAATAAATCATCTGTCGTTTGTTGTTATTCTACCTGTCATTTGATTATTTTTCACTATCTATATTTATGGTGTTTAGGGGATTTTTTTTTCTTGTTGTACCTTTTCCACCTCATTAGTTCTACATTAAAGTGTGGTTATTCTCAGGTCAGAGTAATTGGGACAAAATCAAATTCCATCTGTTTCTGTCAAAAGAAAGAAGTAGAATGAGGTAATTCAACAGGAATTTTCATTTGCTTTATATTGCTTGCCTTCCACAGCATCATAACCTCTTCGGATTGATGATGATGATGATGCATTAATAGTAATAAATATACAGTATGTTTGTCCAAGTTATGACTACATTATATTTATCAGATCTTTTTAAAATGTGGTCTTTTTAATCCACAATTCAATTATAACCAGGGGTGGGTTCCTGCCAGTTCTAACCTCTTCTATAGAAGAGGTTTCACAAATCTACAGCGCCGTTTAGAACCGGTTCCATCTCCCTCCCCCCGCCCACCGCACATCATCAAGATGAAGAGCGAGAGGAGGAATTCTGGGAGTTGAAGTCCACAAGTCTTAAAGCTGTCAAGTTTGAACAGCCCTGGGATTTTTTTTCTAAAGGGTTAGGGGTGCAAGGGTCTTGTAACTTGACAGCTTTAAGACTTGTGTGCTTCAAATGCCAGAGTTTCTGAGCCAACATTTTGGTTGCTAAACAAGAGCGTTGTTAAGTGAGTTTCACCAAATTTTACAAGTTGGTCACACCCACCCAGTCACATGACTGCCAAGCCACTCCCACTCGGTCACATGGATGGCAAGCCACTCCCATCCAGCCACATGGCTGGCAAGCCACTCCCACCTGGTCACATGGCTGGCAAGCCTCTCCCACAAAGCAAGCCACAGAGAAGAGGTTCTAAAAAAATTTGAAACCCACCACTGATTATAACTAAAAGTAAAGGTTCTCCTTGCACATATTTGCTAGTTGTTCCTGACTCTAGGGGGTGGTGCTCATCTCCATTTCAAAGCTGAAGAGCCAGCGCTGTCCGAAGACGTCTCCATGGTCATGTGGTTGGCATGACTAAATGCCAAAGGCGCATGGAATGCTGTTACCTTCCCACCAAAGGTGGTCCCTATTTTTCTACTTGCATTTTTACATGCTTTTGAACTGCTAGGTTGGCAGAAGCTGGGACAAGTAATGGGAGCTCACTTGGTTACATGGCGCTAGGGATTCGAACCACCAAACTGTCGACCTTTGGGATCAACAAGTTCAATGTCTTAGCCATTGAGCCACCATGTCCCTTCAATTATAACTAGCGACTAGCATATTCTTATCAATAGGTAAACTGACAAAATCATGCAAAAGAATCTACAGTATTGATTTATTTTTTCTCATTTAGATTTTTAGTTCTCTGAATGTTTCATATAAATATAAGTTAGAAAATGGCAAAATGGATAAATCTAACACACACTACAAACTAGACATGTCTCATATGGAACATAAATTTCAATGGGTACAATGGTGATTTACACCATAATAAGTGTATTTAGAAGTTCAGGTTTAGATATATTCCATTGAGTGTGCTTTATGTTGACTTGGTTCAATTGAGGCAGCTATAAATGCTGGGGGGGGGGAGTAAGGATAGTGTCCCACAAAATCCAGTAATGGTTAAAAGCATTACATGCAATAAATCTATGTTTTACCAGTTTCTTTTCATTTTCAGTGAATCACTGTGAGTATTCTGTTGATTTGTGGGTTCATGTACACTTACATACAGTTCATTTACCCTAGGAAGTGTTCAAACTAGAATGATTGAAGGCTGATTAGCAAAACTGTCAAGGCAGGACTGTAAGGCAGGCATTCAGGAGAACCACTCACTCAGCAGAATCCAAGATCACCAGATTAGCAGTTTTATTATCCCAAAAATAAACATCTGATAAGATTTTGAATTCTAGAGTTTAAACTAATAGTGGTAGAACATTGATACTGAAACAGAAACTGTAGGGTATTTTATTTGAATACCTCAAAAAAAGGCAGTTAATAAATTATGTTTGCATGAGTCACTGAACCACAAACTGGTTAACCACATTTTATCTTTGTGTGCATGTTTGAAGATAGATGATATATGATAAATAGATAGATGGATGGATGGATGGATGGATGGATAGATAGATAGATAGATAGATAGATAGATAGATAGATAGATAGAAGCAATAGCAATAGCAATAGCACTTAGACTTATATCGCACTTCACAGTGCTTTACAGCCCTCTCTAAGAGGTTTACAGAGTCAGCATATTGACCCCAACAATCTGGGTCCTCATTTTACTGACCTTGGAAGGATAGTCAACCTTGAGCCGGTCAGAATCGAACTCCTGGAATGAGCAGTGAGTTATCGTGCAATACTGCATTCTATCCACTGCGCCACCACAGTGATAGATAGATAGATAGATAGATAGATAGATAGATAGATAGATAGATAGATAGATAGATAGATAGATAGATAGATGATGGATAGATGGATAGATCTCTGAGTCCTATGTAACTGGTAATTTAATAAACAATGGGTGATTTATTAGAAATTCATGTTTTATATGAATTCTGTTGTCTTAGGGAAGATAGATATGATATCCCATGATATTTTAATGTTTTTTTTAAGTTTAATATCCAGATTCTCCATCTGTATTTAGGATGTTTTACTTTTTTGAGTGTCAAGTTCTAACTGGGACTTGGATGTTCATATTAGAGAGTAGCAAGTTAAGAATAAACAGAGTGGTAACACATAGAATACAGTATTTTCCAATGCCACTATTTTACTTATTTTCTTCAATTATAAGCTAGATATCTTCTGAATAGTATGATATGGTAGTAGGTCATGAATTCACCAATGCTACGTGATGGCATTTAAAAAAATACATTAAAATTTATAGCATAGTGAAAGCAGAAAGAAAATATTCTTGGGAGCAGACAGCTTTCTTTCTGCGTATCACAGTTCCAGAAAATTATCACCTTCCAAGATCAATTTCTCTCTTTTTTTCAATCAGACCTGCTTTCTGATTTGAATTGATTCTTTGAACATTCTCCTTTTTTGATGTTCTTGGGGTATCATATTCCAAGGGCTTGAGATGAAAGGTGGATTTGCACAATGCCCTAAAACATAAGGCTGTTATTTTTTTGGGGGGGGGGGGGATGAGCATATTGTGTGGAGTCTGTCAATTGTGGCTTTCTCATCAAACAATCCTTAAAATAATGGCTTGTGGTACTGTGTGATCTCAGCTAAACCCTCTCTACGTGAGATAAAGGCCATATTTGCACAAAATGCTTAACCAAAAAATCACATGTGGCTGTCTGCAGGGTGCTATTTTACTCCCCTGCTTCTCACTCGTCTAACTGAAGGATAGACAGCTTGTTCAAAATGTATTCACCATTATAAGTGAAATTACAATTAAAAAATCACACATAATGACATGGAATAAAAATGATATCATGGTCTCATTCATGGGAGTCTCTTGCTGAAGGTGTCACATGAATATGACCATGTTACCCATCCTCCAGTGCCCTTGAAATATGGAATGCACATATAATAAAGTAACAATTCTAGCAGCTGTTTGCTTTCTTCAGTGAAACCTATTTAAGGCCTAATTTTAATTAGTAAACAAGAAGTCTAAGTTGCTGAAGTCTTATTAAAAGATGCAAAATGAAAAAACAAACATAGCCATGTATAATAATGATAAAGCAGCAAATAATATCCCCATTTTGCATATAGCACTAGCAGCATCTGTTGGGCTGGGTACATTAAAATCAGCAAGATGGTAGGTGTGGCATTGCAAAATTTCAACCACAATGCCATACCCACTGGGTTTCTGATGTTGACATCCTCCATGGACATCTAGGGATGATGCAACCAATTCAGAAGGTGTCAATAATTTAATAGCCAAATGCTCCAGGTAGCTTCTCCCTGCCAGATAGTCTGCAGAACTTGCAATTCCCAGAATTGTTTGCCAGTTGACCTTTGGAATTTCAATCTCAACTAACACATGGGAGAATGTCAGCTAATGGAAAGCCTGATGAAGAAGTTGAGTCTTGAAGTCACATAACATGCAATCTGTTTGTGGATTAAGAGAGAACCCAAGTGTGAGTATCTCCATAAAATGTTTATGAACTAGAAATTAAAGCAATTCAGTTCATTTACATAAGGCTTATAAGAACTCGAGTACAGAGTAGTTTGCCTTGAGTACAGCTAGGCTAACAACATAGGTTCTCAGAAGCCATGTGTGCATAGTTTGACATGGTCCTATTGGAAGAAGGTTTTTAATGAATAACTATATACTTGTAATGAATTCCACTGAGTATAAATTCTTTATGGAACCATTCACATTTACCTGAAGACAATAAGTGTGATCTGTAATTTTCCTTCCAGCTTTAAATTAATCTTGAGTGGTATTCAGGTCTCAGAATGACTCTGACTTGCTGACTTTGTGACTCCCAACAACATTTTAGCATGTTTTGAATGGATCCTTTCCCTATAATTTGGTATGGTCTCTGGCAAAAGATAAATAAATGGATGAAGGTAAAGTAGTAATTGTAGACTACAAAGTAAACAAGGAATTCCCAGGTGTGATGATGCAAGTTAAGAAAAAGTTTCCAGTGTGGTGTTTGTATATGAAAAGAAAATGAAATCAGAGAAAGTGACTGAATCAAGAACTGTAGAAGCTTTATTTTATTGTTACCATCTCCTTTAGAATGGAATGGAATGGGATAGAATAGAATAGAATAGAATAGAATAGAATAGAATAGAATAGAATTCTTCATTGGCCAAGTATGATTGGACACACAAGGAATTTGTCTTCGGTGCATATGGTCTGAGTGTACATAAAAAGACAAGAAACATTTGTCAAGAATCATAAGGTACAACAGGATACAAGTAAGTAACCAGGAAACAATATCAATATAAGTAGTAAGGATACAAGCAACAAAGTTACAGTCATGCAGTCATAAGTGGGAGGAGATAGGAACGATTAGAAGATTAAAAGTAATAGTAATGCAGCCTTAGTGAATAGTTTGACAGTGTTGAGGAAATTATTTGTTTAGCAGGGTGATGGTGTTTAAGTCACTTGGATCACTTATCAACAAAAACCACATATTTAATTGAATTTAAGGTTTGCTATCCTTACCTGTATCTAAATCCCCTTAATCATGTCTAATTAGGATACTGATATAACTTCCTTCCTTCCTTCCTTCCTTCCAATCTGCTTTCTCTCTGAGCAGCTAATTTCTCTTTAATTCAACACAGTAAAACATTTCACTTAGGCTAGCAAACCATACAGCCCGTCTCCCGATATCGAAGGGTTTGGTTCTGAAGGTTCCGTTTTCCCCTCGCCTCTTTTAAATCAAGCGGCAGGGGAAACAGATGATGGTGACAGCAGAGAAAGATGACTGAGGCTTGAAGGTGACAGAGCCCGGAGGGGGGTTACAGCGATAGCAGCGAATGGGTTCGACGCTTCCTGCCGTCTCGACAGATGCTGAGGCAGGAAGGGAAGAAGAGATCCTGCGCTCCCACTGTGATTTGCTGAAGATCGCGCTTGGGAAGAGGGGGAGGGAAAGGAAAGGAAATGGGCGGCGAGGGCGCCGGGGGGGGGGGGAGGCCAAGGGCAGGGAAAGTGCTGTTTCCTTTCTTCGTCTTGAATCACTTTCCCTTGTTCTTTCCCCCGCCCATAAGGGCCGGGAAGGAGAATCAGCCACTCGTCCCTAAGGGCAGGGACAGCGAAAGGGCTGTCTCTAGGAAATGGCTCCCGGGCGTTAATCTCTAGCATAAGTGACCAGGCGGGTCATGGGAACTGCTTTTGCTTTCGGTCCTTCTGGGGCCAGGCTGCAGCCTCGGAGGAGTGGGAACCGAGCAATAAAGCCCAGGCGCCGCCGGCGCCGCCGCTCTTGCGAAAGGGAATGGCGAAATAGAAATAGACTGGGACAAACGGTTACTCCTACAGACTAAGTTGCCCTTGGCAAGCCAACCATGCCGAGATGGACCAGCCTGAAAGAGACGGCGCTCGAGTGGGTGGCGGCAGGAGACAGCGCTGGGCCAGGCCTATGAATGAAGCTAAAATCCTGACCATTGTCTAGCCATAATTCTGTACGTCTTTTCGTGTTTTTTCCTCTCCTGAGAATGGTGATCTCATGTCACTGCCTTATAGAACAGATTGACCCAGTGGATTAAGCCACGGTGTGCATGATGTCGGGATAAGTCTGCTATTGGAAGCCAATTAATGATCTGCCATGATATGCCACCTAGGCAATTGTTGAATCAAACCATGATTAATCAACCATGGCTCATGTGCCCTGTGAACACTGTAAGTAGCCTTAAGCAAGCTATTAAGCACAATCTAATTCATGATGTGCTCCATCTCCAACACTAATTAAATAAACGAACTTATTGTGACATTGTTTGGCTGATCCAGTAATGGGACTTTGAATTCTTGGGGGATGCCATCCAGAAATAGAGGTGTGGTTTCCCTCTGTTTTGGGGCAGAAACCAGGTAAAACGCTGCTGCATTCAGACTGAATTATCTTTTTCTCCAAAACAAAGCCTATCTCCACCACCTGGAATCTTTGTCACAACTGCTGCAGTTTTTAGCTGTTGCTAAACCGGTCTTAAAAGTGCAGTAACCAGTTGCCAAACATTTTCCCATTGTAGTACTGAAGGCTACTGTAAATATTACAGTGATAATATATGGCATGTATTTTGAATGCTTGAAATGCATTCTGCTTGCCATGTAAGTATAATTATTACAGTCTAGCAACCTGCATCCATGTGTAAGAAAATAAGTATTGTGCTCATGAAGCCTTCATTAAATAACTAAGGCTATAAGAGTAAATACAATTATAGTAACAAACTAATCTTACTTGGAAATAGGGGCTACTTATTTCAATAAGATATACCAGTACTTCCAAGAAAATGGAACTAGAATTTAGCTGTTTTATGATGACACGCTAATCACTGCCCTTACTTCAGAGTAAGCAGGTGGTGTTTCATGTTAATAAGGAAATCTATATAATGACCCAGAAATTATATAGATTGTATGTATTCTATTATATTACTCAAATTTATTCTTTAAATGTCTCACTTTTCTTTCCTCCAGGATCCATCCAACCACAACTTTCTGAGTTTTGTCTCCAATAACTCTCACTTTTCATGTATTTGATTTGCTAGTCAAATACATCTAACTCTCCAAGGTTAATTTTAGACCAACAATCAAATAAGCAATACCTCAATCAATAAAATTGCCAGAGCCATCATTAAAAAGCCCAACCAAAGAATCTCTAAAACCACCCTCATCCACCCTGATAGGCAACACACCAGAATATAAACAGCAAATAACACTCTTTACTGATGATGTTACCTAGTTAGGGTAATGAAACGTCTGCAAGAAAACAAGCAAGCTCAGAGAGCATCAAGGACCTCTTATTTAACTCCCATTTGTTCTTTCTAGATGAACAAACTTCTCCATTTTTGGTACAGCTAAGATGTTTGTATTCAATCCACACTCATTCATTCATCATTCATCCATTCTTCACCTTGCCTCTTCTTCTAATAGATGTATTTCTTAAATAACCCATTCCCAGTGCATTCAATTCACTTTTTACAATTCTCCTCACAGCCAACTCCTAACTGTGTCAATATACTGCATGTACCTTTTGTATACATAGCTGCTATAAGGTGAGGTAAGTGTTGAAATATGCACTGTAATGTCATGACCTTGAGATGCAAGACAGGTTTTCTGCTGTGTTATTTCATTGTCATTTAGTTGCTTGCAGACACCTAAGCTTAGAGACAAGACAACAATAGCTGAAATCTTATCCTTGTACAGAAGAGCAAGAGTCATTGCAGTTATGGCATAGGAACGAAATGCCTCAAAGCTGACCAGTGTTTTTACCATTAGCAGGAAATGCTGACAACTTTTATCTGTTCTATTTTCCTAAAAAGACGTTGCGTGGAAATTTATGTAACGCTCAAAATAACAAACTTTCTAACTCTTTGCTAATCTATTGCATTCCCATTTAAAATCTTGGGTAGGTATGCAAATGTCACAGTAGATGGCACCACTAGCCAACCTTGGCTGACCTTGGAAAACATAAGCTGGATTGGATCAGTGTAGTAAGTAAGGGGACCACAAAGAAATGAAATCCCAGATCTGGGAAATACCTAAGAAACAAAGGAAACAATGATACAGGGGTGGCTCCTTGGGTTCCCAGGAAATGATATTGATCTGATGAAGTCTTTATTAATTTTTTTTAAAACAATGGTAGATCTCCAGGGTTCTTCTATTGTTGCTTTTTTTTTTTTTTTTTTTGCAGATACAGGTCTTCACATCCAGGAATAAAAAGTCATTAATGAGCAAGGAAACAGCCTATAGGTGATGGTGGTAAATAACTTGTAACTTCATAATGTATGGACATACATTTTCCGTGTATTCCTTTGCAAATTTCCACTGATAGGAGTAAAAGAATTCACAGCGCTGTTAGGAAGTATAAAGAAGAAAGCAAGTCACACTTAAAAATACAATATTTTGCATGAAATGCGGGCGGGCGAGAAAACTCCCGATTTTCTTTTTCCAAGCCACCAATGCGGCTTAGGAGAAAGAAAGGCGCGCGTTTAATGGCCTTTCTTCAACCGGCCGCTTAAGAGAGAGAGGGGAGGAAAGCTCTTTAACCCAGCCGTCAGATCAGACGCAAACTCCCGAGGCCCTACAGGTCCCAATTCAGGTTCCGGAGCCAAACCGGGCCCAACCTCCTTCCAAACAGCGGCGCGTCCTGGCGCCAGCAAGCCGAAGCCTGAGCGGTGGGGCAGAGAAGCCCAACGAAGCGGAGAGGGAGAAGCGAAGACCGCCCTCCCCCTTCCCGGCGCGCGCTCCGTGCCTTTATTTTTTATCCGGAGATTTCTAGTCGCGGCTACCGACTTTCCACGGAGGCGTCGGGCGCTAGAGGGCGGGCGGAGAGCTTTCCCTCTTTCCCAAGCTGCCAGCTCGGCTTTGTTATTTCTTGGCCCCCCTCCGCCTCCTACCCACCCCCCTCTCCCCGGCCTGGTCCCTCCATTTCCTGTCTGGCTTTGTGCGGGCGACGGATATGGGCAGCAGCCTCTTCAGGTGTGTCTGCTACGGGCTGTTTTCCTCCTTTCCCGCGGCGGGGCTGGCAGGAGGGCGCGAGCAGAGGCGGGCGCTCCGGCGCATCATGTGACGAGCCCCTCGCTCTCCCTGGCGGCGTGCCTCATTCCCGCCCGCCTTGCCTTGCCTTCCCCCCCCCCACCTCTTCTTTCGCGGAAGGCGCCGCTTTCGGTCCGACTTGTTGGAGGCGGCTGTCTGGCTTCCAGCGACGGCAGCCGGCGAGGTTGCTGCCTCCTCACAGCATGGGCAGCCCGTTGAGCGCGGCGACTCCTGCCGGTCTTTGGAGCTGCCTCCGGGAGCTGCTCGGTTGAGGCGCAGCCGGTCGGGAGAGCGCGGCTCCAGTGCCGGGCGGCGGCGGCGGCAGCGCCTGCAACCCGAAAAGAGAGCCGCGCACACAAAGGCGCGCCCGGCTCCTCCTCAAGCCTTCCAACTTGGGTAAGTTTTCCTCCCCCCTCCGTTCTCGGTCCCTCCTTTTGACAAAAGGGTGGCTCCACCTGTTGAAAGCCTCGAAAACCCCTCCCGGGATTCCTGATTTGCTGATCCGCCGAGCAAACAAACAACCCAGCCTCTCTCGGGAAGCTATCCGCTCGCCGCTTGCCATTCCGAGGACGCCTTCAAGTCGGTGCCCCCCGCGCTCGTCGGTTTCGCTGGAAGGAAGTTCGGGGCTTCGGGACCGCTGGGAGGCAGGCAGGAAAAGGGTAAAGAGGACTCGATTTCTCTCTCTCCCCCCCCCCACCCCGGCCCGGTGGTGTTTCAGTAGAGCGACCGCCGCTCCTTTCCCCGTGCTTTTTCTTGAAATAATAAGCGGCCGTCCTTCCATGTTTGAACAGCAGATGGTTCCCATTAAGGGCAAGTCCTGGCTTTCGCCGCCGAACTCTGTGGCTGGCGGTGCTGTGTGATTCAGCTCGTTGGAAGCATCAGGTTTGGTTACATGTGAAACTTTCTCAAGATCTGCGGTGTGGACGCGATCTCTCCCCCCCCCCTCCACTTTCCCATCGCGCTTGTCACCATTCAATCCTTAGGGAGAGGGAGAGAGAGAGAGAGAGGGTTGGGTTGAGGGAATTGGGGATGGCAAGAAGTTTTTCGGTTCCTTTTCAGACCTGTGGAAGAAAGGGTGTTTCCCCCCCCCCCTTCTTCTCCCTCCTGGAGTTTGTGTCTGTGTGATTACTTTCAGAATACCAAGCTGATTTTATCATGCCTTTGCGATCCGCCCGAGTTATAGAATTACACAAAAAAACCCTTTTCACTCGGCTCCCATTCATTCCTGCTGGTGGGAGTCATTGGTTTGAGCGGCATTTCAGCCCACTTGGACTTGAGATCTCTGTTTTGACACACTATAAGATTGAAGGCAGGTGGGGGGGGGTCTTGGCGTTTGAGGGGGGGAGGAAGGCGAAGGTTTAAAACGAGCTGATAAAGCGCTTCTCTTATTTTGCTGAAGGGAACTGGGCTCTGTACTCTTCGTTTGTGACTCACTCACTGGGTTTATTTGCTTTGGAACTGGGTAGTTTTTGTCTTTGGGGTTTTTTTGCTCTGCAGTTCGTTCTCCTAGTGACTCTTTCCAGGCATGAGATTGTGACACCTGCAGTTTGTATGGGAAGGTATTTCATTGGCTTGTCAGTTTAATTAGCCAATAAAGGGGAGATAACCATTGTCTGGCTAGGGTACACATACTACAAAATCAATCTTTGTGCTTACTTTGAATATTTTATGCCCAGACCAAAGATAGCATGTTAATAACCCAGTTGTGGATTTTAAAATTGGCAGTTTAACTTGCTATCCTTTAAGTTCCACCCATTCTGTCTGAAATTCAGCTGTGTAGGTGGCCTAGAAATTTAGATTCCACCCCCCCCCCCCCAGTTGCTTTGCCCAAAAAATGAAAGACAGTTACTCTCTTCTAACTTATGCTCACCTGATTTATCTGGCTAGATTCCAGTTTCTATCGTATCCCTTCCCACAATCCAGCATATCAGGACATTTTTGTGGACAAAATTGCTTTTACTTCCCCTTTTTTGCACCTATACAGGTGCCTCTAGAGCAGTAATCTTGTCATGGTAGTTGCACTTTGGACAGGCTTACTCAGAAGCATACCTTGTTGAACTTCACATGCGGAACTCCCAAGAAGCTATGACAGGCATGTATAGGATGAACTAGTTTAGTTTTCCCCACCCTTTGTGTTTAGATATTTTCATGTTTTAATTTTGAAAGAACCTTCCTCTTCCTGGTGAATTTTAGATTTATTCCTAACACAGAATTTGCACAGTAGCATACTTCCAGATGGTGGTTGCCAAAAAGTGATCAGTGGGTTAGAATCTAATTGCTTCTCACATGCTGGGCTTCTAGATCATGACATGGCAAGGTTAAAAATACAATTTAGTGCATAATTGAAAATAGCACTAGCACAACAATTCCACCATAAAAAAGAAGGAAAGGCTCTGATTTTGAAGAGGGACAAGTGGCTGAGAAACTGGGAATAAAGAGATAATAGAGGTTCTCCTTTGAGGTACAAGCTTTTGTGATGAGGTAAAACCTAGGGATGTGAATGCTGAAACAAACACTGGTTATAGGTTGGGTCTAGACTTAGTCATCTTGAACTTTTTCCAGGGCCTTTTTGTAAATCTGACAGACATAGGGCTCTATGTCCATTTCAGTACCCTCCTCTCCCTTGCTTTGCAGCATCCAAGTTTGTGTGTGTGTGTTTATTTTGGTTTAACATTTTGTCCACTAAAGAAGCTCAGTAAATGAGTGTGTGGGAAAGAAGATTTTCCCTGCAAGAAAGAAGACTGCAATACAATTCTTATCACTGTTTCAAAATATTTGTGTTGATGCCTTGATTGAAACATGTTGCTCCGTCTCCAGTTTCAAATGGAATATTTTCATCAGGACTCACCCTGTGTTTGACATTAAAGCATTTGTTGCCATTCATCCCCCCCCTTTAGAATACTTTGAATTGACCCTATGGTTGAGCAATGTTTAATGCTATTCTGGAAAGTTCTTTGCACTACTTCCCATTGCAGAATTCTAGGCAGATATGTAGAAACTATAGGGTATATTTGTGGTTGATAAATTTTACCATTTGAACATCAGTTACTTTTTTTATTACAGTATTTCACTGTCTAGCATGTAGACTTAATGATAAGTAAAATAGATGGTTTGCTTAAGGATCTTGCCTGCTGTTCCCTCTATCTATTAAATAATTATTTTCTGGTGAAATCATACAATAGAGATAGACAAGCTAGATTCACACCGGTATTTTTCTTGTTTCTGGGTTAATACATTGCTATTGTGGTTTGTAAACTTTGTTTTGCTAATATATGCATCCTGTCAATAAAATAATACATTCAGAAATTCTATAATTATAGAAATCTTGCTTTAATGTCGTACATATACAAGGATATAGGTTAGGAATATGGATATAATAATTCATTGCAAGTTATAAGAAAATTATTGAAGTTGTCTTTGATGTTTTGCTCATACACAGGAATTATGTCAAATTAAAAAGTGATTGACTTTATGAAGAGTTTCCTTAATCACTTTCATAATTTCAAGACTACACAACAAAATGCTGGTTGGGTTTGATTCTTTCGCTACATCTCTTCAGCTTTGCTTCCCTTCCTACAGCCTCTGCTCAGAGCTCATTTGGGATTGCTGCCTAAATATGAAAGTGGTAGGTCTCTTGCTAATTAATTTGGGGCCCAATCCACTAGGATTTTAATTAAGTTGCACTTAAAGTAATAAAGACAGACAATTATTGCCCAAATACTCCTCATTTTTACAGATAGGATATATTTATTATTTACATTGGGTTTTTTAAAAAAATGTATCTTAAAGGTGAAGGTTCCCCTTGCACATATGTGTTAGTCATTTCTGACTCTAGGGGGCGGTGCTCAACTCCGTTTCAAAGCTGAAGAGCCAGGGCTGTCTGAAGAGGTCTCCGTGGTCATGTGGACAACATGACTAAACAACAAAGGATGGAATGGAATGCTGTTACCTTCCCACCAAAGGTGGTCCTTATTTTTGTACTTGCATTTTTACATGCTTTCGAACTGCTAGGTTGGCAAAAGCTGGGACAAGTAACGGGAGCTCACTCCATTATGAAGCACTAGGGATTCGAACTGCCTACCTTTCTGATCGACAAACTTAGCATCTTAGCCACTGAGCCACCACATAATGTATTTTACTATTCCCCAAATAACATAGAAATTTCAACGATAATATAAAACAAAGAATAAATGTAAAATATATATCTACCTATATCTTCAAATAGACATCATGATAACTGAAAGAACATTTTGGCCTATTGAGCTCCATTCAGGATACATTGAGAGGATAGTCAGAAAGTGATCCATAACATATTGGTTTTTCAGCTCATTATATTTATTTATCAGTTTATTTTATTTATTAAATTTCTATACCTTTATATCATCTCACCTAAGTGACTCTGGACATTTGTTGATAAAAGCATAGAAATACATGGATAAAGGCATAGATTAAAACAGAATTAAAATATTAGAACTTCCAAATAAAGATCAAGATACCAAATTCAAAAGACTAGGGATTAACAAGGAGTGGGACATTCACAGCCCACCCACCGTCCCCAGGGTTTCCTTACATTTTTAGACTCCCATGCTAATTGGAAAAACCAGATCTTAACACTCTTCTGGAAAACTGAGTTGGGGCTCCAGGGATGGTAGGATATTCCATAGGGTTGGAGCAGCAACTGAGAATGTTCTCCTCCTAGATCCTTCTGGCCAAAACCCTTTGGCTGATAAAAAACACAGCTTGTCTAGCTGGGACATATCAATGTATTTGGGACAAGACTATTCCTCTGGTATCCTGGTCCCATGCCATGAAGGGGTTTAAATGTCCAAAACCTTGAATTGGATCCACAGGCAAACTGGTACCCCTAGCAGCTTGTGTAGCTTGTGTTATATGCAACATCCTAGGGGCATCCAAAACTGCTAATGCTGTTGCACCAGTTTCGGCTTCCAGATACTCTTCAAAGATAGCCTCAAAAGTAGAGCACATTGCAGTAGTCCATCCTAGAGATGATCAGGGTATGATTCACTGAGAGGAGAGCTGCTTGATTTTGAAAAAGGATGTAACTGGCACACAACCCAAAATGCAGTAATCACAACTGCCACATGTACCCCAAGCAAAAGTCATGAGTCCAGGAGCTGACTATTCACAGCCACTCTGCCTTAGCAGGGTTCGGATAAAGCCTGTTCTCCCTCATCCAGGCCTCCTCAGCCTCAGAGCACTGAGAAAGGATATCCATCGCATCACTTACTTTGCTTTTAGTTTTATAGGAAGCTTAAATGAAATAAAATAAATGTTTATTAATACAAATCAAGCAGAAAGGGAAAGAAAGGATCCTATACCAGCCTACGATCAGGCAACAGCGCTTTATACACAATTTATATTGTTGATTTTGTTAAAGTTTCCATTTAAGCATTTTGCAAGAATTCTAGCAGTTTATCACTTGTTTATTGTTGTTGTTAGTTGCAAAGTCATGTCCAACCCATCACGATCCCATGGACAATGTTCCTCCAGGCCTTCCTGTCCTCTACCATCCTCTGGAGTCCATTTAAGCTCACGCCTCCTGCTTCGGTGACTCCATCCAGCCACCTCATTCTCTGTCGTCCCTTTCTTCTTTTGCCCCCAATCTTTCCCAGCATTAGGCTCTTCTCCAGTGAGTCCTTCCTTCTCACTTGTTTGGTCCTACTTAAATTGGGACTTTCATTTTGTTCTGTAAGAGAGATTTTATTCATATTGAGAATGACATGGCTCGTGTGTGCAAAGTCTTCATTTGTGTATTCTTTTTTGTATTTCTGCCTATTTGATTATAGTGGGAGAATGGATTTGTTCTCATTATTAACTTTGCTAGCCCTTGCCTCAAGGTTCTATTTTTAGCCTTCAGGGCTGCAGTCATTTTAACACTTTCCTCGGAATAGTCTCCATTAAACTTATCCGGGTTTTCTTCTTGGTAGACCTCTACTGTAAAACTTTTTAAAAAATCTCTGTGATCATTTTTATACCTCATATTTTGCAGCAGAATAGAATATCCAAGTACGATGCAGACTGTTTCTTATATAGCCACATTTTTTTTTAAAAAAAAAATAAACGATTCTTTGTTGTATGGGAAATTAACAAATTTAGCTCTTCAATCTTCACACAGTCTCAATAAAGTTATACCAGATCACTTACCAGTTGCTAGTAGTTTAGACACAAGTCAATTATGGACTTGCTGGCTTCAAGCTTATAAAGGTGCAGTATTTCGATGTCCACGTTAAATGAAAATTTGGAGGAAGGGAAGACTTGCTGCTGCCATTAATTGAGATCCAAAAATATTTTCTGATCTAATTGTGGTTATTAAGAGCTCTAGTAATAAATACAAACTATTAACCTTTGTATTACTGATATCTATTAAAGATCAGTGCAGTGATTTGAATAATATGTATAATATGCAAATCTACACATCAGGTTATTTAAGAGCAATAGCACTTAGACTAATATACCACTTCACAGTGCTTTTACAGCCCTCCCTAAGCGGTTTATAGAGTCAGCCTCTTGCCCTCAACAATCTGAGGCCTCATAATAATCTGGGCAGTATTTTTACTTACTTTTTTAAAAATATACCATTGCAATTAATGTACTTTGATTGTGGCCAATTTCTATCATGTAAATTCTGGCATCCTGCAATAACAGTATACTTTTCTTTTTTCTTCTTAAAATTCATCTACAAAATATTTTTTAAATCTTTACAGTTTTCATTTTCTTTTTGCTGAAATTTCTTTTTTAACCCTTTTGCAAGAACAATATGTTTTTAGGTACTCACGCCCACTCACACGTAAGAGGAACAGAAGTGATTCATTCATAAAGATAAGTAAAATAACTGAGAGAAACACTGTTCTTTCTCACTGCAACTCACTGAGATGTTCTCATAGATCCCTGAAAAAGTTTTCCTGAAATTCTTGGTTAGCCAATACAATAAACATAACTCTACAGATAGTTCTTCCTTTAGATTCAATAGGGACTTTTTCATTACTCTGACTTCACTAAGTAGTCTGATGGAAACTGTAGTTTCTACAAACTTACCTTGCTTGGTTGTTTAACACGAGTTTTTGACATTGTTCGTTCAATTAACTCGATGTCCAATAATTGTTAGATCAAAATTTTAAAATAGATCATTCAGCGTTTTAACTGGCTTAGCAACATTGCTAGGAAGTTCATTCCACATACAGTTTGTAATATGTGTAATTCTGAAAAGGAGGATCAAGCTAATTTTTTATAAAATCTGGGCATAGAATTTTGTCTGCACCTTTTACCCTTTTATCTTTACAATGTCTGGGGTTAAAATTGCAAATCAAGTTAGGAGTTATGGTCATCAGGTGGGGGATGACAGATCCCTACCTAGAATGGCCATGCCCATTGGTTGTGCCCTTCCACAATTTGATTCTTTTTCAAAATTAGGTAGAAAAGCTACAGTTTGTTTTAATGATCTCATCAAATCTACAAACTGTAAACTTCTGTTACTGTGCCTTCCCAAAGATCTTAGTGTTTGAGCCAATCTCAGTCTATCTAATGATAATGTTTTTGAATAAACTTTAACAGAGTTTTAACTTTAGCTTTATGGTTTTGAAATACATTTGAACATAAATTGCTGTAATCCATGATTATTCTGTTGAAACATATTTGCAGCCTGGTCTCCTAGAAGTAAAGTTAAGAAAATGTGTGCTTTTAGTTTGAAAAAGAAAAATTGTGCAGGAGGGTGAATTGGTGACATAAAGCAAAATAAGTATAACTGAATGATGGATAATTCATCAAAGCACTTTGTATATGAGAGTTTTCATGATTATTATAGCATTTTAATTTTTCTTGAACCTCTCTTATCTGTAATAACAGAAATAGCAGCTACATGGGTAGTAATACATAAAACAATAATAATAATAAATAAACATTGCAGGCTTTTGAAGCACTGCCAAAATGCTGTAGCAATGTGGCCAAATATAATATTCTTAATAGCAGTGTCATAAGATGAATAGATATTTTTCTTCTAGTTGTGCTTTCATTCTTCAAACAGAATAAAGCTCTATAGATGAATGTCCACTGCGGGATAATGCAGTTATCATATTTAAGTCCTGATCATAGTAATTTTTATTAACCACAGAAAGGTTGCCTGTAGAATAAATACTTTTGGATGATTCATATACAGACTATACCGAGAAAAGCAAAATAGCAATAGCAATAGCAATAGCAGTTAGACTTATATACCGCTTCATAGGGCTTTCAGCCCTCTCTAAGCGGTTTACAGAGTCAGCATATTGCCCCCACAGTCTGGGTCCTCATTTCACCCACCTCAGAAGAATGGAAGGCTGAGTCAACCTTGAGCCGGTGAGATTAGAACCGCTGAACTGCTGATAACAGTCAGCTGAAGTGGCCTGCAATACTGCACCCTAACCACTGCGCCACCTCGGCTCTTTTGAATGAACAGAAGAAATACTTTCGGTGCACTTCCTTTGCCAGTTGTAAAATTTCTGAAACCACTGAAGTGATGGAGTTTATGCTGTTTACTTTGACCCAAAATGAGTTTTCTCTATATATGGCACTTTTGATTTCAGTGTTCCAAGATTTTCATACTCTGCACATGTTTAAAGTGAAATGCAGAAGCTGAAGCCAGAGATCATGTTATCCTTGAATATCTTAGATATGGCCCCAGAGACCTTTTATTAAATTGTAATTTTGAATGAGACAAAACAGAAAAAGAATTCAATGAATAATTAAAAAGTGTCTTGTTAATATTCATAATTAAATTAAACTTAATTGTATATGTATAATCATAGAGATGGAAGGGATCTTATAGGATATCTCATCCAATCCCATGCTCATGTTAGCATTCATTACATTAAAAAAAATCTGAGTTTTTCCTTTTTTTGGTTTGTCAGTTGAGTAATTCTTTTCCCAAAATCCTGAAAGAAAAGCTTTCTTTCTATTTGCTGTACCTTTAAGGAAAAGGTAAAAATACAGTAGTTCTATGTCAGGGGTGTCAAACTGATGGCCACACCCACTCCAGCTCCACAAAGGTAAAAATGTTGCAAAATGTCACGTGACAGCAATGTGACACGGCAAGTTTGACACCCATGTTCTACATCATGTACTTAGTCAGTAAATGGAAAATAATCTCTTCTTGGTCAAGCTACCATCCATTCACCCATGCATCCATGCATCCATGCATCCATGCATCCCTCCCTCCCTCCCTCCCTCCCTCCCTCCCTTCCTTCTCCAAAGAACTATTTTTTTTCTATATCCCTTTTCTTTTAATCCAGAAGGAAGCTAAGAAAGAAACTGCTTCCTTCTTTTCCAGGCTAGTAAAAATGTTCCAGCTCTATTGAGTAAGGTGATTCTTTCTGTTGTGGCCCACCAGTGGCCAGCGGAGCTGATGGCAGACAATGAGGAGGTTGGGGAGAAACATGGGCCAGTTCTTGAGTCCTGGGAAGGCTCTGTGTCGGAAGCAGAGATAGGGCCAGGGCCGTCCGACAGTTATCAGCTGCCTTCAGTCGGAGATTAGTGGGGCAGAAATGCTGTAGCCTATTCCTGATGTGCACATGGCGCAGAGCTGCCAGGAGAAGGGAACAGCTAAGGAATAAGGGCCGACTTGGAAGTAAAGGCACAGGTGGATGATGAATGGCCCCTCCCACATGGAATAAAGAGAAGCGAAAGGAGATTGTTGCTACAACTTGGTGTTTGAAAGATATCGGCCTGACAGCTCTGCAAGCCTCATAAAGGTCTGTAGTTGTGAAATCTCATGAAAAACTGTTTACCAGTACTTTGCTGGAGAGGAATTCCCTTTAACCTAAATAAAAGAGGTTTTATCGGGACAAGGAGTCTGCTTCATGATCTTGGGAAGCCTAGTTCAGAACACTTTCTCTCCTCTTGACCAGAATCCTCTTTTCCACTTTCTTTCCAAAAACACGACCTGCTGTTTCTTCCATTCTCAAATTAAGCTATGCCCCTGCTCTCCTTTGGTATAAATATGTGTGAATACTATATCTTTAAACTTTCTGCCCTTTTCAGTCTGGTGAGAAGCCTTGATGCTCTTCATCTTTCTTTCATTTAACTAATGTTCTAAAGTCCCCGCAGACTACTATTCTTTTTAAATAGCTGTGTCAGCCTTTCATTTGTTAACTGCTTAAGGTATCTGTCTTTGTAAACTATTAACTGTAACTATTGAGGGCAAAGTAATTATTTGCTCATATGTGATTGCCTCTGTGTCATTAGCGTCAGATATTATCTTATAGAATCATTTATTGGAAAGTAGTTTAGAGGTTATCTAGTCAAACTTCTGTCTCAAGGCATAATCCACTAGAATAGTTTTCACAGGTGACAATCAGAAGCAGAACTTGCTACTTCAGTTTGTTCCATCTTCTCACATTCTTAAAGTCAACAAGTTACTCTTGATGTATTGCTTGAATCTACTTCCGTGTGATTTCAATTACTGGGTTTGCTTTTGTCAATAAACTCCTGGAAACTATCACTGCTATCCAATGATGTGCGGTGAGGATTATGGTTGGTGAGGCAAGAGCGCGGCAGCGGCAAGCAGCAACAGTTTATGGCAGACATAAACGCGAGACACCTGGCCTGTTGGACACAGCAGTGAGAACGTCCCTGCCGCTGCCGCGCTCCGCTGCCTTCCCCCCCCCCATGCCATCTCCGACCCCACCGCTGTGTCCAACAGGCCAGGCATCTCACGTTTATGGTGGACATAAACGTGAGACGCCTGGCCTGTCGGACACAGCAGGGGGGGTCGAGGCGGCAGCCGGCAAAGAAAGGGGAGAGGAGGAGGAAGAAAGGGAGAGGGGAGCAGGACGGGGCTCCCAGTGGGGGAGAGAGGGCTGCCCCTCTCTTCTCAAACAAACTCTCTCTCAAATTGAGTGAAGAAAGAAACACATGAACACACAGACATACACAAATTACAATAAAAAATTACAAATTAAATTACAATAATTTTGAATTCCCCCCTCCCTCCATCCGATCCACATACCTTTTCCAGCTGTGGATTTCAACTCTCCTCTTGTCTGCCCGCCATGATGAAAATATAAAAAATTAAATAAAAAGGCAACTTAGGCACGATTTGCTGCTCCCAGATCAGGAGGCAGAGAATCACGTGCCGCCTTTGCATAAGGAATTTTTAGTCTTTTAACCCTTGCTTAACCCTCTGAGCAAGGGTTAAAAGGCGAAAAATTCCTTATTCAAAGGACGCCCGTAGTTCTCTCGCCTCCCCCTGCAGTTAGCACTAAGCAGACTCAGAGTCATCCACTGTGACTCTGGAGTCTGGCAGCAACTACCTTAGCCTTTTTCCTTTTAATTTTTCTTTTCTTTTCCTCATGATACTGGTTAGGTCCCGCCTCCCCTGCCTTCCCTGACTGCACTTCCCTGCTGCTATCAATGACTGGTAATCTTCTGCCCACTAAATGAGAATCAGTGCTTGCTTCTACCCAATGCATATACTACATTCTATTAGGATAGCCATCTGCATTTATTTGTTCTTATTAAGTGGGTTGTTCAGAAATAAAAGATCAGTTCAGGACTGGTCTTTTGTATGTTTTTTTAAACTTCAAAAGTTTGCAAAAACCAGTTGTTATGGTCTCTCCTTGAAATTTAGGTAGTGGTTATAACTGCTAGCGCTTTCCTGGCTTAGAAAGAGAAGAGGATCTACTGAAGAGAAAATAAATTTTCTTTTAATGTCCTCTTGAATCAAATGATCAGTTTTTTATAACTGATATTTTCAGAGATGGGTTTAGATCACGGGTGTCAAACTCGATCGTGTCACAGGCCAGATTGTGATATATCATGATGTTTTTTAATGGAGTCAGGATGGGTGTGGTCTGCGCAGTGCGCCAGTTTGACACGCCTGGACCATTAGATGAAGCAGGAAAAGCTTGGTAGGAGAAAACTGGAGATGCAGAGAGATGAACTGACAGGACCTTTATCTCCTTTGCAACCTCTTTTCTTTTTTTTTAAAAAAAGTGTTTGCTTTTTAAAGTACAATTCCATGCCTTCTTTCTCTGGGGCATGGGTGTCAAACTCAATTTCATTGAGGACCACATGAGGGTTGTGTTTGACCTCAGGCAGGGGGGAGGGTGTGTGCGGCCAGGATGGGCATGGCCAGCATGACATCAGTCATGTTGGGGGGGGGGTCTGTGGTGGCTCGAGCAGTCTGCCAGCAAAAATGGGTTCCCAAACTCCTTGTTTTCACTGGCAGGCTCCCAGGCTGCGACAGCCTCCTGTCAGTAAAAACAGAACTCCGTTTTTGCTGGCACTGGTGCCATGAACCAGTCCGCTATCCAGGATAGTCCTGTTGGCCAGATCTAACCCCTGGGCTTGAGTTTGACGCCCCTGCTACAGGGCAAAGAACCTGTAATATCTTGTTTTTTCCGACTTTCTAGAGGTCTGATGACAAATGTATTAGTAACATTTTCTCTTGAATCCTTTTGGTTACCTAATAATATGTTCTGTACAGTAGTCAATGGTTTCAGTTGCATTGAATTCCATTAAAATTAAGCAAAGTTCAAACATTAACATTGTTTCAGTGAGCTTTTTTATATATATAATCATGGCATTTGTGGATTAAGGAAATCTATCACATACTTTTCAGAGTCTTTGGGTGGGGGTGCTAATCCATGCTCCCACAACTTATCTTTTTTCCTTTTTTCCCTATGCAGATGTTCACATTTTAGAATGCTTTCGATCATTGTCAGCAAGTACCTGTATTTTTAAGAAATATGATATGTGGCTGATAAGTATTGCAGAAGGTAAAGAGGGTTCTACAAACTGAGTTCTCCATTGTAGTTTGTCAGTTTCTTACTGGGCACTAAAGCAGGGGTCAGCAACCTGCGGCTCTGGAGCCGCAGGTGACTCTTTCATCCCTCTCCTGCGGCTCTCTGTTGCTGGTCGGCACCACACTTTTGAGAGGAGCTTCAGGTTGTGGGGTGAAACACGGTGCACCAGGAAGAGACTCTACGGCAATGGACAGGTTTTCCATTTGATTACACATTTCGGTTAGGACAGGTAAATGGAAAAGGACACCGTGCCAGGAGGAACTGGACACTGTACTCTGTGGTGGGGGAACTGGACTTCCGGTTGACTCCAGAATTGAATGGGGGGCTTCCAGTTAGGACTTTCGTGGCTCTTTGAGTGTTTAAGGTTGCCCAGCCTTGCACTAAAGAAACATTGCTATCCTGGTCAGGATTTTGCCTGTCTCTAATTTAGGAAAATCATTCAACATGCTTTTCAATCTGTTCAATATCTATACACTGTGGAAAGCTTAGTAAAATCCAATAGGTATTATCAAAGAGTAGTATGCAAAGTCCATTGTTGTACTAACTTGGAATTTCCAGAAATGAATAAATCAGTTTAGATTATCTTGAAATCAATACTGCATGTTTTAAGAATTCAGAATTAGTTTTTAACTGCCTCTTGGGAGGAATTGCTTCCCTGGTCTGAATTAAAAATCTATCTCTTGAACAACAAAAATTTCCTTTTCTTTTTTGCTAATAATCTCTAAAGCAGGAGTGGCTAGCAGTATGAGGTTAACAGACCTGACATTAATGACATTTGATGGAATAAAGGCGATAGAATGAGTCACATGTATGTTGAAGGCATCAAGGTTCTTTTTCTGCTTTCCACCTTTTGTGAGCTGGGCAAGATATTTTTTTTTTTATAATTTTAGAAATTTGGTTTAAATTTGTTTTAAGGCTATTTCAGAACATATTTGTGTTTTCTGCTTTGAAATGATAGAACCTATTCAGCCAAATTTAGGAGATCTGGATGATGGGATGGGAGGGGAGGATTCAGCTCCAACCTGCAAAGTTAGAGGCAGGACTGTTTGTCTTATTCCAGGATGTAAAAACATTCTAAAGCTCTTTTAAACAGGTGTGACTCCTCTATTTTTGTTTTCTCGCTACAGTGCTATAGAAATATTTTTTTATAATCTACTTCCCTTTTGGAGTTTCCCAAAGGGAAGCAGGTTATAAAACAAAAAAAATGGCTTTTGCTTTTTTATTTCTTTAGGACATTAGGAACAAAACTAATGTATCATGGCTTTTTATTTCTTTAGGATATTTATAGCTCACATTTTGACAAAGTTTGCAAAGCTGCCAACAATCTATATACATTTTTTAAAAAAATGCATCAGTCATTACATTATTAAATACATAAACATATACATTAATATGGAGACGAGATTAATGCTGGGAAAGATTGAGGGCAAAAGAAGAAGGGAATGGCAGAGAATGAGATGGCTGGATGGAGTCACTGAAGCAGTAGGCATGAGCTTAAATGGACTCTGGGAGGTGGTAGAGGACAGGAAGGCGCGGTGGAACATTGTCCATGGGGTCTCAATGGATCGGACACAACTTCACAACTAACAACAACAATACATTTATAACAATGTAAATATTATTGAAAATGAACAATAGAATGTACTAAGATAAATTATTGAAGAAAATGCCAGACAAGGCATTTTGGGAGAGTTATTTTAAAGTCAAGTGCCATGAGAGATACCTCCCTGTCCTTTTCTTTATATTAGATTTCAGGGGAAGTATAAAGTATAAGATTTTTGACCTTCTGAAAGTCTAGCTAGATAATATGTGAAGAAAAAAACACTATGAATGTTTTTGAAGCCTTAAAGAAGTTTTTGAAGTTAAAATAAGCATTCTTTTGCCTGGAAACCCCTCCAAAGTCAGTGCAGTTGAATAATGTATTTAAAATAGTTTGTATTAAAAGTGTTACAGCTGTGATCCAAGCTTACTAAAACGTTGGACCATTTTGAAGAGAAGAAACATATATAATGTATTTGAGTACTAACTTAAATAGAGGAAATGTTGATCTCTAAAGGAAATGTTGAAACATGAATTGAAAGCTAAGATATACCTTGGATGGATTCAACCAACTATTAAATAAAATGGACCAATTTACCCTTGGTTACTTTCATCAGCCCAAAGATTCTATTCACATATTTTAGGGAAATACTTTGAAATGACACAAGCTTTTGTAATAAACATATTGGAGATGTCCAGAGATGCATTCTCAAGTTGTTCTTGCCTTTTATTTGCTTTTCCACTTCCAGGTTTCTTGGATTCATTCTAGGCTATGACTCTTACTCTGGTGAAATTTCTTACAAAATATATTTTTATAAAAGAATGGGGTCTATTTTTAATTTTGTTCTCTAAGCAAGATTAAAATGAGATACCCTGCATCTCTTGTCTTTCAATAACAAGAGTTTGATTAATTTAGGTGAGAACTGATTCTGTCAGACTCTGATGAATGTTAAACTTGAGTGGTTGCATAAAACTATTGGGGAGAGGAAAATAGTGAACAGTAAACCATGTATGGAAAAATAAGTGAAATAGGTTTTCAGAAGGGTTTGTCTATGGAATAATGCATAAGCCACCAATTTATAGTGAATTGATTAATGTTCTAGGGGCGTGGTGGCTCAGTGGCTAAGAACATGAGCTTGTTGATCAGAAAGTTTGGCGGTTCGAATCCCTAGCACCACATAATGGAGTGAACTCCTGTTATTTGTTTCAGCTTCTGCCAACCTAGCAGTTCGAAAGCATGTAAAAATGAAAATAGAAAAATAGTGAAGGTAACAGTGGGAAGGTACGCCTTTGACGTTTAATCATGCCAGCCACATGACCGCGAAGACATCTGCGGACAGTGCTGACTCTTTGGCTTTGAAACGGAGATGAGCACCGCCCCTAGAGTTGGGAATGACTAGCACATATATGCGAGGGGAAACCTTTACCTTTACCTTTGATTAATGTTCTGGGAAATCACATCCATAATTTCTATTTTGGAAAATACCAGTTGGGCATTATGTGAGGTGAAGTCCAAACCAATGAAGTAAAATGAGATTCCAAATTGCTTCTCTAGGAAGTAGCATTGTGAGGAGGGAAGCTTACAGCTCATTAAATATGCTACAAACAGCAATCAGTGAGTTTCCTTCTTTTTGGTCATTGATACAGTATATTGTTATTAAAACTCATAGTGTAAAATCAGAAAAATATTACATCTAGTAGGATTCCATTTGTTTTATTCTTTTGTAGATATAATGCATATTATCTTGTTGTAAGTGCAGAATATCTGCATGCATAATGTTTGTATTTGCATAAAATATGCTATAAGTGCAGAACAATTTCACTAGAACAGGGCACTAGGAGGGGTGTTACATAGTAATGTTGATTTAACATAGTAATGTTAAATAAAACCCACTCTGGGGGCTCATAGTCACATTATGTTTGGGCTTAGGTTAGGCTGGTATAGAATACATAGCCATTGGGGTAAGCTCTTAAATCAATATAATGAAAGAGAAAAGTAGACAGTAGTAGTCAGGCATTGATTTTATTTATGCCAACAGTTTCTGCATGGCTTCTCCTTGGTAGTTAAGGTTAGAGGCAAAGTGTCTATCCCACTGAGTATAAATGGCCGAACAAATTTTGTAAAACTGTGAATTTATTAGAATAACCTTACAGTATTTTAAAGATCAAGAATTCAGATACTAGCAGCATGGATGTTTTTCTTTCCCAGAAGAGGTGTGAAGACATATTTGAAAAGTTCCTGAAAAATAGTAATTCACACTTTATTTTTTCCCCCTAATATGCAGAAAATGAAATACTTGCATCTTATCATTTGGGGTGAGATGCAAGTAGAGGGATCAAACTTTATTTACAAAATATGGTGTTAGGGTTGAAGTAAGTGAAGTAAGTGAGAGTCCTTACTACAGAGAAACATGTTTTGTAAACAAGGAACAGATGCGGGAAACCTTGAAGGCCAGAAATAATCAGCAAGACTGTTGCTGAAATGATGAAAGAAGGCCCAAGATTTAAACTAGAGGATTCCATGCAGCTGTTAGACTCAGAACTTCTTCATATGTGCAGCTTATAATTCTCTGCAGTAATTCCAGATGTCTACCATTTCTTTGATTGATTGGGAATGTGGACTATGGGAAGAATTTAATTTCATTGCTAGATATTGGCGGATCAACCCAAAGTCTTTTTTTCTTGAATATGTGTATCTAAAGGATTGTTTGTGTGTAGCTTACCATGGAATTCCAAAATGTGTTACAGCCTGTCAAGTGTGATTGATATTCTTTGATGGCTGAGTGAACCTGAATGGATTGAAAAAAACTTTATAAGCATATTAAGCTAATACAAACAATAATATTATTTATTCTGTTTTCTACTCCCGCACATTCTACTCCTGTGGGAAGGGGAAATTATTTCTTTTGTACAACGCACAATGCTGGGAAAGATGGAAAAAAAGAGAAGAGGATGAGTAGCAGCAAGGTGGATGGGTTCAAGTACACAAAAAGCAGTTGAAAAGGGAGTGTGGAATTAGAATTGAATTTAAATGCCTAGTAAGAACGTGTTTTATGGAAGAATGGATTGTGACTTCCTGGAGTAGTCAAACCTACTTACCTTTGTAGGTCTTGTGTAAGAGCTGTGGTGGCACAGTGCTTAGAATGCAGTGTTGCAGGCTAATTCTGCTGACTGCCAGCAGTTCGATTCTCACCAGCACAAGGTTGACTCAGCCTTCCATTCTTTTGAGGTCAGTAAAATGTGGACCCAGATTGTTGGGGATAATATGCTGACCCTGTAAACCACTTAGAGAGGGCTGTAAAGCACCGTGAAGAGGTATGTACGTCCAAGTGCTAGTGCTAGTGCTTCCCTAACATAAAATACAAAAAACTTCCAGAAATGTCATAGAATGTCAGTGATCCTTCTGATCACTCAAATGATTACAATTAATCCTGTAAGATGTTAGCTTTTGGGGGGTGATGGTTGTCTAGAGCATTTTTACAAAATGGTGCCTAGGAGTGGAAAAGGCACTGGAAATTGCAGTTTATTGTGACCAGTAGCCCTTCTTTTCTGAATCTCAGAAGCAGTTCGCTCTAGTGGTTAAGGCACTTAATAAGAAACCAAAGAACTCTTGACTACTAGTCCCACCTTAGGCATGAAAGCCAGCTGGGAGACTTTGGAGCCAGTCACTCTCTTCCTGTCCAGCCTACATCACAGGATTGTTGTTGCAGGGAAAATAGGAGGAAAGCATAGTAGATATCCCTTGTGTTATAAAACAATAAAGATGAGATTAAAAATAAAATAAATAGAATAATAAACTTCACCGAAACAGCCACATTGTGTATTTTATATACTTGATAAAAGAAACAATAACATATCTGCACAACTTGCTAATGAAGATATAGTATTGCTCAAGATAACATCAGAAGCTCAGTGAATCCTTTTCACATGACTCAGCTATCTATGGCCAATCTTTCTCCTGTTTGATTTCATAATAACCTTTGCAATGGCCAGCACATACTTATTTTTCTGTTGGCTTGGAGCTGGGATAAAGATTCATGGTTGTCTGCCCCCCCCCACCCCCAAACTGCTATCTAATCAACTTTACAGAGTCCTGCATCCTGTGTTGTCTTTCTGGAACATAGATAAATTAAAGTAACCTATTGTAAGCTGCAATTACTAACCAGAACATGAAGATCTGCAGGATAGAATATTCAACAGTTGTAGCCTTGTGATTTTGATAAAGCTAGTACTTTAGAAAGGAGACTAATTCAGTTTAGGGAAGAAAGCATTGCGTACTACTAATTTCACTGTGGATTAAGTTCTGAATTTGATGTTCCATTAAAATATTGATTGTAGTAAACTTAACTGCATATGTATGTTTTCTTTCAGTGCAGCATTCCTTTTTCAATATTATTTTAATCCATGCATTTAAAATGCATTGTTACATTATTGTAAATTACAACAGATACTCCCCTCCCCCTTAAAAACTGTTATTGAAACATAATATTTCAGTTGCTCTAAAACTTTGCTGGTTAATTATCATTTTGGTATTTGTTCTGTGTGCTGCTGTTGTTCAGAAAATTATTCTCTGTAAGGGATGGTAAATTTATTTTTCTCAGCTGAAGCAATTAGTCACTGTCTTTTCAGGCCTGCAAGTGCATTTTAGGTGACTAAACAATTGCTAAATTGTTAGTGACCCATCCTGTACTAAAGTAGAGAACGAGATCATCTGGTCTCAGTTGCATACATAGTCCTTTAGTAACAATCTGAAAAAACGAAGCAAGTTTGTTTTATTTTGTGTTTCTCATGAATACATATTGCATTTTTGCAGATTTTCTCAGGATATTTTAAAAGAGATGAATTGTGTAAGATCTAACCGCATCAAAGCTATGTTGCACACTTGTGTACACATATGTACATGCATACACACACACTGTAATTGTTAATTGAAAAAGGCTGCACAATATGCAAAACTAAACAGGTCCCATTATGGCTTAATGTGAAATGTGGACTTACCTCTTGAAGTGTGCACAAAAGGCCACCTTGAATCTGATTTAAGTTTCTTCAACCAGACATAAAAGGTAAAAATAAAGATAGAGGTTCCCCTCACACACATGTGCTAGTTGTTCCCGACTCTAGACTTAACCAGATTTACTGTATATTAAATATGTAGCAGCCATTATTTAAAGCATAAAAACAATAGCTTCCTTACCTTTTAAGTGGTGTGTGTGTGTGTAGGAAGATATATGGGGAAACAGTTTAAAACTAATAAAGGTTAGTCTCAGCTACAGCTGCCACAAAAACACAACTGAAGCCACAAGCTGCTGAAGTTATAGAGTTGTCTTAAAAGATTTAAGTTGCTTCTGTTCAGCAGCTAAGATCTTAAGCCCTTTTTAAAATAAACAATAACAACAACACACAGATAGTGAAATGAAAAACAAACCCTGGAATGATTAAGGGACTATAAAAACAGTTTAGAAAGCATAATCAACCAGTATTTACAAATGTCTTTGAAATAGTATTTTTAGTCAGGTATAGAAAATCGTTAGCAAAGCTTGGATTAAATCCGTTTCTCTTCAGAGCACAGCACAGGGTAGGCTTCCCAAGAATCCAGTAGGTCTTCCCTCTACCATAGATTTGCATAGCTGTACTTTGTCAGATAACTTTAGAGCACAGGGATAAATCTGCAGGAATAAATGTTTCCTGTGACAGGAAGGTCCAAGAGATAAAAGGCGTAAGAAAGTTGAATTTATAAGTGGGCACTGCTCCTATTAAGAGTAGGACTTTGTACTCCTGGTGATCTTCTCTCAGTAACTACATGAGCAGCCAATTTAATAGTATTACTGCCAGCACGGAATCACTTTTTTTCACAATCTGATAAATCTTCATTAATTCTGAGTTACTGAGGCCAATTAAACAAGTGGATTTCTAAGCTATTAATATCTAAACTTCTGAAGGGATGCGGTGGCTCAATGGCTTAATGAAGCTGGAACTGCTGGCCACAAATGATCTGCACTCTGGTGGGTGGAGTGAGCTCTCCTTGCCCTATCCCTAGCTCCTGCCCATGCAGAAGTTCGAAAGTATTCAATATTGCAAGTAGATAAATTGATACTACTTCAGTGGGAAAAACCTAGGTGTGTTTGTGTGTGCTGAGAGTGGAGGCCGGCCAGGGGTCTGTTTTGCATTTTGTTAGCACTGGTTCGCCGCCCATGTGCACCTCACTTCCATGCATGTGCCCGGACTTCTGCACATATGCTGTGCTCTCTGTCGCACCTTCCGCGCATGCACCTGGCCTGAAAAACGTGCCTAAATAGGAGGGCATAGAGCTGGGGTGGATGGATAGGCTATCAGATTTCCGCTACCAGTTCAGGTTAACCAGCTGAATACCACCTCTGAAGCTGGCGCTATACCTGGCCAGATGCAAGGCATTGCAACACAAGGTGAGGTGAGACCGGTGGAGGAGCCTGGAAGAGCCAACAACACAAGCTCTGTTAGTCAGCTGGTGTAAGCTAGTTCACTCCCTGCAGTGCCCCAAGGATAGGAGTGCAAGTGCCGAATAAAATGAACTAGCAATGTAGATGTCAGTACTGCATTGTGTATGTCTATCATGTGTAGATTTCCCTGACATTGTATGCCATATGCTAAATAAATAAATAAACCTTTGAGGTGAAATTTAAGAATGGAAGCATTTAAAAAAATGATTCTGGTTTTAGAAACTGTACTAACAGAGCTGGGCATGAAATCATGGTTCCTTTCAGTTTTTTGAAGGACATCAAAGGTGAAGGATATAATATTCACAATATTATTCATAATATTCATCTAGAATAGTGTTGCCTTTTATCCCCTCCTAATACCTTTTGTGCTAATTAAAATGCAAACCAAATAAAAATTCTGTTTTGTGGGCTCATGCAACTCCTGTCTTTCAATCAGATTATCAAATTCTGATCGCTGTGGCATTAGCAAGAATTTTAGCAGTAAATGCTTGAGAATCACACATGGAATAGATGTGATCTAATTTCTGCAATTTGTCTACTTTTCTTGCTTCTTCCACGCTTTTCTTATAGTTTTAATGTCTTTAATAGTCTGGATTTTATCAAATTGAATCCTAGACTAGAACCCCAAATGTCTTTTAATGTCTTTCTTCTTAGTGTTGTTGGTGAATATTTTACAATATTCTTGCTAATGCACTGAAAGGTCTTAACCTGCTCTTGTGGGAATTTCTTAACTAGCAAGCTGAGCTGGTAACATTCATTTTCCTTTTCTGTGAGATCACTTCATAACCCTTGGCTTTTAAATCTCGAGAAAGAGGTGATAATTTGTAGAAAAACAATATCCTTGCCAGGTTCTTCCCAAAGCAGTTGTAGAATAAATAAAGCACCTAGCAGCTATTTTTGTATCCCTTCCCACTTTATTTGAAAATAGTAAGAACTCTGAACTATTTTTCACCCTCTGTGGCGCAGTGTTAAGACATCTTAACTATCACATTTTTTTCATAAATATGTGATTGGACTTAAAATTTAAATTTGGATACTTCATTTTGGACACGTGAAAGGTAAGTGTATAAAAGAACTAATGGAGACTAAGCTGTTCCCCAAGACAGAACACATTGCACTTTGGTCTGCTAGAGTGCCCAGATTCAATTAAGCTCAAATTTTCACTTCAATTACTGTAATTCCCCCGTTCTTTCTTCCACACTGAATAGAGATGCATGAAAGTTTGTTTCTCTCCTTAAGGCAGAGGTGGGGAACGATGGCCCCTTTATGACTTGTGGGCTTCAACTCCCATAATTCCTGATCACTATATACTTAAATACAGTTTTTAAAATGATAATTATTTATGAAGAAGTTGTGAGAGAACAGGTCTATGCCAATCCCATTACTATTCAAACTTGGAAAAAAAATAATGTAAGCAAGATACAGGTTGAGTCCATGCCAAAATCTCACTCATGAAAATTGAAAATGAAGGAACAGATTGGGGTCAAGTCTGTTTGTTCAGCCATCTTTTGCATACTGTGTGCTGCAGTTCTTGCAATCTGTTAATTGGACGCCTTTAAAGAAATATTAGGCCCCTTCCTGAGGTTAACTTACCCAGGCTGGGATCATGAATACAGCATAATGGTCTCATTTTGTCAGAGAGCCAGTTGTATTTGATAACAGAAAACCAAATTGGAGTAGTGAAAAAGTATTCCTTTCATTCTAGCCAACAGATATCATTGTGGGGAAAAATCTAGAATACTTTATTGCATTTTCCACCGCGTCAGACTATATCTGAAATAAATATAATGAATGAAACCTTCTTCCCACAAAGCACTCCCATATTAATTGAGGACCCAATAATCTTTATTTTATTTACAAAAATACAATTGGTTTCATAAAAATAAATATTTCTAGCCCTATAAATAGTAGTGAACACAAGGTCAAAAATGATCAGAAGGGACTCAGAGTTCAGGATACAATCATATGAAATATTACATATCAGTTTTACTGCCAACCTGCCTTCCATTGAGGACCTGTACACTGCAAGAGTCAAAAAGAGGGCTGTGAAAATATTTAGACCCCTTGCATCCTGGACATAAATTGTTTCAACCCCTACCCTCAAAACAATGCTATAGAACACTGCAAACCAAGGCGACTAGACACAAGAAAATTTTTCCCTGAATCCCATCACTTTGCTAAACAAATAATTCCCTCACCACTGTCAAACCATTCATTTAAGGCTGAATTTCTATTACTATTAATCCTCTCATTGTTCCTATCACCCATATCCTCCCACTTATTACTCCAGGACCCAAAAAAGAAAATAAAACTTGAAAAGACATGAAAAGCATTTATAATGTTGTTAGGCTTGTTCCACTTAAGCATCCATCTGTCCAGGCACACTCTCCCTCTCTCTCCCTCCTTCTCTCCCTCCCCCCGCTCACACACAATCACTGTCATAAAATTGGAATCATGCAGTGGCTTTTGAAGAAGCATCTTTGTGGGTTTTTTTAAAAAGAACATTTAATTCAGTTGCTTGTGCTCTCCTTGTTTTAAGTTATGACTTTGTTGGACATGTATTTTTAGAACCAACCATGTCCTTCAAACAGCAGTGCAAAATTTTTAAGCCTCGTTTAGACATGTCCCAAAGGTGCTCTTTGAAAAGGCAAGATTCTCTTTGTTTTTCCTCCTTTTCCTTTAGGACAACCATGACCTGGATGACTGAAAAATCTCCATAGATACTCATTTAGACATATTAAAATGGACCTTTTGCATTTTCTTGATCATAATGCTAATTGCCAGTTCCAAATTTTAAAAAAATGCCAAATAACAATTAACTCCCCGATGCATAGAGAAAACTAGCTAATAAAGACAAAAACTTACTAGCTATGATATTGTAGAATGAGCCAAATGAGAGGATTAGAAAGGTTACCGGAGCTTTTGTTTCAAAGGCAGCACAATACTGTGTCTCACTTTCATTGGTTCTTATCCTACATGCAAAGCATCACATTGCTACACATATACATTTCCTAAACAATCATTAAGAAGCCGGCTTATCATTTTAATTTCATTTCCTCATTTTAAAGTTCCCTTGACATGCATTTTAGATTAATGGTGATTATTTCCTTGTATCTGAGTTACTCATCTAGAAGTATTAGTGGAGAGTCTTTATTTGTCACAAGTTTTTCTTTTCTTTTCCTACACAATAAAGTATGTCCTAGGATAAGGCAGGGAAACGTTTCTCAGTTTTAAGAAAGTACCTAAATATATGGTAAAGGTAAAGGTTCCCCTTGAACATATGTGCTAATTGTTCCTGACTACAGGGGGCAGTGCTCATCTCTGTGTCAAATCTGAAGAGCCAATGCTGTCCGAAGATGTCTCTGTGGTCATGTGGCTGTCATGACTAAATGCCAAAAGTGCATGCAACACTGTTACCTTCCCACAAGGTGGTCACTATTTTTCTACATGCTTTCGAACTGCTAGGTTGGCAGAAGCTGGGACAAGTAATGGGAGTTCACTCCGTTACTCAGTGTTAGGGATTCGAACCACTGAACTGCCAACCTTTCTGATTGACAAGCTCAGCATCTTAGCTACTGAGCCACCGCATCCCTGTATACCTAAATATATACCAGAAGAAAATAATGTCCCTTTCTCTTAGTTATCCAGGAAATTATCTCGTAGCTATTGAACAGTAAGAAACAATTACTTGAAAGTAAGGTTGATGGAGTGAGTCAGATATCTCTTAATTTTTACATTTTTTCCTAAGGGCAAGGGATAGGTACCAATACTATAGCTGTCTAGTGTTCACAGGAAGAGAAATTTAGTTTTTAGAGTTTAGCTAAAACTGAAAGAAACATGGAGCTTGATTGACAAGCTCTTTACTGTGTCGCCATTTTGACTGGCTTTTCACAAGGGATGGATGACAAAAAGCTCCAGGGCTTATAGACATGCAACTGCATGGCTTTTATCTGACAAAGGCAGTCAAGAAGAGGCCCAGAAATTAAACCTGGTGCCTAGCAAACCTATTTATGGTTGGGTTTATAGTGCATGGTAAATCCACTTAACTAGCATTCCCGTATCTGTTTGGAAATGCAATGAGAAAAATTTATTATGTTGTGAAGCCTTGTCAGAGAATATGATGAGCCCATCAGAACAAGCTGCATACCTGCTATTGTTCCTAAGAACCTGGGTATGTAGAAATGGTATCTTTCCCTAGAAGTATCTTGGGCAAAGTTTTTTTCTGGGGAAAAACCATTTAAAATGCCCCAGGAGATACTGAGTTCCCTGAGTCTTCAGTTGTATCCAAAGCCAACATAGTGTTGGAAAAAATATCCATCTGGGTTCAGTTCCAAGTGGGAAAAAAGAAACATGGAGGCTATTTGGAAAGATGGTTTAATGCTGGGGGACCACATGGTTTGAAGTTGTGGGTAATCAAGCACATGGGTGAAAGAGAAAGGGAGAGATTTATACCTTTTCTTGGGCTTCGAACTTGCTTCCTGTTCCTGTGTACGGGCAGGTATCACATTGGTTGCTATAGGGTCATGTGCAAATACGTTTGTCTGAGAAAAGTGTTATTGGGCTGATGTAATATCCCTAGGTACAGTGAGCCCTGCTTTTAATAGGTAGTGGGCTAATCCTATCATGTCTTGAGGGCCATATCTTAATTCCATCACCCTGGAGCTGAAGTGGGGGCAGGTAGCTGCTTTGTTTTTAAAACATGTTTCTCCTTTTCTCATCCAAGAAAATATAATATTCTGTCTTTTTAAATATTTCCTAGAATATTTCATTCTTCTGAGAGGGATAGGTTCTAACTTTCTTCGGTAGTACAACTATTTTCCCTTTTTGGAAATCATCTCCTTAGCATTGAGTTCTTGGAAGGTCATGGTATTTAATAGAAAACTCCTCAGACTGCTCGTACTTATTTAAAAATAAGGGTTGATTAAAGGTGTACATAGTTGAAGTAAAATTCTAAGAAAATTCCAGTTCATTTCACTTTAGAAAAGTACTCCAAGCAGGAAGAATCAATAATAAATATAATATTGTAGCTTTGATTGATAGGGAATTCAAGAAACTATTATTAGATTATGCCTATTGGTTGCACTGTATTGTGTAAAGGCATTTTTTCCTAGTAAATGCTGAGTTCTGGAGGTAAATAAAAGGTTAGAGTTTTTTTTTTGTTCAAACTATTAATCAAATAGTTGCAAATTTATTTCCAAAATATTTGAATTGAGAATAGTTTGCTTATTGGAAAGCTAGATTGTATAGCAATGCAATATAAATACAAAATACTATTTGTATTTATTTTGATTAAAAAAAAGAATATAAATTGAAAATTCACCAGGTATAATGTTCTGCTAAACACAGTCCTGTTCTATTCAATGGATAAAATGCTGTGCTTTATCCTCATGATAAAAACCAAAGTGAAGAATAACTAGGGTAAGCAGTTAGATATTATAGGTGTACAGATCAGACAGGTCCTCTTTGACCACTGATTTAAATTGTCGGATTGATTTAATTCAATTTTTGGTCAGTAATATTTCTTAAATTCACACAGTTGTAATTTCTAAATTGATCTGTAAAATGGAACCAGTTTGGGGTGTTGATTTGACTTGGAAGAAAGCCTGTCTGAGCATGTGTAAAAAATTTCCCAAATCATCAGATCAATTTGGAGGCTAGTGATTTGGTTCCATTGCTTGATCAGAGTTGATGATTCAGTTAAGAAAGTTGATTTGATTTAGTGATTCAATCACTGGTGCTTTTAAAATGAATTTTATAGCAGTGCTTCTCACCATATAATCTCTACATGTACACTTCTTTTCTGAATCCACCTACTTCCAGCTTTGTTTTAGAGGTCAGATAAAAATATGAATTCATAATTAAATGATTGATTTCACTCTATTGTACAATCTACAGAAAAAATAACTGTGCTATATATTTGCATTTTGGTATCTGTTACTATAAAATGTTGACTTTTTCTTCCAATCTCATCTACAAGCATACTCAGCTACACGCATGCGCGCGCGCACACACACACACACACAACTTTGAACAGTAATGTTTAATATACAAGACAGTCGATTTTATAGCATAGAACTGAGAAAAAACTATTAAATCAAAGCATTAAAATATCTTGCTGTAATAGATTAATTTTCTGCATTTGCAGATAACACAAAAAGTGGTAACAAAGATGCATAATGGAGCAGCTATTACACTGATAGCATATTTAATAGAGGAATGGTTTTGTAAAATATTTTTCAGGAGCCAAATGTTTCAACAAGAAGACCCCATAGCACTTTGAAACAAAATTACCTATTCATTTCAATGGAAAAGAGCGGTTGGTTTTTTAAATATATATATATATATGGATTTAAACATGTTTAGTCAAATTTGAAAATGGGAGCAAAGTTTTTAAACTTATGCCCATCCGAATAAACATGACAAAATCCTGTTGAACTGGTTTTTTCAATTGTTCTCTGCTATGGTAGTGGCTGTAGGAATAGCTACAGGGATGATGTAGCTGCATGCTTTTTATGTTATCTAATCCTGTGCGCAGAAGGTGCCACCCACAGCAACTGCAGTTTTGTTTTTCTTGTGGGAGTCAAGAGCTGACTATATTTAATAGTATGAATTCTTTAAGAAATATGTTAAGAAAATGTTCAAGTGTTCTGAATACCAGTACATGTATCTACCAGCAGTGCAGTTTCTTTCTTATCTAGAGGAACATTTGATTCTTAAGAAGATTTTAGACTGCTAGGAAATGTTCAGTTCTTGAGAATAACAATCTGGGTCTTAATTTGGAGCACATTATGCATATTAATTGCCATGGGATTGTTTTCAGAAACAAAATTGCCTAGAATGCAGTTATTTTCAGTAGCTTATTAAATATACTCCTGTTTTGACTTGGAGTGTCCATCATTCCTTACTACTGACTGTGCTGGGAGGTGTAATCTAAAATGTTTGGGGAAAACCAGTTTTGACTACTCAGACTAAAAATTACTGTGATCCTTGGAAAAAAAAAACCTTGGTATGTTCAACAGCCATAACAATATAAATTTGTGTATGATATTGCAGGTTATCTGTCTTGAAAACTATTCCAGAAATTACATCTAACATAAGGCTGAATGCATTAAGCCTCTAGTCCTGCTCACTCTTTACAGTTTTCATTCTCTTGTTTAAATTGTGAACCCAACAGAGTTACAGTCTGTTATTAAATTATGTAAGTTGGGGAAAAATGCAAAACTATTTTTCTCTCAAGATTATTGTCTTGAAAAACTTCACTTTTCATTTTATATTTCTTTCACATTCATTTGTTTCAATTAGCATGTTACCCTCCCTTCATCGGTTTTCTGGAATAAAAATTCAGTAGCTGCTTCTTTGGGAAATTTCCCAGAAAGTCTTAAATATTGTTGGGAGGGGAAGAAGTAAGAAAAATGCCAAAGAGGGGGAAAAACAATAATTGTCTGGCTACGATTTCCTTCCCTGGAATGCTGCAGAACATTTGGGGGTGGGGGATGGGCTACTCACCCCATTTTTATCTATTTTTGGGGATGTCTATCCCTTCTACTTTCTATGTGCCCCCTCCAATATTCTATTTTCAGTGAACAAGTATGAATATAATGGCATTCTGTCCTCTTCTCAGCAAGTGTTTTGAATGTGAATTAATCTCTGCAGTTCTTATTTAGCTTGATTTTTGACATATCTCCAAAGAAATATATAGTTCTAACATTAGTAGATGTCTTAAAATAATATTTCAGATGTCATCTATAATAAATAAATAAATAAACAAACTAACTAACTAACAAACAAACCAAATCACAGTTGGCTACTTGCTGCAAATATATTTCATGGTATATTGAGGTACAAATATTTTTATTATTATTATTCAGACATATGTTGAACATAAGAGAGTAATACGGTTTCTAGAAAACAGATGCATTAGTAATTACATATCTTAAGGTTGATGAACATCTGTGAATGAGCCTTGATTTGATCAACTGGAGAATTGAGATTCAAATGGATACAAGATTTGCTCCAATGGGAATATGATTCACTTTAAGGTACTTCATCAAAAAAAATTTCAAAATGATTCAGCCACAGAGTCCAATGGGAAAATGTCAAAAAAACTTCATTTTGTGGCAGCATGGGAAAAATAATAGGAATATTATTTTTACTGAACCATTTAGAGACATTTAACTATGTTGAAGTTCATCTGGATATCTCAAGATTTTTATCGGTATATATTTTTCACATAGCTCTCATGCTTCTTTTAGGTTGAGATAATATTATAAATGAAAAAGTGACAGCATGATGGCCATCAGAATCTTTAGTAAAATCTTTTAGCTTGAGCTGTATAACTTTCTCTTATAGAGAATGGGCTTAGAACAAAGAGATGGGAGTGCAGAGTTCCCAAGGTACTTAATATCAACCCCCAAGTCTTGGTAGGTTAATATTTATTTTTTCACAGCATAATTAAACTAGTATTTATTAGATTATTTTCATATAGTAAATGTTTGAGGATCAATGAACAACCTGAAACTTCAGTGAGCTAAAGAGCTTGGAGACCCATGGTCTAAGGCTAGAGCAAAAACAAATTTTGATCTGAAATAATTTAGTTTTAATTAAAACCTATTTGAACTGCATGTGTGATTATTCTCCATATTTTAAAGATGTTTTCCCTTTTTTATAGTATTGAAAAGTATCATTCAGGACATTTTTAGAGGTGGTCTGGAAAACACTTGAAAAATTTGAGGGTATTTGTAGACATATAGCATTAATATAATCGTCCCTGCAAATCTGTTGAGAAATAAAATGTCCAAATTGAAATGACCTTTTACTGACAAGCATCTTATAAATATAATAAGGATTCTGGTATGCAATTCTTATGCTTTGCTCTGCAATAATAGAGCAATCTTGGATTTTACCACAAAATATGTATAATAAGAGTCTTTGGGACATTCAAATCCTTTTATATTATTACATAGCCATATTGTTTGAGACCACAGAAGATAGTTTCCAAATAAATACATTTTCCTTTCCTTTCCCACATATAGTTACTGAGACATGAGTGTTCTAGTAATTTCCAAATCCTTTCATCAGATGGATTTAGCAGTGTGTGGGTGGTGCAAAAAATGTACTTGAGCCATTTGTTACACTAAGTTAGGCGTGTGCTATTCTATCTTGTGAGAAATGTAGCATGTGGAGGAACAAAGGCATCTCATTCATCAAATTGTATCATGGTGTCACTAATTCTATTTTTGAGTTATGAATTGTGGGTGAATTTATGAAAGATACTGGAAGAAGAATCCTGTTAAAAACTTATAGTATGGTACAACAGACGGAAAGACTATTCGACATGAGTAAGTATTGCTTCAAAATACTTACAGAAAATTTAAGTTTTTAACATGAGAATTTAATCCACTATTTTTGATTTGATATAAACAGCTACATGTACATTATTTGCTATTTATTAAAACTACAAAATAGTGTTAGCCTTGCCTTAGGAATATGTTCTAAAAGCATTGGTGGGAAATGAGTTATATCTCCAGTTTTTTTTTAAAGATAACAAGTCAGAAATTATAAAGTGGAAAGAAGTTCATAGATAAGCTTGATTAAGTTAATGGCTAAACTCATTGTCTAAATGATTGCTCTGCATTATGAGAAAATTGTTTACCTCTCCTATTGTAGAGAACTTAGCCTGCTGCATTAGGTAGAACCAAGATTTTATGCTAAGAATAATACTGACTCTAAGCAGAATTTAGAAAATGCATTTCTTGAAGTCCCATGCTGTGTCTAGAAATTGTTTCTTAACCATCTATTGTCCAATATGTCAGCTTATTTGAATGATACAAGGATCTATTTTTCTGCATAACATTTTGTATAGAACAAAAGCAGTGGCTTTTCTTTCAAGTACATTTATAAAGACCATAGTAGTACTAGAAAATTCAGTCCAGAGGATTTAAATATTTTTTTTTTCTAAAAGAGCTATGTATCATTGCTATGGTGTAGCAATGGATGATAAGAACGTCTTTAAAAATACCAATAAATCAGATATGATTTTAATTTCTGAAGATCTATTAATTACTTTTGAATAAGATTCAAAATTCTTTTGCAAGAATTTTGCATGTGCAAAATTATTATACCTAGATTATGTAGATTATGTAGTGATATATCCAGATATAATGCTTTGTGTGGAAAATTAAAGATATTTGGAGACATCCATATCCAGTATGCCATCCATAGGAACACATCCTTTTTTGTATATTGAATGTTAAAATCATCCATAGCTACAGTGTTTTCTGTGACATAACCAGGGGTGTGATTCAGTTGGTTCAGACCAATTTGGGCAAGCTGGATGCTAATTTTGTATTTGGTTTGCCGAACCGGTAATTGGAAGGAGTGGCTGGCCCTGCCCACCCAAACCCTCCCCTCCCAGGAGTTTCCACGCAGCCTGTTCATCATGCCAGGTAAGTGCAGGGCCTGCACAGAGGCTCTGGGTGGGCGAAAAATGAACCTCCTAGAAGTCTGGAAATGCCCCTGTGGACTCCAAGGAAAACCTCTGGAACCTGGGGAAGGCAAAAACATCCCCCCTCTTGGTGCAGGAGGCTGAATAGGCCACAGACCCACATGGCGATGCCCACACAGCAACCAGGTGGAGAACCAATCCCACCCTTGGACATAATATATTCCTTGTCAACCTTATTTTATTTTTTGTTGTTGTTCCTTAAGACAGTGGGCAAATAATTTTCCCAAGAGACGACATGAAAAATTGGGACAGTTATGTAGGGCTACCACTGCCCCGCCCTTTCTGCCACTGTCCCACCCTTACCACCAATGCTACAGTCCAGGCCAAGACTGCAAGTGTGGCCTGCGGGCCATAAAATGTCCAGATCTGCTTAAGACCCAGCTTAATTCTTAACAATGAGTATAATTATTACATTCTAAACTTTGTTTTATTTAGGTTGCAAACCCCATTAAATTATCACTAGATGTCCTATAGAAAGCTCTAATTCTTTGGGGTCACTATTCTAGGTACTCCTTGACTTATAATCACAAATGGGACCAGAATTTATGTGGCTAAGCAAGGCAGTTGTTAAGTGAATCATGCAATTGTAAGCAAATCGAGACACACACCCCCGGTTGATTTAGCTTGTTGGGAGCTGGCTGAGGTCCCCAATGTAGATCACATAATCATATGACACTGCAGCTGTCAAACAAATGCTGGTTGCTAAGCATGCAAATTTTAATCACCCTAACCATATGCTTCAATAGTCACAAGTGCAAGGACCAGTCTTTAGTCAATTTTTTTTCAGTAATATTGTAACTTCAAATGGTTATTTACCAAATGATTGTAAATTGAGGACCATCTGCAATCCAGATTCACAGTGCCACCTTTAGAATGAATTTCTGTTAGTTCTGGTACTGCTAATATATTCTAAAAGGTTGTGTTATATGTCTTTACAGGAATCTGAGTATCAAACTGAGATTCCAGGAGTTCCCATCTGGAACTACATAGTTTCCATTCCCATTCTGCATTCTCATTTAAGATCTATTTGTTATCTGAACAAAAATGTCATTTCAAAAAACTATGGGTGGGGTGGGGGCTGGTGAGTGAGCCTTCAGCAACATTCGCTCTATAAGAAGCACAGACATTTCCACCCACATTTTTTTTGGGGGGGGGGATATAATTAACTTGTTTGAAACACTTATGGAACAGCTGGAATCTGAAACTGAGTTTAGCTGAACTGTGAATGTAACTGGGTTATTATTCATCAACTCAATTATCCTCAACTTGCTTCTTGTGTATGCTAGCATGTAAATCTAGAATGAGATGTTCCCTTGTACCATGGCCAGTAGCTACACTAAAAGATAAATTAGTTTGATCTTTTTGCTATTTTATTGGCATTTTTAAACATTTCAGGTAGGGGTGCTGCTAGGGCTGCAAAAAGATTCACAAATTACACTTGCTGAATCCAGATCCCACTAATCAGAACTGTACACAGTTTCTTCAAACATTCTGTAGGAAACTGATGCTTGGAATGCTGCTTGAATGTTCACCAGTGAAAAATGTTGATTTCTTCCAACTATTTGGGCATCTGACTACACAAATTAAAATAATGTTGTTTTTGTGTTGGGTCTAATAAACTTCATTTTTAAATAATCTAGATGCTTTTACATTCATCACCATCATTAACATCATGATCAGGCTGTAAGAGCCACATCTCTGTCACAATCAGTATGTCCAACCTAGTCAACTTTAAAACTTGTGAGCTTCAACTCACAGAATTTCCCAGCCAGCATGCTGGGAAAGTGCATTAATCTTAAAATTACCAAGGTTGGAACCCTGGTGTAAACAGTGAGAAGCCATAATAAGGCCTTTCCTTCCTTCAGCAAGAGAGAGGTAGCAAAGGGAGTTGCACTATGTACCCATACAGAAAGGAGTCATAGCCAAAAGGGTGTGGCCAGGAAGGTTGAGTCCTTATCAATCACAGTGACCCTGTCTATCCATGCCCTATCCAAGGCTACATTCCTCAGTTATCAATTTGATCAGGAAGGTTATGGCTTAAGAAAACTAGATAAATTGCTAGAGTGATGTTTATTTATGTATTCATCTAATTTAATTTATAGACCATCCTAGCCTGTTACAACTCATTTTAAGAGGAGAGAGCCAGATGCATTCATAATGAGTTCCTAGAGCAGGTCTGTGTGCCTGATAAAATGAGGCACGAAGCTGAATGGAAAGTAATCCACAGCTTCTTTCTACAAGCCTCCTGCTTTGCTATTTGATGAGATCATGTGGCCCATATCCCATCACTCTCATTTTATATAAAATAATCAAAAAATCCTGAATATTTAAAGTCAATACTGAAAGCCTGTATTTCTCAGTCACTGTTACTTAAAATAAATTGCTTGTAAATCAACAAGCCAATCTTCCAAATGCATAAGGTAAGGATTATGTTCAGAAACCCAAAAGGATAAAGAGACATTTCTACAGAGTTAGTATAAAAATTATTAGAATATATGTATTTTTCCACCTCAGTTTAACAATGGGTGCTTTTTTTATACCTGAATAACACATGACAAATGACAAGTACATTGCAACAGTAAACAACTTTATGGTGATTCTAGTTTCTTATCATCAGTGTTTGTAATAGCATTTATAAAAACCAAGAATATATTTTTATTTTAGGAAAGGTGTCATCCAATTTGCCTAACTAATGGTAAAATGTTATATACATTTTAATAGACCCAAGGTCCACTCCACTAAATAATCCATATTGGGATTACTTCCTTTCCCTAGGAAGGCTATGATAACATACATAAGGTGGTGATTGAATAATTCCCAACTAGGTAACTACAACATAAACCACAATTCATGGGTTACAAACCAAAAATTGCTAGTTTTACACATTCTAAACCTGAATCAGATAAGCCACATTACGATTTAGCATTTTGAGTAAACTTAGCTTGGCTGATTTTTTTAAATATATGATTGCACATTATAGGCTCCTCCAAAGTATGAAATGGACAATGGATGACCACTTATGAATGCCTGATTGTCCATCTCAAAGTACTCCTAGCTCTTGATAATTAGAAGACATTCCAAGATGTAGACTGCAATCACAAATCCTCTTACAACCACTTCAAGACTAAAAGGATCGTAATTATATCTAGTGAGGCACTCAATATCCTCTGGACACACCATCCAGTCTACAATTTTCACATCATTTCAAGGAATTCTAAAGTGAAGGGGAAATGCCTCAATCTGATTCAAATATCAAATTAGAGCTTGTTACAAACTCCATATGACTTAGAGCAGAAATCAATTCAATTCAGCAGCTATAAAGAATAACTTTGTCCACATTACGTATGTTCACTTATGCATTAATTGATCACTTTATCTTTGAAGAAATGGTCAAGCGTACTTAATCAGCCACAAGACCAATAAATTAAGAAACTGAAGGAGCATAGTAACAGCACATACTATATTTTTCGGACTATAAGACTCACATTTCCAATCAGCTACTGTATGTCTATGTTCCTATTGATTATCTTTTTCTTATTTTGTTCATTTACATATTATGGTCATTCTAGGAAACTTGAGAAGTCTTTTCCCTTTCGTGCTTTCTAATTCATTATGGATACTGTGTTGTGAGGAACAAAATGATTTGATTGACAGGAACTTACCTCCAGAAATGTCTGTTGGCTTGTTAGGACAGGGATCCCGCCAACCCCGGAGCCACGGCCCACTACTGGGCCATGGCCCATTTGGAACCAGGCCATGGAAGTGGCAGGCAAGCATATACGCAGTTCCATGTGCATCTCCCATTTGCATGAACAGTGGGCGCACATGCATGCCATTGGTGAAAATGGATCTGCATGTGCTTGCCAGCCACTCACGCCGAACCATCGTCTCTCCTGCCCCTGCCAGTCTTCAAATCTGGAAAGGTTGGGGACTGCTGTGCTATGATAATAAATAATACAGTTATCTTCACATTGTCTTTTGTTTTAAAACTCCTAAATTAGGACATTTAAAAAATTGCTTCAGGGTAGTGAGGATCATAAAAAAGTAGATATTACTGGAAGCAGAATATTCTGAATATTTATAATATGACATAAAGATGTTATTAGGAATAGATAGAGAAAGTAATTTCATATATAGCTGGAGTTAGGTTTAAGATGACAACACAGCTAGAGTAACCAGAAATTTATTTTATAATCAAATGACTTGATTATCAAATGACTTGGCTGTTTACTAAGCAACTAATTCTGTCGGTGCAAAGTTTAAAGTGTGTTGGTTTGTAAGAGGTCATTAAAAGACAACATATAAATGGTGAACCAAACTTGATATGCTGTGAGGTACTTCCTTATAATATTGCTGGATAACCTGTGATCATTGAAGAACATGAAGCAATCATCAACATTCTAAAAAGATCAAAATTCAGAAGAGGTGAATGATAGTATTTTATTGGAAGATAACTTTCTTCCAATGTGGCCACCAGCATTTTCCTTATCATTCTCCAACACATATCCATGTATAAAAGTGGTGGTGGTGGTGGTGGTGGTGGTGTGTGTGTGTGTGTGTTCCAGCATAACTCTAGAACGCCTCAAACAATTTCAACCAAACTTGGTACACAGATGACTTACCTTCTGGAGAGAAATACTGGGGGGGGGGTGAGACACTCCTAAAACCACTCAGGGTATGTGTTCTGTTAAGATACTATCTGTTGTGCCTTAAAATGGCTTCTACTGTACTGCCATAAAATAGCTTCTACTGTACAGTGCAGTGTAGTTGCCCTGGTAACGGCTTCACAGTACTCCACAAGGGGTCTCTCTCTGGTAAGGGGGAAAATCCAACATTAGAAATTACGTTTGGTCCAGACATTTCCCCCCTATAAATAAATACCCAGGCAATGCCAGCTTATCAGCTAGTTGTAGTTAAATGAAAAGCCCTTATCTCATATTAATATCCAAGAATATCTTTGAGCCTCAGATATATTCTTAGCTGGATATTCTTAGCATGTCCAGAGAAAAGATGATAGAGTCTGGAGGCTAAATTGTATGATGAATGACTACGGAAACTAAGTAAGTTTGACACCATGGGTGTCAAATTCATGTTGTCACAGCGGTGTCATGTGATGTATCGGGACTTTCCCCCCTGTCAGTAAACTGGGTGTGGGCGTGACCAGCATTTGACGCATCTGGTCTGTGGGCTGGGAGTTTAATAGCCCTGGTCTAACCTATAGGGAGAAGGATTGGGGGAATATGATAGCTACCTTGCAGTACTTGAGGGGCTGTCATAGAAAAGAGGTGATTGACTTGTTCTCCAATGCACAGGGCAGACAAGAAGTAATGGGTGGAAGCTTGTGAAGGAGAAATCCAACCTAGAAGTAAGGATTTTTTCCCTGATGTTTAGAACAATTAATTAATGGACTAGATTGCTTCCCAGAGTTGTGGGTGTTCCACCACTGGAGATTTTAAAAAATAGACTGAACAACCATTTGATAATTTTATAGGGCAGGGGTCAGCAACCCGCGGCTTTGGAGCCGCATGTGTGCTCTTTCATCCCTCTGCTGTGGCTCCCTGTTGCTCAAAATATGCGTCACAACTGCCAATATGCGACATCCACTGGCACATGATTTATTGAGCTTTTCAAATCCCAGTAGGCCAACCATGATTAAATGTAAGAAAATAAAAGTTTCAGAAGAAAAGGTCCCTTTCAGTATTATCTATCTATGCTCTATATTCTGTATTCTAATAACAATAACTGGTAATTATAGCCAACTGCTATTTGTTTACATTTATCCACCTTTACATGTTTTATGATTTGCTATAACTAGCTGGCAGCAATCTTGTAAAGGGGAAATAGATCCATCAGTTGTGGCCATTTCGTGAGAGAAGACAAATGCATTTGAAATTTCAAATAGATACACTGTCTACAGAAAGATAGAACATTCCTACTGTATTCTATGTGTAACATTGTTTTTTTTAATTTAATATAGTTTCAAATTGGAAACAATGTAAAATAGGGAACTATGTTGATTTTGTAGTTAATTTGGTCTCCTTTTGAATATGAATACCTGGATCAGATATCTTCCATTTTAAAAGTTCAAGTAATTTTGCATTGGTTCTCCAAAAACATTTAACTTTTGCTATTCTGATCTTTACACCCTGTAGACATGTGCTTCTGACATCTGTTGCATACTCTGTATAAGTTCTGCAAAAGAATATTTGTTCATCCTGCATAGATGATGCTAGAGTGATTCTTTGTGGCAACAATTCTTAATGTGGTCATTGCATATGTTCTTACTGTGAAGGTAAGGTAATCAAAGCTATGTTATAATGCTGTAAGACTAGGCTAGCATTGTTAATAATTGTTAATATGCGTTGAAGATACACAGGTGCAAGCCCCTATCTGATTCATAGATCTATAAGTACTGTTGGTTTTCTGATAAATCTATCCTTATATTGATCAGTAGCTTACTTGTATTAATTTTAAGGCAATCAGATAGACATGTTTCCCTTTTAAGGTTTTTAATAGTTTTTTTAATATAATTTTTCTTTATTTTTAAACAAACATAAACAAAACATAAAACATAAAAACCATCCTCCAGTTACATGTATGTCGATTGGTCACAAAACTCCTGTGCCTCCTCACCATAGTCTTCACTTACAATTTATATAGAATCTCATATTAGCAATCTAATATATATGTATACAAATATTATCATTATTAAACATTTATTTGACTATAACTATTATTACTTCCTTTTATGTGAGATATTCTAAATTTTGAATAAATTTATATTATGGCATTTCTTTACATCATCCTAAAACCATCCAGTAATATTACATATTGTATTCTATATGAAATTGTTTATCTTTGGTTACAAAACTTTTGTGCATCCTCTCCATAGTCCTCATTTACAATTTATATAAAATTCCATATATATATATATATATATATATATATATATATATATATATATATATATATATATTCGATTGATAATATGAAATAATATAATGTGTTATATTATATTATATATAATTATATATAATATAAATGTGTTAACCACTAAGTCACACATCTGCCTAAGATGCAATACAGCATAGGTTCAAATCCCAGTAAGGGTATGGCTAGCTGATGAGAGCTAAATAGCATGAAACAAATCTATACTAGTCTCCCTTTATTTAGTTATCAGCACAAATACAACACACACACAGAGAGACACATATATATGCATTATTATCATTGTTAATCATTTATTTGACTATAACTATTATTACTTCATTTTATGTGTAATATTCTAAGTTTAACTAAATTTAAATTAGTTTTTATTATAGCATTTTATTACATCATCCTGTATCCTTCCAATAGTAGTGCAGTCTTATATTTCTTGCCATTTGTAGCATTTGTGTTCTAATTGCTTTCTTGGTAGATCTTATATGGACACCTCTTGGCAACTTGTTTTCCATTGCATATCTTGTAAAGACTCGAGACCCCTCATCTGTTCCTTCCATCAACTTTCCTTTGGTTATCACCGATGCTTCTGCAAAAATTTCTAATATTACTTCTGCCCAATTTTCTCCCTTTTCTTCTTCTGTATTCTGGAATCTGAGGTAAAATTCTAATCTTGTCAATCTCCCATTCCGATATTCCACTCTTGTCTTTTCCAACCACACTCAATCTGTTGTTGATATCACCAACTTTCTTATCTCTTTGTTCATCTTTTTCTTCATTTTTTTGAAATCGTATTTCATCATCGTTTGGTAAATATTCTCAATTTTTTCATCTATTTTTTCTGTTCTTTGTTCAATATTCTCCATTCTCTTTTCAATGCTCTCTGTTCTTATTTGTATTTTTTGAATTTTTTGCATAATCAACTGTAATGTCACTTCCTTTTCTTTTTTGTGCTATGACATTCTCCAGATAGTAAACCCTGCCACTATATAGAATCCAAGGCTTTTTTATTAAGTTCCAAACAAGTTCACTGCAGTTTTCTCTCTTTCAAGTCAAGGCTTTCTTTTCCCTCCAGTCCAGCTATTGATAGTACCCTGGAAGAGCACCTGTATAAACAATCCATGCTCATCCCGCTATCATTTTCAATAAACAAGCTCAAAGACCTTGAAATGTAGATCAAATGTTCAAAGAAAGAAAAGAAAAACAATGTTTCCAAGTCCCCAGGCCTCTCAGTGGCAGTGTTACTTCTTTTCTTCTACTTTTACCCCCCTCTTTATATTCCAAACTTAAGGAAAAAAAGAAAAGTTCTTAAAGAGAAAATGCAATAGAGTGTTGAAAAAATAAAAAGAAAGAAAGTCTTAATCAAGAAGTATTAGAAAAAGAAAAATAGAAGAAGAAAAAACCAGGTCCAGTTTAAAAAGTAAGAAGTGTTTGTAAAAATTTCATCAATAAAAAGATTTTTTAAAAATAACACACTAAGTTTGACTCAGACTTAATCTCACCACTTAACCTCTTCTGTCTTCATTTTTAACTTTACTTTTGATCATTTTGGGTGTTCTCTAATAATAAAATTTATCTCACCAATTTGACACACTTTCTCTCCCCCTTCCATTATGGAGCTGTCCCAACTTTCAGAAGCTTCAATGGCTGCTTCTCTGTGGCCGGAAAAAAGGGCTTCTCCTGAATCTGCCAGGGACTTTGCGATGTCCCTGGGATAAGCAGGAAGTGCCCTTCTCTATCACTGTCTCTACTGGATGGTTTAGGTCCAAAAGGACCATCCAGCGGCAGAGATATCGATGGCGATCCTGGAGCTCTAAGATCGTATGTCGTATTTTTGCAACATCAGCCCCTCCTCCATTTTTAATAATTTTGAGTGTAGGTTAAGATATTTGAAGCTCATACTATATAAACTATACTAACAATGGGCGTATTTGGAATTTCATGAGTGGTAGAATGGTAAGGTCATTCTGGTTGTAAGCATAGCAATGAAAATCCATACATCAATTTACTAGGTTAAGAGGCTTCGGGGGGTGGAGCCTGCCGCCGTCGGGAGCTCAACGAAGCTCCTGCCAGGACTCTGGTTCGTATATCTTATAAGATCTATAGATATCTCCCCTTTCTGGCAGAAAGGGGCAGGGAGAAGGTCAGTCGTTAGGATCTCTTTGTAATTCATAGCTTTTTTTTTTTGCTGTGAATGGAGAAGAGGTTCAACATTAGCTGAGCCTTTACTCCGGCCAGTTTTCCGCGCTGCCTTTTTTGCAGCCTAGGCAGATTGCCCCCCCCCCCCAGGACAAAGCTAAGCTATTTAAAAGTCAATCCGGGCGGGGACCATTCCTGAGGAATTTCTTTTATTACTATCTAAAATACCAGCTTCAATTTCGCAAAAGGCTCCCTTCCTTTTTTAGCTGCGTCACAAGATGGCGATCTCGTAGTTTTTGTGTTTGATGTGACGTACTTAGCCAGCCCTACCCTCCTGAAGGCTTCTCTGTACTAATTGCTAAAAGATTAACTGAGGGGAGCAGAGACTTTGATTTTTGGCTCGCTTGATTGCTTGTCTTTTATTTCTACTTTGGAATGGCTCCCAAATCTAAACAGAAGCGCTTCCTTAATAACATATCTCTAAAAACTGCTATGAAGCCGCTACCCTTGCCTCCCACACCCTCCACGGGAGATTTGTTAACACAAGAATTTCTTCTCAAAACGCTTAATGACTTCAGACAGGAAATTAATCAACTGATATCGGATTTATATGATCAATTTGATGCTAAAATTGCTCAGGCAAAGAAGGATATGATCGGAGTAATGACAGTCATGACAGATTATATTGCTGAAGCGGAGGACAAATTGGAACTTTTGGAAGAAACTAACCTTAATTTGATATCCAAAATTCAAACGTTACAACAGGAAATGGAAAATGCTCAAAAACAACTTGTCATGATAAATTATAATAAGACTGCCTTTGCAATAAGGGTTAGAGGACTGCGTGAAAACCAACAGGAGAATTTGAAACAGATCTTCTTTGAGGCTTTCAGCCGCTTGGTGGGAAGTCCGGGATTTAACTTTGATTGGCAGATTCAAAGAATTTACCGCCAGAATTCCTGGGTAGCAAAACAGCGACAGCTTCCGAGGGACATAATAATATACTTTACCACAAGGGAATCCAGAAATGAGATAATACAGAGGCTTTACAGCAAGAGGTTGAGAATTGACGGACAGGACTTGATTGTTTTTAAAGAGATACCATTTCAATTATTAAGAACAAGGAAAGAGTACGCTTTCTTAACCGAAGAACTCAGAAATTCTCAGATTCCATACAAATGGGAAGTCCCAGCTGGTATTACAGTTACATTTGGCAACCAAAAACACCGCATTAACTCTGTCTGTGAAGCCCGAGAATTTTACTACGAGACCCTGAAGGCGGGACTTCCTGATTCATCCGGACCTGGAGAGAGACAAGGAGAAGGAGAAGACAAACAGCGAGACACGTGGCTACAAGGCGGAGGGTGTTGCTTTCCTCTTCCGGAAGGGCAGAAGACTAAAGAATAAAGACTAAGCGATGTTCTTAAAGCTTTATGATTTCCGTCTGGGATAAAATGGAAAAGTGGTATATTGATGATGAGACATGGAGACTGAAAGAAGCGTTGCTGATTGTGGACACATATTGTATATAAGATTTGTCTGAATTCTAACTCAAATTGCGCATGAATTATTTTCTTAGGCGAGGAGAGCGGAGATTGCGATCTTTTTGAGTTGTGGTCTGGGACGAACGGAGTTGGGAGGCGCGTGGGAGAGGGAAGGGTAGCGAAAGCTTAATTAGACTACTTGGGGCTAGAATGCAAGCTGATATTTGTTTGAGTTGCTATTTCAATATAAGGTCAAGAAAGATTGGTCGGAGAGTCTTCAGGAAAGTGGAGTAAATATGGGAGGAGCAATGGACGCGGATAAAATATATATATGGACATGGATAAAGGCAGGGTGGAAGGTAAAAAATTTACATGTGGAGGTGGGTAAGGATAGAAAGGGAGGTGTTGGAAATGAAAAATGAAAGAAGTACTTGAGTTTAATGGTTTTATAGAAAGGTTTGGATATTCGGATAAAAAAGAGAGAAATTAAAGGTTTGAATAGATAGACAAAGCAATGAGACTTTTAGTTGGGGAATCCTAATTGATCAACTTACCTGGCTCTAATATAGTTTGAAACCCTGCAAGTAGTAAAATAATCGAAATTTGGAATGAGCTACATTGTTTAAGATTTACAGATAATGGGAAGCTGTGTTAACGTAGTGGGTTTATTGACCCTTCTCTGTTTCCCCTTTCTTTTTAGGTGTGTGTGTATTTTTTATTATTCTTTTTTTTTTTTTTTTTTTGGCTTTTCTTTTCTTTTCTTTTTTAATTTTAAAGTTAGCTGGCCTTATTATACTCAAATGCTTGTTAAAGAATTATGCCGGGTATGGGACCTGCGAAGCCGTAAGGGGGTTAGGGAGGGGGGATTATAGGGGGGAGGGGGGAGGGTGGAATTACAGTTTCAATTCTTAGAACAATAAGAATTCACTTGTATACTGCGGCTCGTTTTCCTTTTTTTTTTCTTTTTCTCTTTTATTCTTTAAAAAAAAAAAAAAAACAAACTGATGGATACACCAAAGCGAGGAGAAGAGGGAAAGAGGAGGGAGAAGTAAAGAGGGAGTGAGAGGGAATGTAAGGAGGGTGAGATGGAGGGAGGGGGAGATGTCTGAGGGGGAAGGGAAGTAGAAGAGGGGAATGCTGGAGGGGTGAAATGAAAGTTGGAGGGGGAGAAGAGAGGGTGTATGGGGGATTGAAGTGTTATGTTGGGGGGTTATTTTTTTGTTTGTTTGTTTTTTTTCTCTTTGTTTTTTTGTTACGCACAGTATATAAGTGATTGTATAAAATGAAAATGAAAATGAAATAAATAAAATGTATTTGAAAAAAAAAATTACTAGGTTAAAAGATAAATTCTTAAAACAAAGTGCTTCCATAAATAGTGTTAATTTTTATAGTGAGTGTCTTATCCTCTTGTGGGATCAGTTCCTGCTTACATTTACAACAGGAGAAAGTGCCCATCTATATTGGAATCTTTTTCACCAATTTAGCAATAACTTTTTCAATAGCATAGTGCGATTTCTCCGCGTGTGGTTCATGAAGCCAATGAGGAAAGAAGACTCGGACACGAATTTCCTTCGGGACGAAACCGACCCAGAACGAAGTCCGGGGGCTTCTTTTATTGAGCATACACAAGGGAGGGGTGGGTTCACATAGCCAATGGGGACCAATCATGATTGTGCAAGTTTACAGTATATGGTAACTCATTTACTCTCATGTAGACTCGAAGAACACTCATAGTCAATAAACCTTTTATCATCATGCAAACATCCAATGCTTAATTAATGTTTGAGAGTTAAACAGTTATAACCCCTGATTTAATCAACGCTTAGTTACAAGTCTGTGGTTGCTGATCTGCTTAGTGTTAAGGGTACTGATTTAATCAACGCTTGGAGTTGGACAGTTTGTCTTACTGATCTAATCATATGGCCAATTATTGCTTTTAGTTTACTGATTTAATCATATGGTTAATTATTGCTTCTGTTCTATACGTGTTACAGTATGGCTGAATGCATACCTGCATGTATATCGCAACATCTCCTACTTTTGTTTTAAATTTTGAGGAGTCGGAAGGGAGTATCGTTTTTCTCTGGGTCTTCATCAGAGAATGCTGTCAGTAGGGCTTTGTGTTGCGAATCAAAGATTGCTGTGTTAATGATTTTGCCCTGTGTCATACTTTCTATTGTGGATTGAATGATGATTCGGATCACTGGGATTAAGCAGGGCAAAAGGAGAAACCCTAGGAGCGCCATGCCTGCCATGAAGGCGGCTTGTTTCCAATTGCGAAAAATTCCTCCCAGGAAACCTGCATCATCCATTAATCCTGTCCATTTTTGCACGGGTACGTGAACCAATTTCCGCAAATCCGCGGTGAGATCGGCCACTACCTTGCCAGTTTCATCAATTTGAAGACAGCAATTTGTCAGATTAAACTTTCCACATACTCCCCCTTCCTTAGCTAGTAAATAGTCTAAAGCTTGTGCTGTGGCTATGGCGTTGAGTGCCCTATCAATGCGATTCCCGGCTAATTCTAAAACAGCTTGTAACTGTATAATCCGATTGAGCATATAAATCGGCGTACGGTACCCCCATGACCCATCTTCTGCCCATGTCGCGGGGTCATAATAAGCAATAATACGTTCAGGGGGCCATTCATCATCTTTCCAATTGCCAACCTGAATCCTCCCAAAACCCTCCTCCCGGTCTAGGGCTCTTCTCCTTCTCCAATTATCATACACAGGAATTCCTAGGTTTTGTCTAGCAGTGAGGGGTAGTAAGAAAAAGGAGGGTTTAATCCATGCCAAAATGCAAGACCCCCCCCAATTGTGAGGGAGGTACTCATAAGCAAGATTTCCACATACCCAATACATTCCCACCGGGGCAGTCCAGTTCCGTGTTGAGGAGGAAAAATAGGAAAAAATCGTGGTGTTCAACTGCTCAGGCTGGGAGATGTTGGCAGCCGAGGTCCATGAGGAGTTGGCCCACTGGCCTTTGCAGAGGAGGGTGCCTACTGCAAAGGAGCCATTGCGGAAATAACAGTGGGTACCTACTATGTTGGTAGTCAATGTCCAGGCGGCATCGGAAGCGTGGGGTCGTAGTGTGAGATTCCCAGCCCGGGAGAGATTATTCAGTAATCCTGGGTCAGCTTCTAAAGCTTCCCAGGGCCATTGCTCGCCCATGTTTGTGCCCCCACATACAAAACAATTTGTCACCCCCAGGGTTTGAGCGATTTCAGTGGCAAACTCTAGGAACAGGTTGCGAGCTTTCTCAGAAACAATTGATTTCGCGTTGGTTTCAAGTTTCTCAATGGTGTCATAAACAGACCACTGTATGCTTCTGGATTCTTTAAGACTAACAATTGTGATGGTAATATAGGTAAGTGGATCATTGCCCGTTCCATCAATCCCCAAGCCATAGGCTTTAATTTTAGGATGGTCTTTTGAAAGGGTGAAAGAGACCCTGTTGCTGTCAGGCAATCGACGGAAGGATTCAATAGTCCGTTTAGCCGCGTTCAGGGGGTTGTAGCATCCTCGGTAGCCGCCACCAGTGTGGTCACAAATTCCGCGCCAGACAGTTTTCTTTGGGTCTCCCCATGATGCGCAGGGGTGAAGAAAGTATTCAGGGGGGTTTGGCTTGTTACGGGTGCAAAGATATTTGTGGTCGTGTTTGTAGGTTTCTCGCCAGGCGTGGGAGCCACAGGAGCGAAAGGCTATTTTGTCCATGGCCAGGCAGACATCAATGCCAATAGTCCATTGTTCAGCTTTTGAGCGGATGGTGTGGTTAAGGTATGCAAGGTAGGCTGGCCCTGCGCTCCCAGCAACAATGCCGAGACCGGCCCATATGGTAATGTTGTACTTGGTAAGCATTGCTGGGCTGTGGCAAGTCACGGCATTGCCTTGTTTGCAGACACTGAATTCAGTCCTGTTAAAAATGCATTTGGGAAGATCTTGAGTACATCCCTCGGGGGGGGATATTGGAGTAGATCAGCGTGCTGGTAGTTGCTGATCCTTTGGATACGTTAATGATACATTGGCTGCAGTTGAAGTTGCTTGTAGGGGGGGCGTCTCTGCGGGACACATGGTGTGGAGCGGGGACGTCGGTGTTACGGTGACTTAACAGGAGCAGGAGGAGGAAGACAGCAAACGCGAGGATCACCAGGGGAAGAATCCGGGCACATCACAGCATGATGCCAGGTTTAGGGGGTGAGGCTGTTGGTTTCTCACAGCAGGGAATCCGGCGGGGTGGCAGTTGGCACGGCAGAGATGAATCCGGCAGCAGGAGGGTGGTACAGGCGGATCCCTCGACCTGGAACCCATATGGTGGTGTCATCATGTTGCACTGCTGCGTAGCCTCTCCCCCAAGCAAGGAGCTTCGCGGGTCCTTTCCAGTCGGGTTCAGGGGGCTGACGGAAGTAAACAAGAGGTCTCATTGGATCCGTCGTTGGTGTGGTGAAATGCCGCTCCGCCGCCGTCGTGGGAGGGACTCCCGTCACGTTTAGGAAGTTAATGGTGTGAAGGCATAAATTGAGAAAATTTTGGATGGCCGGTAAATTTGGAGGATTTAAAGAGCCTTCGCCGGCGAGATGACGGTTCAGGGCATTTTTTAAGGTCTGATTAGCCCGTTCAATCACTGCCTGTCCTTGACTATTATAGGGTATGCCGAATTTGTGGATTGTGCCCCATTTCTTAAGGAAAGCAGCAAAAGCCGAGCTTGTGTAAGCCGGTCCATTATCGGTTTTTAACTCCTCAGGGCAACCAAGTACCGAAAAGGTACGAAGGCAGTGATTAATGACATGTTTAACAGTCTCTCCTCTCTGGGGAGAAGCCATGATAAAGCCTGAATAGGTGTCAACAGTAACATGCAAGCAAAACCAGGGTTTGAATGGTTCAAATCGGGTGACATCCATTTGCCATAACTTGCATGCCTCCGTTCCTCTGGGATTTACTCCCAGGGGGAGGCTATGACCTTGTTGGCTGCATGTGGGGCATTGTTGGAGAATTGCGGCAGCTTCAGCTGCGGAGAGTCCGAATTGTTTCATTAGTGCTTTTTTATTTTGGTGAAAGTACGCATGGCCCTCCCATGGAGTGGAATGAGAAAGGGTAAAAGCCTCCGTTGATAGAGAGAGAGCGGAGGCTGCAGCATCAGCCCGTTCGTTGCCCAATGTAAGAGGCCCAGGGAATGGCTGATGGCTGCGAATATGTGCCACGAAAAAGGAGTGGTGGCGAGCGGCTATAAGCTGTTGCAGCACTAAGAAAAGACTCAACAGAGCAGGGTCAGTGGAGGGGGAAATATAGGCTTCATGGATAGTTTTTACGATCTGAGTAACATAGAGACTATCCAGTATGAGGTTGAAAGGCATAGAGGAGAAGTTTTGAAAGGCAAGAATAGCGGCTGAGAGTTCCGAGCGTTGTGCACTGGTTTGGGGACCAGTTGTTCTGGTAACCCAAGAACCATTTAGCAGCCAGGCGCAAGCTCCGTGAGTTTTTCCCCCATCCGCAAAGACAGTGGGGGCAGAAGGCAACGGGGCGGATGAGCAAGGTTGCGAGATAGAAATCGGAAGCTGAGCTAAGAGTTTTAAGCGAAAATCACTCGGGGGGTGGCAGGAGACCGCCCCACACCACTCATTGGTTGCCTATTGCAAAGACTCTGAGGTGGTCAGATATTGCTCCCATGCGTGGAGTGGGAGAGGAACATATATTACAGTTGGCTCTTTTCCAATCATCAATTTAGAGCGGAGACGGCCCTTTATTATCAATTGAGCAATCTGATCAATTTTTGGCACTATAGTGTTTCTTGGAGTATGAGCTAGATGTAGCCATTCCATTATTAGCACCTTAGTATCAATTTTTTGGATGAGAGCTCCCGTGGGCAGCAATGGGGTATTTAAAACAACCAATTCGAGCGGTGTGTTATCCATGCAGCGGTCCACCCAATTTTTATTAAACGCTTCCTGCACTAACTGTAAGGATGCAAGTTGGTCTTTTCCCAGCTCAATTTTGTCAGCAGGGTGTTTTCCCCCACTGAGCGCAGTGAATAAGGGTGTCAGCTGGCTCGTGGTAAGCCCCATATAGGGGCGTGCCCAATTGATTGTCCCCAGATATTGTTGTAATTGTACCAGGGTGGTAACCCTGGGGAGAATTATCCTGGGTAACGTGGGAACCGACCTGGCCAGTGACAAGCGGTGACCCAAGTATGAGAAGGGTGGAATAGTTTGAATTTTTTCGGGGGCGACTGTCAATCCCCCCCGCTCGAGAATGCTGGTGAGTTCTGGGAATACGGCCTCGACTGAGCCCTTTGGGCCGGGGGCTGCTACCAAGATGTCATCCATGTAGTGGTACACTAACAATTGGGGGTGCAATTTACGAAAGGGTAACAGGATTTGATGCACGTAATGCTGGCACATAGTGGGGCTGTTAAGCATTCCCTGAGGGAGAACCGTCCACTGGAAACGAGTATTAGGCATGGAATTATTTGGCTCAAGAAGAGTAAATGCAAAGAGTTGCCTATCTTTAGGATATAGAGGGATAGAGAAAAAACAATCCTTAAGATCAATGACCATGAGATCATAATTTTGGGGTATTAGATTAGGGTTGGGCAGCCCACACTGCAGGGGGCCCATGGGCTGTATGATCTTATTGATAGCCCGCAGGTCTTGTAACAAGCGCCATTTGCCAGATTTTTTCTTTAGCACAAATACCGGAGTGTTATACGGACTAATAGAGGGCTCTAAATGCCCTGCCTGCAATTGTTCTTGAATGAGGATTTTTAAGGCTTGTGATTTTTCTATGGGCATTGGCCATTGATCTACCCAGACTGCTGTTGGAGAGACGAGGGTAAGGCGTAGAGGAGAAGGCAAAGTCATTCAATAGTGAGGGTGGTAGTCAACCGAGACATCAGGTCTCGTCCCCACAAGTTGACATGGAGAGGCAGAACAACAGGTTTAAGATAGACTACAGAGGAGGTATTAGCAGAGGACACGGTGAGCCAATGGCGACTGGTGCGGGCGGGCTGGGATCCCCCCACCCCTCTAACAGGGGGGGAAGGCTCGGTATCCCAATCCGCAGGCCAATCATCCGAGCAGATGACGGTAACATCCGCTCCTGTGTCAAGCAGTCCCATAAAAGGTCTCCCATTAAGCAAGAAGGTAGCATATGGCTTAGCTGCTTTTACGGTCTGCTCAATAGCAAAAAACTCCGGGTTAGGGTATTGCATAGCTGGGGCGATAGGGATAGCGTGAGCAATCAATTGGCCCGCTGAGATAGTCAAAGGAGTGTTAATATTAAAGATTAACCCGATGGAGGTAAGATCCTTTGGATCGGTTAGAAAAGGGGAAGCCAGAATGCCCTGGGTAACAAAATCCCTATCGGGGAAAACCAAAAGCGGCAGCAAAGGCAGCGGAGAATCAGATAAGGTAGCGGAAGAAGATAATTATGGCCCGGCAGACTGACAGAGATCGTTTCCGAGGCTCTTAGAGGGATTCACTGTGGAGTGGGTTCAGCCTTTGTAGTGGGGCTACCTGGGGGCCCCACACCTAGTTTCCCTGGTCTGCGTTTGATATTGGGTTGGATCTGCACTGATTCGCCCAATGGAATCCCTTTCTGCATCGGGGGCAGATCGTTCTAGGTTTAGTTCCTTCGTCAGGGCGAGCGCCCGTTCCCCTGGCCGCGGGGTTTTGTAGTTGACGTGGCGCTTGACACTGACTACGGAAGTGACCGGGCTTCCCACAATTAAAGCAGTTACCATTCCTGCCTGTTGTTCGCAATGCCACTGCAAGAGCCTCCATCTGGAATGCCTGGGTTCCAACCACCCGGCACGCTTTGATAAAATCGGCCAGGGCGGAAGCAGGGTTGGCAGCAATGGGTCGGAGGACTCTTTGACAGTCACAATTAGCATTTTCCATGGCCAATTTCAACATCAACTCAGCTCGGGCTTCTACGTTATCAATCTGTCGGATCAACGCTTTTTGCAATCTGTCAATGAACTCCGGGTACGGCTCATTTGAACCTTGCATTATTTTTGAAAAGGACTCTATGGGGCTGCCTGCATCGTCCACCTTCTCGAAGGCAGCCGCTGCAGCCTGCCCCACCAAGTCCAGAGCTTCACGAGGGGCGGTGGCTTGTAAGGGACCGGTATCAAAGCCGTCGCCCGCTCTTGCTACAATTTTGTTAACCTCCCTATAATATTCAGAATTCCATATAGCGTATTGAGAGGGAGTAAGTATCATGCCAAATAGTAATTGCCAGTCTGCCAGCACCATGGGGGAGCCCGTTAACAGGCTCCTAATTAATCCCCTGGTGTAAGGGGATTGCACGCCATAGAGAGAAACAGCGTTTTTAAGCGTCTTGACAGTTTTAAAGGAAATGGATTTGTAAACCGGGACCTGAGGCCCCTGTGGATTAGCCTGATTGGGTGTGTATTCAACAGGGAAGCAGTGCTGAGCCAGCTCCATTTCCCCCTCCTCTTGCGCTGTTTTTAAAGTGGCGGCAAAAGCGCTCCGCCAAGGCACAGGGCAACCTAGCGATGGCGGGAAAGGAGAGGGATTTTCTGGGGCGGTTGGCACAAAATGAATTTCAGGGCCCTCGTATGGTGGTGGGGCTGCGGGCGGTAAGGGGAGTGGCAAAGGCTTCGCAGCCTCTGCGCTTTTGACCAGACCTTCCTCGTGGATTTGGAGGCATTTGACCAGCAAACGCCAGGTTGTTAAGATGCCCGGAGGGGCTCGGGGATCCTCATGGAAGTAGGTGCCTAATTTCATCCATAAGGAGGGTTTTAAAGACCCCTTTTCCGGGTATATTGGGCAATGTTCTTTGACATAGATCAATAATTCAATTAAATGCTTTTTAGGGGGAATGGGAAGCGACCTTTCCTTCGCCTGAGTAATTACTCTAGAAGATTTGCAGATATCCCGAAGCTCATGAAGGTGCGCTTCCTGCTCTTTCGAGAAACCCGATCCCATACTCACGAATTGAGAAGGTGCTCCGTTCGCAGACGGCCGGCCCTGGGTGCGAGGCTTTTCCCGGCCGAGGGTGAGATGAGATGGGCAGCACGGATCACGTCGGGGTCACCAGATGCGATTTCTCCGCGGGTGGTTCATGAAGCCAATGAGGAAAGAAGACTCGGACACGAATTTCCTTCGGGACGAAACCGACCCAGAACGAAGTCTGGGGGCTTCTTTTATTGAGCATACACAAGGGAGGGGTGGGTTCACATAGCCAATGGGGACCAATCATGATTGTGCAAGTTTACAGTATATGGTAACTCATTTACTCTCATGTAGACTCGAAGAACACTCATAGTCAATAAACCTTCTATCATCATGCAAACATCCAATGCTTAATTAATGTTTGAGAGTTAAACAGTTATAACCCCTGATTTAATCAACGCTTAGTTACAAGTCTGTGGTTGCTGATCTGCTTAGTGTTAAGGGTACTGATTTAATCAACGCTTGGAGTTGGACAGTTTGTCTTACTGATCTAATCATATGGCCAATTATTGCTTTTAGTTTACTGATTTAATCATATGGTTAATTATTGCTTCTGTTCTATACGTGTTACAGTATGGCTGAATGCATACCTGCACGTATATCGCAACAGCATAGCAAGAACTTGTCTGTGGTGCAAATTTTGATCCTTCATATCAAGGACCGAAACTTCTAGTTTGACATCAATGTCAAATGGTATAATGCATACACCGGTTGCCTTCAACTTCAACACAAAAGATTGAAAATGATGATTTTTTTAAAAAAAAATGGGTAGGGTAATTTGGCCACAGGATGTATTTGGACTTCTGCTTATTTTTCTGCATGCTTATTATATATGTGCAGTCTCATTTTAAACTGATGTGTTTGTCATACCTTCTAAATTACAGGTAGTCCTTGCTTAAAGTCATTCATTTAGTAACCATTGAAGTTTCAGAAACACTGAAAACAGTGACTTATGACTGCTTTTTCACACTTATTATGACCGTTGCAGCATCCCTGTAGTCACATGATCAAAATCTGGACACTTGGCAACTGGCATGTACTTGTGACAGTTGCAGTGTCTCAGGGTCATGTAATATCCTTTTGAGACTTTCTGGCAAGCAAAGTCAATGGGAAGCCAGATTCACTTAACAATCGTATTACTAACTTAACAGCTGCAGTAATTCATCTAACAACTGTATCAAGAGATCTTGTAAATGGGGCAAAACTCACTTAACTGACTTGCTTAGCAATGAAAATTTTGGACTCGTTTGTCAAGGATTGTCAGTATGTGCTGTATAATTTGTATCTACACATTAGGTTCCAGCTTGGGAAAAACTATGGACAACGATATATTCAAGATATGATTTCCGGCATCCATGAAGACTTGTTTACTTAAGACCAAAGAACTAGAGTAAAAAAATTAAAGCACAATGGCAATTCCAGTGTGGAATTTCACACTGGTAGTTCCACTAGGGCAATTCCAGTGTGACAGGCTTGTAATGAAAGTAGTTACTCTCAAGAAACAATATGCTCTTATATTTAGTATCACTGCTTTGGTCGATTAAGGTGGCTTTTTTTTCTGTTGGTTCAAGGTTTATTGCTGAACATTAAAAGCCTTTTATTGCAGCCTTTGGATGGATGATTATACATAAAACTGACACCACTGACTTTATGGGGATGCTTTTAAGGCACTGCATTTAGCTGGCTGGATGAACTAGAGTTTGATGTCTATGAAATTATATTAATGTATTATATATAAAACTTTGCTCATCACAATCCATATTCCATTCTCTACAAAAGATCTATATGTTCCTTGTGGATGAACTGTGAAAGCTTGCTATGTTGCTCTTGATTTTGGAACTAAAACAGCCAATGAAATAAGTGTCTATTCTATAAACTTCTAAATTAGTTTTATTAAACTGTATTACATAGCTTTGAACTAAATCTAAAATCCTCAGATGACCTCTGCCTAAACACTCATAAAGCATGGTGGAGGGATCTGTTTCATGATGTTAAGAGGTAGGACTACAGTATCATGTCCATTGCAAATCTCAGTGTCACGGTGTAATGTGATTGTCCTAAGTTGTCTCTGGAAAAACTGGCTTGTCCCTTTGAAAACTTTACTATACATTGTTTACAAGTTTTATTTGGAGTATAACAACTATTTTTTATCTTCAATTAATGTACAAGAGCTAAATGACAACTGGAAGTGTTAAATGTGGAGGAAGAGAAGAAGCAATGTGTTATACGTTCTATAGGAGAATGAGCTTAGAAAGAGTCATATCTGCCAACTTCTCAGAGATGTATATTTCAAACTAATATTCTAATATTTATACCGAAGATTGGTTTGTGTGACAGACAGGTAGCACTTTCATTGATGACATATCAAAGCACATCTGTTTAGTCTTGTCTTCTTTAATCAGAAAAAGAAAAAGGTAGATACGATTTTTAAAATTGAACTTGTTTGGTTCTTCATTACAGAATGTAGAGTAGTAAAGATGTTGCAAAATTGGTAGCATTGAAAGAAAAAGCAGGTTGAGTAGGAGGGGCACTTCTACTTCTGATCTGCTAATCAACTTTTCTAAGGAAAATTATAATTATATAAATTATGAAAAATTTCAATATTTTTCCATAGGTGAACTGCTATCAAGCTGCCTGTGTTTTGTTTGTTTAATACTGTACGTGACTCAGCATTTAAGTTCTGTTGTTTGAATTAATTTTGCTGCAGCTGGACGGTGGGTTTATTTCTTAAATATTATTCAAAATAGAGTATTATAATTGGATCAATAAACATTTTATGTTGATGGCATTTAAATTATAGCAGTAAGTTGCAAGGTTAAACAGCTTGGTTTGTTAACAATGAAATCCTATTAGCTCTCAATGCACAGATTCCTCTTAAGATTTATAGGAAAACCTGGCTGTGGTGCAAAAGTTGTACATAATAAAGCTTATCATAGATGTGAAAAAATGAATTGGTTATCTATAATACAGAAGAATGTGATGTGTTTTAAATCTATGAAATTCGAGAGCCGGTGCCTCAGTAGAATAAAATCTGCAATTGATCAGCTTTGCCACATCACAAGTGACATCACTTTAAAGCTGGCTTTGTTTTAAATTATTAAAAAGACTTCCTCTTTGTTGCCAGGTGGCTAAGCGCTTTGTGATGCTATTTTCCAGGAGAAAAAGGGCCCATTTTGCACCAGTATGATGGGCTGATCTGATTTGCAGAAGTAGCTGATTTTATATTAATGCTGCATTTGATTCTGAATTTCTGGATGATTTGGAGTTGTCAGGAATGGCAACCCAATTCAGGTTTTCTCCACTGACTGATTTCCCCCCATCCTTCCTCCTCCCACACACTTCTCTTAGAGTGAAATGGTTACTTTTGGCATTGCTAAATTGGAAACATTATCAGAAATTATTCAAAGAAAGTAATCCTTATAAAAATAATGCATACTCAGGGCTGGGAGCATGCAGCACAATGTTTATCTGAATCAGCTAGAAGTTCTTTATAAATTGCAGAGCTCCACTAAGAAAAGTCATGTGTGACTATGGATCTTGGACTAGAATCAGTTTTTTATTTCCTGTCCAGCTGCATACCAGGAATGCTTGGCAGTAGCATGAGATCTAATCTGAATAATGAACTGATTAAACTTTTAAATCTGGCATAGTATGGACACCGGCAATTTCAGTTGTCAGTTCAAAAGATACTGGACTCAAGGCATGTTTAGTTAACTCTGGATAGGTAATGGAACAATTATATGGTTGCTAGTTAAAAGTTTATTGTAGGTCAGCCTTTTCCCCCTGACTGTCTTTATGGGTTTGTTTCTGATCTGATGTTATTTTGGATTGTGTTTTTATGTATTGTTAGCTGCCCAGAGTTGCTATAGTGATTGAGATAGGTAGCCATATAGAAAGAAAAAAAAAAGAAAAGGAAGAAAATCATTTCACATTTAATAATTATTTGACAGGGATGGGACATGTTTCAGAGTGCAGCTCGTATTTCATCCTGGCTAACTTTGAGACAGATGTTAGTCTAGATTATCAGAATCAAAGCAGAGAGGAGAAGCAGTCTTCTTTCTTTCTATTTGCCCTTTTTGCAGATTGCTTTCATACTAATGAAGAATAGAAAAAAGATCCCTTCAATGCAAATGGAATCTTTTTCATAAGCCTCTCCCACAATTTATCTGAGTTTAATCCTCCCTTTCCAGTTACCCTCTTTTGAAATCCTTTTTTCTAACTTAGCAGTTGCCCATCAGAAAATCCCCTTATATAAATGGAAGTAAGTAGGACTGGAGGCAGGATCCAGAGGTTCAGCGGGGTCACTCTGGATTTAAAAAAAAAACCAAATTAATTGTAGGGCAGGGAAACAATTGATAAAATAAGCTCTACTATTGATTTGTACCAGTCATTGCCTATAAAAATATTGCATATTGTCCCTAGTGTAAATAAAAATGATCAACAGATTATTTAGAGGTTTTCATTCTACATTTTAGAGGATTTCTGGTGGGAATGCTATATCATATTAAAGTATGTTTATTTCAATATGTTGTACTCACTTTTTAAGATTGATTTTTGTTCAGCTGGATCCAGTGGTATCTAAACCTAAACATTCTATTACCAAGCCGTGGCAAATATGTAGGAGTCTCCAGAAATTTTGGATAAGAATATAATGATAGGAAAAAAAAGGAATGAATGGACTTAAAGGTCATCACCACTTTTCTTTTAATTAACACATTTAATTAAAAAGCATAATATCAACTTTGATAAATATGACAGTAGGTGCACTAACATTAGTCATTGTGTATATATTAGAAGGAATTCCTTGGCACGCCCAAGGTAAAGAGGTGGAATGCCTATCTAGGATATGTTGGTACTTGATTTCTAATGAAGTTGAACTGGGAGAGAGGAAATAATCAATATATTTCATATTTTAAATTGAAACATGTTTTACTTTATATGTGCTAATGCATTTCTCATGCACCTAAAAAACTAATGAAGGTTTCAGTATACTTTACCTAGTGTTTAATAAAGTTAATTACATGTTACAGATGTTTTATTTTGGAATAAGAGTTAAAGATTTATATTTAGACATCCTGCATATAGTGACTCTGCAGGATCTAGAGACAGCTGCATTATTGGGTGATGTTAAAATTATGCACAATAATTTTTCTTTGTCAGTATCTGAAGTCAGATCCGTGTCAGAAAATGAAAAGTATCATTTTCCTTACATTTTCCTTACATAGAGGAGAAAAATAAATGAATCATTTTCAGACATGTTGAGCTGAAGAAGTCCATTGTACAGCTCAATCTTCAGCTTTGGCCATGCCACGTGGCCCTATGATCACACATTGAGTCACAACATCTTCATGATTGTGGCCTTTGCTTATATATCTGCCCAATCTTGACAAGCCTAGAAATATCCAGATTTAATAGGATTGTCATTTCCAAAAGTCTATCCCAAATGAGACTATCCTTTCCAAAAGTCCATCCGAAAGGCCACACAGACTACGCATTCTTATCTTTTACTGTATCTGCAGAACATGAAACTTAGAAAGCCAGATGCAGAAGTTTGTATTCTGTCCATGGAAATGGGGACAATCAGATTGGAATATTGGAGGTATTGCAACCTCACATGGTCACATAACATCTGTAATTACTCAGAAGGTTGATATAAGGCATGATTCCATGATATGCTATACTGTAATGTTCTAGTGTGCAGTATCACTTAGGCTATTAAATGTCAGCCTAAAAAATTCTTTTCCCAGGGAGCTTACTCTGTAACTTTACACCAAGACCAGCCCTACCTATCTCAGTGGTTTCTATGAGAATAAAATTTCTCTCCTTCACCCACATTGGAAAATCCCTCTCTATCTCTCCTAATGAAATAGCCCCAGGGCTTCAGTCTTCTGGCAGTCAATACTACTGATGCATATTTTTCATTGTCATCTAAATCAATTTTCTGGACACTTGGTATTTCCCAGGGTTGGGCGATAATTTGAAATGTAAGAAGGCTAAAGTAGAGTTTAAAAAAAGATTCTCAGTCAGGGAATATGGAATGTCAGTGAGGACATTCAGTCCCAGTGTTTTCAGTTTTTTATCTATAAAATGGAACAGTTGAATTAGGAATATTGTTAGTGTAAAATCTATGAATGAGTGATGTTCCTGTAATTTAAACGGTGGGGAAGGTGGCTACCCATAGGTTTTATCTCAGCATAAAAAGCATTTTATATCCTTTTAAGATAATTTTCCTTTAGCAAAATTAGCAACGTTTTATCATTCAATGATTTCATGAATAATTGAAAGACCATTGAAACACTCCAAGAAGAAAATTCCAGCCTGTGAATTGCAGTTGCAAATGATTAAAACTAGGAGTACATTTTTAATAAGACTGAAAGTCATTCAGTTGCTTACTTGACAGTGTAAACTGGTAGATGTGAAACATTTTCTGTGCATTAACTTTTTTAGGTAGAATATGACAAGAAACAGACAAATGTATTTATAAACATGTTCTAAAAACAAAACTTCAGGCTTCCTGTCTTATATAACTGGCAAGACATGAAAACTCAGTTTAACGTCTGTATCCATAATGTATGCTGCCATATGCTATATGTTTCCATTCCTTGTATTTGAGGAAGCGTGGGATTGTGATAGTTGTGCCAATTAATTCCTCTTTCTACATGTGATCTATGCGATTCTGCGGGTTCTACATGTATTCACTATCATTTTCTTAAATCTTCTGCCTTACACATACATGTATTTTAACATGGCATTAACTATTAATTCTTTTGCAATAATATAAAACTAATATATCTAAAGTGAGCTACCATGTTTTTCCCAAAATAAGACAGGGTCTTATTTTCTTTTGACCCCTGAAATAAGCACGACCTTATTTTCAGGGAGGTCTTATTATTTTTGAGGTGCAGGAGGCGGCGAGCATGATCACTTCATGGCTGCTGCTGTGTTGCAATATTTTTGGGGAGGGTCTATTTTCAGAGGAGGTCTTATTTTAGCACATGCGCTCAAAAGCCCAATTGGGCTTATTATCCAGGGAGATCTTATTTTGGGGGAAACAGGGTAGTTTGGTATAGTGGTTAAGGTGCCAGGCTAGAAACCAGGAGAGCTTTCCTGCCTTAGGTATAAATACAGCTGGGTGACCTTGGGCCAATAATTCTCTCTTACCCTTAGGAGGAAGAAGGCAACGGCAACGACTCCTGAAATCTTGCCAAGAAAAGTGCAGGGACTTGTCCAGGCATTTGCCAGGAGTCAATGCTGACTCAAAGGTGTGTGCGCGTACATACACAAAGTCTAGAAGAAAGAATATATCTGTGTCATATGAATGTCATAATTCAACCAAACCTGAAAGCAGGCTTGGCATATCGCCTCCCTTTAAGAAAAACCGCCATTGAATGATACATCAGCAATACCTTGCTTTCTATTAGAAAGCAATTGTATTGGAACACTGACAGCCAATTAGCTTGGTAGCATTAAGCATAGCCTCATTTTCATGTCTTTCTTGGGACATCTTAGAAATGCATTCCAAAGTTTTATAGCTTTCTCAGTTAAATTATCTAGAGGACTGTCTGATTATAATTTTTGGAGGCATTTGTAAAAGAGTAACACCTGCATGGCTTCTAAATTTGTACTTCCATGCCGACGACTGGTAGTAATTACCATTCTGAGTCATTCTCTTTTTGCTCATTGCAGCTTCCTAGTAGAATTTAATTAAAATTCTGTGCCCTAATCTGGCAACGATCTAATGTTAAGAGCCAAACTCATGCCTTTGCTCATGATCTTTGGAAGACATAGCCCCCTCTTCTGATATGAACACTTTCTAATTCATATTCTTAACTGTTTAAGTGCAGATGCAACATTTTAATCAGTTTTTACTTATAGTATGCTGAATATAAATTTATCTTAACTACAGGTTCTATTTCTTCAAACTTGTCAATTTAGATGTAATGAAAAGAGGCCATTTAAGTAAAGATTTTGGGACCAGTTTTCTCTGTGGTCTGCACTTATTCTTAGCAAAAGCTGCATCATACTTGTAACATAATAGGGTATTGGGGGAAAGAGAGAGGCTGGGGAGAACAGGACGTATTTTATCCCAATTTTTTGTGGTCAAGACAAATTATATGACAAACAAGGGACTTTTCATTATTCACTCTATGTAGACATCTGAAGCAGGAGCCAAGGATGTGTTTCTTTGTGTTGCAATATCAACTCTGTTCCTTACATAGTTCCGTTACTAACACAAATACAAAAACTGAGCTTTTATCATGACCACACAATGTGCCTTTTATTGTTTTGACAGTGCTGTGGTTAGGAATAGACATGTAGGAGAACTGGTAGAGCTAGGGAAAGAGGTGAAAAGAGGGATCAGCCTAGAACCATGATGGTGAACATATGCACGTGTGCTACAGGTGGCACATGGAGCCATTTTTGAGGGCGTGAGAGGCGTTGACCTGTTAGCTCCAGCATGGGTGTGTGCCTTGGCCAGCTGATTTCAGCCTTGATTTTGAACCACTTTTCACCCTCTGGAGGCTTTCCTAAAGCTTCCGGAGGGAGAAAAGCAGTCCAATGGGCAACCCAGAATTCCATTCCCGAACTTCCGGTTTGCGTGTTGGGCTGTTTTTCACCCTCTGGAGGCTTCAGGATGCTTCCCTGAAGCCTCCGGGGGGCAAAAAACAGCCCAACACGCAAACTGGAAGTTGGAAAATGGGCCATTTTCACCTCTGGAGGGCCGGAGGAGGCTGTTTCGCCCTCTCCAGGCTCCTAGAAAGCCTCTGGAACCTGGGGAGGGCGAAAAATGGATCTACCATGCCATCATGCGCCACAAGAGGGGGAGGGCAGGGGTCACGCATGCATTCAGAGGGGGGGTTGCACATGCTTGTGTGGGGGTTTGCGCACATGCACGGGGGAGGGCACAAAGAATTATAGGTGTGGGCATGTGCACGTATGAAATTACCCCTCCCTACGCTCCCCATGCTTTTCGCACACGATGGCAAAAAGGTTAGCAGTCACTGGCCTAGAATCACATATGTAGACACAACTATCAGTAAAGGAGAATATTTGTAGGTAAGGGTTGAAATGGTCCTTGGTCCTCTCTGAGCTTGCTTGTTTTCTTGCAGATATTTCATTACCCAACTAGGTAACATTATCAGTGCTTGCACATTACTTAATTTTGCCAATGAAACAGCTGCAAGTAAACAAGCAAGCTCAGAGAACACCAAGGAGCCCTCAGACACAACTATGTGCTACACCCCTTGACTGCTGTTGACCTTTATCTGACTCTAACTAGATGTTGACCATTAATTGAGAAGATTCTTATGCAAAGGCTTTTAGCAATAAATGAGTTAAATTGAACAGTCATGTGTGGACCTGATCTTTTGCAACTGACAAGATGCCTAGTTACACTATTTTAGAAAAATTACATTTATTGAAAAATTGGCAAGTGTGTTGGGTGTTTTGGCCAGCTAAGTAACATCATCTACCCGATCTTGACTGATCAAATCTAATTAAGATGGAGTCTGGTTAGGACTGAAATGGGAGACTTGCAGAAAATTCCAAACTGTGAAATTAAAAGAACATATGTGAAGAAGTGCAAAACCACTTTTTAAATATTGCCAAGAAAATGAAATGAGTGTCTATTAAGTTAATGGTGAAACTTAATTTGAAGGAGACTTTTGATTTTTTTAAAATGGAATTATTTTATACTATTCTATACTAAATGCAAATATTGATACTCTTACCTGTTTTTTTTTATGAAAGTAACAGAACTTGGCCCAGAATTCTCTTTCATATTTTATTTTATTTTATTTTATAAATATAAGATAAATATCCACTTAGTTTGCAGCAGAGTTCTCAACAAGTATAGTTTCCCTTCTGTAATTCCTCCAGGAGCTGATTGTATTCCTGTTCACCAAAAGACCACCTTTTACTTATTTCCTAGATTCCCCCCCTCCCCAGTACTGTATGTACTGAATTCAGAATTCATTGTGTTCATTCAATAAGTAAAGAACCAAGCTGTTCAACATTAGTCACCCTTGGTTTTCTACAGTGAGGCATGCCCCATTCCCCATTGGGTGCAAGATAATGAGAGGTGAGCAGTATCAAAAGGTTAGTGCTACATCAACCAAAACTGCTATGCTTTTAAGCAAAAATTCTCTGTAGGTAAAGAATTTATTGGAGCTTCTAGTCAAAGCAAGTACTTCTGTTTTTTTATATATATATTTGGCCAAGAGGCATGTTGTTGACATACGTGGGCAATGTTCAACCTGAGAATTGTATGTGACCTTTGAGCCTTGTTTCGTAATCCTTGCAGCACATTTGACCATAATTGCTAAAACTGTTGAGGTAAGGTGGAAAATAGTTAAAATGTGTAGTGTGAGTCCTCCACACCATTACAAAGGACACCTCACCCCAAATGTATTTAAGACTACAACCTTTTGTGGGAATGATTCCATGTATATTGTGGTGAATGTTGAATTGGTAGTCTGAGAAAGTACTCTGTAACTTTCTAATTTTTGTTTCACCATTTCCTCGGGAGGGAGTAATGCTGATTAAGTTGTTTGCCAACAGACACTTAATCGAGCACTAACTGTTTCTAAAGACACGTGTATTAGGGAAGACAGGATATTTGGAAGAATTCAGGAAAATGGTGAAAGAGGAGTAGATTATTAGTACAGTTAGCATGGGGTGGGGGAAGAGAAAACTCCTTGGTACCAGCCATAGTGCCAGCAATGAGTCTGGACTGAATCTGACTTTTTAGATGACAAAAATGAAGTAAACAGGAAGTGTCAAATGTCAGGGGACAGGAAAGCCATAAAAAAGAAAATAAATTTCAGAAAAAAATGTTTTCAGATGCATCTCAGATCAGCAGTTAATTCCAAGAAGTGGCTCAGTGAGAAGGCTCACTTGGAAGTCTCTTGATTGGGTTTTATATAATATTGGTATTTGGCCACTGTATGGCAAAATTTAAAATGATCTGATTGCATACCCCAGGAAGCTGGAAAGAGAGACTGATCTTGAGCTAGGAAAGTATTTGCCAGCCAAATCTTATTAATGTATCCTGTGCCATCCACCCTGTCATTTCTTAAAAGGTCAATAACTAATTCTTTTATTCCATCATACGCAGGCAGCATAAAGCCATTTTCCCTCTTACATAAATAAATATTGCTGTGCCTTTGATTTTCATCCATTTTTTAAAAATGCATATTTTGCCTTTCTGCCAAATCACATTCAAGGTGGTCTTACAAAATGCCATAATAGCACAAGAGCAAAGGAGCACATCATGGTAAAAGAATATGGTTAAAAATGTAACCACTGATTCCATACATCACAGCAATGTTGTTGTAATTCTTACCTTTAGATGCTTCAGACTGCTCACTGTATGGATGATGTTGGTTTGATGACCACTGAATATGCCATAAGATGATGGCGTTGGCATGTGTATTAAAGAGCTGCTGTTGAAGAGGGACAGCCAAAGTTATTGAATCTTCTTATCATTATGACTAATACAACTATGTGAACTATGATGAATTGAATTTATAAATTGCACTGTCAACCAGCATATCTCCAGGGAAATGAACAATAAATGTGTCAAAACGTATCAAACCAACTTACTCCATTAGGGACATGTGCTTTTGATGGGTACATCTTTGCCAGACCTTGCTTTCTGCATGAAAATTAGTCTCACTCAAAACATTATTTTCAAAGAAAGGATTGGCTTGTTTGCCTTTGATTTCCAGGGTGACACTGTTCTTTTTATTGTTCTAATCCCAAACCATATTTTGAAATATAAGTAGATGATATACATAATCAAGTAAGCCTCTAGATTTGATACATGCAAGTCAGTTGCAAGAAAAGCATTTTCATTCCATTTTGATAGATTAAGAGAAATTATTTATACCCACACACAGACACACGGACACACACACACATATATTATAATATAATACACACACACATGGTGTGTGTGTGTGTTTTAAAATAAGTTTTACCAAATTGTATGATATTTTCACTAAAGTTCACTAATCTGCAGATGTATCAGATTCTTTTAGAAAAGCCAAAGCTACAGTATTAATTTGTGTGAAGCTTGAATATGAATAATGGCTGTAACAAGGGTAATTCAGGATACACATTTTAAGAATACCAGATTTTTTCAATAAACTAGATTTGGAGACTAGCCTGTTAGAAAAGGAAACTGAATAGAGTGAACTTAAGTGTGAACATTTACTGTAAGAAATTTTTTTTTGTCCAATGAAACAATTGGCCAAATAAGCTAACTTGTTTAACTTATAAAGTCTTTGAGGATAAAAAGCTTAAGGAGATCATACTGTATTCCTTAAGGTAAAGGTAAAGTTTTCCCTTGCACACACGTGCTAGTCGTTCCTGACTTTAGGGGGTGGTGCTTATCTCCATTTCAAAGCCGAAGAGCCAGCACTGTCTGAAGACATCTCCGTGGTCTTGTGGCCAGCATGACTAAATGCCGAAGGTGCACGGAACACTTTTATCTTGCCACCAAAGGTGGTCCCTATTTTTCTACTTGCCTTTTTACATGCTTTCAAACTGCCAGGTTGGCAGAAGCTGGAACAAGTAATGGGATTATTTTGTACTATTGTATAAGAACAATGGCCTGTAGTTGTTCTGCTTGTAAAATTTGGATAGGTATTGTTTTATTCTAAAATTGGAATAAAATTCTCCCTATCCTCTTCACCCAACTAGATACCCTCATTAACTTGTATGTTTATGAGTAAACATGTTCTGTTATATTAAAATCAATATAGATTATTCCAGGACATAAATAACATCGCTAAGTAGTTTTTTTTTTACATAATTAGGAAGTCTGTTCCATGTTTCTGCTGATATTTATTTAAATTTAATAAATTGTGCCATGAATATTCTCATACATATTATTGTTAAATTAATTCATAGTGACCTTCCAATTCAGGAGATTTTGTGGAATCTTTATTTCCATGAAATAAAAGCATACATATTTCAATATGAATAATCTACATATCAATATTTCTCAAGCTTTCTGAAATATATACACATTCATGGTGAACTGGGAAAATCAGAATTTGAAATGTTTAATTGTGTTTTTACCATTTATAATCACCCCCATTTCAATTGTGCTTAGCACAAAAATTTACCTAATTTTCCACTAATTGGATTGGAAGCACCTTCTTCACACTTTTTGCTTAGTTGAGTGAATCTATGCGGATACCAAAAAGAAAATTACTTATGACCATTTTTCACACAACCATTACAGCATCCCCATAGTCATGATAAAAATTACAAACATGTATGTATGTATGTATGTATGTATGTATGTATTTATTTATTTATTTATTTATTTATTTAGTGTCACAACCCCTGGTATGCCCAAATATGGGAGGAAGCCTACTACTTCCTATCTCTGTCTATCGGCTCGTCACAAGAGACCATCCAGACAGAAACCCAATATTTTTACTGTTGCCTTTGTTACATTTGTGTTGTATTTGTGCTGATCTCCCTTTATTTATTTATCAGCACAAATACAACACGTATGTATGTATGTATGTATGTATGTATGTATGTATGTATGTATATGTATATGTGTGTGTGTGTATCAGAACAAGTAGCTGATACTTTTTTCATAATGCTGCTAGATGCAAAGAAGCACACAATATTGTCTTCATTTATGATGGAGAAAGACATATGGCCATACACAATGTTCATTTGGATGGGAGTAGAATCATGACAACATCAAATCAACAAATGATGAAGGAGACTTGACATTCAGTCCGATCAGATACTGTGAAGCATCAATATATTTGATGGCCATTTATTTTTTTTCTTGGTAACAGCACAGAAGTAGTTTTCCACTCCATTCTTACAGATTTTATTTTTAACTTCTCATTCTAACAAAAGTTATGGCATCCCATTGGACTATTTATTCAAGACAAAGAAAAAGCTTTCACACAAAATGTGATTGATTGTAGGAATGTGTTTCCACAAGATAATGAAGATCACTACCTGGAATGGCTGTTAAGTAAACTGACAGAAATTCACTGGCATCACTGAGACATATGGGTTCAAAACTGGGGGAAAATTAAATACTTGGTCTATTTCACCTAACAGCACTCTTTCTATGTGCTTGTATGTCATCTTGTCTTTCTGTAGTATAGCATGAGTAGCAAGTGAGTTTTCATTTGAAACCAGATTTGCGAGATTATTCAGCTATGTCTAAAATGAAGAGCAGGCATATTTTGCACTGATTCTTTAACTTTTTTATTGTTTTCTGGAAGTATGTATTTCCTGTCAAGTCAGTCAGCCTGCCAAGATAAATAATCTTAACTACAGTATCAAGAGTATATTTCTGTGTTTGCTCAGAACCTTTACTGCTGAATCTCTGTCTGAGGGAGAATTAGGAAATACTAACTTTTTTTTAGAAAAATATATACAAAATATGTATGTAGATAAAGTAGACCAGAAAGCCGAAATGTTTTTTCTCATAGATTTTCATGGGTATATATATATGCTGGTCTTGTTGCATTAGGGTCTTTTCCAGGGTAAGATTGAGATTGTCTTGGCAATCTGTTTCTCACTTGCCATCTTCAGGCTGATGCTTTGGGCCCAGTTATTTATTTATTTATTTATTTATTTATTTATTTATTTATTTATTTATTTATTTATTTATTATTTATTTATTTATTTGTGTGTGTGTGTGTGTGTGTGTGTGTGTTTTATTTGTGCTTATAAATAAATAAAGGGAGACTAGTATAGATCTATTTCAAGCTATTTAGCTCTCATCAGCTAGCTATACCCTTACTGGGATTCGAACCTGTGATGTATTACATCTTAGCCAGACATCTTAGCCATTAAGGCACGGTTCTCTTCCTTATCAGCTGAAGCCAGGGAAAAGTAATTGTAGTTACAGTATTATAATTTCAATAAAATGTAAATAATTTAGGCTATGCTATAAGGGGTCTGCAGGTTTTGTAAGGTAATTTATCAATCATCAAATTAGTTTAATCAATGCAGATAACAATGGATAACTAAGGAATATGTTGGACTGGAGCTGGCAGATGATGGTGATGAGGATTTTAAGAGAGTTGGGTAGTGAAATTAACAGGTTTGTGGCATGTTACCATGTTTTCCTGAAAATAAGACCAGGTCTTATTTTCTTTTGACCCCCAAAATAACTGCTTGGCCTTATTTTTGGGGAGGTCTTATTATTTTTGAGGTGCAGGAGGCGGCGAGCATTGTCACCTCATGGCTGCTGCTGTGTTGCAATATTTTCAGAGAGGGCTTATTTTCAGGGGAGGGCTTATTTTGGCACATGCACTCAAAAGCCCAATTGGGCTTATTATCTGGGGAGATCTTATTTTAGTGGAAACAGGGTATATGTGAATCAAAGTATCCCTTCCTGTAATCAGATTAGTTTAGATAGTAAAGGCAAAAGTAATAATTTATGATCCAGTGTGATGAAAAATGATTCACTCTTCTATATTTGCTGCCATCATCAAATACCTATTGTATTAGCTTTATATGCTTTAAATTTATGCCACAATAAATGATAATAAATGTGTAGCAGAACAAGGCAACTGGTGAGGAATTAACATTATTTTCCAGTTGGGGAAAGATTCATGCTTTGGCCAAAGGGGGAATTCATGTTAATTATAAATAAAAGTAGGTCTCACCCTAAAGCCCTGGGCCACTGAAAAATTTTCCTTAGGTATGCCTTCCCTTCCTGAAAACAGGAAGTTTTACATTCAGTTCAACATGCATGGGACGCTTTTTGGGCTGACATCTAGTTTTTGAAAAGGTTTAGTTTATGGGAAGTGACACAGAAACCACAACAGAAAAAGTGCATGGCTCCTGAGTTCAGTTGAGTTCAGTAGAAATTCTAAATGAGAAGGCAGGGAGACCTTTGGTGGGTATACAGTGAAGGTAAAGGTTCCCCTCACACATATGTGCTAGTCGTTCCTGACTCTAGGAGGTGGTGCTCTTTTCTGTTTCAAAGGCAGCATTGTCCAAAGAAATCTCCGTGGTCATATGGCTGGCATGACTAAACATCAAAAGCGCACGGAACACTTTTATCTTCCCACCAAAGGTAGTCCCTATTTTTCTACTTGCATTTTTACACACTTTTGAACTGCTAGGTTTGGCAGAAGGTAGCACAAGCAACAGGAACTCACTCTGTTGCGTGACACTAGGGATTCGAACTGCCGAACTGCCGACCTTTCTGATCGTCAAGCTCAGCATCTTAACCACTGAGCCACTGCGTCCCTTTTGTGGGTATATGATGAAGTTACATCCCCATAGCAGCTACATAGCAGGCACATACTGCTCTTGGAATATTTCAGTGTAGAATAATGTTTGGAAAAAGAATGCCAGAGATCAAAGTTAAGAGAAAAGGAAAAGGAAAAAGAATGTCACAGTTGAATTTTGTTACTCAACACATAATCAAGATGGCAGATAATGTCATGCTTTAAAGCTCCGTTTCCTAGGTAAAGAATTCTGAAATATAACTCACCAAGCCCAAGTACAAAGGCAAGATCTTCAAATGGCAGAAATGTCTAGCAAAGTCAACAAGTTAAATATTTTTTTGGATTTCTTCCAGTAAGCTTGTTGTTAGTAGGAGTCCCAGAGGAAAGAGATGTGATTAAAAACAGAATAATTAATGCTATGAAAGACTAAAGCTGAGAAACTTCCTATAGGAATAGACCTCCACTTTTAGATGCAATTGTATTTTGTCTTGTGTGGACATGCACGCGAGCGCGAGCGCGCGTGCACACACACACACACACACAGATAGATACATGATGTGTGAATTTTTAAAAAAGGTTTCCTTGTTATTATTATTCAGAGATTCTGTCTGATATATATTTAAAATGAAAAATATTTGATGTTGCAAAATATGAAAAAGATGCTAATAACCTGAACTGCTGTTACTCCCATAAGGGAAAAATATAGCTTTTAAAAGGAAAATTGTTCTTTGTGTGTATATTTAGTTTTAATATCTACTGTAACTTTCCTTATAATTAATTGCTTTAATACAAAATTTTTGCTCTGAAGTATTTATCCTTGACAGTCTGGTTTAAAAGTAGTTAAGGAAACAAAGTATTTTAATAGGTTTGTTTTGAAAATATACTAACCTCCTCTTCCTTCTTATTTTCTCACCTTTCACCTTCTATTCTACATCATCTTATTTGGTTACTTAAGTCAGGTTTAGTGTTCAGTAAATTTAAGCAGAATGAAATTTCTATAATGTTACTGGCTAACTTGCATACTAGCTAGGTTTAAGTGGATTACATAGATGTACTGCTTTACATTAAGTTGGTGACAATTCCAGAGTTTGAAATATGCCACCTGCTAGCAGAATGCAATTACATTAATATTCCTATTCTTACATGGTGGGAACTGTTATTAATTGTAAGAAGAATAGTGGACTTAAATTGCTTACTTATACCATGGTAAGAACTGCATGGTGCAACTCCATAGATGGGTCACCTAAAGGCCTCTTGGAATTGCCTTGTTTGGTTCTTCACATTTCATATAAGAACTACTTCAATGCATCTAGAATAAAAGAACAAGATGTTCTTTCCTTAGTTTGCATTGCAATATCCTGTCACTTCAGACTTTTATCTTATGCCCTATATATAAAAAAAATCAGAAAGCGACTAACTTCAAACTCTGATGTAATGTCTAGATGTAATGTTCAGTGAACATGTCTTTTAAAAAGCTAGTATGTCCTATGAGTTTTTTCCCCCTGGATTTCAGAGTCAGTATTTAGATTGCATCCGTCATTGCAGTAATGGATTTGGTGTCTGGTAGGATTTGAAAACAGCCATACTGGTGCTGGATTTAAAGCCTGCTGCCCGTATTTGAAAAAAGAAAAATAAAGGAAATGTGATGGGGAAAATGTGAAGGAAAATGGTTTATTGCTGCAATTATTCCTTTTAAGGTCAGTAAAAATTGAGGCACATTCTCCAAACATGCTGAGCTTGGTAGTTAATTTTAGGTGTGTGTGTGTGTCTTATCATAGAACCCAGTTTGTAATAATAATTAGCTTATAATTCAATGCATTATGAAAATCCAGAAGATGAATTTATTCAGTAGAAAAGTTAACATATTATGTGAATGCATCCTACTTGAACTATTATATAGACAGGATGTAGAATCATAGGGCTAAAAGGGCTCTTGGAGGTCTTCCAGCTCAACCCATTATTGAAGGGAGGAGACCTTCATCCCATTCAAGTGACAACCCGGTCTATTTTTTGAAAACGTCTATTGTTGGAACACCCACAACTCTGGGAGGCAAGCTATTCCATTGATTAATTGTATTCTCTGTCAAAAAAATTGTCTTTACTTCTAAGTTGGATCTCTCTTTAGCAAGCTTCCAACCATTACTTCTTGTCTTGCTCTCTGGTGCTTTGGAGAATAGATTAGTCCCCTCTTCTTTGCCCTTCAAGTACTGGAAAACAGTTATCATGTCTCCCCTAACCCTTCACTTCACTGGGCTAGACATATGAATCACATTAGTTTATATTGTTTTTCTGGTTTACACTATTTTGCACTTTTCCTTCTAAGTTGAAGTTTTTCCAGTTCTGTTTCTTGTCTAAAATTCTCATGGATATGTCATAACTCCAGCTAAGCGAATCATAGCATAAGACAGAACAATCTAGCTAGCCAGACTGTGATCTTTTGTTGTTTTCCACTTTAGATGGATGCGTAGTGAAAGTCATCTTTCATTTTCCTAGTTTTGATAAATGGAATGGGTAAATCCAAACCTTTAAGCTTGTTTCGTGGATATCTGATTAATTACCAATTATTATTTGCATTATTCCATTTGTAGACCAAAAAAAAAGTGAGTATTAAAGCTGTCCAAATTTCTATTTTTCCCACTGCCTTATTCTGTCCTTTACCATTACTGGTTTTCCAAATGAATTGCTTTCGTCATGCCTCTTCTTTATCAGTGATCTTGGTCCTTCATTGTCTGAATCCAGTCAACAGTCTCACTTTGCCTAATCGCTCGCTATTCCCCCCTTTATTTCCAGTCTCAGCTTTTCTTACTTCTCTTTTATCTTATAATTACTACTGTATGGTTGAGGATTCATTATTTCTTCTTTGTCAGCTACCTTTGATTTTGTGCTTTTGATTCAGAACATTCAACTGATAGTTCCCCAGGAAGCATTTCATTTCCTAAAGTCATTTGCTCTGCAACTAGATTGTGAGGTGGCCGAAAACACTAAGAGAAAACAGAAATCTCTTAATACAGGCAGTCCTGTTTTACAACCATTCATTTAGTAACAATGGCACTGAAAAAAGTGACCTACGACCGTTTTTAACACGACTGTTGCAGCATCCCCATAATCACGTTATCAAATTTTGGATGCTTGGCAAATTATTTCATATTTATGTTGCTTGCAATGTTGCAGGGTTATGCAAGTCAATGGGAAGCCAGGTTCACTTTACAACCATGTAACTAACTGAACAACTGCAGTTATTCACTTAGCAACTATAGCAAGAAAGGTTGTATAATGGAGCAAAATTCACTTGACTTAGCAACAGAAATTTCTCATTTAGCAATGTTGGGTTATCAGTTATTATCAATTATGGTTCTAAGTTGAGGATTACCTATTTTCCTAGTTAATCAGTTCCTATTGTTAGTTCCTATTATTCCTGATTGTCAGAAACATCCCTCTTTTTATCTATTTGGTTCAATACCAGGGTGGATTTGATTTAAATCACTAGTAAAAAGGGTTGATTTAAATAACTCGATTTAAATAATAATTTTTAGAGACCAACTGTCATCTCTGTCCTGCAACAGCTCCTCCTCCGATCCGTGGTTGACTCACAATGTTGCAGAATCTACAGCCTCATGCTACATACCTAAGCTCCATTGTATGCTGAATAAACAAAATTATTTGTTTCTTAAATAGAAAACTATCTTTAAATAGTTTTTTTCCCCTCCAAAATAATTTTATTAAAATTAATGTAATAAAAAATCCGATTTAAAGTTTAAAAAACTCTGATTTTTTATTTTTATTTTTTTAAATCATTGATTTTTATTCACCCTGTTCAATGCCTCATAGCCAGCATGTGATTTGCCAACTGCAGAAAACTACTTGTAAAACAGCAAACAATTATTTAGTTATGGAACAGAACCTAATATCCCCCTATAGGTTCTCCTCACTTTAATTAAATTATCTATCTTTCTCTGCTTCTAAACCAGGGGTCTCCAACCTTGAAACTTTAAGACTTGTGGACTTCAACTCCCAGGGTTCACAAGTCTTAAAGTTGCCAAGGTTGGAGACCCCTGTTCTAAGCAGATATGTTAATCAACTCCTACGTCAGTTGACATTTCCAAAGAGATTCATACTTCCATTTCGATTTCATGGTTATTATTTTGTGACTTTTTCTAACTGTATTGTAAGCATGACATAATAAACTTTTCTGCTTTTGTAGTGACACCCAAGGATGGTCATGGGATTAAAAACCAAGTTTTCTGATAAGAAACTAGAAGAATTAAATTATTTGGCCTTGAGAAAAGAAACAAGCTCAAGAGAACCTACTGTGACTACACAGAGTCATTTAAAATTGTGCAGGAGCAAATAAAATTATTAAATAAGATCCCACACAGATTCCTAATGCAGAAATAATGGCCTTGAATTACAGGAAGAAAGCTTCCAAGCTGAATAATAGACAAACAAAAAAACTAACAACAAAACACACACACACACGTAAGAGCAGTTTCAACAATGGAACTCTTGCCACAGAAAATGGTGAACTATCTTTCAGTGGAAATGTTTAAGCAGAACTTGGTTAGTCTTCAGTCAAGTTCCCCTCCCCCCAATTCATATTCCTGGGCTGAGCAGGACTTGTATTCAGGAGCCCAAGGGGGGCCTTCCCATTGTATAATTTTGTAAAGCTGTTGTCTGCAAAACTGTCCTTTGCAGACCAAGCAAAGATCGGATAATAAGCAGTTTAACCTATTGAAAGAATGGGAACATGGCAAACATCCCAGAAAGCACCGCCAATGGTTTCTTGAACTACAAAGGTGAGGACAGAGACATATACTTTCAGACTTGCAAGTTGTTGTTATAACACTACCATAAATGTAGTGTGAGTACTCATGGTTGGTACTTTTTGTGTGGGCTATCTCTAGAAGGTTGAAATCAATCTTGAAAATGTCAAATTAAAATCTCTCCCACTTACCTTCAGAATTAAAAAAAAACTAGGATAGGTTTTTATGAGATGTTTACCAAGCTTCTTTTGCTTCTATGGGGTAAACTGTCTCTTATCTAGGTAAAGGTAAAGGCTCCCCTTGCACATATGCGCTAGTCATTCCCAACTCTAGGGGGCGGTGCTCATCACCGTTTCAAAGCCGAACAGGCAGTGCTGTCCGAAGACGTCTCTGTGATCATGTAGCTGGCATGACTAAATGCTACCCTCCTACCAAAGATGGTTCACTCATGGTGTTCCCTAAATTCCATAGTAGTTGGATTCAAACCCAGGAAGTTTTGCAACCATTGGATACTTTATTGCTATTTTAATATGTGCTAAATCACCCACTTGAAATAGCAGCTGCTTTCCCTAATTAAGCCTAAATACAGAAAATACAAATTACTAGTCCTACAGGGCTTAGATGAGTGCTTAAAAATATGGTTTCTCTGTTTATGTATATACAGCTTGGAAGCAAAATGTGTAGATTTCAGTCCCCTGAAACAGTCTCTAATATGACCGTGATCACATGTTGTAAAACTCAAGGAATTTGGCCAATTTATACCACCAAAATTCTGCAACTGAACCAGAATGCAGATAGGAAGTTGCAGGTGTATTTTAAAGCATTCGGGATTCTACCTTTTCCAGGACCTGTAGTTTATTCTCACTTTGTATCCCTATATTGCTAGTGATGCTTGTGTTAATTACTATTTTTGAAAGAGGATGTTGGTAGGGGGTATGGTTTTACTAATTACATTCTAGGGTGAAATTATATGATTGAAAGCAGAGCAGATGAGCATTTTGTTACATTTTATTTTAAAGACCTGAGATTGTTTTGGAACACTACGGAGATCTAGGAACTTTTCCCCCTTCCTGCTGTGGGCCTAATTGGTACATAATAACATTTTCAGATTACCCCTTTGCCCTAAGTGTTTTTGAGGCAACCATACCTATTATATTGCATTTGCAAAAGTACATGGTAAGATGCCTTACCGTCTTGTCTTTTATGGCTAGTCTATTGACTTTTATTACTAGTCCATTCAATCAGACCTGGGTCTTCTAATCTTAAATGCAATCAAAGTTAATTCTTTAACTTCTAATTCTTAAATGCAATCAAAGTTAATACGACTCTTCCTTCTGAAAACAAGGGAGAGCATTCCTGGATTAATGAAACTCTCATTTGTGCAGCAGGTTAGCATATTTGCATTAATACTATGTGGTGCAAGGGCTAATGAAGACTTTTCTAGGTAAGAATTAGAAGTTGAAACTTCTTGTAGAACTTAACTCCAGAAAGATTTTGGGTTGGAGAGACATTTGTGTAAACATAAGCTCTTCTCAAAATATAAGAAAATTACTTCTGTTTCATGCCTGAAATAATCACAAGTAAGTGATTACTCAGTAAATTAAGGTATTACTACAGGGTAAATTCCAGTAAAATTAACTAAGTTTGAAATTAGCTTCCAAATAGAAACTGATCACATCTGATTTTCAGTGTCATGTAGTACAACCATTTGTTTAGCAATTGTTTCAAGTTACAATGGCACTGAAAAAAAGTGACTCGAAATAGGTCCCCGCTGTTACAACCATTTCAGCATCCATCCTCTTTGTAACATGAACAAAATTTGGGTACAAGGCAACTGGCATGTTGCAACACCTAAGTCATATGATTACTGTTTGAGACACTCCCAGCAAAGTCAATGGGACAAACCAGATTCACTTAATGACTCTATGATTCACTTAACAATGCTGGTGATTTGCTTAACATCTCCGGTAACAAAGGTCATAAAATCAGGCATGACTCATTTACCAACCTCTGTGGTTAGTAACAAAAATTCTGATCCCAGTTTTAATCGTAAGTGGAGGACGGACTGTAATATGTATTTGAAGGGAAGATAGTGATTTGAAATGTTATGGACATGCACATTAGACCTGCCAGTATGTACTTAAATCAGTTTCTTTAAAGGTTGTTGGTAGCTTCATCCTGATTGCCCATATACATTCCTAATCATCCTTATCTTTTTGGAATACCGATCACTGCAAATTCCCACTGATTCATTTCAGCTCGGGCATAAAACTTCAAGGAAACATGTAAAGGACTAAATATAAGAAGCTCTCCCCCGCCCACCATCCTGATGGTCCTCGGTTTTATATTTTGCCTCCATGAAAGTCAGTTGTTTAGCAGTTGCTACAGATTTACATTTGGTAAGTCTTACTTCATTAGATTTAATCAGCCACTGCTTCAGCAACACATTAAATTGTGTTTCTAGCGCTACTGTTCTTAATTTTATTTTTAGACCCAATTTGCAGCTGTTGGTCTTTTGGATCAGTGACTATTAATGCAAATTCGAGCAGATTTTGATTATAAATTTTAATGTCTTCTCAAAAGCTGTTAAGATTTAATGTGTCAAATCTGTACCTTTCATTAATGGTCATTTAAAAATGTATGCATCTGTGCGGTTATTAGATAGAGAACGTAATTCAAGAACATTATCTCTAAGCTTATGCACGGCTTCAACTTTTAAATAACTTTTGAAAATATGTTGTGCAACTTGTTTCCTCTGTCTGTGATCCAAGCCTATTAAAGAAAAAAAAACAGATAAGATTTCTAGGGTTACATTAATCCAGTGTTTCTCAACATTGGCAACTTTAAGATGTGGAGACTTCAGACAACATGGGGAATTGTGGGAGTTGAAGTAAACAGGTGCTAATTGCTAAGCTTGAGAAACACTAGATTATACATATACATACATATACATATACATATACATACATACATACATACATACATACATACATGAAATTGCTTCTTGTTTATTGGCTCTAAACATTTATTGTATACGAATTAATTAAGAAGAAAATCAAATTAATTTGTTTCCTAGCAACTACTAGAGTATAATAGCTACTAGACTCATCCAAGTCCCCTTCATCAAATTCATATTTCACTGTTTTCATTTACATGGCACCTCATACTCATGTGCCTGTAATATTTCCCAGTCCCTGAATTAAGAATAGCTGGCAAATTCTTGCTCTTAAATATAATCTTTATTGTCATTGTACTTAAATACAACGAAATTGGTCTTGGCTCCAAAGTTCATTTAAATTAAAGAACAATGGCCAGTATTAGAGCTTTTCAGTGGTAACACCCCAATTATGAAATTCTATGTTAGAATAAGATATGACTGGCTACTCACTGCCTTTTTGAAAAACAATGGACACCATATTTCTATCCAAGCTGTTGTAGGATAGCTGCCTATTCTGAAACTGGATTGTCTTTTAGATTGTACTTTCATTTTCTTTGTTGCAGTAAAATTTGTGCTTAGTACATTTAAGGATTCCCATTTTTAATGATATATTTATTTAATACAATATTTACTGTTGTTTTCATTATCTTCTGATTTTACCTAAAAGAAACAATGGCATAGGAGACATATTGATGGATTTGTCTGGCTTTCCCCACAATAATTGGCTGTCACTCAAGGGTGGAATACACAAGACAATGTCACACAATCTTTTGTGGAACAACTAGACAGGTTGATGTTTTAGGAACTAGCTCTGTGTAAATCATGATGTTTAGTCCTATTCTGATTAGAATCTTAGCAGCATTCTGCTTCAAAAACTATTCAATCAGATTCCTTGGCCCAGGGAAACGTTGCTTCCTAATTTTTTTCAGACAGTTTAAATTAATGCAGTGTTTTGGCTTGACAAACAAAACTGTTTGTTTCTGTTACACTAATTAGCTACTATTTCTGCTCACTCATAGAAAATAGAATGAAAGTTTTCTGAGAACAAATACATATACTTCCAATTAACAGTGTCAGTAGTTCCAAAATTGTACACATGTTTCTTGCCAGGCATTTTGCCCCAAAGCTTGATAAACTGCCGCTTATTTGTGGAGGCGCAGTCTTTAAATCTCTGCTCTTTTCATCAATGTGTACATTTGACATGTCTGTTGATGCACCGTAACTTCTACTTCATGCAAATAGGCATGCAAAGCTCTAGAATATATGAAAAGGTGGAGTTTAAAAATAAGCATTGTGCTCATATGCTAGCTGGACCAATGCCCTCAAGCAGTACTGAGAGTGAGGCCAGATCCAGGTATCCTGTTGCTGCCTCTTTAACTAAAGTACTGTTGGTTTTCCCAGATACAATGTATGGCTGTGAAGCTTGGACCATAAGAAAAGCTGAGCACAAAAGAATTGAGGCCTTTGAATTATGGTGCTGGAGAAGACTCCTGCGAGTCTCTTGGACTGCAAGGTGATTAAACTGGTCAGTCCTAGAGAAGATCAACCCTGACTGCTTTTTAGAAGGCCAGATTCTGAAGATCAAACTCAAATGCTTTGGCCACCTTGTGAGAAGGAAGGACTCACTGGAGAAGAGCCTAATGCTGGGAAAGATTGGGGGCAAAAGAAGAATGGGACAACAGAGGATGAGGTGGCTGGATGGAGTCACTGAAGCAGTAGGCGTGAGTTTAAATGGACTCCAGAGGATGGTAGATGACAGGAAGGCCTGAAGGAACATTGTCCATGGGGTCATGATGGGTCGGACATGACTTTGCAACTAACAACAAATATTGGAAGAAATATGCAGTCCAATTCCAAGCTGGGAGAAAGACACTGGAAACATGGAGACTGCTTGGAAAGATGGTTTAATTATGAAGCAGAACCACATGGATTCTGGGTGGCTGAACACATGGAATTGAGAAGGGGAGTATTTATACCTTCTCTTGGGCTTTGCACTTGAACTTCCTGTTCCTGTGCAATTGGCTGTTGTAGGGGTCATGGCTGGTTTGTAAGTTGTCTGAGCTACGTTTGGTTGAAGTTTGGAGGATGATTCAATGAAAGGGCTTGTTGGGCAATTCCTATTGTGGCTGAGGAGTAACCTACTGGTGTTTAGACTTTGCTGCAGGGAATTTGCTTAGGAATAGAACTATCTCTTAAGTGCTGACATCTCCTGAGGGCTATTAAGAAAGGTGGGGACTATTGAGAGTGAGTCTGCTTCCTGCCTCTAAAAAAACATGTTTTCAGGGAAATATAATATTCTGCCTTTTTTAAAAATTTCTCAAAATTTTTCTTCATTCTTCTAGGAGAGGAGTGGGTGCTAACTTTCTACAGCACATATGTACCCAACATGTGACTTCAGGAACATTCCTTGCTCAGCAAGGTGGTTGTTCTTAAGTCAGATGTGCCTAGTTTTACAACCTTTTTTTTGCTATAGTTGTTAAGCAAATCATATGGTCATTAAGTGAATCTGCCTTCCCCCATTGACTTTGCTTGTCAGAAGTTGACCAGGGAGGTCACAAATGGCAGTCATATGACTCTTGGATGCTGCAATAAAAATAAGTACATGTTTGTTGCCAAGCACCCAAGCTTCCATCACATGACCATGAGAATACTGCGACAGTCGTAAGTGCGAGGACCAGTTATAAAGCACTTGTTTTTAGTGCTGTTGTAACTTGAGTGATCACTAAATGAATGATTGTAAGTCGAGTATCTGTATTTTCTTGATACCAAAGAAGAGATATTTTTGGTAAGAATGTACCAGCAGGTGCAGTGGGCATGTCCACAAATGAGGAAATCTTTCTGCTTCAGATCCAACAGCTGCCGATCGCTACTTAAACTCTATTTAGAGTATTTAAAAAGTCTGGTTTCTACTAAGCATTTGTAAAGCTCAGCACTCAAGTTAATGCGGTAAATTTCTTGCTATTTGATTTTCCTTCTCACTCATACTTTTAATTATCAGAATCTGTCACACTTGAGTACTAATTAAAAATCATTAGTTTACAGCTGGTTTAGCAGTTGATGAAAAATTGATTCTAAAATTAAAGTTTTGCCTTAAGGCAGGCATCTTCAGATTTCTTCAGACTTTATTATTTAGTAGTAGTAACTTTGGAAGTATTATAAATAATGCAGTCACTCAACCAACATTTCTGCATTTTTTGTACAACAGTTGCAATGTTCAAATATAGGTAGCATTTTATGCACAAAATAGTTTATATTTTAGTAAATTGGTTTTACACACCTAGACTTTTTCATATCCTACAATGAACTACAGGTAATCCTCAACTTACAACTAAAATTGAGCCCAAAATTTCTGTTGCTAAGTGAAACATTTGCTAATTGAGTTTTGCCCCATTTTACAACCTTTCTTGACACAGTTTTTAAGTGAATCACTGCAGTTGATAAATTACCGTATTTTAGGAGTATAAGACACACCTACCCCCCAAAGCAGGGTGAAAACCTGGGTGCATCTTATACACTGAATACAGCATTTTTGGCCCCCTTCACAAAAATGGGTGTGCAGAGGGTTTGGGATGCCTGCAAAGTGCTCCTGGGGGCTGGGGAGGGCAAAAATGAGCGAAAAACAGGGTGGTTTTTGCTCATTTTCCCCCCAGCATCCAGGAGCACTCTACAAGCCTTCTAAAGGCTATACATGACCCTTTTTTTGGCAAAAAATGAGGCGTGCAGAGGGCTTGGGAGGTCTGCGGAGTGCAAAACCTTTTTTTTAATTTACCTCTTCAAAATCTTGGTGCTCCAGTGCATCTTATACTCTGAAAAATACAGTCGCAATACAGTTGTTAAATGAATCTGGATTTCCCATTGACTTTGCTTGTCAAAAAGTCATAAAAGGTGATACCATGATCCCTAGGACACTGCAAATAAATATAAATATGAGTTAATTTCCAAGTGTCTGAATTTTGATCATGTGAATATGGGGATGCTGCAACAGTTGTAAATATGAAAAACAGTAATAAAGCACCATAAGCCGTTGTAACTTCAAACGGATACTAAATGAATTGTTGTAAGTCAAGGAGTACTGTATAAAATACTATAAATGAAAGTTGTAGGATATTAAAAAGTCTAGGTGTGTAAAACCAATTTACTAAAATATAAACTATTTTGTGCATAAAATATTAAAATACTATGCCCCTAAATAGCAATAGCACTTAAACTTATATACTACTTTACAGTGCTCTAAGAAGTTTTACAGAATCAGCATATTGCCCCAACAATCTGGGTCCTCATTTTACCCACCTCGGAAGGATGGAAGGCTGAGTCAACCTTAAACTGGTGAGACTCGAACTGGCAAATTGCAGGCAGCTGGCAGTCAATACAAGTAGCCTGCAGTACTGCATTCTAACCACTGTGCCACCTGCACATATATAAGCACAGGCATAAACGAATATGCATTTACTTATATATATAAAGATGCATAGGAAGCTAACTAAATATGCATATATTGATTGTGTGAAACTTCTAAAGGTAGTTTTTAAAAATCTGTTCCCTAAAAGCACTTGTTTGAAATGCACGATAAAAACTAGTTATTCTATTTCTTACTATTACACAACAAACCTACATTTATTTATTTGTCATTAAGTCTCACATGAAGTCAATTAGACTTTCAGGATACATTTAACTGCTCTGCAACTAGATTATATTTCAAAACAGCTCAGTTGCCATCATATCTTCTAGAAGGCAGTGGAAATATTATTTGTGGAAGTGTCCCAAAATCCATTGCTATTTTTATTATACAGAAGATTTAAGAAAATAAAACTTTCATGTGAAGTTTTTTTTAAAAAAAAATAAATCACCAGAATAGTTTTCTGATTGAATTAGAACTATTGTCCTGAATTGGCAGCTTTTACTATTTCAAAGAGAAATCTAAATTCCTTTATCTAAGTCCAAAAAGATTCTTCAAACCATTTTTTCTTGAGGAAACTTATAGTATATTAATGATATGCAGTCTATGCATGAATAAATAATTTGATATTTTAGAATAAATTGTGTGAATTGTAATATTTTCCTTTTTAAATTCCTTTCATTTGCTTATTTACTTGCACAAAAACTCAAGCCCAGTAAATGATGACAAATCAGATAAGAATGTATGTGGTCCAGAATTTATGTCTAAGGAAATCTAAGATGACGTTTATAGTCCAAATTTTATTGAATGTAGCTTCCTACAATTGCTGTACTTTTTTCTGGAGTCACTAACTGTTACAAAAGTATTGCATCTGATACCCAAAATGCAACAATGTTAAACTAGTAACCTATGTGAATAAGATCTTCACTGAATCTGCTTTATACCATGTGATAATGATAACAATGAACAGTTTATTATTCATTGTATTATTACAATTTGTTTAAATGCACGGGTATCATTGAAACAAAAGTTCAGAATTAGAAAAAAATATTAAAAGAGAAAGAAAGAGAAACAAGAGATGTCCTACATTGTTTGAGATTTTATAGCAATACATTGCAGTCAAAGAAAGATAAAATATTAACTCTCCTTATTCGATAACTGTTAATTTGCCTTCAGTATTTATATTGACATATCATTTGTTTTATTTACATTTGGTCTCCAGTATTTAGTTGTATCAGCAAAAGTTAAAGTATTCTTTAAATTTGTGCTACTTTTTCAAATGCTTGTTTTCTATATAAATTTTCCATTAAAACACTATTAATCCAAGAAAGTTGTAATGTTAGTTTTCAAGTTCCATAGAATATATATATCGGAGAGAACAAAGAAAGTTGAATTAATTCACTGTGTTCTGCCTTTGATAGGTCATAAAAATATAGAAAATAATTGAAATTAAAGGTTGTACTTTAGGAGGCTATTCATTTTTTCAGTTTGTGTCTTTTCCTAGTTGTGCACAGTGTAGCTAGTACAATAACTGCCTTGCCTTTTAAGCAATGGGCAAATCTCATTAAGGATTATATTGATCTCATATGTTCCATTATACTTGGAAACAATAAAAACAGAATTTTTATTATATGTAATAAAAATGGTTTCAAATTGAAAACTTTTATTTTTATGCCAGGTGAACGGTTCCACCACAAAACCGCGGTAGACTAAAGCGCGTGTGACTAAAGCGCGGTGACAAAACCGCACCGTCAAAACCGCGTGACAACAGCGCGCCGACAACAGCGTGCCGACAGAAGCGCGCTGTAACATAACCCTAAAAATAACCCTAAACCTAACCCTAAACCTAACCCTAAACCTAACCCTAAACCTAACCCTAACCCTAACCCTAAACCTAACCATAAACCTAACCCTAAACCTAACCCTAAACCTTACCTTAAGTTAAATCGCGCTTCTGTCGGCACGCTGTTGTGGGCGCGCTGTTGTGGGCGCGCTGTTGTGGGCGCGCTTTTGACATCGCGGTTTTAGCGCCGCGGTGTTGTCAGCGCGCTTTTGACGTTCGCGGTTATGTCGTGCCACACAGGTGAACAAAGTTAGAAAGTAAGACTGTTTTGGCTACAACTAGGAATATGTTTGTTCTTCAATCACACTATATTGCCAAAGTATTCGCTCACCTGCCTTTACTCGCATATGAACTTACTGTAAGTGACATCCCATTCCTAATCCATAGGGTTCAATATGATGTTGGTCCACCCTTTGCAGCAATAACAGCTTCAACTCTTCTGGGAAGGCTGTCCACAAGGTTTAGGAGTGTGTTTATGGGAATTTTTGACCATTCTTCTAGAAGCGCATTTGTGAGGTCACACACTGATGTTGGACGAGAAGGCCTGGCTCTCAGTCTCTGCTCTAATTCATCCCAAAGGTGTTCTGTCGGGTTGAGATCAGGACTCTGTGCAGCCAGTCAAGTTCCTCCACACCAGACTCTGTCATCCATGTCTTTATGGACCTTGCTTTGTGCATTGGTGCACAGTCATGTTGGAAGAAGAAGGGGCCAATGCCAAACTGTTCCCACAAAGTTGGGAGCATGGAATTGTCCAAACTGTCTTGGTATGCTGAAGCATTCAGAGTTCCTTTCACTGGAACTAAGGGGCCAAGCCCAGCTCCTGAAAAACAACCCCACGCCATAATCCCCCCTCCGCCAACCTTTACACTTGGCACAATGCAGTCAGACAAGTACCGTTCTCCTGGCAACCGCCAAACCCAGACTCGTCCATCAGATTGCCAGATGGAGAAGCGCGATTCATCACTCCAGAGAACACATCTCCTCTGCTCTAGAGTCCAGTGGTGGCGTGCTTTATACCACTGCATCCGATGCTTTCATTGCACTTGGTGATGTATGGCTTGAATGCAGCTGCTCGGCCATGGAAACCCATTCCATGAAGCTCTCTGCGCACTGTTCTTGAGCTAATTTGAAGGCCACATAACGTATGGAGGTCTGTAGCGATTGACTGCAGAAAGTTGCGATCTCTTCGCACTGTGTGCTTTAGCATCCGCTGACCCCCCCCCCCTCTGTCAATTTACATGGCCTACCACTTCGTGGCTGAGTTGCTTCCACGTTCTTATAATACAGCTGACAGTGGACTGTGGAATATTTAGGAGCAAGGAAATTTCATGACTGGCTTTGTTGCACAGATGGCATCCTATCACAGTTCCATGCTGGAATTCACTGAGCTCCTGAGAGCGACCTATTCATTCACAAGTGTTTGTAAAAACAGTCTGCATGCCTAGGTACTTGATTTTATACACCTGTGGCCATGGAAGTGATTGGAACACCTGATTCTGATTATTTGGATGGGTGAGCGAATACTTTTGGCAATATAGTAGGACAGCCTTCTCCAAACTAATGTTTCAAATATGGAGTGCATATGTTTGAAGAAAAATTAGTATAGGATATATAACCTTGAAATATCCCAGGTAATTGATCTGCAGTTAAAGTAGATACACTATCCATAAGCACAATTAATTGTTAAAGTCATCAACATCAACTCTTGTTGTGGCCTACCAGTGGCCAGCAGAGCTGGCAGCAGAGTCAGACAGTGAGGAGTTTGGGGAGGTTCATGGGCCAGTGCTGGTGGCTGACGAAGGCTCAGATGAGAGCTCTGCATCAGAGGCAGAGGTGAGGCCAAGGCTATCTGGCAGTTCTCAGCTGCCTTCAGAGCTAGACAGCAGTAAGGCAGAGGAACAGCTGGAGCCTGTTCCTAGTGTGCGCATGTGCAGAGCGCCAGAAGAAAAGAACAGCTAAGAAATCAGAGTCGACTTGGAAGTAAAGCCACAGGTGGATGGTGAATGGCCCCTCCCATAGGAAATAAAAAAGGAGTGAACATTCATTTGTTGGTTCGTTAGTTCATTTCAGGAGTGTGAACCTCAGAGACTCTGTGCCAAGTCTTTCCTTGCATAGCACTGCATTTGGAAAATACCATATTTTTCAGAATATAAGAAATACCTTTTCCCTCAAAAAAGAGGCTGAAAATCTGGGTGCGTCTTATACACTGAATACAGCATTTTTGACCTACCAAAACCCTGCCCCCTTTGTAAAAATTGATGTGCAGAGTGTTTGGGAGGCCTGCAAAGTGCTCCTGAGGGCTGGGGGGGGCAAAAATGAGCAAAAAACAGGCCATTTCTGCCCCCCTCCAGCCCCAGGAGCACTCTACAAGTCTCCCAAAACTGCTCCATGCCCCTTTCCCCCCCCAAAACAGCCTGTTTTTGTGAAAAACAGACCATTTTTTGCCCCATCCCCCAGGAGCATTCTAAGAGCCTCCCAAAGTTCTTTATGCCCCCCGTTTCTTTTCTGCAAAAAACAAGGTGTGCAGAGGGTTTGGAAGGCCTGCAGAGTGCAAAAACTTTTTTTTTTTTAAATTACTTCTTCAAATTCATGATGCATCTTATATTCTGGTGCGTCTTATAGTCCGAAAAATACGGTATTTACATGGCAGCTTTCCAAGCTAGATAAGGTCTGTGGTCATAGCTTCACCTTTGAAAGACTGTTTGCTGGGCTTTTGCTGAATGTGAGGAATTCACATTTATTTAATAAAAGAGATCTTGTTGGTACCAGGAATCTGCTTCATACTTTTTGGGAAAGCCTAGGTCAGAACAACTGTCCAAGATTCTTCACTGTGCAGCAGGCCTTTTCTCATACTCAATGTTTCAATTGTTATTTTGTTTCATTGCACATATTTAGTAACAAAAGATCAAGTACAATTAAAACATAAATGCATTTTGGACATTAGCATTTGATCTTCAGCAGATCGCAACACCTAGCTGATCTCTGGAGTCAGAAGACGAATAGGGTGATGTCTAGTTAGTTCTTGCGTGAAAAAAAATCAGAGAAAACCATAGCTGTAGGTTAGAGTCCAAAGAACTCCGGAAGAAGGGAATGGAACCTTGCAAAGTTTTAAGTTTCTAAGAAAAGTACATGAATACGTGTATCTACTTATCAGGAGCTGAATTTATTTTGAAAGGGATTTTGCGTTTCTTGATCTACAATCTTAGTTTGGATTCCTTAATTCTGTAAGCTCTAATTTTTTTCGTTGTTATTGTTGAAAGCACCATATCGCATATCTTGGAAATTTGGCTCTAGTTACTCAAACCAGTTACTTACCCTGTAATAATATGCCAAGCCAATCTTTTAATTTTCAGAAGGGTTTCGTTGATTTTTATATAGTTTTTTTAAATCTCATTGTAATGTGACAGATTTTTGCTTCAGTTAGAAATTAAGTGTATGGCTAATATTTATATTCCAGTTACAGGTAGTTGCTACATAATGACTGCAATTGGGACCACCAATTCTGTCACTAAGTGGCACAACTTGCAATTTTATTGCTAGCTTCTCCATTGATCTTCTATGCAGGTAAAATGGCAATCCAATGGACGTTATGGTGGTTTATAGATGCTTCCCGTTGCATGAATCTTGATCTTGAGATTGTAGGGACACTGGATCCATAAATGTGACAACAGATTACAAAGTTACTGTTTCAGTGCTAACTTTGAATGGTTGCTAAACATTTGAATTAAGTGAGCACTACCTGTAATTAATACGTTCCTTGAGAGAAATTCAGGATTTATAATTTCTTATATTTATTTTTTGATCACTGACTGACTAATTTGTTTGTTGGTTTGTTTGCATTTTAAAACTGCCCACAGAGGGACTTCTTAGTATTAGGAGTAAACTAGGATAATCAGGAACCTGCAGTTCCCAGTTTGAGGAAAGCTTTATGTCAATATAATCCAGCTTTTTTCCATGAAGAAAACAACCAAATATCAACCCATTCCAAAGGGTGGATGGAGGAAAATAAATAAAATATAAACCAAGAAACATGCAGCCATATGTAGCTTTGATTGCTGGAAAGTGCAGTAGACAATCTTGTGTTTCTTTATTGTCTTTTGTCTGGGACCCTTTCTGGTGAGAAGTAAGTGCTTGAATAAAGGTTTAAGTATCTGGAGCTGAGATTCGTTTTTCTGTCTGGCTTGAAGCCCGACCCTTAAAACTGATTTAGACCTCTGGTATGTGATAGGTTGTCTCTATAGGTCCTTAATAATGGGGACATCTCAAATCATCCTCATATATTTATGTTTCACCAAAAAAAAAAAAAAACCTGATGGAAATAAAGGCATTTGCTTCTCTTCCAATAAGGCAGGATTAAGCTACTACACAATGAAGAAGTCTGGATATTAACACACAATGCTGCAGTCTAATTCCAGTCCACTACAAAGGGAAAGATCATGTTTGTGTTGATAAACAGCAGGTTCTGAGATGATCACTGCTGTTTGTCAAAAATGATTTTTATTGATTTCCTTTTCCATCTCTTTTTTTTCCCAAGGGAAAGGAAAGAAATCTACATGGCTCATCTACTGAAAAATAAATGTTCATACAAAATCATGCTAATTTTCTAGTGCTCTTGCTAGGAAGAAATTTGTACAACTTTTATCTGCCACATTTACCATTCTTCTAATGGACTATATGGGTTTTGATATATGGTAACATATCTTCTTAAATCAGACACACACAGACACAAAATTTCTTACTTGCCCAACAATAGCTGCCTAGCTTGCCTGAGAGTCCATCTGAACTTACTATTCTGAGGGGGAAATATTTTGTGTTTCTATCTTTAAGCACTAGAAAGGAATATGTATTCTTAAAAAGATCCTTTGAATTAGTGGAATCTCAATTTTAGAGGCAAAGAATGATTGACTTATATGAGTAGAAGGAAAGGATATTTAATTCCCTGCTGGAAAAGAAAGTGCGCAAACTAAGAAGCATTTGTTCACACTGGAATAAGGTAGTCTTTGAGTTTTTAAATGAATTAAAATCAGCATCTTTTCTATGTACTTGAAGATAATGATTCACTCTGGAACTCTTTAAAAAAAAAGAATTTTCCATCATGCCCTTGATATTTGCTGTATCACTACTTCAAATAAGAGAACTTTTCAGATGTTAAATTTTTAGTTAGATATTTTTGTAATCATGTTAGCATCTCAGTTACACAGTGTTGCCTGAAAAATGCCTATTCCAGATATTAAACTAAATAGCTAAATAAATGGATATTTTATGGCATATAAAATCAACCTTAATGTAATTATACAAAAACACTGTGTGTCTTTTGTAATGAACTTTCTTCAATAAACTGTTTATTAATTTGTTTCATGATACAACAGAAACTTTGAATTAATATTTATATTATATAAATATATATAATTTATAATTATATATATTTATAATTTATATTGTATTAAAATATAATTATATTATAATTTATTACTTAAAAAACTTGTAACAAGGGAGGAGAAGCTTTTAAATATGGACATAACATTGTTTACAGACAGTTTTTCTGCTGAATAGCTTACATTAAGAATTAAAACAAAAGTATGGAATTCAAAGGTATAATTATTCACAAAGCCACATTTAGAAAGCACCTGAAAAGAGAGGAATGGACTTTTCTGTATAATACAAGTAGGTAGGGTACAAAATAATAGTATTAAATTACAAGAACATAAATTCAAGTTAAAACTTAAAAAGAATACGCTGACTGTTATGGGGATCTTGAGGGTAAAACCACTTCCAAGTGATATGGTAAGGTCACCTTTGTTTTATCCTGTATGTCAAGCAGAAGCTGGATGGTCATCTTTTATTTGGATTCATGGAAGGGGACAAGAACATGACCTAATTTGCTGTGCCAACTATATGCCCTTTGTAGACTTTTCCCCCATTTCAACTGCTTTTCTCCTGAACAGGGAAAGCAGTTAATTTACTCTCCTGTTTTCACTCCGCCTCCCCTCCCCCCCACAACTGCAACTTTTCTTTTTAACAGTGACAATGTTATGGAGAAATTGACAGGGAAAAATTGTTGAGTTGCTAAAATTGCTTACTTGGATGTAACTAAATGGTTTGTGGACAATATTAGTAACTCGTGAATGGTATACTTTAAGAACATAGCTCAAAGCAACTCATGAATATTGGAATTCCAAGAAAACTCATAATTTTTTAATGACCCTTGTTGAAAGGTCGAAGACAGCATTTATGCTCTTTCTTCTTCTCAGTAATTAGCAGTCTGAATGAATAAGTATGCCAATTTAATAAAATAGCAGCTCATTTGGGGATGCAGAAAATTAATTCAGGATTCCAATTAGAAGTACCTATATTGTAGTAAATGACATTTTTTAAAATTCTGTAAACAAATCATTTTAGTGACTTTTAAAAAAATTAAGACTTAGAATTTGAAAAATACTTGCTTCCTTTGGACATTCTCTTATTTCTCCTCCCAATGAAGTAACTCAGCTGTGCCTTCATGCGATATCTAGTTTTCACTGTAACTGTAACAAATTAATAATTGCCAAAGAAGTTTAAAGGGATATTCAAAAATGTTTACATCATCTGATGTGTGATAAAAGAGGCTTTAGTATTCCAGAGTTTAGACATAAACTTGTCTAGATAGTAGCACATATCAAATATATAATAAAATATAAAACACTACAAATTAGCAGGAAATATAATAAATAGATTATATCCGGTAATTAAAATGTTTTGAGAATAAGAAAAATGTCTTGACAATAACAAAAATGTTTTGATCTGATCTTTGTAAAAGTTTACAAAATTTCATCTTTGGGGCAAAATAAGCTATCTTTAACATACCCAAGAAAGTTGGAGAAGAGCTTGCTTAGATAATCTTATAGAAGACAACAATGAGTTAAGAAAAGAGTCATATATTTGTATCTGAACCCATAAGTACTTGAAAGATTGAATGGGACTTGGAATGATAATAGACAGTCATGTGGCTTCCTCAGCAGCTTCATAACTTAGTTTAATTGTGATTACAGGTAAAGGTAGAACAGAATTCCTTCATCTTCTTGGTTATGTGCTTATTCATGTATTCCATGTATATATTGAAAATTTATAGGATGAGATGGAGCTTTTGGGAATCCTACAGCATAATTTTTTACCTTATGTATAATCCTGCTCATATCCATTCATGGCTTTCTTTATTTGTGTTGCTTTAGATCACAGGGTGCAACCAGTTTAGCAACATAAAATCCATTTTAAGAATAAAAGGATGTTCAAGAATATTCTATCATGTTCGTGTTCTGCGGTATAAGTATATGGATGGCGATGGTTGTACAGTAATGGAAGTAATATATGAACCAAATCTCTAAGAATATTTAAAACCATAGAAAGATTAAAACATGTTTACCATGTAATGTTTGGGTCCTTTGTCAAGAATTGCATTAGGGATGGAAAGCAGAATGCAAAGGCTTGAACAGTTTTAAATATAGGCATGCAACTGTCAGCAAGGAAAAGACAGTTATGCTTAAAATAAATGCTTTCAGACTTACCACCACCCACAAGATAAGGTTTTTTGCCAAAGGAAATGAAATATAATACATTTGTTCTCTGGAAAAAAAAAGTGTAGTGATATCACCACTAAGTGGCATTTCAGGCTACAAAAATAGATGCTTCGCAGTGTGAAGTCTTAATAATATCTGTCTGTAAATTAAATGTTAACTTTATTATGCACTACACATACAGCTGTAGTATTCACTATTTAGAATTACAGCCTAGTTTCTAGTTTAGAAAAGCCAGTGGACATATTTATAACATACAGTGCTATCAGTGGCAGCTCAGTGGAGCATCTTGCAGTAAGAGACCAGTATATTTTTTAACACTAAATATTGTGGGCCATGTGGATCATAGAATTCATGCAGTATATGTACATGTACACCTGGTTAACAATAATGGAAGTAGTGTATTCTTACTTCTAACTGCAGTGCAAGAAATCATCTTTATTGCAGCCACATTGCTTTATTGTACACAATGCTCACATTCAGTGTTCAGTTGTTTAGTAACATAGCTTTTCATCATTCACACAAGGCTGGTCCTCTGTTCTTTCTTCTCTCTTGTCTCCTACCAATTACATAGATACAAAACATCAGAATTTGTGTGTGACTAGTATAAGAGAATACAATGTGGCTGTGAAATACTTTGCTTAATAATGTGGAAAGGCTTGAATGTCTCTGTTGGCTATCAGCTAAACATTTTGGTTAAAGTATATACTTAACCCTATTAATATGCCAATGTTGTTACAGGGGTAGCTCTAGGTAGCATACAGTTTGGTTTCTAGTATTATTGACTATGTAAAATTCTTTCTCTTGGCAATATAGGACAGTCAGATTCAGTCTTGGCAAATAAAATGTAATTAATTACTTCCTAGACAAGCTGTAAACACAGATTTAATTGATTGCAACAGAAAAGCCAATGACCTTACTTGCTATGCTGTGTGTGTCTATAGGATAACCTAGATCTAGGGGGAAATTTACATTTATTTACTTTGCAAATGCCAAGTGATTTATTAAAGACTGAAACATATAAAAGTTTATATTTCTAAAGAATCATTTAAAGACATCTAGGGGAAAATGGAGGCTACAGAATTATAGCCACGCAGTTCCTGATACTTGAAATTTTATCAAAAAGAATTTGAATATTCTTGGGTTGACTAAGTCAAACAATATACATTTATTCTGATTCTTGCTTGGGATCTTCCTTGCCAGGTTTGAATAGATTGTAAGTAATGACGAACTTGGCAATAATGTGGTTTACCTGTGCTGAAATTGTAAGTGTATTTTGACTGCTTGGTATGCTTTGAGTAACACAACCATAAAAAGAAGCATGTTCAAACAGGCACAGTTGTAGTTGGATTTAGGAAATTATATTCCAGAACTATGTTCCTGGTTGTTGAAGTCCCTCCCTCTGTTGATGAAATTTAAGGGCACACTTTTTCATAATTTTTAAATGGCAAATGAAGTACAAATCCTATAATAGACCTAACAATGCCTTTCACAATGTAGCCCTGAGCTTTGCAAAAGCCTAACTACTCCAACATACATAGTCCCCAGTTCAGCACAGTATGCTAATAATTCCATTATTTATGTTTCTCAATAATTGACACCTAAAAATAAGCATTAAGGTAAATATGTTACCATCATGACCTTTAACTACCATTATGAAAGCTGCAGGGATCCCAACCTCATCTAGATTTGAAATACAACTGAGTGAGGCCTTATTATTACTTGGAGACAATATCATCAGAGAACACTAAAAATGTAGACTTGTATTGGGAAGCTTAAAATAAAAGTTCCCAAAGATAACAATAGGTCAAGTAATACCAGATAATATCCTAATCCCATGAAATCATTAGAATCTGCTCTAACCCTAACTCGGGGTGTTTTTACCACTACCTCTATGAAATAGCTGATATCAGGCACCATTTTGTTAATATAAACAAAGCATGAAATAATGTCTGCATATTTAGAACTTGTCCATGCCTTAAAATCTTGGCCTTAGGCCCATCTCTGAGAACTTTTTTTTAAATCAATGATGTGATATTCAGGTATAAGGAAGAAGGCTATCTTCATGGGCAATACTTTCCACATAGGGGCATCCCTCATTCAAACCAGATTTATGTAAGCAATTTTCTTGATATGGTTTGTAATTATTCCATTATTATTTGCAATCAATTGAGTATAGAATTACTGATGCACCCACAGATGCATTGTTGTTATCCTTACCGTATGGAATAGTATGATAGTATGGTAGTATGATAGTGGGGCAGTGGTTAGAATGCAGTACTGCAGGCTACTTCTTTGACTGCCAACTGCCAGCAGTTCAAATCTCACCAGCTCAAGGTTGACTCAGCCTTCCATCTTTCTAAGGTTGGTAAAATGAGGACCCAGATTATTTGGGGCAATATGCTGAATCTGTAAACTGCTTAGAGGGGGCTGTAAAGCACTATGAAGTAATATATAAGTCTAAGTGCTATTTCTATAAGCAATGTTGTACAAAATATTTATGGAAGTAAAAGTAGGAAAAATTAGGCATTTAGAGATAGATAGATAGATAGATAGATAGATAGATAGATAGATAGATGGATGGATGGATGGATGGATGGATGGATGGATGGATGGATGGATGGATGGATGTAGATATGCAGATAGATCTATCTCCGTATTTTTCGGCGTATAAGACGCATCAATTACCTTTGAAGAGGCAATTTTTTTTAAAAAAGTACGTAGGTAGATATAGGGATAGACAGGGAGAGAAAGAGAAATACAGTAGGTAGGTAGGGAGAGAGAGAGTAGGTAGGTAGATAAAGGGATATAAAGAGAGAGAAATAGAGAGTGTGTGTGTGCACGTAGGTAAGTAGAGGGATAGAGAGAGAGAAATAGAGAGAGAGAGAAATACAATAGATAGGTAGGGAGAGAGGGAGAGAATAGGTAAGTTGGTAGGTAGAGGGATAGAGAGAAATACAGAGAGAGAGAGAGAAATACAGTAGATAGCTAGGGGGAGAGAGAGTAGTTAGGTAGGTAGGTAGATAAAGGGGGAGAGAGAGAGAGAGAGAGAGAAAGGTAGACAAAGGGATAGAGAGAGAGAAATAGAGAGAGAAATACAGTAGGTTGGTAGGGAGAGTGAGAGAGAGTGTGTGTAGGTAGGTAGGTAGGTAGGTAGGTAGGTAGGTAGAGGGACAGAGAGAGAGAAATAGAGAGGGAGAAATACAGTAGATAGGTAGGTGTTTCTGTTGGTACAGCACTTGATCAATGTAATTCTCATCAATCAATTAAAGAGCTTTCCAAAATGAAAAAAAGGCTTTCGCACTCTGCAAACCTCCCAAAAACGGCCTGTTTTTCACGAAAAGAGGCCCATTCCCCCCCAAAGGCATGAATAGTCTTGGGGGGGCTTGCAGAGTGCTCCTGGGAGAGGGGCAAAAATGAGCAAAAATGGCTTGTTTTTTTGTGAAAACAGGCCTGTTTTTTGTCAAAAAAATTACACACATAGCCCATGGAGGCTTATAGAGTACGGCTGGGGGCAGAAAAAGGCCCATTGTTTTGCTCATTTCTGCCCTTCACAGCCGCCAGGAGCTCTCTGAAAGCCTCCACAAGGGTATGCACAGCCATACCCTTATGGAGGCTTTCATGCACGACCAAGAGGCGGGACTTCAGGAGGCAAAAAATGCTGTATTTGGTGTATAAGACGCACCCAGATTTTCAGCCTCTTTTTGAGGAAAAAAAAGTGTGTCTTATATGCCAAAAAATATGGTAAATAAAATACTAGTCAACAAAACTGTCATTGGAAAGCCATCCTTGCTTCCAGAAAGCTCGTACACTGAGTCATACCTTTCATTTTCTTCTATAAACTTATTGTCTCCCCCCACCTTTTAAGAATGTCATCAGTGCATCCATGCATGACTTTCTTGAACATTCCCTTGTCATGACTCCAATACTCTTCATATATATGTTTCTTTTGCAAAAGTTACGCTTCAATCCTTTTTATTCAACCAGACCACCTCAAAGTACTTTTCACATGTTTGTGACATAATTATTTGTTTTATATTTCTCATATTTGTATCCCACCAGAATCCAAAGACCTCTTTTAAACAACTTTGTATACAATCCATCATTATTCATCACACAATCTTTCTTGACCTCTCTTGTTTTAACACACAATTTTCTTAATTCCCTCCTTCCCACACTATTCAGCATGTATTTTTACTGGCTAACATTTACCTCCATATAACAAAATAAGCAGAAGGAGATAGCCCTTTTTGCATGTTTCAACAACAAAAATATGTTTCATATTGTAGGCAACATTCATTACCTTTCTATCATCACTTACACATGTTAACATTTATCCATCCCTTTTCCTATCTTTAATACAGGTAGCCTTACCTTCGCAATCACAGTTGACTCTATTATAAATCATTAAGTTAAGGCCATTAAGTGGGTCACTATATGATCCAACTTGTTTGTACAATGGTTTTTATAATGCACCAGTCATAACCTCTAGGATTGGTCATAAATTTAGTCTAGTTTACTTTCTTAATTGATTAGCTCATGGGCCATATCAAAGTGCAAAGTTCCAAACACAAATTACTAAAATCTGATAAAAACAAGTTAAAATGAGACTGGAACAAAATATAATAACTTAATATATGGACAAATAAAACACAGCAACATATTTCAGTGTCACCCTTACAATCTACCCCAATCAGTCCCACATAGGCTAATCTAATTAAATTATTGAAGTAAATTATCTTAGGTACTATTTTAAATGGAGGCAGATTGGATGGGTGCCATATATGTCAGTTTTATGTAATTAATACTGCTAAGTTGAAATAATAAGGAAAGTAAACACTAGTAAATTTTCATAATGCATTTTAGATAATCATTTCTCATGTATCCTGGAATGCCTAAAATAAAATGTTTAAAGAGTTCTATTTGATACATTCTGCTGAGCATCTAGTTATTATGACCTGTATGAGATCCATTTTAATTCTGTATTTTAAGTTCTATATTAGTAAGCCTAGGGTATTGACAGTATCAGCATGAAATTGCTCTTTAAATGCTTGGTCCTAATCTTAATTTCAGGTCATTTGAGAATTTGGGCTGAACAAACTAAAGTTTTCTTTAAGAGAGAAACTTTCAGAAGTGCAGAGTATATAAGCATGAGGCATCAGATTCAAACTGGGTCCTCATACAGCAAACCATCCTTAATGCTATTCTGAATCAATATCCATGGCAGGTCCAGTTTATGGGAATCCTGCAGTCAAGGAAAGAAAGATAAAGTGCATATGTAACTTGGTTGTAAGTCAATACAAAAGCTATTCTGACAACTGACTGTTCCTAAATATCTGTGAGGTTAACATGTTGGTGTGAAGCAACTGCCCCATCTACCAATATCTTGATATTACTCCAGAACATGTAACTGTAAAATATAATTAACATCCAGATATCTAAGAGATTACCACTGTTGCATTAAGGAATCAACATTGTAAAACACTCAGCAAATATTACAAAAATGTAATCCTGAGTACACTTTCATACTATTGTTCAACAATACATTATTCAACAATAAATTGAATAACATATAAAAGCTGATTACCTATCTACTGTAAAGATTTAATTTTATTTAGAAAATTAGACATCTGTTTACTTTCCTAAGCTGGTAAACTTTGAACAGGACTTAATAATTAGGAATCTAGTATATTTTGTTTACATTATATAGATGCAGAGATTATGCCATGAATGCATCAAGTCAAATTGAGAATCAGAGTTCATTTAATTGCCCTTCTCTATCCTACAAGATTGCCCAGTTCTTGAAAGATGTGATCCTACAAATATATTGGAGAGATTGTCTCTATGAATGATTCTCTTGGCATCAATAGCAGATGGAATATAGTATCATTTAAAATAGGAGAATACTGTATTTGGAAATAAAGTGCTAAGAGGCAAAATATGTACCTCAAGTTTGTCTCTAGAGATCTTTGCAATTTTGGCATGTCTTTGTCAATGTGATCGTTTTATTTTGAATGAGCACTCAGAATCATACACTGCAGAGAGAAGCAAGACATTTATTCTGTAAATTGCAAAGCAGCTTGTCAAAACCTAGATCCTATTTCTTTGAAACTGGTAGATTGTTGCATTAATCCTCTACTTGTAATGTCTTTTTCAAACTGGAGCAATGCTAATGGGCTAATCCATAGGTCCCGGACTACTCTAAGGATTTAGGAGTCTGAATTAATGAAATTCTCTTTCTTACTTTGAATTGCATAATTCTGGAAAAAGTGCTTATTATGCCTATGGAAACCATGAAATAACAACAACCCAACCTCTAACTACAAAACCTAATGTCCTGCTTGAGAATCATGACTGATATTACAATTCAAATGGTAGCACCGAATTAATTACACAACTTTCTAGTCTGATGAAAATGTATTTCAGTTGGGTAAATCAAATCCAGTTATTTACCATTTCTAAGTTCATAAAAAGTTCCAATTTATTTATACTCCAGGAAACTTATTAAGGCATCACAAATCGTTTCAATGAAAGTAAAGCCTTTGCACAGCTATGTGGATGGATTTGTCTACAGGTAATCCTCAATTTACGATTGGTTGCTTAGTGACCATTTAAAGATATGGCAACTCCAAAAAAAAGGTACTTATGACCCAGATTTGAAGTTCTGACATCCATGTCCCACAGGCATGTGATAACATTTTGGGCAGCAACTGTCCCACATTTATGGCTATTTGCAGCATTGTATAGTCACAGATCCATGATTTACAATATAAATGCTGGAAACCGACATTTACTTCGTCTTTCTTCCAAAAAAATCTATTGTAGACAATGGGTTTGTGTAGACTGTGTTATTCATTTAACAACTGCTGCAAAATACTGTGAAATTGGGATGGTCACATGATGACTTGCTTAATTACCAACACCATAATGACTATAATTCTGGGATGAATTACAACCATAGGTTGAGGGCTACCTGAATAGGCACGAATATTAGCATTCAATCTGCCACCATCTGCGAGCAAAACCACATATTTAATAAAAGCAAGTAGCTTCACCCTAGACCAGTGATGGCGAACCTTTTTAGCATCGAGTGTCCAAATTGGAACACATGTTCATGCACATGCATGTGTGTATGCCAGAGCGCCGGTGTGCTGGAAAACCGAAGACCAGATGCCCGGTGCACATGCACACACTGACCTTTGGGTTTCCAGCAAGAGCATGTGTGCCAGCTAGGTGGTCTTTGCACACACCAGAACATCGGAAATCTGAAGACCAGCTGGCCAGCAGGCGCATACCTCTTTTTTGGCCGTTTTTGGCCATTTTCAGATCGTTTTTTGTTACTCTGGTGCACGCGAAGAGCAGCTGGTAACGGCATGCGTGCCCACAGAAAGAGCGCTACATGACACCTCTGGCACGCGTGCCATAGGTTCACCATCACGGCCCTAGATCATCTAGTATAGATCTGTTTCTAGAATCTTGCTTATTTTCTTAAACAATTTATAATTTCATGTAATAAGTCAAAAATACTGTAAGAAAAGGGCCTTTTTCTGTCACCTTGTCTTTCTTGAAGTGTAATATTTCAGACTATGAATGACAAACGGCCTCTTAAAATGTCCCACACATTCTCTATTCAACAAGCAAACAAATATTTTTTTAAAAAAAACGCATAATGCATATAAAGTGAATCTCTTCTGCAATATATACCATTCTTTTACTTTTGCTTCTTGCTTTGGAATTTAAACCTGCAATTCTTACATCTTCAGGCATCTCCATCATTGCTTTGGTGTTCTCTATCATACCTTCTACAACTTGATTAAGTGCCCAAGAGCGGAGCTAAATCAGTTAGGAGCACAATATGCATATTGGGTTTGGGAATTCTCTTAGATTCAGACTGCAGACAGCTTATTATATTTTAGAAAGATTAATGAAGAGATGCAAAATGTAAGAGAGCATGGGATAAAAGAGAATTGAAACCAGCATTTAATTTTTAAAGAAATATCTCAAACCATACTGAAAGTTGTTTTTATGCAATATTCTTTTAGACAAGTTGACAGAAGTGTGAAGCTTAATCAGAGTTTTTTTTTTTTTTAAAAAAGGGCATTTTCATCCTGCTCTTAGGAAATAGCACTTTGATTTTTATGTCAACTATATTTTAGTGCAAACTTCTCATTTTAAAGCTGGTGAACACAATTGCCAAATGTTAAGCCCTTACTTGAAATGTTTCCTGAAGATCTAAACTCACTTCTGCTTACAGAATCCTCATCTGGTGATTATTCTGTCTTTCACACATACCTTCCTCATTATGCCAACTGGGTATAAACAAGATCAAATTAACTGAAAAGCAGATATAAATATATTTTATTGTTTTGCTTGAAGGATACCTAATGCACAGGCTTTTCTTTAATTTAATACAATGTACTTAGAAGCTTTCATGGCAATGAAATTGCTGAATGGAACACTTTTATTCCAGCTTTGTGTAATTTGGCAATTTTTCTTTCAAGAATGAGGCTTTTTGGTAATGTGTTCAGTAATCAACTAATAATATAATGTGGGAGTATTGACTAAAATATATTTGAAATGTAACTTCTGACTAAAATTCTATTTCATTAATAAATATTTTAAACAATGTCACTGGGATGGCACTGATGTTTAAAAGGTATGAGTCGTGTGTGTGTGTGTGTGTGTGTGTGTGTTGTATACATACAAACATACATACATACAATTTTTTTTCCAATACAGTGACCTATTTTCTTAGATCTATCTAATTCTGTGATATAAATAGGAAAGTAAATCAATATTCTTTCTACAAAACAGGAGTTAGTATATTTCCCAGCTTTTTAAATTATATAAGTAGTTTGCAAACTTATTCTGGACAATGATCTGAAACTGGAAATATTTTCAGAGATATGTATTACAATTTATCATATTAAAGTACTAATTGCTTATTCAGTCTTAACTTCTGTCTACATGGAGGAAGGCTTCTCAGAACTTAAGTATTTATTACTGTTTGATACATTTTTATTCATTTGTTTAGAGCATTTATATTGCCACCTACTCACACATGGCTACTCAAGACGGCTTACAGGATAGAAAAGCACAATATAGAAGAAATAAACTCTCACCACAGAGAAGGCACTTTTTCTGGTTCCCACCAGATATATCTCCTTAGGGACAGGGCCCGCATTATTCCTTGTCTCCCCTCTCTGTGAAACTCCAGATTACACAAAGGGTCTGTTTGGGATAGAGCCACCGTATCCAAGACTAAAGATAGCAATTCTCCATGGCCGAAAGAACCCTAAACCCAGAGTCACTCGGTCTTGCCAGGGTTCAATTTCAACCTGTTGCTCCCCATCCAGCCTCTAGGCATTGCCTTCAGGCATTGCAAGAGGAGGGTCACAGCATCGCTTAACTCATCAAGGGTTGAGATATTGATGACATCTCAATCCATGGTGATGGGTGATCTCACCGAATGGCTTCATGTAGATGTTGAATAGGAGCGGAGAGAATACTGAACCCTGCAGAATCTTGCAAAGCAGCGGGTGAAGGCTGGATCTTTCACCTCCTATTAACACCGAGCGGCCACAGAGGAAGGAAGTGAACCAGGATAGAACAGAGCCATCCACTTCCAATCCCTGAAGCCACTCCAGAAGGATAACATGGTCGATGGTATTGAAACCTGCCAAGTCAAATAGAGCAAGGATGGATGCACTACCCACATCCTGCTCACACCAGAGATCATCAAAAAGCATAACCAGTGCCATTTTTGTCCCATATCCAGGCCTGAATCCTGACTGGTAGGTGCCTAGATAATCCGTTTAATCCAGAAACCTCTGGATTGTGATTATTGTGGGTTGCAATTCATGAATTGTTTTTAATGTGTTGATGTCATTAAGGTTGTGGGTTAAATATATTTTTGTGTTTCTTAATTGTTGTGGCTGTGGTTATTCTGTTGTAATTGTTTTTCTTTACTTTAATTTAAACGACATAAAATGTCAAGATAACAATATCCCAAAGTCAGTGCTGTAATTTCTTTCCAACCAACCCATATTTCTTTCTGCTTACGTATCCCTCAACCTTGACAAGCAAAGTTTTTTTCCTAGCTCATCATCCACTTACATATGTTTAAAGTATGTGATATTCTCCTTGCTGATCATTGCCTCGAAGGAACAATCCTTTATTTAGTTTAAGATTAATTGACTTTTTCTTTTTGAAGCTCATGGTGCTCCAAATCCATAATGTGAAGGTGCCTTGTCTTCTTTCAGTCAGTCTTTTGATGTCTAGCATACAAAGCATGCTTGGATAGGAAGCAGTACAGTACTGCTGGAATGATTTTTTTTCATTAGCTATTGTGATGTTTAATGTCATAGAAATATGTACTGTAAATCTTTCATGATCTTGACTATGTTTGTTATTGCTTTCCTCCCTATGTTTGATCCCTTTATTTTTCTAGTGTAATGCCTATTTTTATCTATTCTTGAATTTAAAAGTCAAAGAATCTTTGCTTAGTTAACACATCAACTTTTAAATCCACTAAGCATGCTGGTTGACATCACATTTCTCTTCTCAATATCAAATATTAACCCATATTTTTCACTTTACATTTTAAACTCTTAAGGCTTGCTTGGCTAACACAATTAAGTTGTCTACTTTGATTCCAGGTGTCCTTTCACTGTATGAATTAAATAGATATTCTGTATCTCTATGTACTCTTGTCCTCCTTTTCTATTCTGAATCACTTTTTCTCCCAGATTAATTCCTAAAGAAGCTTATCATTCACAAGAACAGAGGTGGTATTCAGCAGATTCTGACCAGTTCTGGAGAACCAGTAGCACAAATTTTGAGTACCGTATTTTTCGGAGTATAAGACACACCAGAGTATAACACGCAACAAGGTTTTGAAAAGGCAAATAAAAAAAGTTTTTGCACTCTGCAGACCTCCCAAAACCACCACGTTTTTGCAAAAATTGGCCTTTTTTTTTTTAAAGGGCATGAATAGCCTTTAGAGGCTTATAGAGTACTCGTGGGTGCTGGAGGGCCAAAATGAGCAAAAATGGCCCATTTTTAGTTCATTTCTATACTCCCCAGCCCCCAGGAGCACTCTGCAAGGCTCCTAAAGTCTATGAACGGCCATTTTGCTGAAGGGGGCTGAGTTTCAGGAGGCAAAAAATGCTATATTCAGTGTATAAGACGCGTCCAGATTTTCAGCTTCTTTTTTGAGGGAAAAAGGTACATCTTATACTCTGAAAAATATGGTAGTTCAGAGAACTGGTAAATACTGACTGGCCCCGCCCTCATCTATTCTCTGCCTCCGGAGTCCTAGTTAATTGGGAGGAAATGGGGATTTTGCAGTATCGTTTCTCTGGAGTGGGGTGGAAATGCAGATTTTACAGTATCCTTCCCCACCCATGACCACCAAGCCACAACCACCACGCCCCCAAGAACCAGTAGTAAAAAAATTTGAATCCCACCACTGAAAAGAACATTATGGTTCCACCACAATACCGCGAAGCCCTTATCCGCGGACACATAAGTGCGAGTGCTAATCCGCGCCGTCCAAATCGCTAAAGCAAATGTGACCTTACCGCGCTGACATAAGGGCAGAGGGCAAATCCGCGCCTTCCGAAGCACTCAGCACCCTAAACCTAACCCTAAACCTAACCCTAAACCTAAACCTAACCCTAAACCTAACCCTAAACCTAACCCTAAACTTAAACCTAACTCTAAACCTAAACCTAACCCCAAACCTAACCCTAAAGCAAACCCCTAAACCTAATCCTAACCCTTACCTTAATTTAAATCAGCTTTCTGCCGCCGTGTTGTTTTAAAATGCCCTTCTGTTGCCGCACTGTTGTCGCGGCGGTGATGACGCACGGTGATGACATTGCGGCTTTAGCGACGCGGTTTTATCACCGCTATTTTGGGGAGCGTGGTTTTGTCGTGCCACGGAACATTATGATATCTAGTACAACCATTTACTTTACTGCATTCCACATTCTGTCATAGTCTATGTGTAACCTGCTTTCCAGTTTGCAGTCTCATTCACATAATACCCATCTCCTTGATGTGTTCACAGTTCTTGGTCATACAGCATTTGATTATTCCAGATCTTCTGCTTTGGAAAATGAAAGAATTCAGTCCCTTTAAAAGAAAGGAGAGATTTCTAGAGAAGTCTTTGGAGAGAAGCTGAGTTAAAAGTAGGATTTTCTATGTCCCATCTAAGCAGCCTCTGAGTAACATATAAACATTGCAGAAGCTGGAGACGATCGGGGTATTGAAACCGAAAAAGGCACAATTTAGGTTTTTGCTGTTCTTATAGAAAACATACAGCCGTTAATTTGTATTTAGGATTTTGATTTCCTGTAGTGTGCTTAATTCTAAATTTCTACATGTCTTGATAATCATTTATTTATTTTATTTGTAATATTTAGAAGTTGCCCAACTACAAAATCTTTGGATGACTTATATGTTAAAGCAGACAAGACAATTTTTTAAAATAGAGAAAGTTAGAATCGTTTAACTTTATTCTTGCATCAGCTTTCAGCTTTTTAAATTTTTTTAGAATCTTCTTCTGAACTAAAATATTTTATACTATCTCAAAGTTAATTAGTCCTGGCTCAGCATAGCTCTTTCATTTTTTAAAAGTTTAATCTATATACTTGATATCATTAATTTGCGGTTCATTTCACCTTCTGCATCTTGAAATGTCAAGGCTGATCAGTCTGAACTTCTCCGTCTTCTGCTTCTTATTAGGTAGCCCTTTTGAGTTCACTGTTGTTATTTGATATCCTCATATAGAATGTGTGTTTATATCGCTAAAAAGCAGCTGTGGCAACAAGCAAGGAATTCTTTTCTTTTACATCTCATAAATGTTATTCCATTTGCCAGGCAAAATATTAATGCAGTTCCAGGTTCTTTCCATACATTTTTAAAGTATAACATTTAAAATCTTGCTACTTAAAGATTCTTGCTGCCATAACAGCATCGCTATTTCTATTTTTTGTTTTTAAACTGTTCATTGGAAATCAAATTGGTAAAATTAATATACCTATTGCATTTAACAATACAGGTAGTCCTAGACTTATGACCACAATTGAGCCCAAAATTTCCATTGTTAAGTGAGACATTTGCTAAGTGAGTTTTGCCCCATTTTATGACCTTTCTTGTCACAGACATTAAGTGAATCCCTGCAGCTGATAAGCTAAGAAAGTTAAGATCTTTCTTGCCATACTTGTTAAGTGAATCTGGCTTCCCCATTGACTTTGTTTGTCAGAAGGTCGCAAAAAGGGATCACATGCAGGACACTGAAACCGTCTTAACCAGTCATCGCCAAGCATCTTAATTTTGATCATGTGACCATGGAGATGCTGCTGTAAGTGTGAAAAATGGTCATAAATCACATTTTTCAGTGCCATTGTAATTCTGAACAGTCAATAAATGAATGGTTGTAAGACAAGGAATACTTGTATTCCTTGCTCACCAGTCTAGCTTCACTCCAGCTTTTTTGTGAAGTCAGGCGTATTTCTAAGCATCTCACCCAGTTCTTTAATTTCCCTAGTACACTTAATGTACTTTGTGGAGGACTTGTTATAAAGATCCTACTTGTATTTTGCTTGAGGCAAGCCAGTTAACCCTTAAAGAAATAATAAAAAAGTGATCCAAGGAGGATTAATGGACATTGAATAAGTATTCATGGCCATACTTACTTCTGTGGATATGAAACTTCCTGCTTGGTAATCCCTGACTATTTTAATAGGATGTTTTGGGCATTATGCAAGCAACAGGAGTGCATCATTGCAGAAGTAAGTAGAGTGACACAGTGCAGCTTTAAGACAACATACATGGTTTTATGGCTACTCTCTTCAAAAGCTCCAAGTAAAGCTTGTCTCAAGCTTATTTTTCTGTCCCTTGATGTGGTGTGGCAAAAAAAAAAATCCACAATCATCTGAATAGCATAGAATATCTACTATTTTTTGTGATACATTTTGTGAATTGGATCTTGACTTGCTTTAGAATTAAAAATAGCAATAGCACTTACATTTACATACTGCTTCGTAGAGCTTTAACATATTGCCCTCAATAATCCGGGTCCTCATTTTACCACTGGTGAGACTCAAACTGCTGGCAGTTGGCGGAATTAGCCTGCAATACTACATTCTAACCACTGCTCCACCATTTATTATGTAGATAATGTAATATGTACATTACTTATATTTTATTTTCCATTTCTAAATAATGTAAGCAATAAGATGTACTAATCAGATGAATTTGCTTTATATAACCTATTTAGAAAATTTGCTTTATTTAACTTATTTATTAAATTTAGGCATGGCACATCTCACTGTCCAAGTGTCTCTGAGCAATTTACAAATACACTCATAAAACAATATAAAAAGGGAGCAGAATGAAGGATATAATTAAAACAGAATTTTAAAATGTGTTGAAGGGCCAAGGGATTTATATTTATAAATATAAAAATGATCTCAGAAAGCTGAATCTCTATATTATGAATGGTAGACGTGGATGAAATTAATGTGGTTATATTTTATTTTTATTTTTCTTCAGTTCAATCATGTCTGATTCTCAGAGACCGCCTGAACAAGCACCAGCTGGCTGACTTTGGGCCAGTCACTTTTTCTCACACCTAGGAGGGAAGCATTGGCAAACCATTTTTTTTGGGTGGGTGAAACCTTACCAACAAGATTGTTGGGATTTGTCCAGGCAACATCTAAGAATTCAGTGGAAGATCTCTCTTCCCCCCCTTCTCAAATTGTGTATAAAATATGTACAAATGTTTGTGTCAAATATTTGCCAATAAATGCAGAAATAGGTAAAACATGTTTTTGTTAGAAAATGATGGATGTTACAGAATGTGACCCAGATTAATCCTTCTACAATAGATATTCCTCCTTCCTTATTAAAATGATAAACTGTGAAACCAATTGCTACATTGGGTTATTTTAAGTTCATCATTCTAATGAAGAATTCTTTTTAGAAAAGTAGGATATAAACAATTTTTGAAATAGAAATTGCCTATTATTTTGTTCCAGTTTTTCTAACTACTTCAAATATCTCTTCTAGTGACAGGGTAAACGATGACTGTTTCTTCACTGATGATACCTTGTAATTTAGGTTTTCTCCTTTTTAATGATGATATTTTCAAAAAAAAAACATTCTGGCAAAATGACAAGAGGGATTCACATGATTTAATGAAAGAAGGCAGGATGCAACTGCCCATATGGAGAGGCAAATACTTGATGCTCCATAATACAGCTGACAAAAAAAACTGAATTTTCTTCAGTGAATTTCACTGAAATTCACTTTGTGATATTTTATGTGGGGAAAGAAACAATTGAAATGACAAGCCTTCTGAAAGGGAAGATCTGCCTTTTCATGTATCATTAGTTTGTACCCAGGAAATGTTGGTATTTTCAGTTCTACATGCTTTTTGTGTATAGCCCTAAGATACTTGATGACAGGCAAATACACATTTGGATGGTAATTTTGTAATATTGATAACTTCAGTTACAGCTGTACAGTGAGTGATTTGTATTGGGAAGTCAGCAGAATAAATATGTGCCAGCTACTCTTATGAAATGCCTCTGCTGTTCTCATGTGGCTACTGTTTATCTGAGTATTGCTTTCAGTCAGTTGTGACACTGTGTGTGTGTGTGTGTGTGTGTGGATGTGAAGAAAGTTATTGCAGGTTTTTTAACAGAAAATTGTTTTTAAGCTTTCTGCAGAAAAGCCACAAATAGCTGTACAATCTGCTTTAGAGAAATAGGCTATAATGCCAGTGGGAAATGTGAACTGCAGAAATAATTTCGTTCTCTCTCTTTGCCTTTCTGTGATAGAAAGTAGGATAGACTTTCTCATCATCCTCTAGTATGCATTCATTGGAAGTGGGATATAGGAAAAAGTACACCAGAGTGCATTTTAAAATGAAACCATAGCTTTAATTCCAAATATTGAGGCCAGTTATATTTCATTGCTTCTGAAAAAGTCTGAGCAGAGAAATCATTTTATTCATTTATTCAAATGGTATTAGAGCAATCTCACACAGTGACTCTGGGAGGCAAACACCGATTAAAAGCTACACTACAACATATAACCCATGACACCTGGTGAAAACACAAGCACCAAAATGTCATCTTACAGCTCACCTATCAGAGGTGGGTTCCTACCAGTTCGCACCTATTCGGTAGAACCGGTTCATCAAATCTACCGGACCAGTTAGAAGAGGTTCCACCAGTGGACCCGGAAAGCAGGCCACAGCTACAGAAGAGGTTCCAAAAACTTTTGAAACCCACCACTGCTAAAGGGTTAGGGGTGCAAGGATCTTGTAACTTGACAGCTTTAAGACTTGCATGCTTCAATGCCAGAGTTCCTGAGCCAATGTGACTGGAGGAGGAATTCTGGGAGTTGAAGTCCACAAGTCTTAAAGCTGTCAAGTTTGAACACCCCTGGGTTTTTTTTTTCTAAAAGGTTAGGGGTGCAAGGATCTTGTAACTTAACAGCTTTAAGACTTGCATGCTTCAATGCCAGAGTTTCTGAATAGCTATTTGGACCGACCTAAGTACTAATTCATAATTTCATAATTCATTAATTCATAATGCCACATGGGCAGCAAGACACTCCCATCCAGTCACATGGGTGGCAAGCCACTCCCACAAAAGAGGCCACACCCACAGAGTAGGTTCGAACAATTTTTGAAACCCAACTCTGTCACCTATGTTCTTGGCCCAAATGCCTGGGAGAATAACCAGGTCTACAGACTCTTAGGAAAGCTAAGCTAAGCAAGTTGTATCCATCTGTATCTCTTGGGGGGGATTTATAGGGCAGGCCTTAGCCACAGAGAAGGCTCCCCATTGCAAGGTTTAAACATAGCAGTAAAGTATTTTCAAAATCCTTGTCTACCCCCCTCCAACTTTTTTCTATGGATGTTGTATGTAACAATTATGGGACTCTTCTAAACCATATTGAGAGTGTGTGCGCCGTGTTTTGTTTAGTTTGGGTTTGTTGTGTTGTCTGGCTTGTAAAGTACAACTTGTGAGGTATTGCTTTGTGCAGTTGTGCTTCTTTTTAGCAAAACATGCTTAAGTAAAACTTAATCTTAGTAAGGTATGATATACGAACCAATTCTTTGTATTTATTGATATAGGTGTAGGAGAAAAATGTATTTTGCATTTGAAGATGAAATTATTTCTTTTGCACTTTCCAGACTCATGGAAGCACAATAATTAAATATTTCTAAATCTCTGAAGATTCATTATGAAGATGCTGATGTTGATAGAAGTTAAAATAGAAACTGGATGCCTGGTCTTACTTTCTCGTTACATGATAATACTGATTTTTGCACTTGTGGTTGCTACCGTGGTAGCAACCACAAGTGCGTGTTGTGTGGTGCGTGGTGTTGTGGCCTGTGGGCTGCTGGCCCCTCCAGCTGCCAAATCAGAGGAGGAGGCCAGATGGGAGTCAGGGGTCAGCATCAAGCTCTGAGGGAGAAGTGGGAATGGAGCTGGCAGAAAGAGAGAGAAAGAGGGGGAGCCTGGGCCAGCCGTCAGCCCTCGGATGGAGAAACAACAGTCCCACGTCTGGAGGTGGCTGATGAGGAAGAGAAAGAACAGCTGGATCCAGTGCCTGATGCGCAGAAGGCAGAGGAGAGGAGAGCAGTGGAAATTTGTGGGCAGACTTGTTAGGCTGAATTGAGAGAGAAAATTTTTGCCGGGGCTGCTGGCGCTCTTAATAAAGGAATCACTGATTTAAATACAGAGGGTTTGTCGTGTTTGAGAAGCTGCGTCAGAACAAGTAGGTTTACAGGAAAAAGCAGTTTTAAGTGATATAGAATACACATGGTCAGGGTGAATATAAGAAACAACACTTAGTAAACATGTCATCTAAAAATTATTGGTCATGTTTTGAAAAAAAAAAACATTTGTGGATACAGTGTTTTTATTTTTTTAATTTATTTATTGTATATTTATTAAAGCTTTTCATATGATAAAAAAATAAACCAAAAGAAAAATGAAAGAAAAACAGAAAATGACAACAAAGAAGCTAAAGATAAGAAATATACCAGTATCTTCTAACTTTCTTTTCAACACATAATTAGACTCTTATTTTCCCCTTAACACTTCAATATTTTATAAATCCCCTGACACACACACACATACACACACACACACACACACACACGCATACACACACACACATTTGGTCCACGTCTTTCTTAATATTCAAATCTATAAATGAGAACTTCATTTTTTCTTCTGTCTGCCAAAATTCCATATAAAGTTTCAGGTGTTTTTAAAAACAAAAGAGTTTTGTGTTCTGACCAAACAGTTTAGTTTCCTGTTTCTGCAAGTTCTGACATGTTCACAATCCATTTCTGACATAGTCATTTTTTAAAGCACATGCCAGTCACTTCCTCCAGTATCAAACAGGTCATAAGCAGGCCAGGCATTTTTAAAACTGGTTTATTGACTTTAGTTTAAATATATATGCTCATTCCATTTACTATATTTAGAAATATTATAATTCTACTTTATGCCTAAACTGAGAGGCCATCTAAATCCATTTTAAGAAGTGATCGAGACTGTGTTTTTTACAGCTCAACATATATCTTTGTGTTTGTTTTTCTTTGCTCCATATCTTTCCCTTTTTTTGCTCAGATAGATTCATTCTTTCATATAATAAATATTTAACTATTTTGTGATCAGTTGCCAGAACCATTTTACTGGCTTTTCCTGTGCAATTATGCATCAATTAATCTTGGACAAAAGCATTTAAAAATGCACAGAAGAAAAATGTGTCTGGTGAGAAGGATTTCTCTCTCCCTCAATTCCTTTCTTAAGATGACTTACAATAAATCCTGCGCTGTAGTCTGAATATTACAGCATAGAAATAGGCAGTCAAATATCATCCAGGTATCCTAAACCAAAGCTTTTTTTTACAATTAGCTATTACAATCGGGAATTATGGATATTGGGTTGATTATCATGTTACAGCAGCAGAGATTTCAAAGAGGGTTAGTACTAAAAATATTCCTGCCTCATTAGCATTGTTTTATATTTAGTACATGTTGTAAAATACTTTTATCAATAGAATTGTTCAAAACTGAGATTGAATTGCTGAGCATGCTGTCATGCAAATCAGAAACAATTCATTTATGTAATAAAAATGATGGTACAGGGGATTTTTCAAATTTTGAAATAAAGTAAGTAACAAATGAACGTTTTCAAAATGCTAATGTCTGTTTAGTAATCTGACTACCTCTCTTTCTAATTAAAATTATCTTCCCCCTCAATATTGATAAATTCAGTTTGACAGATAATTGCATTCTTTTACCTGTTCTCATTGTTGACTTACCAAACTTTCTTAATTTTCCAAAGTTATTGAAAATATTCAGGCTTCACATAGTCATTTTCTTATTCTGGTGGTTTTTTTAAAAAAAATATTTGTTTACACTATTGTAACATCAAAAGTATTTTACTCCAAGGTAATCTACAAAAAGCTCATATAAAAATCAGCATTTTCAATTTAACTTCATAAATTAAGAAGCTACCATATTTTTTAATAATGTTAATTTTAATATAAGGTTTTGAAACATATTGACAGTACAAATGAAAATCCATGTTAAAAATTCTACTTTAAAAGTTCTGTAAGTTTCATAAGAATGGCCAGCAGTTCGAGGACTAAGAGATTCTGGGAGTTGTAGTTCAAGAAAATCTTAATGGCCATAGATTCTAAGATTCCACACCTTGTGGTATACAGCTAGTTCCAAAGAGTCTTTGTATATCAAATGTTTTTATGCATAAACTTAACGACTACAGATAGTCCTCAACCTATGACCACAATTGGGCCCAAAATTTCTGTTGCTAAGTGAGACAGAATTGAGTTTTGCACCTTTTTATGTGCAAAATAACTGTGACTTTTCTGGCCACAGTTATTACATGAATCATTGCAGTTGTTCAAGTTAACAACCCGGTTATAAAGTGAATCTGGTTTCCTCATTGAATTTCCTTGTCAGAAGACCACAAAAAGTTATCGCATGGCCCTGTCATAAATATGAACCAGTTGCCAAGCATCTGGATTTTAATCATGTGACCATGGTAATGCTGCAACAGTCCTAAGTGTGAAAAACAAGCATAAGTCACTTTTTTCAATGCTGTTTTAACTGCAAATAGTTACTAAACAAATGGCTAAGTCAAGGACTTCTATATTTTGTTAAATTGCACCACTTAGACACTGCAAGTAGATTAAGGTGACCAGATTTTCAGATTGGAAAAGAGGGACGCCCTTGACCGGGGGGGGGGGGGGGGGCTTGATTAAAAAAAATTTTTTTTTGTCAAAAGGTCACCCCAGGACACTGAAACCAGCATAAATACGAATCTGTTGCCAAACAAAATTTTGATCACGTGACCATGAGGATGTTGCAACGGTCGCTAAGTGTGAAAAATGGTCATCAGTCACTTTTTTCAATGCCATTGTAACTTTGGTCACTAAATGTTTTCCCCCTCCTCGAGACTCCTCACTTCTTCCTTCATTCCTCTTGCTTATCTACCTTCACCTTATCTGTCTTCTGCTCTTTCACTCTCTTCCTTCCTTTCTCCTTCCATCCTCTCTTCTTTCCTCACTCACTCCCTTCCTCTTTTTTTCTCTTCCTTCCTCCTTCCATTCTTCCAGCTTCATTTCTTTTGCCTATCTACCTTCTCTGTCTTTCTGCTCTTTCCATTTCTTCGCTTCTGTTCCTTCCTTCTTCCCTCCTTTCCTATTTCTTCCTTCTCCTTCCTTCTGCCTATCTACCTTCACCTTCTCTGTCTTTCTACTCTTTCCCTGTCTTCCCCTTTCCTCCCTCCCTTCCTTCTTTGCTTTCTAGTTCCATCTTTTCTTCTTTCCTCTCTCCCTCTTTTTCTTTTTTCCTTCCTTCCTCCTTCCTCTTGCCTATCAACTTTTTTTATTTTTTTTTGTTACATAGACGACACATACCCACAACAATAAAAACAAAACAAAAAGAAAAAAACCCATCATCACATATAGCATGTCATTTGGTTACAAGTGTTTTAACATTTATCATTCTTATACATTTATTATTTCATTTAATAGGTTATAATATACAGTTTGGGTTGCTTTGTTTACCATCCCTTCCTCCTGTTATAACACCACCTTATTTTCCCTTTCTTTTCTCCCTTCCTCCCTTCTCTACTTTCTTCCTTCCTGCTCTCCTTTCCCTTCCTTCTTCCCTTACCTTTCTCCTACTCCTGCTCTTCCTCTTCCCCTTTCTACCCTCTCTCCCCCTCTTTCTCTCCTTTCCATCCTCCTCTCCTTACCTCTTTCTTCTTTCCATCATCCTTTCATTCTCTCCTCCTTTCTCCCTTTCTCCCAACTCCCTTTCTGGGAGTTGAAGTCCACACACTTTCAAGTCTCGAAGGTGGAGAAAGACTGATCTATCTAATTAATATAATTATTTCTCCCTCTCTTTTTCACTCTCTCTCCAGCGCACACACGCAAATGCATAGGGCAGCCCACCTCACACACAGGTAACTCCGGGCGCCTTACGGGAAGAGGACAGCCGACCACTCAACCACGCGGGGGGGGGCAGGATTTCGCCAAGAAAAGTTAACTTTCCTGCGAAAGGGGCCGGCAGCCTCTCAGCTGTTCCCGGCCGGGGAGACCTCCCCCCACTTCCACTCCTGCGACCCTCCTCCCGCCTCCTCGGAGCTTCAAGCAAGCTAACTGGGAAGGCCGGGGAAGAAGAAAAAGCGGCGGCGTGGGGGCGTGGCAAAAGCCCGGCTGCCGTTTCTCTTGCTGAGGGCGGAAGGGGAGGAGGAGGAGGAGAAAGTTAAAGTGGCAGCCCGATCCCTTCAGCAGCCAAGGAGGGAAACGTGCGTTTTGACAGGGCTTGCACAGCACTGTGCAAGCGCTGCCAAAGTGTCCATTTCCCGGGCGGGCTGCCGTTTCTCTTGCTGAGGGCGGGAGGGAGGAGGAGGAGAAAGTAAAGTGGCGGCCCGATCCCTTCAGCAGCCGAGGAGGGAAACGTGCGTTTTGACAGGGCTTGCACAGCGCTGTGCAAGGGCTGCCAAAGTGTCCATTTCCCGGGCGGGCTGCCGTTTCACTTGCTGAGGGCGGGAGGAGGAGGAGGAGAAAGTTAAAGTGGTGGCCTGATCCCTTCAGCAGCCGAGGAGGGAAACGTGCGTTTTGACAGGGCTTGCACAGCGCTGTGCAAGCGCTGCCAAAGTGTCCACTTCCCGGGTGGGCTGCCATTTCTCTTGCTGAGGGCGGGAGGAGGAGGAGGAGAAAGTTAAAGTGGCGACCCGATCCCTTCAGCAGCCGAGGAGGGAAACATGCGTTTTGACAGGGCTTGCACAGCGCTGTGCAAGCGCTGCCAAAGTGTCCATTTCCCGGGCGGGCTGCCGTTTCTCTTGCTGAGGGCGGGAGGAGGAGGAGGAGAAAGTTAAAGTGGCGGCCCGATCCCTTCAGCAGCCGAGGAGGGAAACGTGCGTTTTGACAGGGCTTGCACAGCGCTGTGCAAGCGCTGCCAAAGTGTCCATTTCCCGGGCGGGCTGCCGTTTCTCTTGCTGAGGGCGGGAGGAGGAGGAGGAGAAAGTTAAAGTGGCGGCCCGATCCCTTCAGCAGCCGAGGAGGGAAACGTGCATTTTGACAGGGCTTGCACAGCGCTGTGCAAGCGCTGCCAAAGTGTCCATTTCCCGGGCGGGCTGCCGTTTCTCTTGCTGAGGGCGGGAGGAGGAGGAGAAGAAAGTTAAAGTGGCGACCCGATCCCTTCAGCAGCTGAGGAGGGAAACGTGCGTTTTGACAGGGCTTGCACAGCGCTGTGCAAGCGCTGCCAAAGTGTCCATTTCCCGGGCGGGCTGCCGTTTCTCTTGCTGAGGGCGGGAGGAGGAGGAGGAGAAAGTTAAAGTGGCGACCCGATCCCTTCAGCAGCCGAGGAGGGAAACGTGCGTTTTGACAGGGCTTGCACAGCGCTGTGCAAGCGCTGCCAAAGTGTCCATTTCCCGGGCGGGCTGCCGTTTCTCTTGCTAAGGGCGGGAGGAGGAGGAGGAGAAAGTTAAAGTGGCGGCCCGATCCCTTCAGCAGCCGAGGCTAATTCTCTGCACGAACGAGAGCGTGGGGGCAGCGGCAGCCGCCCGCACAGAACTTCCATGCGCTTCACGGGCTTCTGCCGGGCGGCGGGAGCCCTGGAAGCGAGAGGAGGTTCTCTGCGGGCGGCTGCCGCTGCCCCCACCCTCTCCTCCTGCCGCGGCGAGCGGAAAATTCTCTGATTAGAATTAGATTAGATTACTCACCAACAAGCGCAGCTGCAACCCCAAAAGACGAAAGGAAAATGGAGACTTGCGCAGGCGTCCTCAGGCTAAGGAGTCCAGCCAATCAGTGAGCTGGTTGGGATGGAAAATTTTCCATCCCAGCCAGCTCACTGATTGGCTGGAGTCCTGGCCAATTAAATCAGTGAGCGGCAGGCTGGGCTGGCTTAAATTTGTAGGTAGCAGATAGAACAGAACGATGAGCCAGCCCAGCAAGCTAGCAGCTGATGGGCGGGAGCTGCCAGCGCCAAAAAAAGCGTGCTTTTTAAAAAAGCGTGCGGGACGCGGGAAAATGCATTAAAAAGCGGGGGTGTCCCGCCAAAAGCGGGACGTCTGGTCACCTTAAAGTAGATATGACACTCAGTGTCATTGGGCAAAATATAGCACAGTTGGAAGAATGTCATAGGAAATTTCTAAGCCAGTGGAAGAACCTTCCATGAAAGAAATGGTTTTATGTGATCTGTACTGCGTGCCCCTGCACAACTGCTCTAGATATTTGGGGATCCTCTAAAAAAGGGGGGGGGGAAATGATAGCACTTGCACAGGAGGAATTATTGGCATTTGGTATTCATTATCCTTTTTGCTAAAAGAAGAATTCTGAAAATTCCACTTAGTAATGCTAGTGTTGATTGGGGATGGGGGTGGGGAGGTCACTGACAATCCAGTCTAACTTTACAGGAAATATCTTTCATACACCGAGCACATTCCTCCTGAAAAACATTAGGAGTCCCTCAAAGTCTGCAGTCAGTGCTGCTCTGATGTGAACCTTAGCCAGAGTAGGCTCCACATGGTACATGAGACTTTACTTCATTATGGAGCATGATGAGGTCAGATAAACTTTTCTGCCCCGGTGCTACCTTTAAATAGCTGTATACAAAACAATTTTCTCTAAAATCTTATTATGAAAAGTCTTAAAAATAATTAACTGGCAGGTGGAGCCAGATGTTGCTTCAGTCTCTGGTGTAGAGGAGAATCCTTATTTTATTCCAATGAGCCTTTTTCTCCGCTTGGCTCCTTTGTTGGCATTCGCAAGTAAGATGTTGACAGAACAAATTTTGATTTAATTTTCAAGCCAGATCAATCTTTATTATAGTCATAGATCAGCATACGTTTTAATTTTAATTAGAAAGAGAGGCAAAGGGGAAAAAAAACCTAGGATTAATTTTCATCTTTCAAAAACTGGGGGGAGTGGCTCCATATAAATCATACCTAGAGCTGATTTAGAAATATTCCATTGTGTTTATTATAGGCACCACTGAAAAATGTTCTCAAGATTAACTCATTCATTTTCTTCTGGTGCGGGTGCTGCTAGTAATTGCTAGTACTACAGCAGATCCCTTACATTTAGTGGATGCTCATATACTGAAAAAGATGTGGGCTATCTTGGTTAAGTTGCTGTTTATTCTTACACTCTCAAAGATTGTTGCAGGCAAAATCATAACCTTCTTATAATGAAAATGCATCAAGGAGCCTTCCCTGTGGTGGGTAGCCCTTTTGCTGAAAGGGTAGCATGCCTGTATCTAATATTCTGTTTTGGATGAAAATCTGCTTTTTGTTATTTGGGAGTTGGTTTCCAGTAGAGGAATGCAGAGATAAAATTGACAAAGGAATGCAAGAACTGTCAGCAGAACTGTTAAGAGATAATAAACAAATGTGCCAAAGAGGACACAGCTCCACAAAAGGAGGATGCATGAGAAAGAGAGTGAAAACAACCCTGCCTTGATTCTATATAAGAGATACATTCTGGCAGGCTTTCAAGATTCTTATATTATACCCTATAGCAACTTTGTGGTGTCTGTTTCTGTTCTGGTCTACTTTGAAGAACTGGCCATGTCTTTTGCCATTTCTGATTATGATACTTGTTTATTTCTTTGTGGTTTCCGAGTGTGTGATTTTGAGCAATTCATTAACTGTTTTATTTGGTTTTTACTTTACTTGTTATGGTTTCTCTCGGCAACGGGCAAACTATAAATACTGTACACAAATAATAGTACTCCTTTTTCATAGTTGTTTTGTAGTAAGAATGAAAACCCCTACATATTGTATTCAAAATCCTGTGATCCACTATTAAGGGGCAAAAAAAATGTACATGACAAATTGAACATCACTTTATTTTATCTTAACTGTTCATTAAATTGTTGCTCCCTTTCACTCAGGAATTCAGGATAGTACATATAGCATTTCCTTCTGTGATTCCCTCACACAATAACTCTATGGCAAATAACAACCAATAATCTTTATTACAACCCAAGATCAGAAATAAGTTGGACTGAAAGCAGATGGTTGGCTGAAAGTGACTCAAGGAGCTTCTGTGAAGGAGGGGAAGTAGAACTGGAATGAATCTCACTCCTCATCCCACACTTTAACCCAGTGGTAGTCAACCTGGTCCCTACTGCCCATTAGTGGGTGTTCCAGCTTTCATGGTGGGCGGTAGGGGTTTTGTCTGATATTGAAGCATTTTCCTTTTTTAAAATTTCATTGACTTTTTTAAAAAAATTCATAGCATTATTTAAAAACATTTTCATTAGGTATTCATAAAATCACCATTTTACTACTAACAGAGATACAAAAGTGAGCGGTAGGTATAAAAAGGTTGACTATCCCTGCTTTAACCACTAGATCACTGGTTCATGTTTGCCTATGTTTGTCACTTTCTCCTATGGCTAAATATCCCACTTATTTGTCCCTTTTTATTGGTTTCCTCCAGAACTGAAAGCTAGAGAGCCAATTAGGAGTAGTGCTTAAGGCAGCAAGCTAGAAACTGGGAGACTCTGAGTTCCAGTCTTGCCTTGGGCATGAAACTCAGCTGGAGAGAGAGAGAATTCACAGCAAGCCTGTTTGGAGTTGGGGAAGAATAGTAAATTGTGAAAGACAATCAGTAGGGGGGGGAAGCTAATCCTTCCTTTGGCTGTATGTAAATGGGTAATAATGTACTGTTGATAAGAGCAGCGATGCCAGTAGAGCTAAGGGTCATCACTTGTGGCAGGTAGAGATTGCTAAATGCATGGAACCATGGCCCAAAAGTGCATTTAGGTTTAGCTATATAGGTATCCTAGACCTAAATAAAAGGGATGAACTTTCCACTTCTGTTTTGTAAGTCTAAAGTACCGTAAGGGGAAAAATATGCAGAATACAGGATGCTGTTATCTTGGGTAGACAGAGAGTTGAAATGTTAGATTGCCACAAGACAATGTTTTTCTTGATTTCAAGTTTTAAAAATCATATCACATGAACAGCAATGTTGCTTGAGGGTATAAATGGATCGTGTCTGTACTTGCAACACCTGCCTTGGTACTTCATGACATTTCTGAATATGGAGATGATTCACTTAGTGTTTCTGGAGGCATTTCGAGCCGTGGTCTGATTTCTCTTTTCAGAACAGGTGCCAAAGAAATTTAAGCTTTCTGTACCATCTTCAGCAACCAAAAAAAAAAAAAAAGGCAGAAAAGAAAATGAAACAGTTTTTCTCAAGAAGGTGTACGTTTTGTTTTTAACAACTTTTCATTCCCCTTCTGTTCTTAATATTTCACTGTTCAGTAAAGACCCCTTTAGTAGGAATGGCAAACTGCTTTCAGGAGTATAGGTTTCTTTGCTAAACCTTAGGTTGCCCAAATGTGGCAATTTTAAGATCTGTGGACCTCAGCTTCCAGAACTCCCTAGCCAACCGTGCAGGCTGGGAATTCTGGGAGTAGTCCATAAGTTTTAAAGTTGCCAAGGTTGGACAACAGGGTGTTAAACATAATCCTGTCCCCTGCCTTCCTTCCCCCCCCCAAACCCAATATTATGTGCAATTCTCTCTCATTGTCTGTGTCTGTTGAGCTACTGCCTAAAACCAATCTTCCTCCTCCATTGGCATCCATATTAAACCAGAAGTTAATTTTATTAACTCCCAAGCCAGGATTAAGAGCTCTGTACGTTTCTTGGTGCATCGCAGTAGCTGGGAGCTGCCCAGTTCTCCTTACCCTGGGAAATGTGCCATCCAAGCAGAATGAGATATCGTTATAATCAAGAAAATCTCTGTTGCAAGTCAAGAGCATTCACTTCTTGACAGAAAATGCAGGATAGGGTTGCACATAGTCTATTTTGCATGCATGCTGGGAGTCAGTATAGCAGACATTAAAGATAAACACCTCTCTAGAGTGAACTAGGTTACCAGTGGTGGCAGGAAGCTCTTTTAAATCACTCCTCATTGAAGGCAGAAGTAAAGAATATTTTAAGCAGGGATTTCAGTTCTGATGAGGTAATGAAATATATGTAGTCAAACGCTAAAATGCAGGAAATGAGTAAAAGTCAATATTGGAAGGAGGGTATATTACTGTAATGATTCATACATAATATACAACTTAATGATTTAGGAGATAGATACTGTTGACATATCGGCTAACATGAATATTCTCCCCCCCCCTCTCTCTCTCTCTCACACACACACACGAATTAATATTAAAATACCTGATTATTTCACTTCAAAATTTATGATCAAATTTTCTGGAACAGACTCCAGCGCTAAAAACAAATTTAATTTGATAACTGATTGCCATGGGTTGGGGAGGAGCTAAGGGGCAGCATTCACAATGAGTCAGAATGAGCATACAACTCATGTTCAGTAGGTTGATTTAAATTTAAATATTTGATTATTTTAAACAAGATATTACTTGTCTAAATAGATATTAGAGGAACATAGTGCTTAATTCTTTTTATTCAAACAGATATAAAGCAAAGGCCAGGTGACAGGTGACATGGTGTTTTTTTTTCAGTTTCATGACTCTTGAGAATAAGTCATCAAGATGCCACCCAAGTGTTCTTCAGGTAAAAGCCATGTAGCTTCTCCAATAACAACTAAGAACAGCTGCAGGACCTATGAGGCCTTCTCCAGACTTGCTTTCCCCATCTTTGCTAGTGCCATCTTAGTTATTTCTGGGTTATTTGTCAAAATTACCTAATTTCCTTTAGATTTACTTCAGAACTCAGTTTTGTGTCTTTATTCATGGCACCTATCTTGACATGCTCATGTTTGAATGCAGAACACATTTTCTGTCACAGCCGAAAATGGAGCTCAGAACCCTATTTTCACTGGCAGAACCCTTGGGCCACCACAGGCACCCCCGACACAAGTGTTGTTATACTGGCCATGACCACCACCCAGGTCAAACACAACCCTGATGCTGCCATCAATGAAATCAAGTTTGACAGACCTGATTTAAACAGAACTTGCCTTTCACATTTGTAGAATTCTTCCACAAGAGAATGGATACAGCCTTCAGCTTTCATTCAACATTGGATAGCTGCATCCAGAAAAAGAGTTATATCCTCTCTTTATATCTGCCAGTTAATAAACTGTGGGTGAAACCCAAAAACTGTGAAAAGCTAGTTATGTAACCTGGAAACCTGAGTCTTCAAGTGATCATCTGTGAATTCTCACAACTCACCTACTATCTCACTTGTTGTTAGGTAACTAACATTCCTTCTTGGTTCACTCATAGATTTAGTCACAGATTCAATCATGTTTGGAATGCGTGAAGGATGAGATTCTTTCCAAAAATACTATGCACTCCGGAAAACTCCAAGCTAGCTTTGTGCATAATTAAAATTAATAATTTGTATGTGAATTCACTGAAGATTACTTTAAAAACTCAGATTACCAGCCAGAAACTATTTCTTGCCCATGAGCAGTGTTCCTGAGAATTTTAGACTAAAATATGCCTATGGCAAAAACTGGTTTTCAAAGATATTTGAATTTTAAAAATTGTATTTTTGCATTTTTACTATATAGTAGCTTGTCAGGATTTAAAGTTTTATAAACTTTGATTAATACATAAAGTCTGGAGAACATTTTCTTCTCTTCTGGGAAGGTGACAGAATTTATTATTTTTGCTAATAGCTATTTGCAATTTGCTACGCTATTTAAAAAAACATTCTATTTAAATCTGTCATTCATCTTACTTCTCAGTATTTGAAGAAGAGGACTAAGCATGCAGGATAAAGAGAGAGAAAAACTATCATTTGTATTTAATTGCAATTTTATTTCCATTCTTTAATTAGAATTTTTCAGTATATCAAATGACATTCTTTGTCCAATGTTCAGAACAGCTAAAAATAGTGAATAATAAACTGGATGCAAAAATGACCTTCCGGAGGCATGTCCCTGTTGCTCACAGTTCTTTAAGTTCTTTAACTTCATTCTCAAGATTATCCTTAAATTATTGGTCTATATTTTCTTTACGCTGGAGGGAGAAGACTTCACACAAAAATAGCACAAATGCATTTCCTCTTTCTTCTTTAAATACTTTGGACCTAAGCCATGGACATTGCTATACCACTTAAATGTTGAAATAATTAAGTAGTCATCTGCAGTATTATAACAAACAGTGGGGAGCATCATAAAATTAACAGCTACAATTTTGCTCAAAGCTTGTATGGAATTATAAAGCCTTAACAACCCTTCTGAAAAGGCCATTGATATGAATGTGGTTTCTCTTAAAAATCAGTTTAGGATACTTCAGACTTAGTGTAAGAAAAATCTCCAATTTTAGTTCTCTACAATATGGTTTCTATTTTATATAGAATAATTTTATTAAACATTACAACTAGATAAAAAGTAGTACGAACTAAAAAAAAGAATAGAAAGAAAAATGGAAAATATAAAAAAGATGAAAATTGAAAAGAAATAAAAAGATAAGACTAAAGAAATAGAAAATAAATATATAAAGAAGTAACTTCTATCTTGATCATACCAAATATAAACAATTTTAGCAACATATTACTTTATCTTAAAATACAAAAAATGATCTCTTTTTCCCATATTCTCTCTCTTATCTATAAACAAATTCTTAAAACTTCTTATTTAGTCTGGTTTGCAAAAATCCATTAAGAACTATCAGAGATAACAATATATCTAATTCAACTTTGATTCTAATACACCAAATTTATATTCTTTCCTTTTATTTTTTACAGTCTCATTCTTTAATGCTTTCAAATATCCACTTGAAAATCTGTATGGGTGTAAATAGTTCTCTAACTAAGAATTTAAAGTGTTAGAGAGGGTTGTATTCTAGACCAGTGGTCCCCAACCCCCGGTCCGCGGACCGGTGCCGGGCCGTGGAGTACCTGGCACCGGGCCGCGCAGCGGCGGGGGCCATGATCGCTCTTTTAAATCCGCTCCTCTTAAATGCATTTCTCTCCCCCCCCCCTTTGGTCCCACCCTCGGCTCTCTCTCCCTCCCTCCCTCGCTGTCTCCTCCCTTCTCTCTCCCCCCTCCCGCACCGATCCATCGCCAGGGAAAGAGAGAGTGAGAGAGTGAGAGAGGAGAGAGAGAGGGAGAGAGGGAGGGAGTCAAGAAAACTGTTCCAGCCGCCGCTGAAATGACTCAGTAACTTTTGCGCTTGGATCTGCTTTTTCAAACCTCCCCCAATCATCATCGCCTTCCTACCCGCCCTGCCGCGCTTGGTCTGGCTCTTTTCTTTTTTTGCTCTCTCCTCGGCTTTTCCTGCTTTCTCCCTGCAATTTTGTCACCCAGATGCATGCTGTGGTTCGCGAGTGCGGCTCGGTTTTATGTGTCCGCTTCTCTCCCTTTCTCTCCACACACCCCCCACCTCCATTTAATTATTTTTTTTTAAAAGAAAGAAAACCGTAGTTCTGCCAATTGCAAAAAAAAAAAAAGTGTGTGTGCGTGCATATCTGCCGGCGGGTGTGTGTTTGTGTGGTGTGTGTGTGTGTGTATGTGTGTATGCGCGCGCGGAGAGAGACTGGTTGGAAAGGAAGGACAGGACTGGCGGTGTGTGTTTCTGCAGCCCCTACGGTGGAGGCTACACTAGCCGTCAGATCTGGTGTTTTTTTCCCCCCCTCTCCTTCCGGCAGGTCGTTTTAATCCTTGCTAATTACTTTCTGTTCTTCGCTTGCCAGCTTCCTTCCCACCCTCCTTCCTCCTCCTCCCCCTCCCCCTCCGGCCGGGTGCGCCCCCCCCCCGCTTTTACTCCCAAACAGTTATATATTTATATATATATTTATTTTCTCTCTCTCCACGGCATTCGCGTGCTCCGCGCTCTTGTATTTTATTTTGTAAGGCATGTTTAAATACAATAAAATAAAAGTTGTTTAATCAAAACAATCTGATATATAAACAATCAATGTGTCGTCGCGAACAATGCCCCCCCACCCCTGCGCGCGCTCAGCGGGCCACGGTAAAATTATCAAAGGCTGACTGGTCCGCGGCGATAAAAAGGTTGGGGACCACTGTTCTAGACCAATGCTTTGTAAACAGTCACGTTAATGAAACGTCAGGATCCCTGTATGCTTCATATGCCAAAGTTCCATGATAAATTTATTAATATTCTTTTATATGCTGATAGGGTTTTAATGAGGTAATTTTAAATTGGTTTGTAAAAACTGTTGTGAAAGCTGAATAGCTATCCTGGGTAAGCTGATTTATCAAAGTTATTTCATATTTTCCACCCAATATTTATTTTCAACTGTCTCCCTGGTAAATGACATTTTTAAACAGAAAAAGTTAGATATCATATATTTTTATTATAGATATTTTTTTGTATTTACCAGATATGCATTTTATTATTGTATTTTCTTTTTATCTATTTTATTCTGGGATTATATGTTGTATTTACCCCTATTTTACTTTCTTTGATATGGTTATAAAATTAATAAATTAATAAACTACTGATAGTTTACTACCTAAACACTTTTCTATGGAAGAGAGGCAGTTGCTTTAACAAACAATATTTGTGTTAGGAAAGAAATAGAAATATCAACCTTGAAATAGTCGTTAATAAAGAACGAGAGTTGTCCAATTTAATAAATTTTATAAAAACAAGTTTTACATAATTTTTTCTCATTTTTTTTAAATTGCAGATTTGGCAGCTCTATCCAGAACTAGAATCATTGAATGCCAGGGGAGCCAGTACAATTTTTGTATGGATATGCTTACAGACATACATTCTTCCTGTTTTTAGAGCATTTTATGGTACTTGAAGAAATCCTGCAGGGGATAAGCGTCCCAGTTATCAAGGAATTAACATATGAATCACTACAGGTAATAATTTTATTTTTTTTCTAAACAGTATTAATGTGCTATATAAGAACAATACTTTGATAAGAAATTATACCAAAACATTGATTTATTTGACCAGCTAGGAAGAACGGCTGTCCATTGTAGTTGAATATCTACATATAGATATTCAACTACATATATAACTAAAAGTACCTACCTACCTACCTACCTACCTACCTACCTACCTACCTACCTACCTACCTACCTACCTACATACATATATATATATATATATATATATATATATATATATAAAGCAAGATATATATCTTGCTTAATTATTTAAGTATATTTGTGTCAATATACAATTACAAAAATGAATAACTATTTTACCATTTTACCAAGGTTCATTGAATAAAAAGTCAGATTCTGCTGTAATTAATAAATTATTTTTCCAAACTTAAATATTTTTGAAGTGTAAAAATATATTTAATCAGTGTGTATGCATGCAATAATCCAAAGAATCACCAAGCCCTTCATTATTGTCATTAAAATGAATACTATTGAATCCTTTATAGACATATTGAGATTTAATATTCTAATAATCTAATAAATAAATAATCATGGTTTGAGGTTTTTAGCAATATGGATTCCCCCGACCCCCTATGTTGATAATAAGGTGCTTCAATTCACATCAAAAAATACTAAAAGACTCCTTGTCCTTCACTGACTGTAAACAATGTTTTAAAATATCAACAACTATTGCATTTCATGAACTGGTGAATATGGAATTCATGATTATTTTATGGTACTTCTGGATAGTGGAGAAGATTCTGTTCAATTGCCATGGTCATCAACATATCTTGTATACCATGTTTAGGATTCAATACTTTTCTTGATATTTGAAGAACGATGTATGCAGCCTTTGATGTCCCTATTGGGGAATGCTTTTGAGTATGGTTTATCTATGGTTCATTCAGTCAACAGATCTGGGATGGCAGAGTTATGCATTCTTTTGAGTCAAGCTTGATTCCTGGTGACTTCATATTACATGTTATGTCATAATTATTTCATAAGCAATAAATAGTAAAGCAATAAAGAGAAAAAATTATTAGCCATGATATCATAGGACTTGTCCTATATGACAGGGTTAAAACGATTATAGTATTTATAGCTTCATGCACAAGCAGATCAGAGTACATTTATTTCATTGGCTACACATATATAACAAAATGTTACATCGTTATGTATATGTATGTACATGCATAGCAGGGGTGGGTTTCTCGCCCCATTCCAACCGGATCGGTTGGAACGAGGCCGGCGGCGTCCTCGCGCATGCACGCGGTGTCCTCGCGCACGCAGCGCGTGCATGCGTACTAGCGTCTGCGCGATGCTCCAGCTGCTCCTGGAGGATCGCGCAGGCGCTGTATGCGTTCTGCGCATGCGTGGAAAGTGCAGAATTCGTAAAAACTGGGTAAGGAGCGGGCGCGGGTGTGCGGGTGCGCGTGGGCACGGGGGGGGGCCTTCGCCGTTCCCGGAAGTTACTTACTTCCGGGTTCGGCGACCAACCGGATCGCAGGGACCGGTGCGAACTGGTCGAAACCCACCCCTGATGCATAGGTATATTTTCTCTAAATTCTAAATTCATTTTAAAATCATTTTTAAAAATAACTATCATTTCAAAATCATTGAATTGCCATTTCCACATCTTGTAACTGTCTTGACATACTTGGCGAATTTATTTCTTTGCTTGTTTATTAGATTACTACCTTCCCACAGTTTAACAACTCTGAATCACTATAAACTAAGTATTATGGTAGTCATTTCCTTGTATATTACTTTCTTGTCAAAAGATCCAGTCCATCACTCCTCAGTGATTGTTGTGTGGAAACAGGAAGAGAGAAGAAGAGAGTCTATTGCCTTGGGTTCCAATATAAAAGACCAAATATATTAAACAAGCCCACAACTGTTAATATGGGCTTCTATAAACAATGGGAAATGAGTTTGTGGAAGTGTGTCGATATGCCATCTTGTTGTGATAATGAAAATTGCACTTCTAGCAATAACTTGAGGGCAGCAAAAGAGTTAGGAAGAATATGGTTTTTTAAAATAAAAAAAATGGGAAGTTGGGATGGATTAAGGCAGTGGTTCCCAAATTTGGCAGTCAGCTCTGCTGGCTGGAGAATTCTGGGAGTTGAAGTCCACAAGTCTTAAAGTTGCCAAGTTTGGGAACCACTGGATTAAGGAGTTGGTAGGCAGACAAACAAGCACATATGGATCGAGCTGATCCAGGGTCATTGAAGGGGGCGGGGGATGAGGCAGTTTGGGATCAGTCTACCTGCCACAGGGAGAACATCCAAAGAAGCAGAAAGACTCAAGTTTTATTTATCACAAGTAGTTGCAAGAGTAGTTTAATGAAAATCCTCCATTAATGCTACAGGCAACTGAACAGCAGCTACATTTTAGCATAAACCTGCTGTTGTATTATCAGGAAAGAAAATAGTTAATCTTATGGATTTTGCAACAATTAACGTATTTCATTGTCGCAATGACGCTAGGCATAGTTTACCTGAATGATGCTGGCACAGTTACCTGGCCGAAATAATCAATCTCACAGAGTAGCTATTATCTTTTTATTCATAATTATGCTTTGAGCAACATGAAAAAAAAGTTCATCTAGTTGGTCCTTCTTGTATGTTTTGTTTTGTCTGGTGAGTCTTAAACGAATGAGGAGATTTTGAAATTTTGCTCTGTTTGCCTCAGCTCTAGGTTGATGTTTCTATTCTTGATTTACAACTACCAGCTATATTTTGGGAGGAGTGGACGGTGGAAGCAATGCCTCTTTTAAGAAACTCCATTGACTTTCTTGATGACAGTATGAAAATGATTCGCTTTGGTTATTTCTAGGACGGTTTTAAATTTTGAGTCTAGCCTACAGACCAGATATTCCCTGGTAGTTTCCCACCCACTAAACAACCCTTTCGTTAGCCTTTCAAGGTCAGCTACGTACTGCCATCTAGCTGGCCATTTATGTATTAATGACCCTAAATCAAACCTTTTAGGAAATGAGTCCTGTTGAAAAACAAGGAGAATCTTATAACAGAGACAGCAGCAAGAGGAGGAATTAAATAACACTATGAAAAAACTAAGTGGATTTGGCATTCCTACTTGTTAATAGGCAAGTGGATTCTGTCATGATGCACATAACCAGCTGCAAATGAAGTGCTTTTTGTTTTAGCATAGGTACTGAGCAGAAGTTTAAGCTTTCCCTTAGGAATAATTTGATGAAAACATCTGCCTCTAATTTACAGGCACCTGAAAAGGAAAAACAAGAGAGAAAATTTAATTATGGAATCTAGATTCAGACAATGTGGTTAAATGAAGGGAACAAGGTTTTAACATTTTGTACTTTGAAATATGCGTGACCAGAATAATGTCATAGAAGCTGCTGTGTGTGGTTTTTATTTTTAACAGTCACTTTCACATTTTCAGTTTGATACCAATTTCAGATATTTTAAGCCTCTTTTTGTAGCTTGAGGAGCCACAGAACAACAAATGCCGGTGGTGGTTAGCAGTGTGTTACAGTGGTCTGAATGCTAGATTAGATTCAGGAGAATAGATTGAAATCACTGGTCTACCATGAAGTTCTGACTTTAAACCAATCATTTTATCTCAGGCTCCTCATAGGGTTATTGTGGTGAACAAATGCTGGTGGAGTGAAGTAATTAACAATATTAATTCCTTAAAGGCAAAGGGTCCCATCGCACATATGTGCTAGTTGTTCCTGACTCTAGGAGGCGGTGCTCACCTCTGTTTCAAAGCCGAACAGCCAGTGCTGTCCGAAGACATCTCCGTAGTCAAGTATCTGGCATGATTAAACACCGAAGGCGCACAGAACACTGTTACCTTTCCCCCAAAGTGGTCCCTATTTTTCTACTTGCATTTTTACATGCTTTTGAACTGCTAGGTTGGCAGAAGCTGGGACAAGTAATGGGAGCTCACTCCATTACACGGCACTAGGTATTCGAACTGCTGACCTTACTGATCGACAAGTTCAGCATCTTAGCCACTGAGTCACCACGTCCTTTATAATTACTTAATCCTGTATAAAAAAGATTATTTGGACTTTGAACAAACTAAAGTCCAAATGCAAATTATAAATTAATGTTGTGAAAATTATTCACATAGACATTTTATCTACCACCTGTTTCAAGGTTAGGAAACTTGGTGATGGTGGCTACTAGTGTACTTCAAATAATTCCTGCTCCCTAATTTTAAAAAATGGTACTTTATTTAGATACTTTTGGTTAACAATAATAAATTAGAAGCTGGCATTCTGCAGAACAAGCAGTCCATTTTTAGAATTAATTTGTTTGCAAGAATGCCTGGCATAGCCCTTCTTATAAAATTAAAATGATGGATGAGTGGATCCTGGTTCTTTGTTAGGCAGTATGCCCATCTCTCTGCGGAGGGGAGGGTGGCGGAAAGGCAGTAGTAGACATCCGGAAGATCTCTAGAGATTGTGACCCTAACCCATAACCTGCCATATGGTGAATGTGTGACTGCCCACACTAGCCATTTTGCAAAAAACAAACCTCACGGCATATTCTAAAGTTTTAAATTTGCCCATTAGAAAAGAAATTAGTTAACTTTACATCACTTGGTAGATTAGATCAGAAGATCAATTCCACATGAATATTAGAACTATTTTTGTATAATAGAATCTTTCAAGTCTGACTAGGCTACACTCCCCCCCACTTCCTTATTATTCCAAGGTGAATCACGAAAGCATCTCCCTGAGTTCTTTTGGAATATTACCTTGTTTCCCAGGGTTTAAAAAAATGTAGACCTTTGGTCTATCTAAGTTTTTGGATAATTCCATCAAATCCTCTTCTTTACTCTCTGCACTTTATTTATTCATCTCTACTATGCAGATTTCTTCTAGCTATAGAAAAAGTTTTCAGATTCCATCACCCTGTTGGCTTTTTGCAAAGCTCTAAAAACCAGGCTATATACCTGGGGCTTGGAATGTGTTAAGGGTCCTGTTATTTGCCTTTACTATTAGTTGATTAATCATCACGGCTGCTGTTTGTATTTATTTATTTCGTGGTGTTTTAATGTTTTTTAAATTGTTCTAGAATTTTAGAATTGTTAGTTGCCTAGAGTTACTTTGTTTAGTTGTGCAGTGAAAGAAAATGAATGAATGAATGAAAATAGACAAATAAATTCATTTTCCGATATACTGTACTATGCTGGAAGGAACCTTATGGAAGGTATATTTGTTAAGAAAATAACTTTGACCCATCTTGCACTATATCAAATCTTTAAATCATCCACATTCAAGTTAGTCATTGCCTAGTATTATTTAATTACTATGCTGAATGAAGTAGAATTTAGCCAGAATTGACTCATTGATTAATGACTTGTACACTGGTTCTAATAAAAATAATAATAACAAGGATGAAATATTAAGGTAATAGAAGGCTAAATTCTTAAGCAGAGATGTATTGGTTAAAACATTATGCTAGAAACTAGGAGACCATAAATTTTAGTCCTACCTGTCAGGCACAAGGAACCAGAATGAGAACATGAGCTGACCAAAGTTACTTCTTTATTGCTGCATGCCAATTTACAACCATCTGGCCTGCATTCTCTAGGGAGCAGATGGATAAAGGTTTTAAAATACTGGGGGAGTGAGATCCCTGTCATTTCCTGCTATGCAAGGGCTCTAAGCCCACCTCCTTCTTGACACCTCCCCCCCTAACTGGATTCTTCTCCCACCACACACTTTAGGCACAAGATTATTTGGGTGACCTTGGGCCCATCATTCTCTCAGTCCTAAGAATGATATAGTGACAACCAGTTGTTGAATTTTGCCAGGAAAACTCCCGAAACTGGTCCAGGCAATCACCAGGAATCAAAATGAGTCAAAGACACAAAAAACATTTTTTTAGCAAACTAAGTTGCATTTAGCAAATTCCTTAGATGCAAACTCTTTTACAGAGATGGTGGATAGTAATTATTTTAAAATCCATACTTCCTAGTGGTTTCTGAACAAATGATGACCTACTTCCACCAAGGTGCTATAAGCTTGCATCAGATTCCAGGTTTAAAAACAAACCTGGAGTGAGAACACCTTCCTCTCCCAAAAAAGCTCATTGCACCAATTGTGTTCAGTGATTATGGAATTCTGAGCGACAGCTAAGGAGCCAGAAAATGCGAAAGTAATTGTAATGCTGGGAAGAGTTTGAATTTTATTATTTGTTACTACATGACCAATACGATCAATTAAAAGCCTATGCTGCAAATGCATTCCAGAGAGTTTTCCACAATATGAAATTATTCTCATAATTAAATTGATTCCCTGGGTTATTTTCATTTGAATTTTAGAGGAACTAAAATTCAATACATGTTCCATGCAGTCTTTTTTTAAAACAGTTTTTGTTGCTTTTAAAATAATAACAGAACATTGTTGGCATCGGACTCTCATGGCACAATGTACTGTTTTCTGGTAAGCATCACCACTGCAAAAGAACCAGTATATTAACAATAGTGAAACTTAGTAGGGAAATAACATATTGTAGTGTAATATTGTCAAATGTAAGCCCCTTGAAATTTAAAGGACTTTTTTTACATTCATAATCCAAATCTCATGGTAAAGGATAAGGATAAAATAAAAGCCAGTTTCTCAAGGTTATTTCATTTAATATTTTGATTAATCCTTACTGAAATGAATTATTTTAACCATTAGAATTGCTTAATCTGCCTAATAGCTTGTGAAAATTAGTTGGCATTTTATAGGGGGAGTGTTTCCCTTTTCTGCTGTGGAGAAAAGAAGACATTAATGATGTATTTTTGGTCCCAATGAGCTCTACTAAAAATTTTCACCTGGGAATTGCTGATGAGGTTAGTTAGGAAAAGCAGGGAAGAAGTTTTGACCTTGAGAAAACATAGAAAATCATCAAAGTGTGCTATTGGACCTCTAAACATCCTTGTTCAATTAGAACATATTAGTCAACATACATCAATTAACTTTTTGGAGTGCTTTAACAATATGCCTATTTGCAATCGCCTTTTCTTCTTTCCCATTGCTTGTGTATTTCATTTTAAAAGCTTTACATTTATTTTCATTAATATTGGAACATAAGTTTATGGTGGTTATTATGCCACATTCAACTAATGGAGAAATTTCTTTTTTTCTAATTATGGAAAAGGAATAGGTCCCAAGAGAAGCTAGCGAGATTGCCTACTCTAGGAGCAGAATGAAAATTCAACAGGCGAACAAAACACTCAGCTACTGAGAGAGACTCTCTATAGAATTGTAGAGAGGACATAGAAATAGTCAGTAGATTTATTTGCATTTTGTATGGAAACTATTAAAGAAGGACAATGTGTTGTGGGATTTAAAGTAGTCTGAAATATGCAGAGCAATGAGGCATGGTGGATGTTTGAAAAATGGAAATCTTGCTTTGAAATGAAGTCACTAATTTTCTATGTACCGTATAGTAAATAATCTCACTATTTGAGTTCAAAAGTATGCAAATATCTTTTTTTACTGGAGCATGAGTTATGACTGTAGTAACGTTCATGAAGGAGAATATTTGCCTTTTGGCATACATTTCCTCTAATGCAATATAAGAGGAGCTTTTATGTCAAATTTGTTACATTTATTTTGTATTCCTATGACACCTTGATTTTGGAAAGAACTTGTCTGCAGAACTTATTTTGCAATCATACAGCTTTCAAAGTGCAAACTATTTTGATATCATGCATGTTAAACTAGAAAAGGAAAAAAAATGAACAATGAAGATTAAAATATTTTTTTCATTACCAAATATTTAGTATTGGTAAGAGGAACTAGAATTAGTTAAAGAATTGCAATTCATGCTTCAATATTTCAGTTCACTAGATGCAGGAAATACATTTATTCAGGATCCAAAGATCTGTGCATATAAACTAGAAAAATGAAAGAAACACATATACAATTGGGAAAGGTTCAGTTTTTCCTGAATTAGGATTTGATTGAATTATTTTTCTCTTCATCCAAATCTTCTAAGTTTACATCATTTTTTCTCAGTGATAAAAAACAATGATTTTTTCTTTTCTGAAAGTTTCTTCCTTTCATTCTGATGCCCAGATAAAATGATGAGTTACTGTATTTTGAACATAGTATTTTCTTTTGATGTGCCCTTATTTTTGCATGCATGCATGAGAGAGAGAGAAAGAGAGAGAGAGAGAGAGAGGGAGGGAGGTGGGGGGGCAGGGAAGAGAGAGAGAGAGAGAGACTGAAGTACTTCTACCTTTTTAGTTTGCCTCAAGGTTGATTAATAATGTAAAGATCTACTTCCTGATTATCAATGAATCTTTGGAAGAAAATCTAACCATATCAGTCAGAGAAGAAATTAAAACATATAGCATACCTACAGAGAGAAATAGCTGAGTAAAAATTATTGGCAGATGCCAGTAATCTAGAGAGCTGTTTCAGTTGCCTTTTATATGTACAATGTTGTTCTTTCTGTGAAATATTTTAATTACATAAATAGCAATAGCAATAGCAGTTAGACTTATATACCGCTTCATAGGCTTTCAGCCCTCTCTAAGCGGTTTACAGAGTCAGCATATTGCCCCCAACAATCCGGGTCCTCATTTTACCCACCTCGGAAGGATGGAAGACTGAGTCAACCTTGAGCTGGTGAGATTTGAACAGCCGAACTGCAGAACTGCAGTCAGCTGAAGTAGCCTACAGTGCTGCATTTAACCACTGTGCCACCTCAGTGATGGGATTCAAAAAAATTTACTACTGGTTCTGTGGGCGTGGTTTGGTGGCCATGGCATAGCTTGGTGGGCGTGGCTTGGTGGGCGTGGCAGGGGAAGGTTAATGCAAAATCCCCATTTCCTCCCGATTAGCTGGGACTTGGGAGGCAGAGAATAGATGGGGGTGGGCCAGTTAGAAGTGATATTTACCAGTTGAATTTATTATATTTCTATGCCGCCCTTTTTCCAGAAGGGACAGTTCTCCTAAGTACTTAAAATTTCCACTACCGGTTCTCCAGAACCGGTCAGAACCTGCTGAATACCACCTCTGAATTGAATGTATCTTTAAACCATCATGATTCAACTTGCTACTTTTAAAATGTGGTAGGGAAAGGGTGGAAAGCATCATAAACAAAAGTTTTGCAAAATCCTTTCTTGCTGACAATGTGAATGAAATCCCAATAGCAGCTCTATTTTTAAAATGATTTTGGTGGAGATTTATTTTCTGCTCACATAAGCGTGTTTTCTCAGAATATTGATGGATGTGATAACGTCAGGGAAGCTTTGCTGGAGATGTTTGATGGAACATGTGTGGAAACCAATTCTGATCTGTTGTGAGAAGCAGAGTAGCGTGTGATGGTTTTTAACAATCCTGTATAGTTTTTCCCCCCCAAATTCTACAACTTCTGTGTTTGAGAAGGAACTTTAAAGCTGCAAATTAAACAAATAATTGTTCTCCTTCAATAGATTTTCTTTTTAAACATGGGACTTCAGCTGCATTTGTATAACTGAAAGGTTGCAGCTGAATCTGGTAGTATAATTGTACATTTGCACTGATTTAATTGCAGGGTAAAACCACATTATTATCCTTCAAAGGCCCAATGATACCCTGACTCTTTTTCTCCCCCCATATATATGGCAAAGAATCTCTTCACAGTAATGGCCATTAAGTCACTGGCAGCCTGACAACTAGATTGCAGGGTACTATTTCCTCTTTCTTTTTCCGAAAAAGAAAAAGGAAGAGAGGCTGGCACACATGTGACCCAATGAATCAGACAATGGAATATGTTGCAAAATAAGAATCAAGATTTGCCCACTTTATATATATATTCCTTGTTGACAGTATAATCTGCATGGTAGTTGTACAAAAACTGTTATGAGACAACTGTGTCAAAAATCAAACTTTCAAATTAGAGGTTCCTGTGATGCCAACGTACGTAGCCAGAGGCGAAGTTGTTATCATATTTCTATAAGATTTGGGCTTTGGTCTGCCTTTTTTAGGCATTTTGTAGTGGAGGTTGCAAAATTCTGCTCCGCTGCTGGATTTGGTACAGTAGAACTGTTCAGCCACACTAGTATGGATGTATACAAGAATTATCTAGTATCTGAACCAGCTGCCTTTTCACATAGCTCGGGGATTATTACAATATATACATCAACTAAAATTTTGCAGATTCCTGACTGAATGTCTGCATTGTGCTCTTGTAAAATTTTGGAGATAACTTCAACCATGAATCCACAATGTAGCCTTCGGCAAAAGAGGATCCTAATGATTTACTGTTTTATTAAAAGGATTCTGGAAAGTATATATGGAAATTTTAATGACTACTTTAAGTACTGTGTAATAATTCTTCAGTCCACCCATTAAATTGTACAAAAGTGTCCATATAATTTCTTACAAAATCCCTGTAACTTCTGACCCTCAGCAACCCTTAGCCACATTCCCCAAGAAGAGACTGGATAAGAATTGTCGAGTATGGCTCAGTTCAGAGCTTGCCCCTTAAGTACAGAGTATTCCAGTGCCCTTTTAAGGAATGGTGACCCTAAAATCCGCCTGAAATAAGACAGATTCATAACTGCCAAACCTACTTTCATGTTTCCTTCCTGACAGCTATTATGAGGGTAAAATAAACTCTCATTTTAAAGACAGGCAGAATGAAATGGAGAATGAAGTAGAGAGATTAAACAAAGTATATTTTATTTTTGAGGGTCCTTGGTGTTCTCTGAGCTTGGGTGCTTTCTGATAACACTGATGATGTTACCTAATTTCAGAAGCATCTGCAAGAAAATAACCAAACTCAGAACCACCTCATTTCAATCCAGAGCTACAAATATTCTCCTTTATTTTTTTAATTTTTGTTTTCAATCTGACTTTATGTTATAAAAAATATTGGGAACATAGCAGTGGTGGGTTTCAAAAAATTTTCAAACCTACTCTCTGGGTGTGGCCTCCTTTGTGGGAGTGGCTTGCCAGCCATGTGACCAGGTGGGAGTGTTCTCGTTCTCTCTCTCTCTCTCTCTCTCTCTCTCTCTCTCTCTCTCTCTCTCTCTCTCTCTCTCTCTCTCTCTCTCTCTCTCTCTCTCTCTCTCTCTCTCTCTCTCTCTCTCTCTCTCTCTCCCCCCCCTTCCTTTTGTCTCTCTGTCCCTTTTTTCTTTTTTTCTTTCATCTCTCACTTTTTCTTCTTTTTATTTATTTATTTATTTCTTCCTTTCTTTCTCTTTCTCTTTCTGTCTCTGTGAGTCTGTCCATGTCTCTCTCTCTCTGTATGTGTGTGTGGGGGGGCTCTTTGCCTCTCCCTCCCTCTGTGTCTCTCTATGTGATTCTCTCTCTGTGTCTGTCTGTCTCTCTTTCTCTCTCTGTGTGTATCTCTCCTCCCTCCCTCTGTGTCTGTGTCTCTCTCATTCCTTCTATCTCTCTGTGCCTCTGTCTGTCTGTCTGTCTGTCTCTATCTCTCTCTCACACACACACACACACAGAAACAGACACACACACATACTGTGGTCACCTTGTTGAGTGTTCCAATCACATTTGAAACACTCAACAACTGGCCTGTATTCATGGTTTTTTGCAGCATTCTGCAGACATGGGGGCAAAATATATGGTTAAAAGTACTTGGCAGCGGCATTCTTCCCTGGGGGGCTCTGCAGAACATCCCAAGACCAATGGCTCTGGTTGAGGGGCGGAATCTTTGCCGTAAAGCTTCGTCCACCAGGCAGCAGGACCAAAGCCCCTCTCCCAATTGGCCCTTCCTCCCTCTGAGGGCGAGGGAGCCGGCTGCCCCACTGCTTCTGGCTTCCTTCCGAGAGTCTCCTCTCTCCGGGGCTGTAATTGTGCAGGCTGTGCGTGTGTGCTTATGTTTTCCACGGCGGTGATGGATGGGCTCTGGAATCGCTCCATGCCTTGGAAAACATAGGCGCGCGCGGGCAGCGGGACAGCCAGGACAAGGGAGTGCAACCCGCATGGCTTGTTCAAATAGCAAAAGAAGGGACAGGAGAGGAAGCTGTTTGAAAAGCCCCGCTTGGAACTCCTTTCCTTTTCCTTCTTTTGCTGTCTGTACATGCAGTGCGGGTTGTGCTCCCTTGTCTTTCATAGCCAGCTTGTTTCCAATTGGGGTGGGGATCCATGGAGAGGGACGGAAAAAATCAATTTCTTCCCCCCTCCCCCAATTGGAAATGAGCTGGCTATGAAAGACAAGGAAGCACAACCCGCATGGATTGTTCAAAGAGTAAAGGGACAGGAGAGATGTTCGGCTGTTTGAAAAGCCCCGCTTGGAACTCCTCTCCTGTCCCTTCTTTTGCTGTTTTTACATGCCGAGTGGATCATGCTGCCTTGTCAGCAAGGATGCTTTGCAGCAACAGGGGTCAGGAGCGGTACCGGGGTTCCTGGAAGTTAATTACTTCCAGGTTCACCGACCAACCGGTGCACATGAACCGGGGCAATCCAGGAGTACCCACCCCTGGAACATAGTAAGGTCTACTGGAGACTACTGAATCAGTCAGTTCTGGTCGTTCCACAGTTGATTCCCCCCCCCTTTGAATAATGCTGAATTTAAAGAAAAGCAATAGCACTTAGACTTATACACCACTTCAAAGTGCTTCACAGCCTCTCTAAGTGGTTTACAGAATCAGCATATTGCCCCCAACAATCTGGGTCCTCATTTTACTGACTTCAGAAAGATGGAAGGTTGAGTCAACCTTGAGGCGGTCAGAATCAAACTACAATACTGCATTCTAAACACTGCGCCACCACGGAAACTTAATTATGGTTTTAAAAACTTAAAACATAATTCAATGGTTCTTATTCTCAGGAAAGCATATTCATGTTGTCAGTGAAAGAACTAGTGTAACCCAATAAATAAAAGACTGGAAAAAAAGCAATACCTTACCTGATTCAATTTTTTTTCTTGGCCATGAATTGATTAAGTAGTCTTAATAATGATCCCTCTCCTTACTGTATCTCTGGAAATACTGTAATATGCTATATATTAGCACTCTGAACACTTGAAAGTATATGCATTTTAAATATTAATAAGTTCTATCTTAGTTGACTTAACTGTTGGAGGCAAACACTTTGAATAGTTGAAAATAAGACCCTTTTCAATATATGGTTTACATGAGGAGGAGATCTATAGTGATTGAAAGTTTATCACATAAACTTTATACCAGAGGTGGTATTCTGGAGAACCAGTAGTGGAAATTTTTAGTAGTTTGGAGAACCGGTAAATACCACCTCTGACTGCCCCCACCCTCATCTATTCTCTGCCTGCCGAGTCCCAGCTGATTGGGAGGAAATTGGGATTTTGCAATATCCTTCTCCTGGAGTGGAGTAGGAATGGAAATGTTCCCCTGCCATGCCCATCAAGCCATGACACACCCACCAAGCCACGCCCACAGAACTGGTGGTAAAAATGTTTGAATCCCATATATAAACAAATAAATGCAAATCCATATTTTGAATGATGGATGAAACTATACTGTTACTCAAAGTATAGCACTATATTATAAAATGGAATTATTCTATAGTCACATTTATTAAATCATTAGTCACATTAGTTTAAAGAAGCAAATAACTTAATGTTTTATACCACATTATTTAATTGATTTAAGTACACAGCTGGTGTTGAAAGAGAAAAATGCTGCACTGCTTTCTTGAATTTCATTGTTTGTTTCCCATATCATTTATTGCTTCAAAGATAAACGGTTTCATTATCTTTCTTCAAGACTTACATGACTGCAATGTAGTTATAAGTTTTTAATTAAATAAGTTTTTAAATTAATTATACATCAGCTAATAGTTTGTAATGCTGAGATCTCTGTAAAGACCAAAGTAGGCTTTTTTTAAAAAGATGCCAACCTATATCAAGGGCTGCAGCTTGTAAAAGTAGTAATTGCTGAACTCTTGGGCTTCAAAGCAACTTGTGATGTTACAACTGTTTAAAAAAGCAAGCATAGCATTGCATAAAGGTAAAGGTTTCCTCACACATTTGTGCAAGTCGTTCCCGAATCTAGGGGGTGGTGCTCATCTTCGTTTCAAACCCAAAGAGCCAGCGCTGTCTGAAGACTCTCTGTGGTCATGTGGCCGGCATGACTAAATGCCGAAGGTGTATGGAATGCTGTTACTTTCCCACCAAAGGTGGTCCCTATTTTTCTACTTGCATTTTTACATGCTTTCAAACTGCTAGGTTGGCAGAAGCTGAGACAAGTAACGGGAGCTCACTCCATTATGTGGCGCTAGGGATTCAAACCACTGAACTGCTGACCTTTCTGATCGGCAAGCTCAACGTCTTAGCTACAGCCATCGTGTCTCTTCTCAGCAGTGCATACAAGGCTATAGATAATCTAATGATAGTCATCAACGTACATCTCACCATTTTATTACTGTTCAAAGTTATTATAACAATAGCAATAACACTTAGACATATACTGCTTCATAATTCTTTAGAACCATCTCTAAGCGGTTTACAGAATCAGTATATTGCCCTCAACAATCTGGGTCCTCGTTTTACAACGGAAGGATGGAAAGCTGAGTCATCCTTGAGTTAGTAAGATTCAAACTACTGAACCGCTGGCAACCAACATTCAGCAGAAATAGTCTGCAGTACTGCATTCTAACCAATGTGCCACCACGATGGTCTGAACATGGGTGCTATATAGCCTGTAAAGCACCTTTGATCGTTGTATAATGTCACATCTCTCTTACCCCCCCCCCCAATGGTCATATAACTGCACTTCAGGTAAAACCACCATCTTGCATTTATGACTGGTTGTAGCATCCCCTGATGCTTTTGCTGCTTCCTGGCATTTTTTTTTTTGCCAGTTTTCTGCAAAAAAAACCCACCAGCTTACTTAACAGTTATGCCATTCACTTAACAACCACCTTGAAAAACATCAGAAAAATTTATTCAGTGATGTGGGTGCCTTGACCTATGACTATAACCACATATGACTGAAATTCTGGTCCCAATTGTGGTCATAAGTTAAGACTTACCTGTATGGCTTTTTAAAAATGCAAGAAATTTATCCTATTTAAGTCACTCTTAACAATTTAGCCTCTAGCATAGTTTACATTAAAGCAAATTTAACTTAGAAATCTAGATATTTTTTAATGGACCCTTTTCCTTTAAAAAAAAAAACACTGGCACTTTTCATTACAAAATCTTTTTCAGCAATATATTGTCCCTACCTATATTGTAAAAAATACAGTGAAAATGTATTATATTTCCAAAAAGGTTACTTTGCAAATGTTGGTGTGGATAGCCTTTTGAGATGGAGTAGATGAATGAAATCATTTGGAAAAAATGTAGAAGATACTTTATTTTAGTTGGAAACATCTGATCCCTGAACATGTCTTAACTGCTTGTTATAATAACATTTTCCATTTCAGAAATATTATCTAAAGTAAAATGAAAATAATCCAAAGGAGATCAAAGTAGTGGCCATGATGATTATACATTATTATTACCAATAGAACATGAAATTAACCATATATACCTTTTCCCCATGGGAGGGTATTCTTGGATCTTGCTTTGGGGATTATTTTTAGCATCTGTTTGGGTTCCCATGGAAAAACCATTTGCTTCTAATTCTTTTGATGTAATCCATCCAACTCTTGGGATGATTTGAAATTAACTAGAGCATAAAATATTATTAATTTGGAATAACCTTTAAATATACCATAACTTAAATGGAACTTGCACTTAAATTACAAGTTTTCATTTTAGCATAATACAGTACTAAAATATTAACTAAATCCACAGAATTATATTAATCTGTACAGTTCACAAGAATTTGGTTAGACATCAAAGCCTTGGAAAAATATATATTATAGCTGTCTTCTCTGTCTTTAGCATTCAATGATGAAATTATACTTTTGCCATTTTGTTAAGGGTGATGACGAAAATTCATTTGTAATACATTAAGCTTGTCACACTTTATTGGGATTAGTAATATTTAAAATTATTCTTTGCTATATTTTAGCAGAGGAGCAGTATTCTATAGAAACAGAACAAATATTAAGCGGAATCATTTTGGAATATTTTGATGTTCTCTAAAATTAATCTGCTGTCAATTTTCTTTTGGAAACACTGAAGATTAATGGTAATGATAGAATTTTAAAAAGCATGGGAAATGTAAAAATCTGTAACTTAATAAGTGCTTTTAAAAAGATATAATGTATTTGCCATTTTTGCATGAATTATATTTCCCCACAAATTATATTCTTCAGCATTCAACAAGTACAATTATATCTAAAAATAATGTAAGGTATCAACTCTCCACATAATATTTGTTGAAGAATATTTATAAGATAATTGAAATTCCCAAGGTTAAATCTTTGCTAGCTTGCCACTAATAATTTTCCATCGTTTTTCATTTTTTCTGTATAATACCGTTTGGATACAGATTGTGGTCAGATTTACCATATGTTGAACTTTCCCTTACTGTCAGCTTTGCTCATAAATGTGTGCATAAAACTGGATAGTATCAGGAAGAAGTAAGAGTGCTGAGGAATAGCTCAGCTATCCAGTCCTTTGTCTTTAAGTTCCCTATTGTTCTTCTCCATAATATACTGATAGGAAAATAAATAAATAAAAGTTGATGCAGTTGAGTTGGCCAGATAATTGAAGTTTGATATGGTCTTCCAAAAATATTTCGTTATTTTATGTTCTTCGTCTATTTTATAAATGTTTTAAACACACAGACACAGTGAAGTGTCTGCAATTTGAATATAGCTGAAATATTTTGATGTAGAGATTATGTTGAGTATTAATAATAAATAGTGAGGTTATGAATATAGAATGAAGAAATGAAGTTTTTTTTAAGCTGATTTGAGAATTCCCAGGAATAAAATGTCAGGGAATAAATCAAATCTTTTTTTTAAAAAGTTCATTTCCCCTCACTTCAAGAAAGACAATTAATTGAGAGTCAGGTTTTATTTATATAGCATACGATTTTAAATGAGAATGTCACTAAACATCTGACCCAGTAATCATTATTATTATTGTTGTTGTGTATATATTTAACACTTGGATTATATATTGACCACATTGTACATGCTTGTTTATTAATAAAATATTTTGTACAAATCTTTGGACAACACTTTTACATTATTGTGAAGCATCAGGTTGAACCAAATCTTGAAGTACATTAACAGGCATCAGATATAGAGAACACTTCTTTTGTGTGTTAGTTTGGATTCTACATACTTCACTGTGTCCTTGATTTCCCTTTGTTGAGTTTGAGTAGGATCTGTGTATATATAACTCCTTTAGAAAAAAATATTCTTTTCAACAGCAGATTTTACAGTATTTCTCCGAAGGAAATAACAAGGCTTTTATGAAGGTGTTCTAATGTTTAGTTAATGCCTCAATGTAAGAGTAGATTTTCCAGCTTGGTAAAGATTGATAAACCAGCTAAGTATGTTCCTATTATTAGTAAAGAGACCTGTGTCTTCACAAATTCATGTGGAAAACAGTAGAAAGAGAATCAGAGAATATCCATCCTAATGAACATGGAGATACATTGGTTTTCAGTTAAACTCACAAACTAATAAATTAACTTGCTTAAATTCTTGTATTGCTTACCATTAAGCCATATATATATATTTATTTTATAAAAGAGAATAGGAAATTAATATTTTGGTGATCACTGATGCAAGCCATTCTGTGTATGTTATAGATTTCATTTTAGAATAACAAAGTTTGCTTTTAACTTGGTGCTGCCAGATGTGTTTTGAGGTTCCAAACTGTAGAATTCCCAGCTAGTGTTTGATATATGTATTGGTTAGGAATCCTTTAAATTCAGCACATCTGGAAGACACCAGGTTGAGTAAAGCTAGAATCTCTCATTCCAAGACTGTTTTTTTCATAATCTGTTCTTTTCTTATGTAAGTAGGAGTGTGCTGAGTATTTACTAAACTAAAGTAGTACACTTTTCACTGTGACATCAGACATCAATTTGGGAAAAAACAAATATGATTTGTGTAAATTTCATATGTTCCATAAGCCATAGGCTTTCATTATGCTTGATTTTATTTTATAGCTAGGAGCATTGGACCAAATTCCAAAACTATGCCAAATTTCATTTTAAGTCACTTGAGTGTTAGACATCTGTGAGTTTTAATAAGAAAAGGAAAGATCAATTTTTGGCGGCTGTCTAAAGCATGTGTATGAGATTGAATGCACTTTGGGAAATAAAGCATGAATGTATAAATACAGGAGAAAAAATGTTGTCATCTTTCAAGCATTATAAATAACTTCCTGCCTCATAATCCTTGTGCAGAATTATTTCTCCATATGCTTGCTTTCTATGTAATTTAAATATTGCTAAATAACTTTTATTTTGAACTGCAAACTTTTTTATTAATTACTGTGATGTATCTAAAGATATCTTAAAAGATTGTCACCACTACAGATAAGATTCAGTCCAATGAATCTTAAGTTTTCTCTTTATGCTTCTCTCAGGCATATGGGAGAATAATCTCCCAATTATACTGCCTTTCTTTATATATCTGGTTATCAACACCTAGGAGCATGTGGTATGGATTCTCTTTGGAATCTACCCAGATAAGAACATGGGTAACTTAAAAAGAAAGCAAATGATTTATTTAGGTAATATAGCACCCAGGACAATTGTTATTTGAAACAGAATATTTTTAGCTCTTTAATAAAACCTTTCCAATGTCACTTAATTCTGATTGTCTCCTTAAAATTCCTTTCAACAGTATCAGATCATCTGAACAGATTTATCTTCCCATTCTGTCAATTGATTCCATTAATTTTTCTGTTCAAATAGTATATTGTAATCCATTGTTTCAATTTTCTTATAATAAATAAGAAATATTTTATCATTTTTACTTCAGAATAAAAGGAAATGTCTTTTTAAATTTCATGTACAACATAGAAAATACTTCTTAAAATACAGAAACAAATACATTACTGGAACATAGCATTTCAGTTAATATATATACTAGTATCAATCTGAAGGTTAATGATTCAAGCTTATTTTCTAAACATACTTTTCTTTAACTTACGATCAACAGGAAACTGCATATTTCTTGAAAAGTACCATATAAAATATTAATGCTTTTAATGATGGTTATAGAGCTCTAGGTTCAAAAAGTATTTGAGATATCAGGCTTTGTATAATGCTACCTTTGAAACATTAATGCAGGCACTTTGCTTCATAATAAAGTACCATGATATATTGATTTTAAATTTCCATTCATTCCCTACCTCCCAATTATATGCTGCAATAATTGCTGCTACTTCTTAATGTGTTTGCCCAGTTTGTGAATATTTTAAATCTCATTTTTAATCTAGCATGTCACTTTATTCCAACCTGTTTAGTTGATTTCAAAAGAAAACAAGTTTTGCTTAATTAGTGTATAGAACTTTATATAAAGAGAATTGGATTTTAGAATCCCTGAGTAGAGCTTTAAAAAGCAAAACTATTGACTAGGCTTTTAACTAGCTTCAGCAAATTATCTACATACTTTTGGCTTTGTTTCAATTCAGTTAATGGGGAAAAAGTTTCTTTTCACATGAATCTATGGAGAACGTGTTTTAGTTTCTCACAGAATTATGTTGGGAAATTCTAAGTGGCAGTTTTTATTTTCCCATTAAGTTACTTTATGCATTGCATGAAATCTCATTTCATTTCTCCTAAACGAGACACCAGAGGTGATTGAGTGTTTTAAACCATTTGCATATCACATGTATCAAAGATTAGTACCTTTTTTGGTAGGCCGGGGTTTAACTAAATAGTTTTAGGGAAGTAGATGCTCGCCTGGGTCTAATAGAGATATGAATTGAATACAGTATGGAATATATACTTTTATAAGCAATATTTGCTACTGTTTTTCTTGATTCTGATTGGTGGAGTTTTGTCAAATTTTGTTTTCCATTTTTATCACATCATGATATTTTCTGCCTTATATTAAGATTTTATGTGCTTCATCCTCCAAATGGTAGTAAACTCTGATTTTAGTCTTTTATAATCAGAGAAAGTCTTGTGGGCTTCCAAATAACAGAATTGGGGCAGCACTAGCCTGCACCTTCAGACCTTGAATTTTTCAAAAAAGTTATGTCTGCAATCATCTTTGGAGCAACAGTGTAGTTTCAAACATTGCTGTACAGTACTTAGAGAAATTTATTCTGTATGTGTATCTTTCATTTGAGATACAGTTTGTTATATAATAAGCTTGCTGAAACATTTATACTTTTGCTGCATTGCATGGGAAGGTTTTAGATACATTAATTCAGATTAGTTTTATATTTTGTGTAGTCTATCTCTTGCATGAACTCAGTGCTCCTCTCCTTAATGCCCTCTTAAGAAAAATACTAAGCAGTTGAGAGGGAAAAAATGGATTTTACAAATTAATTTGTCTATCAGCAGGGAAGTTTCAGTTGAATGTTTGTTTCTTTATATAACATATCACACAAAAGGAGCTGAATCTCCACCACAATCAGCCTAACTTAACCTTGAAATTGCTTAATGATTCCTGACATGAGTAACGTAGTATACTACCTTTACAGTTTGTATTACATTCATTATATTGAACAGCCAACTTAAAATGGCATTGATCTTATAAAGTTGCTTCTTTTCACAAACTGGAATGCTTTAATTAAGGCTGTTCTACACTAGAGATCTTTTGGTAGGATTAATTTAATGCAGCCTATTGTATTTATGATATTTTTGCTCATACTAATTATTCAGATGACCTTTGCAGAAGCTGAAGGAATGTTAAAAACTTTGTCCTGATGTGTTTATATGTGAAAAGGAGTGCAAAAATTCCATGATGATAAAGATGCTCTATAATAATAAACCCTCTGTTTCAAAGCTGAATTTCATGCTCATTCTGATGTAAACATCCATATCAATGTATATGTAACAAGCCAGAGTAGAAAAATATATGTGAACTAAGCCTAAGTGAAAGGTGGTTTTATGTCTTTGCCCCTACAAAGTCTGGAATTTGCAATATAATTTTGTATTTCATTCATAGAAAATATAACATTTTTCTTCCAGAAAGTGTATTTTGAGTGAAAAAAAATTTATGCATATACAAAGCGGCTTTTTTCCATTGCTTTGTCAAGTATTCCAGTGGCAATGCTTCCAGCACTATTTGGAGTTGGTGAGGACTGATCCAGAAGTGGTATTCAGCAGTTCTGACCAGTTCTGGAGAACTGGTAGTGGAAATTTTGAGCAGTTCAGAGAATCGGTAAATACCATCTCTAACTGGCCCCACCTCTAACTAGTGTCTGCCTCCTGAGTCTCCGCTGATCGGAAGAAAATGGGGATTTTGCAGTAACCTTCCCATGAACTGGGGAGGGAATGGAGATTTCACAGTAACTTCCCCTGCCAAGCCCACCAAGCCACGCCCACAGAACTGGTAGTAAAAAAAATTGAATCCCACCACTGGACTGATCTTGGGAGCATATTCATATACTATCAAGCTCTTTCTACCACTGAGTTGTGAACTGATCTATGATTTTTTTCAGAATAGTATAAATATCTTCCATTTTTAGCTTTTCTGCTGAAAATTTCTGCTTTCCTTTCTGCTTCTTGTTAGTTTCTAAACCATTAAAGAAGGGGTGTCCAACTTTGGCAACTTTAAGACTTGTGGACTTCAATTCCCAAAATTCTCCAGCCAGCAACTCTGAGGGTTAAGTCCATAAAACTTAAAGTTGCCAGGATTGACACCCTTACTTTAAACAATATTGGCAGAAATTACAGAGCACCATGAAATTTCCATAAGGAGACTAGATATAAAACGTGTGTGTGTGTGTGTGTGTGTCTGTGTGTGTGTGCTTACAGGTCAAGGATTGTGATAATCTAATTCGGGTGCGGTTCTTGAGATACTGTGGTTAATCAATTGGGTTCAAAAACTGTTGCCAGTTTGTTCCTGCAAGCCAAGTAACAATCTTCTAGCCAATTGTGGTCTGCCATCTGTCCACTTTACTGTATCTCATCCATCATCAGGAGAGAGCTTTGATAAATTTCAAAAGGCCAATTTGACAGCAGGTAGTGTGGTATGTCCAATAAATTATTTAATACTGTACTAAAAATACAGCAATATGTTATATTCAGAACAGTAAAGAAAGTCTGAGAAGTTTGAGAGGAAATAAAACTGAGGTTATCATCCACAGATGACTGAATTGATGTTTGATGTTTAATGTTCATTGTCCACCTCCATATGGACATGAATCCCAAGATTGCTTAACTGAACAAGCAACATGCTTGACAGAAGTACAAGACAACAGGTCTAATGCAAGTGAATTTAGATCCCCTGTCAAAAGTTAATTACTCACTGAGTTTATGCATATCTCATTATTTGCGTATGTAATCTGTGAGTAGTGTAAGCATAAGCCCACACTGGTACATGATAACTTTCTTTATTTCTATATTATTTTATATTCTTCTCCATCTCCATACAACATTAATTATTCTCTTATTATCAACATATAGATATTGTTTTCTAAAAATAAAAAATGCAGTTGTATTTTAATTATTTAATAGATTTTTATTCTGCCCTTTTCCAGGATCTCTATGTGATGCTCTCTCATTCCATTTTCCTGCCCTCCCTCCCCCAAAACCTGGGAGATAGGAGATAATGTTGAGCTCTTTTAGTCTGACAAGATAGCCAAGATCAAGTAACAGGCAGAGCAGGGATTCCAGCTGTTTATTGTTGTAGACGAGAATAACCAACAATGAAAAGAATATGAAAAAGAAGTCGATACATGCTTCGTTGATTGTAGAAATGCCTTTGATTGTATCAGTCAAGAATGAGACAAAATTGTATATTGTCTCCTTATTCATTAGCAATAGCACTAGCAGTTAGACTTATATACCGCTTCATAGGGCTTTCAGCCCTCTCTAAGTGGTTTACAGAGTCAGCATATCGCTCCCACAGTCTGGGTCCTCATTTCACCCACCTCGGAAGGATGGAAGGCTGAGTCAACCTTGAGCTGGTGAGATTAGAACTGCTGAACTTCAGGTAACAGTCAGCTGAAGTGGCCTGCAGTACTGCACCCTAACCACTGCGCCACCTCGGCTCTCATTCCATGTATATGCTGAATATTTATGAAGGAAAATGAATTAGTTTGATTTTAAAATTGGAATTGAATATAAAGACAAAATTAATGACAGCAGATACAACAACCTACCTTAGCATTGATAATCAAGATATAAAAGTGGTAGATAATTTTTGCCTTCAAAAATTCAACCATCAACAGTAAAAAAACATACCGCTTCTTTATATGTGCCTATATCTACAAAGGTCAGAATAGAGCAACCATAGTATTTCCTGTGACATTCTATGGAAGCAAAAAGCGTGCTTTGAAGAAGCAAGACATGAAGAGTATTAATACTTTTGAATCTTAGTATGATGTCTGGGAAAACTCTGGATAGCCAAGAAAACAAACAAATGGATCATAAAACAAATAATCCAGCATATGGTAGCTAAGGTTGGACTTGAATATGAGTATCCCTGATGCCACACACACTCACAGGCATAATATATGCATTTATAAAAATAGATGAACAATTCAGTGGTGGGATGCCAATTTTTTTACTACCGGCTCGGTCGCACTCATCCACATGCATCTGGGCGGGTGGGAAGAGCCTCCCGCCGTCGCTGCTACTGGTTCGCGCAATCTGGGCCAAACCAGGAGCAACCCACATCTGGAGCAATTCTTTATATTTAAATTAGCCAGAATTGAAATATAGCAAGGTTTTATCTGTTGAAACTATATCTGTAACATTTTTGTGTGTACCGCTCTCTTAAAGATGATTTAAAAGAAAATGAAAATGAAAATGTTGTTTTGGGTTAATAGCACGTGTGTATGTATAGTCATATAATTATTGGTATTGCATAGAAATCTCTTATTACTAATCTTGCTGGAAAACAAGACACAAGAGATTCGTAATTTTTTTTAACTAGGAGTCTAGAGCTGCAATGTCTCATAAAAATCATAAAAAATGATTGCAGTTTAGGTCAAATGGGTAAGAAGCACAATATACATTTAGCTTCAGTTTAATAAAAATAACTTCTTAAGAATGAAGAGATATGACACCATGAGTTTATTAAACAAAACAAAAACAGCTCATAATAAAAGACTTTCAAATTTAAAATATAATTGAACATTATTTCAGACTTTATATGGTAGTAAACTAGATTTGCTACTAGGTGTTGCATCAACCTAGCACCTTGATGGTGAACCTTCCGGCATGCCGGAAGAGACGCCTAGAGCACCAATGGAGATCCAATAAATCCGAATCGAACCGAGCACTTTTAACATCTTGCATCAGAGAGTACATCCAGGCAATCAGGACATCAAAAAGAACTTACATTGCCACTCTGATTGCGTCCGCTGAGTCGCGCCCAGCCGCCCTGTTCAGGATAACCCGCTCCCTCCTAAATAGGAGGGATGCGGGTAATCCTTTGCAGGGCAGGGCTGAGGATTATGTCCAGTTTCTCGCGGACAAAGTTGCTCGGTTTCGGACGGACTTGGACTCCAATTCTGCAGAACCAGCCGAGACACTAAGGGATGATCTGGTAGGCCATCGCTGGATTGAGTTTCAGGCTGTTGCCCCTGAGGACGTGGACAAGGCCATGAGAGCTGTAAGTGCCTCCACATGTGTACTGGATCCGTGCCCCTCCTGGCTGGTTGTTAACAGCAGGGAGGTGACATGGGGCTGGATCCAGGCGGTTGTTACCGCCTCCCTTTGGGAGGGGGTCTTTCCTCCCGCCCTTAAGGCGGCGGTGGTGAGACCCCTCCTGAAGAAACCATCTTTGGATCCAGCCATTCTAAACAACTATCGTCCAGTCTCCAACCTCCCCTTTGTGGGGAAAGTTGTTGAGAAGGTGGTGGCCTTTCAGCTCCAGCGGTCCTTGGAGGAAGCTAGTTATCTTGATCCATTCCAGTCTGGCTTCAGGCCTGGCTACAGCACAGAAACCACTTTGGTCGCATTGACCGATGATCTCTGGAGAGCCAGGGATGGAGGCCACGCCTCCATCCTGGTACTCCTTGACCTCTCAGCGGCTTTCGATACCATCGACCATGGTATCCTTCTGCGACGACTGCGGGAGGTGGGGGTGGGAGGCACTGTTCTACGGTGGTTCTCCTCTTACCTCTCGGACAGGTCGCAGTCGGTGTTAGTCGGAGGGCAGAGATTGACCCCTAGGCCCCTAACATATGGGGTGCCGCAGGGTTCGGTCCTGTCCCCCCTACTTTTTAATATCTACATGAAACCGCTGGGCGAGATCATTCGGTGGCACGGGATAAAATACCACCAGTATGCGAATGATACACAGTTGTATCTGTCCGCCCCGTGCCAACTCAATGAAGCGGTGGACGTGATGAGCCAGGGCCTTGAGGCTGTTAGAGACTGGATGAGGGTTAACAAGCTTGTGCTCAATCCAGATAAGACCGAGTGGCTGCTGTGCTTCCCTCCCACTAATTTGGCAAGTGATCCATCTCTCAGGCTGGGAGGTCAAATACTACGCCCCTCAGACAGGGTCCGCAACTTGGGAGTCCTCCTGGACCCATAGCTGACTTTTGAACACCATTTGTCAGCTGTGACCAGGGGGGCATTTGCCCAGGTTCGCCTGGTGCACCAGTTGCGGCCCTACCTGAACCGGGAGGCTCTCACAACAGTCACTCGTGCCCTTGTGACCTCTAGGCTGGAGTACTGCAATGTGCTCTACATGGGGCTGCCCTTGAAGAGTATTCGGCGACTTCAGCTAGTCCAGAATGCGGCCGCGCGAGTGATCGTGGGTGCACCTCGTTTCACCCACACAACATCTATCCTCCGCGAGCTGCACTGGCTACCTGTCGATCTCCGGGTACGCTTCAAGGTGCTACTTATCACCTACAAAGCCCTGCATGGTAGTGGATCTGGGTACTTGAGAGACTGCCTACTGCCAATTACCTCCACTCGACCAATTAGATCACATAGATTAGGCCTCCTCCGACTTCCATCAGCCGGTCAATGTCGACTGGCAACCACGCGGAGGAGAGCCTTCTCGGTGGCAGCTCCGACCCTATGGAACGAACTCCCCGTGGAGATTCGTACCCTCACCACCCTCCAGACCTTCCGCACAGCCCTTAAAACCTGGCTGTCCCGACAGGCCTGGGGTTAAAGATATTGACCCCACCCGAATTGTATGAATGTTGTGCTTTTAACGATGTATTGTTTTATGTGTTTAACATGGTTTGTCCTCCCTCCCCCTGAACTGTGAGCCGCCCTGAGTCCCCCCAGGGAAAAGGGTGGCATACAAATAAAATATCTATCTATCTATCTATTCTAGAGGTGGCACACAAAGCCCTCTCTGCTCGCCCCAGGTCAGACCTCCAAAGCGTTTCTTTCGTGAGCTTCTGTTTCCCTGCAAACGATGAAACAGAAGCTCACACAAGAAAAACATCTTACCTCTTGCCACACTGCCAGTGTTAGGATGCCCTGCTTTCTGCTGACCAGCTGGTCTTCAGATCTCTGCTGTGCATGTGCGCATGTCCACGCATGCATATGCACATTCATGCAAACCTTTCAGTTTGGGCATGCACACGCATGCAGCTTGGGCACTCGGTGTCTAAAAAGTTTGCCATCACTGACATAGCACTTTGTCATCCCTTTCAGAATTTAGCCTAGTACATCTAATACATACACATGTTCAAATTGAGTGAAAAAATGTTTGTTGAATTATGTGGATAACATAAGTTTAACTAAAACAAGTTATTGCCCTTAAAAAAGATAACAGAACAGATCCCTAAAATATATAACAGAAAAGAATTTTAAAAATCCCAAGAAAAAAATGGATCTTGTCCTTTCATTTTAACCTTCTGTCTATTCCTATCTTAGATTCAGAGCTATATTTCTTTTCTTCAGTATTTCGCATTTACTAGTAAAAATGAGTCCGGGGCATTTTAACATAGTGGATATGTCTCACTTACTTAATTATAACATTATTTTATTATTCAGATTTTTTTCCTTTTCAGTGTTATGGAGTTTTCTTCCTCAACAGGTAATCAGTATGGTGAAAGTTGAAAGGCATCATCTCTAGAAGCAAGACAGGCTCAAAGGAATGCAGTTTTTATATTTGTCACTCTCTTAATTACAACCTGTTTCTAGGGTGTGTGTTTGTGTGTGTGTGTAAAATGGTCTGGCTCATTCTTTCATTTCTATGAAAAATTGAAACTAGTCAACAGTAGCTGGTACGCATTTTTATTAACGTGCTAAGGCACAATCTAATATTTAGCAATAGTAATAACACTTAGACTTATATACTGCTCCATAGTGCTTTATAGCACTCTCTAAAAAGAGTCAGCATAGAGTCAACAGCTTGGGTCCTTATTTTACTCACCTCAGAAGATGGAAGGTTGAGTCAACCCTAAGTTGGTCAGGATCAAATTCTTGGCAGTGGGCAGAGTCAGCCTGCCATACTGCATTCCAACCACTGTGCCACCATGACTCCTAGAATTATAATTTATACTAATATATAAATTATAGAATTTATAATAATTTATTTAGAATTATATGTGTGATAGCTGAAACAAGCAAAAGAACTCTTTCTGATTTTCGTGTCATTGTTTGCGTGTAGAAAAATATAAATCAACAGTGATTTGCATGATGTCCTGCAGATGTTTTGGGCATCAGTTTCTCTTGCTCCTTAGCACCATTCCATGGCATATAAACCTTTCTTCAAAATCAGTTTAAGGCTGAGTTTACACATCATGCTAAGCCATTATGTTGCTTAGATTTTGTTTGTGACATTTACAAAGACTGAAATTAATAGTGGAAAATTTACTCTGGGGCCCACGATGAGTAAGAAGTTGTTTAATTATATGAGCATCTAAATAATCTAAGTTTCACATTCAGCCCCCCACCCATCTACCCCAAACTATAGAAATATGTAAAATAGATTTGATTTCAATGATTATATTGCCTCTGGTGATAATCAAGACTATCATTTAGGTTAAGCAAACGAATGTATTTTTAAGATTTCACAGTTAAGTCTTTGCTTTATTGCTGTTGCAGCATAAGAGCTATGAAATATCTGACTGGATGAATTAAGTTGGAATCAGGCAATTTCATGGCTTGTTCTTTTGTTTGCTGAGTGGAAGACAGGAATAAAAGAGGTGAGAATAGCATTGATGTGCTTCGAAATAGTCCTCAACTTTGCCTTTTATAAATAGTGTGAGGTAATTATTGTTGAATGAGTCTAATGTAGTAAAGCAGTATTTCTATAATACAAAACCTGATTGAGTCTTGGAGGTAGACTAGGAAACTCTGAACACACATATTTGTATTTGCATTATGCTAACACTTTTTAAAAAGTTTACATTTACATGGTGAAATTCCCATAGTGAGAGCAACAAAGCATTATAAACTTGCATACATTAAAGTCTGTGTTTGTCAGGGTTTAAAAGCAAAATGACAGTATATATTTAATATTGTATTTAATGTTTCAGTTTGCTGTTTAAAAATACATGCAGAACAATTTATGCATTTCCAGGTTCCCAAACTGATATAGTTCCGATACAATATTTAATAGTAATCTGATGTTCTAATTCAAGTGTTTTTATATCCTGATTTTATCACAGAATTTAAGATAGTTTGTATAAAGTTTCAACCTTTTCTCCTTCCCATGAATTAAGTAGATGTAGTCAGATACTGGATTTTAAATAAGAAATCATAAGCCTGTCAATCATGAAAGATTTGATCATTATCTCTTTTATTCCAGCATCAGATTTTGTTCATTGATTACATTTATTATTTTATTTTATTATTTTATTTTATTAAATTTAGAACTTTCTGAAATGACTCTGGGCATCATACAAATTAAAAAGAAAGCTAGTGGAAGGTTAAAAAGAAAAGAACATATACACATGGACAAAATCAACCAATATCAAGGAAGGAAGGAAGGAAGGAAGGAAGGAAGGAAGGAAGGAAGGAAGGAAGGAAGGAAGGAAGGAAGGAAGGAAGGAAGGAAGGAAGGAAGACTGATTGACTGACTGATGCCAAGCAACACAAACCCCTGAGGTTGGGAGGAAAGCCAAGTTTTTAAAGAGGTCTCTCCAATGGAGAAAATCTCACTTTGGGCAAGTTGAAAGTGGTTCACATTGATTTCCTTACCTGTTTTTTATTTTCATCTGGTGAGCAGGTTAGGCTGTTTGCAGCAACTGATCCAAAGCCATTCAGCCTTAGATCTGAAACCAAGTAAAATTTTCAGTCCACTACTTTCAAATCCACATAACATTTCAAACATTTCAGATGCCATTCTTAACTTGGTTTCTAGGATACTTGCAATAGCTACTGTTGAAAATAATGGACTAGATTAATATTATTGATGAGCAATATCTTTCTTACCAAGTATCCAGAATATTGTGTGACATTTACTCTTACAGACTACTTAATTATTTGTCACTGAAGAGTATTTGCCTTGGGTTGTAATGGGAAACCAGATGAAATGGAAGAGTAAAAATTTGGTCCCAGTTCCATGACTTCATATTTATATTTTATTCTGAACCTTGAAATTTAGACACTTAATAGTGAAATAGTCGGAAGGAAGGAAGGAAGGAAGGAAGGACAAGACAAGACAAGACAAAATATAATACAATGAGGCTGGTTTCTGTAGAAGATGTTGCGGGGGGGGGAGTTAACTGGCCTTCTTAGGTATTTAATCTGCATGGATTTTTACTTTATAAAATAGAATGAGAAAACACATATTCTTTACTACTAATGAGCAATAAGAGTTGTACAAGACATGGAATGGAGGTATGGTTTCTTTCTCCTCCACCCCGAAACTGCTATGAAAATTACCCAGTTTTCATCTTCCCACTTTTTATAGGACATAAAATTGGACAACACTCACATATATGTAGAAAAAAGAAATCTGATTCTTTTTCAGATTATGTTTTAAAAAGACTTTCAATGAACATAAAGGATTTGCAGAAGTAGTCTGGCCAGTCAATCAGAATAGTGGGCAGTTTTGTCTAGATCAAAGAAGAGACACAAATCTGAACACTCTAAAGATGCTGAGCAAACTCATTTAGCCTATTTCTCAATTGACATGGTAGACTGAAAAGAAAGAAAGAGTGTCGCTCTAGTCCTGAACTCAATTCTTGGATCAGTGACCAATTCATTTTTCAGCAGAGAAAGTTGTCTGCAGCTATCTTCTTTGTCCTGCTAGGACTGATAAATTATGATGCTTCTCATCCTGGGTTCCTGCATGTTTTTCCATTTTGCTGATGGTTGCAAACTATTTTGGTGGTGGTTTGTATAATAGATGATGTATTTCTACCTTCTACAGTTGTGACTTTAAAGACTGTATTTAGTAACACCAGTGGATGTCACATTTAATACTTTCCAAAAGTTACAAAATAGTTCTAAATATGGTTTATACTACAGCCAATATGTGAGCATTTTGTAATGTCTGATAGTTCCTCTCTTGTGCCTTATTGTCAGTAAATAATTGAATTTTAAAAAAACATTTCTTTGTGGTTAGGACAGTTTTTGTGGCTTATTTGTAATATAGGTTGGTGCTAGCATGCTTTCTCAGTTTTTGACATTAATACAGGAAAACTCTTATTAGATCATTGCATCTGAACCAATTTCTAGTTTTATATAATTTCCACATTTATACTCTGGATGAAAATCACCCTTAATAAAAGTTATTAAAACTGATCAGAAGGCATTCTCCTAAAAGAAATTAAATTACTCTTGAAATCTGTTAATCTGCTTGTAACATGTGTATATATCTACCTTGCCTGCCTGCCTAGTTGGTTTTTGACTGTAAATCAATAACATTCAATAGAGTCTGATTTATTACTTAGTTAAGGTGTATAACTATGTCCACTCACTGGCTTTGGGGATAGTTTCATAAGGAGAGGCCAATATCTGTTGGCCCCGTTGTGTGTCAAATTGATTTAGTTCTTCTGTGACTCTGCTTGTGTTTTACTGCTATTTCAATTTAATGCCTTGCTATTTCTGTTGATGCCTCTGTGCCTTGGTTTATTTTTTTCCCTCTCACTTAAAGGTTGTAGCCTTTTTTCCCTTTGGTTCTTCTATATCTTTTCCTCTTCCAACATTTTGATTTAGATTTAGAGATTTGTGGAAAAAAATGTTTTTCTTTGTCCCTTGTGGTTTTTGCAGTTCAGAGACTTGATAGTCAATAAAATATAACATATGTTTGATGTCAGTATATTTTTATGATGAAGGCTGTTCTCCAAAGATATTCTGCTTATCTGTGGGAATCACCTTTAATGTATCATTTCTGCAAGTCAGCTTCCACTCTCCATTTGTCTATTAAGTGGAAGTTTTTATCTCTAGATAGATTTAATCAAAAATATGCAAGTTTACTTTTTCAAAATGTGGGTTCTACAATAATATGATGGGTATACATGAGAGACTAAGCACACACAAATGCACACACACACACACACACACACACACACACTCCATACATTGTATATTATTAATTTTCTATCACTAGAACTTTGTTTGAATTTCATCATTTTTTTTAAAAAAGCTGTCTAGCCTGAAAACTGCTTTTACTAACTTTTTACTTTTATTAAACATTATTTTTCATTCTTTTTTAATACTTTCCATTAGCCAAGTTCATGAGAAGATGTGCTTTTGTTTTTTCTTATAAAAATGCTTATGGTTACATAGGAAGAAAAATGAAATCTTTTCATTATCCTTTATAGTCTACAACAATGTATCCCAACCTCACCAATTTAACGTGTCTGGATTTAGAGAATTTGGGGAGTTGAAGCCCACATATCTTTAAAAAAAATGGAATTGGGAAACACTGATCTGTAGGGCCCATTCATAAAGAAAAACTTTTGATTTGTTAAAAATAGAATAGAATTCTTTATTGGCTAAGTGTGATGGGACACACAAGGAATTTGTCCTTGGTGCAGATGCTGTACATAAAGAAAATAAAATGCATTCTTTAAGAATAAAAAATACAACACTTAATGATAGTCAAGGTTACTAATAAGCTATCAAATTGTACTAGGAAACTAATAAAAACAATATAAATTGAAAGACACAAGCAACATGGTTATAGAGATAAATAATAGGAAAGAAGAGAAGAATAATAGTAATACAGTCTTAGTAAATTATTGACAGTATTGTGGGAATTAGTTGTTAAGCAGAGTGCTGGCATTCGGGGAAAAACTGCCCTAGTATCTAGTTGTTCTGGTGTGCAATGACTTATAACATCATTTTGAGGGTAGAAGTTGAAACAATTTATGTCCAGGATGTGAGGGGTCTATAGATATTTTCACAGCCCTCTTTTTGTCCTTTTCGAAGATCTGTATTTGCAGTATACAGGTCCTCAGTGAAAGGCAGCTTGGTAGCAATTATTTTTTCTGCAGTTCTAATTTCTGTTGAAGTCTATTGAAGTCTTGTTTGGTTACAGAGCCAAACCAGACAGTTATGGAGGTGCAGATGACAGATTCAATAAATATTTCTTATGTGTCCACAGAGTGATACACAGCAGAAATTAAGATATTCTCTTATCAATACATATTCTATGTGCATGTGCTGTTGAGGGAAATCTTTTTGATAGGCCGCTATTAGTATGCAAGCATCTCTTTAAGAATTAGTTGGGATTTCTCTCTCCTTGTCTAAGAATCAGTGGTAAGTTGCTCCCAGTTCGAACCAGATTGAGCTAACTGGTAGTATTGGTGGTGGGAGGCTCCGCCCACTGCCCGGATGCTTTGCACATGTGCAGAAGCATCATACGCGAGTGTGCCCGAACTGGTAGTTTAAAAAATTGGCAACCCACCACTGCTAAACCCCTGATGGGATGTTTGTAACTGTTTATAACTGAAGAATGCAAAAATCATCTTGAATGTGATGTATGTTCAACCATGCTTTTTGCATTGTGGTGAATCATTTCAAGTGTTCAATGAAAAATGATAAACTCATTGATGTCTCGGTCTGTTTTATTATTAACTTAATTATGACCCTGAATTGACAGCCCATAAAACTACTTTAGGTAACCTTGTGTTTGTGTAAATAGATCTCAGAATTCATACAAAGCCTCCAGAAAGGATGACAAGTTCAATCATGTGAACCAACTTATTGCTTTTCTTCTTCTTTTAACTCTACCAAGAGTTATCTCTCCACTGAACATTCTCATCCAAAGCGTAAACTGATTTCTCCATTACTAACTAGACTTGTTGCAACACATCTGTTTTACATTGTGCATGCCAGGTTTTTGCTTAAACCCCCCAAGCTTAGTGTTGTTTCCTTTTCCCCTTTTCTGAATCATTTATTCTGCATTCCAGAGCCAAGTTATTTGGTACGAGAGTGGGGTATGCTCAATTCACTATTTTGAAAAATTCAAAAACTGCTCTTAAGGAAAAGGTTTCAAGTGAGTAAACCTGCAGCTTGTAAGTACAGAAATGAATACAGTTAGAAATTGGAGGCCACATAGGCCAGTTTGATCAATACAAGCTTTCCAAGAGATTTTTAAATGCCTTTATTGCCGTGCACTTCATATTGATTATTACTGGCAGATATTTTTCTGTGCATATTTTCATGTGTTATCTTTAATAAGGTACAGCCTCATGCTTGCAATAATTTGCTTCATGGGCTCATGTCGGTTTAATATTTAAATTGAGAATGATAAATGATAACATAGTTTGCTTTCAGAGGGACAATTGTAGCTCTGTAAACGTGTACATTTCTAAAATGTAAGCTTGCATTGATTAGCTTAGCTCATTGTGCTTCATAAATCATTTATGAACAAATTAAGTTACAATTTAAAAGGTAAATAATGCCTTACTCTCCTCTGGAGGGAAATATTATTTTAGCAAATGAAGCAGTGATCAGTATCATCATTGGAAGATTTCTGCAAAAACAGCTTGTATTCTCCAAATACTAGAATGGGGTTTTTTTCTATCATAGTCAACATTCTGTAAAACACTTGGGGCATTTATTTGACAAGTCTGAAGTTATCTAAGACAAATGTAAATCGTTACATATTAAAAAAAAAACAAGCTCAAATGTATGAACAGCAGATAGGAGAAAAACAAATGTTTCTTTTTAATCTTATGTAAAAAATTGAATTTGAAGTATTTTAAATTAATTCAGTTTTTATCAGTGTTGCTTGGCAAGTTTACATTTATCTTTCTTTCACTTTAAAAAAGGAGACTTAAAATTAAAAGCTCTTCTTTGAAATAAAAAAAAATCCACTGGTCTTATTTACAAATGACTCTAGTTCTGTTTAATGTATTTGGTTTTGCTTAAAATTAGAGGGAAAATGTATTTCCTTTATAAATTGTTTTCATATTTTTTTCTGAGCATTACAGTATAAAGTAGAACATCAATATCAAGAATTTGGTACAATTCCCTGCATTAAAACCGTGTCATTGGTTTTTTTTTCCTAATCTTAAATATTTTTCATGTGTGTTAGATGCATCATTCCTGCCCACCAAATCACTCTAATGGTACAGAATAGAGGACATAAAGGTACACAGTGGCTCAGTGGCTAAGACACTGAGCTTGTTCAATCGAAAGGTTGGCAGTTCAAATCCCTAGTGCTGTGTAACGGAGTGAGCTTCCATTACTTGTGACAGCTTCTGCCGACCTAGCAGTTCGAAAGCACGTAAAAAATGCAAGTAGAAAAATAGGGACCACTTTGGTGGGAAGGTAACAGCATTCTGTGCCCCTTCGGTATTTAGCCATGCCAGCCACACAACAAAGGAGACATCTTCAGACAGCGCTGGCTCTTTGGCTTTGAAATGGAGTTGAGCATCTCGCCTAGAGTCGGGAACAACTAGCACATATGTGTTTACCTTTAGAGGACATAATTCTAGGAGACCAGAGACTAAACCATATGATGAACGGATTCAGGAACTGGGTATGTCTAATCCAAAATAAAGGATTAGAGTGACTTGAGAGAAATCTTCAAACATTTGAGGGACTGACACAGAGAAGAGGTGAGTCAATTTTTTTCCAAAGCACCTGAGGGCAAGAAAAGAAGTAATAGATGGAAATTTATCAAAGAGAGATCCAGTGTAGAAATAAGGAGAACTTTCCTGACACTAAAAACAATTAACTGTTGGAATGGAATTATCCTTATAATTCCAAGCTCAATTACAATTGTACATTGAGTACTATTTGTTCTTGCTCTAATATGAACCTAGGAATTGACTGGGATTGTGCTATGTGTGAATCAAACTGGAAGTTGCCTGCAATAATTTTCCAACAATATGATCATATCAAATTGGGATTGGTTTAGTAAAGTCATAGTGGGTTGCTTATGAATACAAATTCACCAGAGCACAATACTGCAAGAGAAGGTTAATGATTAAGCCTAATGACTCCCTGTAGGGGTTTCATTTCATACTCTTATGTAGCCTTTTAAGAACTCCCAGTGAAAAGGGCTGAACATCAAATAGATGTAGAATTCTAGACGCTACTTCTGAACATATACCAAGGATGCCCTGTTAGCAATAGCAATAGCAGTTAGACTTATATGCCGCTTAAGCGGGTTACAGAGTCAGCATATTGCCCCAACAACAGTCCGGGTCTTCATTTTACCCACCTCGGAAGGATGGAAGGCTGAGTCAACCCTAAGCCGGTGAGATTTGAACAGCCGAACTGCAGAACTGCAGTCAGCTGAAGTAGCCTGCAGTGCTGCATTTAACCACTGCGCCACCTCGGCTCCCTCTGTTGAAGGAAGGGCACCCCAGCATCTGGCAATTATCTGCTATATGTTTATAATTGCCTCCATAAATTGACTAGTTACATTTCATCATTTAATCCACATTTTTTAAGTAGATTATGATTTTATTGTGGTCACTAAATTGTTTCTAATTTTTCCTCTAATATTTCAGCAATTTGGCTGTTGATATCTTAGAAGTTGGTATCTGTATAACTATCAGATTCTTCTCTTGTAATCTGGCAAGAAACAGTTAATGCAAGGAAAAAGAATCCAAAAGGTTTAGTTAAGAGTATTTATTAAAAGGCAAATGTTTCAATACTAACTCCAGCAATTGTCCCACTTTCCAATGAGAGTCCTACATACAGACACTTTTAGGGAAGCAAAAGCAGGAGTTTCTGCATTCTTTCTATGTCTTTTTTGTGAAGGAGCTTTGGATCCATCTCTTCACTCTAAAGTTAACTTAGTCTTCTTAATGGTGTTAGAAATAACTCTCATTCTAACAGATATAGGCTTGTGCACTTAAAAGTGACTTTTCTCTTGGTAGCTGGAAAGTAGAAGAGACCTTTGCGTTCTCAAGTCATATGGCCTATGTGGTTGTATGTTTCGTTAACACTCTATTTTACTTTGAGATGCTGAAGTCCCATTTTAAGTACTGTACACTATAATATGAATTGCTTGATTTGTCTTAGAATATTATGGCTTATCGACCATGATTTATAAATTAGCATATATAATTTTTTCTAAGTCTGTGTTCCTAAACACAATCCATACTTGAGGATTTGCATTGTACACCACAGATTGCCTCCTAGATTGTACAACATACTGATAAATACCTTAATGTTATCAACCCTCCAGCTGCCCACTCACTTTTCCTCAGATGATATGTGGTTTGTTTAAGATTTGCAGAAAGTCTTATCTAAGGGAGGGGAACCATAAAAGCTTTTCTTGCATATTAATGTATGAAACTAGAATCAGATCTTCAAAGACAAGGGCAGCAACAACAGAAGATGGCCCTGGGTATAATGATTTTTCTCAATCCAGTCAGTCAATTAACAGGTTATTTAACCTCATGAATACAGGGCTTCTTATTTACCCAAAACCATCTGCAGCTGTGCCTATATTTCTTGGAACTAATTAATATGTTGATTTAGGAAAATAAAATATTTTATTTTCTTTAACAGGTTGATTTGTGACTTCTTTTAACTGACATTCCCATAGCTGTCTAGCTTTCCTAAAAAAGATAAACTAAGGAAAAACCTCTTTCTGAATTAAGGCAAAACAATATTAGGCTTGCTTTTATTTCATAAATCTCATGTAATATGGTGATATTTTTTCTATCTTGGTAAGAAAGGAGTGGAAGTTGGTACTTATTTTGGAATGTGGTTTCTAGAATATACTAGACAGCAGGAATCACACCTTATTTAGAGTTTGCATTGGAACGAGAGCTGATGTTTTTAAATACTGTATATGTGACAGAATTTAGAGATGATCAGTTCTTATTAAGAACTAGTTGATAACCTGACATTGCCTGGGTATTTATTTATAGGGGGAAAATATCCAGACCAAATGTAATTTCTAATTTTGGATTTTCCCCCTTACCAGAGGGAGCCCCCTTGTGGACAGTACTCCTTGTGGAGTACTGTGAAGCTGTTACCATGGCAACTTCACTGCGCTGTGCAGTAGAAGCCATTTTAAGGCACAACAGGCTGTATCTTAACAGAACACACATCCCAAGGGGTGTTAAGGGTGTCTTACTCACCCCCCACCCCCACAGTATTTGTTTCCAGAGAATAAGTCATATGTTTACCAAGTTTGGTTGAAATTGCTTGAGGTGTTCCAGAGTTATGTTGGAACATATACACACACACACATACACACACAGAGAGAGCCATTTTTATATAGATAGATAGATAGTGTTGTGTTTAGATAATACATGTCTCTCTGTAGTGGAATCCTATTTAATAAAGAAATGGGATCTTTGAAACTTACCTTTCTGTGTTACTAAACATGCCAATATGCAGGAAGTTAAAAATAGTTCATACTAAAAGGAGTAAGAAGTGGTTTTATGTAACATTATTCCCTCATTTTTTCATTTCTGTGGTAAATAGAATTTTATCTAATAGAAGCCATACTGTTCATCAATACAAGTAGCTTGCAATTCCATTTGTCCTGCATGAATTTCATATTGCTTAGTACTAAACTTGCCTTGTTTCTTCTTAAGAGACATGTTCTAAGAGCTAGCTACATGCACTGCTTATTTTACCGTGTAACTGGACTATATTTACCTTTTCCTCTTTTAAAGGTTGAATTTTAAAGCCAAGCATTTTTAAATAAAGCCCCCTGGATGTGAACTTGATCATATATATTGGCATCTTGATTTTAGACCTAATCAGAGAGTTATCATTGGGGAAGCAAGCTTTGAAATGGCAAATTGAAAAGTACCAGTTTAGTTCCATATTACTTCTTGTCATAGGAAGCTATTCTGTCCTAAATGTTCTAAACAAAATGGAACATCTTCATGTAACTGGGGGGAAAGGGCATCTTTGATTTGCACAACTCTTAGCACAACTCTGTATTCAGTTCTGGCTCAGTATATATATATTTTCTATATTTGTGTAGTTGATGGGGTTGTGAGAAATGCAAGGGGCTGATTTAAGGACATTCTCTCCTCCCTTCATTCTCTCGCCATGCAAATAATGGCATGGAATCAGGCTTTTGGGTGGCAAGAAAGCACCTTTGGCTTTCAGCAGTTTCCTTCAAGAAGAGAGAAACCTTGAATCTATTCATCTTGATGGCCTGGCTACCCATAGTTCCACTTTGCAGTGGGAAGATGAGAGTGAGTTCTTCTCAGCTTTATTGTATTTATGAATCCCAGAATTATTACTAGTGCGAGTCTGAAGTCTAGTGTCATCTCAGTGACAGATTTAGACTGTGGGAGAGGATAAGACTAATCAAAGAATTGAAGCTTGTATAATGTTTCTTGACATCTTGGCTCTTCACCTTGTTTGGATTGGAATAGTGAATAGTTTTTCTTGGACCTGCAGGATAATTTAACGTGTTACATTTGAAAGAATCAATCTGGGTAAGCAGAGTTGTGAATCCATCCATTTTAAGAGAGGATGAAAACTTTATTTAAAAAATATTTCTCAGTTTAAATTAATCATTATGGCTTAAGGAGAAAAGAAGAGAAGTAGAGTTCAGTTGTTCTTTCCACAATAAACATGAAAAAACGTTTCAATTTTGTGTGATGGCAATTATAGCAGATTTTGGTAAGTTTTCCCAAATGGGAAGTTGGAATATAAATTGAATAAATAATGAGGGTATTGAAACAACAACTGGCTGGAGAGTTAGAGTGCACCAGATTGAGAAAGCATAAAATATCACATTCGGGATACTGGAACTATTTAATGTATAACATGTGCCACTTTTAGAAGCCTACCATTTAAGAAAATGTAGTCTAAGGAATAAAACCAACATATAATTGCTGCTACACTTGTGCATGTAATGCACATAGCCAAGAACAAGCATTTCTTTCTGCAAATGAAAAATTAATAGAGGGGATCTTTTCCAGAGATCCTTCACTGAATAAAACATTTCTGAATATGTTGCCAGATTGTCCACCCTTTTCAGTTTATTTAACAAAACAAGAGATAATGTGCTCTAGTAAATTCTTTTATCCAAAATGATGACTCTCAGTTTTCATGTGAAATTGTGTTTGTATAAAAGAAATTGAATGTCAAAAATTATACATGTATATCCATTAACATTAATAGGCTTGCTCCATTAATATTAAACAAAGCACCTGATTAATTTCTCCTTTTTTCCTTTTTTGCCTAGAGAGTCATTAGGAATATATGGTGTTTTCATTGCTGATTCAAAATATGTAATTGTATTCTTGAATCCGTTCTAAAATTATTTTGTTGTTGGTTTTAGAAGTGAATGAAAGACTTTGCTTGCATCCTAAATAACCACATACAAAAATAAGCTTTGTTGTATGAAGCCCTGTCGCCCACTGGTTAGAATGCAGTATTGCAATCTAATTTTCCCCACTGCCAGGAGTTCGATCCTGACTGGCTAAAGATTGACTCAGCCTTCCATCCCTCCGAGGTCGGAAAAATGAAAATCTAGATTGTTGGATACAATATGCTGACATTTGCAAACTGGTCAGAGAGTGCTGTAAATATTGTGGAACAGTATTATAGGTCTAAGTGCTATTGCTATATTTTGTTGCAACTAAAACCTTTTCATAGGTTTAGTTGTAAGGAACCCATCAAGACATGTATAGTGTTCATATTGCATATATTGGGATCTATATAATAATTGATGAGAATTCTGCATTTCAATTGAGAACTAGTTTTAAATTCATTTAAATTAACTAATTTTAAACTTAAATGTGGTAGCATGGACAGTTTTGTGTGCTCAGAAACAACAAATGTATACTTCTGCTCTGCAGGCTGCATTGATTAGCAAGTTTCTTCTGGTGATGACCTTTAAATCCCTACGTGGCAAGTTGATTTAGAGACAATGTCACCTCAATTACATCTCATCCTGTCCAGCGAAAGGCTGGGGTATGTTGCAGGTCCCAGCTTCATTTGTTAGGACCCAGGAGGAAGCCCTTTCTACTGTGGCACCCGTCCTTCTGGAACATTATTTGCCCCAAGTAAAGTTGGTCCCAACCCTTTTGTCCTTCCAGAAGGCCCTCATTGGGCCTGGGAATCCCATGGAGCCCATTAAATGACTGGTATACATTTGATTGTATTCTTCCCTATCTTTTTGCTATTATTTAAAAAAAATCTTCTTAGCTCTTTTAATTCATAAATTATATTGATTTTTTTGTTTTAATTGTGTGAATTACCCAGATTCATATGCATGGACAGCTATATCTATTTAGCAAATAAATAATCCCACTGATATGTCCATCAAGAATATGAAAAAAATATGGGAACCTTTCAGTGGAGATAACTAATAGATAAGAAGATAGTCTATCTGGTCTCCTTCTGCTTCTTTTGTCAAAGCTTATCACTTAATCATGACAACAGTGTATAATGGGGGCTCTTTTAAGAACTAGCCAATTGGGAATATAATAACTCTAAGCACTACTTGCTTTTCCAATCAGTTTTGTAATCCAAACACTACTTTCTTCATGCAACTCCCATCAGTAAAAGGGAGTTGACTCTTTCCAGTCCAAACAACTGCAGAATAATTTCTGATTGTTCCTCCCATTTGTAAGAATGTATGAAGTGTAAGTAAGTGTAAGAAAGGGATGTGGTGGCTCAGTGGCTAAGACACTTAGCTTGTTGAGCAGAAAGGTCGGTAATTTGATGTTTCAAATCCCTAGTGCCACGTAATGGAGTTAGTGCCCATTATTTGTCCCAGCTTCTGCCAACCTAGCAGTTTGAAAACATGTAAAAATGCAAGTAGAAAAAATAGGAACCACCTTTGGTGGGAAGGTAACAACCTCTGTGAGCCTTTGGTCTTTTAATCATGCCAGTCACATGACGAGGGAGATGTCTTCGGACAGCACTGGCTCTTCGGATTTGAAACGGAGATGAGCACCGCCCCCTAGAGTCAGGAATGACTAGCACATATGTGGTAGGGGAACATTTACCTTTACCTTCTATGAAGTCTGTACCAAGCAACAGATTCGCCCATCAGAAGCTCTTAGCTGAATACATTTCTCTACAGGTGCTTTTGACTTCTTCACAAATATATGAGCTAATTGTAGGCATGTTTCTGGCCTGTATATGTAAATTATATTCCTTGATTAATTAAATTTTTGTTCTTTTGTTTGGTTTTCATTATCCATAGACTTAATTTATTGGTGGCCAACAAATATTTGTCAAATTGATTGATTGATTGATTGATTGACTGAGAGACAGACAATAAATAATCTTGAAGCATACATATAGGAAAAACTGTTGAATAAATGTAAATTCAAACCACTTAGGCTTGGTATCATGTAATATAGCCACCTAAGGAAGGGATGCAGTGGCTCAGTGGCTAGACGTTCAGCAGTTCGAATCCCTAGCATCGTGTAACAGAATGAGCTCCCATTACTTGTCCCAGCTTCTGCCAACCTAGTAGGTAGAAAGTATGTAAAAATGCAAGTAAAAAACTAGGAGCCACCTTTGGTGGGAAGGTAACAGTGGTGTGTGGCCTTTGGTGTTTAGTCATGCCGGCCACATGACCACGGAGACATCTTCTGACAGCGCTGGCTCTTCAGGATGAGCATCACCCCCTGGGGTTGGGAATGATTAGCACATATGTGCTAGGGGAATCTTTCTCTTATAACCATCTGGAAGATTCTTCCTCCACAGCCAATTTATTTTAATACTAATGTTTTGAATGTTCATGATATAGAATATGCACGTAGTATGTATTGTATTCACAAGAGGCAGCAAGAGAGAGATTTCCAATTATGTCTGCTCGTTCAGACCAGAGGCCTTTGGAGCTAAGCATTCCCTTTCCCACAGTGATGTCTCAGATGTCAAAGGGAACCTGCGGAACATAAGAAAAATAACCATTTCCCACGGTTGTTTTGCAACAAAAACTGTACAGGGTGGGTGGATGGGGGAACCATAGTTGTTACGATTAATGGTCACAGATAGCTTTATGTTTAATCCATGTCTATATTGTTTCTTCTTGAATTCCTTTGTAATAAAAATTAGACAAGACATTTTTCAAACACTCACTTCAAACTTTTGCTTTTCTGTCATTTTTTTAAAAAAACGGTATCATGACAACCAAGTTTCTTCTAACTTTCCTGCCTGTCGTATCCTTCAAAAACAACAATATAGCATCTTTTAAATAAATTCATTTCTTTTGACTTTTTGAATATTAGTTGTCATGTTCTGTGCTTACCTCCCACACAGAAGATGCTTCAATTAGCAAATTTGAAAGAGTTACAAGTTCAGGCCCTTCTCTGTGGATTTAGTAATCCTTTTTTTTTAATGTTCTCTCTTTTCCAAAGATTTCTTGTTGACATGAATGTTTATTTATTTTATTATTTCAGAAATAGCTTCATTGTGCCCATCAATGCATTTCTAGAAGCTCCACTATATATAAAGATATAACTATCTTTCTAACTAGGAATGTTGATTTATACATACACACACATACACACATAAATCAACATTCCTAGTTAGAAAGATAGTTCTGAGTTTCTTTGTGGAAAAAGGCATTATCACCTTTAGAGCAGGTAATAAAACAAACAGGAAAATAGAATAAAATAGAATAGAATAACAGAGTTGGACGGGACGTTGGAGGTCTTCTAGTCCAACCTCCTGCTTAGGCAGGAAACCCTACACCACTTCAGACAAATGGTTATCCAAAATCTTCTTTAAAACTTCCAGTGTTGGAGCATTCACAACTTCTGGAGGCAAGTTGTTCCACTGATTAATTGTTCTAACTGTCAGGAAATTTCTCCTCAGTTCTAAGTTGCTTCTCTACTTGATTAGTTTCTACCCATTGCTTCTTGTTCTACCCTGATATGTTTTGGAGAATAGCTTGACTCCCTCTTCTTTGGAACATTGCCATCATGTCTCCCCTAGTCCTTCTTTTCATTAAACTAGACCAGTGTTTTTCAACCTTTTTTGTGCAAAGGCACACTTTTTTCATGAAAAAAATCACGAGGCACACCACCATTAGAAAATGTTTAAAAAAATTAACTCTGTGCCTATATTGACTATATATAAAGTATTTTTCCCACGGCACACCTTACACTATGTCACGGCACACTAGTGTGCCGCGGCACAGTGGTTGAAAAACACTGAACTAGACATACCCAGTTCCTGCAACTGTTCTTCATATGTTTTAGCCTCCAGTCCCCTAATCATCTTTGTTGCTCTTCTCTAAACTCTTTCTAGAGTCTCAACATATTTTTTACATTGTGGCGACCAAAACTGAATGCAGTATTCCAAGTGTGGCCTTACCAAGGCATTATAAAGTGGTATTAACACTTCACATTATTTTGAAATTGTATTTAGTAGTCCTGCTTGTTTTGTGGACATAGTTTTTATTGACTGATTAATTACTACAAATAAATGGCCACAGTTCTGTTTTGCAGCTGATGATTTCTATAATCAGTGAACATATCTGTTTCCAAAGAGATGGGCCTTCAGATTTCCTGTTCCAAATCGCTGCAGAAGTTTGTTGATAATGCATTCTTTTTACTACAATTTAGCTTATTCATCTTGAGATGTGACTCTTAATCATAGCACCAAGTGTAGTGGTTATCCAGAGTGTGTTATTTTTCCTAGAAGTTATTATAATTCAAGAGAACCTAAGTGGCTCTTTTGTTTCAAATTGTCAACATAGTGCCGTTCCTTTCGATGCACATATTATCAGACACAGTTTAGCCCTCTTTGAGCCAAAGATATGAGTTTGCATGACCAGAATGAATTTAATTTATGAGTTTATCCTCCTAGCATGTATAAAGACTTCTGAGGGAATTGACTCTTTTACATTTAATGAGTGAATGCTTGTTACACTTTTTTAGTACATAATTAAGCCATTGAAAATTCATATATCCATTTAGAAATCCACTGTTTTATCTATTGCCACTTCTCAAAGAATCAGTGGTATGTGACAGCAAAACTACCATTTTATGGATTCAGAAATACAGAAGATATTCACATCTAATTATTTTATTAGAAATTGTGTTTACTTTCAGCTAAATTCTCCAAAACAGGTCCTATGGGAAAGAAGAGGGAAAAAGACTGGTTAAAATTGATTGATTACATGCCATCAAGTAATTTTCAACTCCTAGTGACCACATAGATTTTCTCCATTAAAATTGCACTGTTGTTATTCTGTCCTAGCCCTTCTTTCACTTGAAACAGCAAGAAACTGGAAGCTTTTGCTGAAGTTTCACTTTTGAACTGATTTGTTCTGATTTTTATACTTTTCCCCCTGCATGGACTGGCTGTTCGTGTAAAATTTCATTGGTACCCGGCCATCAGTTTTGCTACCTGTGGTAAAATTAAATGAAAGCATGGTGGAGGTTTCAAATCAAAACCAGAAGGAAGCTACTCTAGACTTCTCTGCATGCAAGGACATGTTCATCCACTTTGCTTTACTTGCTGTGTTACTTGCCATATTTTCCCATGCACAGAGAGCCAGGAACAGCTTGCACATGTGTTTTGCATGAACTCAGAAAAAGATACAGCTGCTTTAAAAATCTGGGGGAAAATGTTCTGTATGAGTTCCCGGATGCACTTCAAAGCATCTTTTGAGGGATTTGCATTGATCTATGAGCAATTTTGCAATCAAACACATTTCTGTTCATATTTACTTGCTCATTTTCTATCTAGATTGTTGCTGAGTTGATGCAACTTTGATGACGTATAATAGAAAAAATAACTACAATTTACCTAATATTAAATAATGGTTTGTTAAGAAACTGTGGACATGCTTATTAACCTGAGTGCCAGGAAACAAGAATAACTATGGGAATTTTTATCAGTGTATTCCAGTCCTTCATACTAAGATTCACTGTGATTTATGGAATACAGATAGTCCTCAGTTTACAACAGTTCATTTAGTGACTGTTCAAAGTTACAACGACACTGAAAAAAGCAACTTTCATTTTTCACACTTATGACGATTGCAGTATCTCCACAGTCACACAATCAAAATTTAGATTCTTGGCAATTAACTCATATTTGTGACACAGTTGCATTATCCTGGGATCATGAGATTGCCTCTTGCAACCTTCTGACAAGCAAAGTCAATGACGAAGCCAGATTCCATGTTACTCTTAACTAGTGCAGTGGCAATAAAGGTCGTGAAATGGGGCAAAATTCACTTAACAACTGTCTTGCTTAGCAACATAAATTTTGGGTTCAATTGTAGTCATAGGTGGAGGACTACCTGTACAATGTACTATTTTTGCACACAGATGGGAGTTGGGATCAAAGAATGGAATGCAGAAACTTCCTTGATGAGCCAAGCTGACAAAAATGCAAGTTTATTTTAGACCTCTACAATCTGTTATTCTCAGCAATCAAAAATAATATTTTTCCTCAACTTATGTCACTTCTTAGAGCAGGATGTCAAACTTGATTTCATTGAGGGTCGCATCAGGGTTGTGTTTGAACACGGGGGGCTGGGTAGGAGTGGCCAGTAAGGGCATGGCCAACTCACATGGGGGGGGTGCCTGTGGTGGCCTGGGCACAGCAAAAATGGACTCCTGAGCTCTGTTTTCACTGGCGGAGGCACCGTGGGCTGATCCTTCACTGTTTACAGGGCAGCCCCATGGGCCAGATCTAAGCATCTGTGGGCTGGATCCGGCCCCTGGGCCTTGAGTTTGACAGCCCTGTATTAGCATATTCAAACATTTTATGTTTGAGAAATATTCTCATTTCTGAGGATTAACTGCCATAGAGTGAATTCTCAGTAAATGTGTTCATAGCAACAATGTAAATGAATCTGATTTGGCACAAAATTAGTTTACCACATTCATCAAGGGATAATGTAGGAGAAGAATGTGTGCAAAGACTTCTTCCATCCACTAAAACTATTACAGGTAGGCCTTCATCTACGACCGGTTGTTTAATAATTGTTTGGCATTATGAGGGCCTTGGAAAGCATTTTCAGACATCATAAAATGTTATGCCTCCCCCTCCCCCATAGACACTTGACAACTACATTTCTCATTGGTTGCAATGCAATTCTAAAGTGACGGGACTGCAATTTGCTACTTTTTTGTCATTTTCCAGCAGTTTTTACCAGTTTCTGTCAAGAAGTGCCCATTTGGTAGAATCGCAGGATTCACTTAATAACTATCGTAAAAACAGTGGTAAAATCAAGTCCAGTCATGTGGGTATCTTGTCTTAATGACTATCATGAGTCAGCACTGATATTCTGGTCCTCTGCAGTGAAGTTGAGGATTACCAGTTAAAATGGTAGGACAAAGACAAACCGATCACGATAACTATTTAAATTATATGAAAAGCACAGAGTTCAGTAATGGGAAGAATGAAGAAGTGACAGAGGCATAGTATTTAAACTAAAATTAACTGAAACATAACCAAAAATATTTGAAACCTCTTATGGAATGTTTTCAAACATATACTGTGTTTCCCCAAAAATAAGGCAGGGTCTTTTTTTATTTTGAACCCCGAAATAAGCATTTGGTCTTATTATTTTTGAGGTGCAGGAGGCCCCTTAACCTTGGCCCATGGCCTTCAGATCAGTTGATCTTGGGGGGAGCGGAAATTCTCTCTCTGTTTCAGGCACATTCTTGCCAGCCCTAGCTTCACTGGGCCTGCCGCTCTTTTTGCACTAAGAGAAGGGGCATGGTAGCGGCTTCCATGGGGGGTTGTGGGAGCAGCCTCCATGAAGCCATTCCACGTGGATGGCAGGTGTATGTGGGGCACCTGGGTCATGTCACCCCCAAAATGGCATGGACTGGCTGCCCATGTATTTAAATATTTTAGGAGAGGGCTTATTTTTGGGAGATAGCTTATTTTAGGGCATGCACTAAAGCCTGATTGGGCTTATTATCTGTGAAAGTCTTATTTTTGGGGAAACAGGGTAGTGGAAATTTTTCCTTTCAAATTTAATTAAACTAAAAAGCAATTTAACATAGGTCACTATTGTCAGGCATTTCAGATTGTTGTTCTCTAATACCTTCTAGCTATCGTATTGATACTGAGGGAATGACTACATCGCTTTTTCCTTAAAAACAGCTTGGCAGCTTTTCATCATTTAACCTATATACATCTCAACATTTTGGCAATTTCTTTGTCTGCATATAGTTAAGTAATTAATTAATTATTACTTGATAATTAAATAATATTTTAAAATAATCTTAAATAAGTTTTTACTTATACGCCAAAGAAGAAAAGAGTGTTTTAAGTATGGAATAATGCAGTGGTTCCCAAACTTGTCAACTTTAAGACTTGTGGACTTCAACTCCCAGAATTCTCCAGCCAGCAGAATTCTGGGAGTTGAAGTCCACAAGTCTTAAAGTTGACAAGTTTGGGAACCACTGGAATAATGCAATATTGTTCATTGTGTGCACCAAATTGTTATATTCTTGGCAACAACAGGTGAGTCATAAAGTACTGGCAGATCACTGTTGTGACTGCATCTGTTTATCCTTTTCATGATACTATTTCTACTCCATGAATGCCTGTGGTAGAGTAGATCACTTTTGGAAGAATGTTCTGAGAAAGGGCATTACTTTGCTTAACTAACTATTTCAATTCTGTTGTTCTTCAATCTGTCTATTTAAAAAGTCACTGGTCAGGCAAGGAGTTAGCAGAATTCTTTTATCACTCATAGTGGGACCTTTTCTCTTTGAACAATCTGCTTTCAACAAAAAAATTCAAAGGATAACATTTGTATCAATGTGACCATGCATTTCTAATCTTTATGCTACAGAAACTTCCCATTCATGGGTTCAAATTCCCATTCAACCATAAAATATATTTAAATCAGTCACAGTACTCAGTCTATGCTCCCTTATAAGCTGTTAAAATGCTTTTTAAATTCTTTACAAATGGGAATCTATCATCCTCTTTTGTGATAATTTTAACAAGAGTTTAGGGCAATGATTAATTCATATTGGTTATGACAGTAAAATATATTATGTTGACATGAAACATGTTGAATGTGTTTCAGGAAAATGAGGCTTCAATACATTCAATACATTGATTTTAATTGTCAGGAAGAGGCAGTGTTTTGCAGCAAATTAATGTCTGTGAAGTCCTCTGCAAACACATTCTTGATCTGCTTGTTTGTTTTTATTATCTTTTCATTTCAAATATTTTACTTCAAATAGATTAACCTGTGTGGGCCTAACTTGTTCAAATTTAGTAAAAAAAATGTCCACAATATACGAGGCAGAATAAAGCACTTTTCATTTTTCAATGTTATTTCAAATAGCCTCAAGAAAAAAGATCAAAATGTTAATATTACATTTACATAAAGGTAAGACGTATTTATCTGCATAAATACCTTTGAATGGGTAAATTAGTTTAAAACATTTTTCTGTTATAAACTCAGAATACTTAAGAATGTCTGAAATTTATTTTTAACTAGTGAAATAAAGATTTTAGTCTTTATTTTCTGAATTGTTACTGATAAATTCAAAGAGAGAGATATTATGTGAAAGAAATCAAACCCATGAAAATGAATCTTGAATTATGTGCATATAGCCATTAGACAAGGGCAGTTTAGCCTGAGCACTGTTTGGTGTCAAAATACTGCAGCTGAATGGATTATTTTATGACACAAAAACATCTGCATTTAATATAATCCCATGGTATATCATGTGATTGATGATCTGCATAGGGGAAAATATGAGAGCCAATTTTAGAAAGCTTATTCAGAAGAAACAATGTCTGGATTATGATGCTAAACAGACATTTTATTTATATCCATGACTTTACTGTGTATCTTCCTGAATCTTCTGGAAGAAACATCTTTTGTAAACTTGTGTGGAAATAATGTGTATAGTTTGTACAACCTTTGACTAGACTAGGGATCAGGAACTGACATTCTTTGGACTAAGATTGCTTTACTAAGAGATAAAATACTACTGCCTCAGTTACTAACCAGAAGCAATTTTAAAAATTATCAAAAGCTATTAATGGTTGATAATCAAGACTGCTGTTTTCTATTTTCCATTCTCCTGCATTGATGACTATATATGCAAGTTCTAATAATAAAGATGCAGAGATATTCTATTGCTAAGAAATTAAAATGTAAACTAATTATACTTAGATGCTGTGTTTTACACAACAATATTTTGCTGGATCTTGCATTTAAATTCCACATGGTTTTTGATCAACTCTTTATAAGCCTTTAGACCAGTGGTTCTCAACCTTCCTAATGCCGCAACCCTTTAATACAGTTCCTCATGTTGTGGTGACCCCCAACCATAAAAAATTTTTCATTGCTACTCTATAACTGTACTTTTGCTACTGTTATGAATCGTAATGTAGATATTGATATTGGAAGACTGCTATCATATCACCCTTAAGTCCTTCTTTTCATTCAACCAGACAACTGTTCTTCATATGTTTGAGCTTCCAGTCCCCTAATCCTCTTGGTTGCTCTTCTTTGCACTTTTTCTAGACTTGAGTCTCCACATCTTTTTTATAGAGGCAGCCAACATCTTGTCTGCTCCTAAATTTTGGGTCTGAAAAGAATCACATCCTGAAGGCTGGACAACCTTGGCTGCTATACAGTCATACACACACATACACAGAGACACACAGTAGCTTTATTCCCACAGCCTCCTTAACTAAGCTCCTGCAGCTGCATTCACAAACTTGCTTACCCTGCCTGGATGGATCTTCAACCTGGTTTGGGGTTGTTTGCAGGAGTGCTCTTAACCTTGGTGGTGGTGGTAAGCTTAACCTTAATTTATTGGGCAAACTTCGTGCATTGTTTATTTTTTATTTTTATTTTTTTTAAACAGGTTTTTTGTTTTCTTTTTCAAGTTCATTCACAAATATACACTCTTATAATTACCATTAATTATATCATTATCATTAATCATTTATCGTTATTTTCTTACAAATATATAGAATACAGTTTGGGTCACTTTCCTGCCACTCCATTTTATTTTGCAACAAACTTGCTCCTTCTATCTTCTTACCTCCCTTCTCTGCCTTCTTCTTTCCTCCTCTCCTTCCTCCCTTCTTCTTCCCCTCTCTTTCCTCCCTTCCTCTTTTCTCCTCCTTCTTACCCTCTCCTGCTCCTGATTCCCCTCCTTTACTCCCTCTGCTTTACCCTTTCTTCCTTTCCCTCCTCATCTTTCCTCCTTTCCGTTATTGTCCTTGATTTTTTACTTTCTCTGATGGGTTCTCGGGGTGGCATTTCAGGAAACCCAACTTTATATTTTCATACATATCATTTTCTCTGTTACATTTTAATTCTAATAATAATTCCACTTGTATCATTTTCTAAATTGTTATCTTGCATTGCATTTTATTTTTGCTCTTTTCCTTTGTGCATGGTTTATGGTACTTTTAGCAAGCAGGTTTTCATTGTGTGAATGGGGCGCCTGAGCTTGGCTCTTGATGACAGATCTGGTTGTGGATTTAGATATAGTTAAAAATACCTGGCAGCGGCGTGGAAAACATACCTGCGCGCACACCCAGCACAATTATAACCCGGAGCAGGACCTAAGCCCCATCCTCCCTTGCAGGAACACTTTCCCTCCATTATGAAGTTTCCGAGGCTAATTGTACAGGGTGTGCACATGCACCTATGTTTTTTACGGCGTGGAGCCGCAGCGATGCTCTGCTGGGCCATTCCGGAGCCATCTGCGGGGATTTCAAGGAACGCGAGGTGGAGTCTAAACTTTAGAGTTGCACTGGTCTCAGCGACCCCTGTGAAATGGTTGTTCGAACCCAAAAGGGGTCGCGACCCACAGGTTGAGAACCGCTGCTTTAGACAGACAAATCAAACTTCGTAGACAGCAAGTGTTTATGTAGTCTTCTCTTTGGTTTAAGGTTATATAGTCTAGGAAAAACTACTGTGATTGCCGTAGGGAAAAGCCCAGTAGGATAGATTACCCAGACAATGAAGTCTATGAACTTGGAGGTTAATGCACAGTTGGGACAACTGCTTGGCTCATCTAGTCTATCTGAAAATGTTTTACAAAATTCATATATACACTCTTAACAGGGATGTGGTGACTCAATGGCTAAGATGCTGAGCTTGTCAATCAGAAAGATCAGCAGTTCAGTGGTTTGAATCCCTAATGCCACATCATGGAGTGAGCTCCCATTACTTGTCCCAGTTTCTGCCAACCTAGCAGTTCGAAAGCATGTAAAAATGCATGTAGAAAAATAGGAACCATCTTTGGTGGGAAGGTAACAGCGTTCCATGCGCCCTCGGCGTTTAGTCATGCTGGCCACATGACCACAGAGTCGTCTTCAGACAGTGCTGGCTCTTTGGCTTTGAAACAGAGTTCAGCACTGCCCCTTTGAGTCAGGAACAACTAGCACATATGTGCAAGGGGAACCTATACACTCTAAATTACTGAAGGGATCCATAATTACATTTTTACTAATAGCCATGCCTAGTTTCATGTTACATTGGCTGGAGAAATATGATGTGAATGAAGACTATCATTCCAAAGTTTACATGTTTAGTTTGAGCTAATAGCTATTATTAAAATTTGGTAAATCTTTTTTGTTGAGTTGAAACTCTGTATTTAGTGCATTGATTTTCTGTTTTCCTACAAAACCAGAATTGTTAGATATACAAAGCTCTCAGATCTTTCTTAGCCATTCCAGCAATTCTCTGTTTGGCTGTCAGTGAGTTTGTGCTGCAGTGTGATGGAGACTGATAAATTAAATGACAGTTAACCTTGATACCATTTCAGCCTTGAATACAATAAAAAAATATCCATCTGTCTGCCATAATCATACCTTTTGTGCATTGTAGTGAAATTAATATATTGTGAAGACTGGTTGAGTGATTTTGCACACTTGATGGAGTCAACATATGAATTATCTTAAAGATGTACCTTGCAGAGTTATTTCTTTTTCATTTGTTCCTGTAAGGAAAGCATAGGCAATTCAGATAGAAGAAATGTATTATTTTGCTCCTGCTGCAGACCTAGTCAATATTGGATAGCCAACACCTGCAGTTTACATTAACAAAAGAAATCTGTTTTAAAAAAACCTCTACCCATCAAAGGGAGTATATTGCTTGTGCTTTGAAATAAATAGATGTATCTTCTGTGTTTAAAACAGACTACTAGCAAGACATCAGATGAGCATGATGGGAATTATAAATCAAAATACCTGGAGCATATGAGACCTGGTAAATCTGTTCTAAAGGTGCATGTAAGTTAGCATTAAAAATATTAATTTTAAAATAAAAGATTATCAAAAGAAAAGTAGGATTTGTCAAGACATAGTACCTCACCCATTACTTTAAAGTACAGGTAGCCCTTGACATACACCTGCAATTGAGCCCCAAATTTATATTGCTAAGTGAGACAGTTGTTCTGAGTTTGCCCCATTTTACCACAGTTGTTAAGTGAATCGCTGCAGTTATTAAGTTAGTAACACAGTTGTCAAGTGAATCTAGCTGTCCTGTTGACTTTGCCTGTCAAAGGTCACAAAAATTGACCCCTGGACACTGCAACCATCATTATTATGAGTTGGTTGCCAAGCGCCTGAATTCTGATCACATGACCATGGAAATGTTGTAATGGTTGTAAGTATAACAAATGGTCATAAGTCACTTTTTCAGTGCCATTATAACTTCAAACGATCACGAAACAAACTGTAAGCTGAGGACTATCTGTATTCAGGTCAACAGCACAATTTCAAGAAGAGCAACCACTACTAATTGCCACTATGGGGACTGTCCTTGACCTGATACTTGTTCCAAAACTCCGTGTTGAAGATCAGATCTCAGAGACGGCCAGTCTTGTCACATAATCACAAACTCTATCCACCGAATATTCTGCCATTACCAAGAGAAGTTAAGTTTGTTGGATCAGAAACAAGGCAGACTCTCTGAAGATGGATTTCATCACTTAATATTTTCCCCCTTGCTTGGTTTCACAGCAGTTTTAAATTTGATAGTATGGCATTTGGATTTAAGATGGTTGATCTCTTTTTTTTAATTACTTATTAAAATTTCCAATTCTAATTCATTTTGGGATGAATATTTCAGAATTAAAAAGCAATCCTAAACAATTTTTATATATGGGAAAACAAATAAATAAATGGCCCAGCCTTATTTAAGAGAAGGAGGTAGTAAAAGCAGATTTTTAAAAACAGATAATAGTGACAGTCAAATAATTTAAAAGTATGTATGCACAAAGCAGAAAATAGCAGGATGAATGAATTTGTACAACACAAAAACCAAGCAAATTACTCCGAAAAGTGATGCCTGAATTCAATCATCCTGCTATTTCAGGAGTCATTCTGAGAATAAGATGGGCAGTCTTTCATTTGAATAATAAATAAAAAAAAATAAAAAGGCTGTTTCAGAATCAGCAATTGTGATTTATAGTTTAGTATAATATATAACACTATCCAATTTTTACGATTATTTTATAAACCATTTAGTGACTAAGTTCATTCACTTAAAGCCATTGTATATCCAAAGTTTATTAAACATATCATGATTAACTCTGTATAACGTAGTAATAAATTGTGATTTACAAACTTCACTGGATTCAAATAAAAGCCAAATAAATTACATGTTAGATGAATCAATGGAGTCCTTTGGAAATTAACCAGTGTGGGAATCTAGCCGTGATAGTTCAACCATTTGAATCATTTAGCTTCCTATGACTTCATTTGTTCTATTGTTACAGTTTTCAAAGAGAAACTTCAAAATAAATAAGAATTAATTTTAAGAAATTATGTTTTGAAGAACGCATTGATATTTAGAAAGTTCTGGCCTGTTTTCCTCTTTGGGCTTTGGGCTTTTTTTTGTTTGTTTGTTTTAAGGATTGCTTTGAACCACAGCTACGGACATAATCACTTTATGCTCAGATTGGCACAGCAGAAAATGACTCTTGATGTCTCTCATTTTATCTGTCTCACAGTTCTGGCATTCCTCTTTTGCAACAACAGGAACACCGTGTAATCTGCAGACAGTTGTTACATGACTCAAATTTTATGTACAACTTAATATCCTTTTACATTACTGAAACATTTTTGGTGGGGGGGGGGAACTTGCAGCATATTGCAAATTGTGCTACTGAACACAAGCCTGTATACTGTGTTCTCTTGTTTTCCTTTTTAAGCAAATGGAGAAGATTAGGAATGTCTCAAAAGAAAAGGCTTTTGTTTGATTTAATCAAGTTAATTATTTGAAACCTACAAAGTTACGTAGTATTCTTGTCATCAGAAACTGCACTATGTAAGTCTAAAACGTTTACATTTGAAATAAAAAATCAGCTGAGAATCTGCCTCTAAAGTTAAAAGGTAGCAAGTCAACTAGGACAGCTTTGTGTTCTGTGATGCGGGAGAAGAAACAAAGACAGCTTTGAGCTATTTCTTCAAAGTGATGCACCGTTAAACTTTTTAGTGTAAATCAGGGCTGTCAAACTCACTGCCCACAGGCCTGATGCGTCATATGCTGGCCACACCTACACCTGGTTGAGCAAAGGGGGGGGGGGAAGTCCTGATATGTCACATGACACCACTGTGATGATGCAAGTTTGATAGCCCTGGTGTAAATGTATTTCTAGATTCCCTACTACCCATCCTTTCCTTCCTAGTTTCTCAGCTTCTTTATTCTTGTTCAAAATTGGCAGAGAGCTGCCGCCAAATGATATCTTCATATCACAATATACGGTATATCTAAATCACATTGACGAACTTATTTTTGTTCTATTTAAGATAAAAAAGAAGTGCATCTGCAGCAGGCTCATTGTTATAATGTTCTCTGTTAAAAATAGCAATTGGTTTAATCAGTAGTAACTGCCTGCCCATAGAGAGCACATGATGTGCAAACGAACATATCTGCACATTTATTCAGCCTTAGAAATAGTAAAGAAATGTTAAATTATACAAGAGGCACCAATTTGTTTTTAATGATACATTCATATTTTATTATATAAGTATATAAGTTTACCTGATTAGATATCACTGGCAAAACTGTGAAGCTTCCTTAAATTTAGAAACCTCCAACATGTAAATATTTGCAATGGTCATTCTCTCACATCTGTGTGAAGACTTCTCTCACATCTGTTGAGTGCAGCTGCCCTTTCAGTAGGGAGAAAGTTTTCTCCTTTCACTTACTTCCTTGATGACTTTGGAAAGTGGCCAGACCCCAAAAAATAAAACCCAGAAGTAGAGTCCACGTAAAAACTAACTTTCTCTCTTCCTGAGGGAACACCTGTAAAAACAGCAGTAGCTGTTTCACTCCACTGATTACTATTCATAATAGAAGCAAAGGGAAGTGTCTGAGCTAAGGCCATTGTTTATTTCAGAAGAAGACTAGATACACAAATCTGTATCTATTGCTGCTATTTTTGAGTGGTTTAGTGTCAAGATTTCAAATGCCAAATCACTGAATATAAGCAATAATATAAAAGCTCACCCATCCCCCTCTCTAGTATTTTGTTCTACATCTCCATGAACCCCCATAACATTCTGAGTGAAGTAAAGGTAAAGGTAAAGGTTCCCCTCGCACATATGTACTAGTTGTTCCCGACTCTAGGGGGCGGTGCTCATCTCTGTTTCAAAGCCAAAGAGCCAGCGCTGTCCAAAGATGTCTCCATGGTCATGTGGCCGGCATGACTAAACCCCAAAGGCGCAAGGAACACTGTTACCTTCCCACCAAAAGTGATCCCTATTTTTCTACTTGTATTTTTACATGCTTTCGAACTGCTAAGTTGGCAGAAGCTGGAACAAGTAACGGGAACTCACTCCATTATGCAGCACTAGGGATTTGAACTGCTGACCTTCTGATTGACAAGCTCAGCATCTTAGCCACTGAGCCACCGCGTCTCTATTCTGAGTGAATTACAAGATGTTAAATATCACTGGTAGCAGGACCAGTTCTAATCCTAGGCAACCTAGGCATTTCCCTAGAGTGCCAAATTTTAGGGGAGGGACAGCAAGAAAATATATAATGAATATTTGAAAATATACAATGTGAGTCTAAAGTCTGATCATCTTCCCTGTAAATTTCTGCAGTTCACAGTTGCACATCACAAAAAAATAATATATTACTGCAGCTCTGGCCCATAGAAAGCTGATCATACTACTGAAGCAAGGCAAAGGTCAAATAGGAAGGTATGGAGCAAGCAAGTTGTTCCAGTGCAGATGCCTAAGGGTTAAATATAATTACACTGAATTGTTGCCATATTAAAACAATGAGTTGCTGATATAATTAAAATTATTTACTTTGATGGACAAGTAAATAGTACATTTTTTTGTTATTTTGAACGGCCATCCATCTCACCATGTGAGATTTACACATGGTGTAAAAAATAAAGCAATTAAAATAATACAAACATTAAATCATAACAGCCAAGAATAAATCATCCAACTAATGACTAAATAAACCACAAAATGGGTCCCTGCATCACTCAGGAATCCAGGCCTGGGCACAGAGCCAGGACTTTAAAGATTTACGAAAAGCCAGCAGGAATGGGGCCATCCTAATTTCTGGACAAAGAATGTTCCATAAGGAGGCACTACAGCAGAAAGATATGTCTTCCAGGCCTTGCCAACTAACATTCCTTGTAGGAATGTTCCTTGAACCCAAAGTATACCTCATCTGCCTGATCAGATTGGAGAGCTAGAAAGAAACTGTGGAAAGGTGGTCCCTCAAATAACCTGATCCCACATTATGAAAAGACAACCAGTATCTTGAATTGCACCTGGAATTGCAGTCTATGAATTAGACCTAGTTAATTCATAAACTGCAATTTATGAATTGCAGTTTATGACAATAACCAGCGCTATTTATTATCTGTGATACCACATTCTGTACCCGTTGAAGTTTTTGCATGGTCTTCAAGGCCAACCCCTATGAGTGATAATGAGCAGGGCCCTTTGGTCCAGAAATGGGCACAACTGGCCCTAAACTGCACACTAGTCAGTGCTATCTCATCCAAGACCAACAATGGAAAGCCTTCAACACCAGAAGGTCAAAAAATCCAATGTTGCTCATTCTTGTTTGGGTTGAGCTGAAGCCTGTTGCATCCCATCCAGGCCACCACAGAAAGGAAGAAAACCAACATTGCATTGTGCCACTTCATTCTCAGCATCGATTCAGGAAGGTAACACAATCAGTGGTATCAAAAGCCACTGAGAGTTCAAGAAGAGAGGAAGAATGTAGTACCTCCATGCCTCTCCTGCCAGAGGTTATCTAAGAGTATGATCAATGCCATCTCTGTCCCACATTAAATGGATCTGAATCTGAATCCCGGCTAAAATATTTTAAATTTAAATATGCCATCTCTATCCCACACCTTGGCCTGAATCCTGATTGAATTATTTAATGCGATTTACAGTAAATAGGGGGACATGCCTGAGAAAAAGGGGAAAAAATGATTGGGGCTGATCATAAGCATCAAGCTAAAATACTTAAAGAAACAAAGGGGTGCCTTTTTGAAATTCTTAACAAAATCAGAAGATGAACCAAACCATAATGTGGCACCAATATATGACTTTGTCCAGGGTGCCAAAATATACAGAGTCAGCCCTGCCTTATAGATCCCTTTGTGGCATAGGTCTGACTTATCTGCTGGAATACCTTCCCCCAACAGCATTTGCCCATCCTACATGCTCTAAGACAGGGGTGTCAAACTCGATTTCATTGAGGAAATCAGGGTTGGGTTTGACCTCCGGGGGCCAGGGTGGGCATGGCCAGCTCGACATCCCTCATGTTTGGGGGAGGGCTGTGGTGTCCCGAGTTCTTTGCCAGCAAACCAGGCTCCTGAGCTCTGTTTTCAGCTGCCACCCTCTGCCAGTGAAAACGGAGCTCCATTTTCTCTGGCAGAAGCATCACAGTCTGGTCCTTCGCTGTTTCCAGGGTTTCCCCATGGGCCAGATCTAAGTTCCTCATGGGCCGGATTCGCCCCCCAGGCCTTGAATTTGACACCCCTGCTCTAAGAGGTTGGAGTTCTCTGAACAGTGTTGTCTGGCAGAAACCCTTTCCCATTACAGTGCCTGCCTTCTGAAATGATTACCTACCCCTCCCCATATAGAATATACAGTTGGCCCCAACTCCTGTTTTACAAAGGCTCTTAAAATATGATTCTTTCTTTGAGCATTGAGAATAAATTGATTGGAGTTCCTGCCTAGATACATGAATTTAGCTTCCTGGCCATCAATTAATTGTTGTTTAAACTGTAATTTAATAAACTAAATTGTTTATGTTTTGCTAATGAAGTAAACACTCCCCAGTGTTATAATTGCTCAGGCTGAGTGGTCATACATTTTCTTAACTAACTAATGACTTAAATAAATAAGAATCCTAGATTATACTTTTTAAATAAAATCATCTTGAGAGTGCATGAACTAGAATTTTGAATGGAAGAACTCTCTCCTCCCCCCCTCCCCCAAGAATTCTGAGGATCAGAATAATTTAATTGCATTCCATTTTTCATCAGGGTTATTTTTTGACGGAGCTCAGAATTCTTGGAAAGAATAAAAGTTTTTTTCACACAAGGCTGAATTCTACTAGCTTCTGTCTTGGAGTTTATTCTTAATATAAACAATAAATGGCTAAGAAAAGCTTCAGGCTTCAGACTTGATAGAGGCACTATAAAGTCTGAATGAGAAAAATATAAAATATAATTTTTGCACACAGCTTTTGAAATAGAAAGTTCTAGCAATTCATTCTGTTTCAACTGTCAGATGTTGTGAAACTTTCTAGACCCCAAATCATAGAACTGATAAACAGTTTGGACAGAGGCATCTTGTCCAAGACACTACAGACTTATCCTTTCAACTTTGCTAAAGTGGAAGACATAAGAATTGTTTATAAAGGAAGTTGTAAACATCTTGATAGGAGGTCAGGAATAGTTATAACTAAGGCTGTGTTTGTTTGAGCCAAAAAAGAATCGCGAATTTTCAAAAAATGAATCCTAGTATGATACCATTTTTATGGGATGAATAATTTAATATCTAGAGATATTGCTGTTAATACATTTTTTTCCTTGCTTGCACTTTCTTTTCTGATAATTTAGCTAACAAGCCCATTCAATATTATCCAATATTTTAGGAAACTCATTGGCAACATCTGTTCAAACTGGACTGGAGTTTCAAGTGAGATGCTTCATAGTTGCATTCTTGTTTCTAAGCTCAGTAGTTTTCAACATGAAAAAAGGAATATATGTCTTTGTGGTTTTTAACAGGACTTGGGAGAAATTGTTGTTGTTATGGTTTCTTGCACAGTGGTCCAGATGTTTAGACTGGATTTGGCATTTTTATCCACCTGTCGAGTTCTTCCTAAGAACGTAGAACTGGCAGATGTTGTTTGATGGAGTTAAATATATTGTTGCAGGATCAGAGTCTTCCAAATTAAATTGCATTTTGCAATTGACCACTAATGAGTCCGTCAATACCAGAAGTTTTGGGATTGCATCCAAAAGGCCTATCACTATTGGTGCTATCTTTGCTTTCTTTTGCCACAGTCCATCTATTTCTATTTGCAGGTCTTTGTATATTGTGATTTTCTCCAATTCTTTCGCTTGTATTCTGCTGTATAAAAATACTGCATGTTCATAATCCAGATTTTTTTTATTTCTTATGAACAATTACGTTTTGGGTCTTATGTGGCTGGTGTTGGTCTGTTTTAATTATTAAATTCCAAAGCAATTTATCTCCTTCACTTTCTATTATTTGGTTATGTTGCGGTTCCAATAGGTTTTTTCTGCAAACACTTGCTATTTCTTAAAGATATTCCAGAGCACCATTGTTGGCATACTTTGTCATGCCATTGATGGTAGTCAAACTCTTGCGTTCTTCTTCTAGCAGCTAAGTGATCCACTGTTCCTTTAGCTTTTTTGCAGAGGTGGCACTTAGTATTTATTGCTGTCTTTTCAATTCTGGCTTTTTTATTCATTTGTTCTTAAGGCTTGGTATTGTGCAGCCAGAATTATCCCTTTTTCCTCTTTCTTCAATTTTCCTGCTCTTAACCATTGCCAGGTCTTATTGTTATCTACTTTACCTGCTTTTTTTTTAAAAAAATGTATTTGCCTTGCCACGTCTCTTTCCTGTTCTTCATTTGGTCCTTCTGGTAGCCTAGTTTGGTTTCATCAATATTTAGTAAATCTCCATGGTATAGTAGTTTCAGTAGTTTTTCATTTTCCTTCAGATATTATTCCAATGCTCCTTTTTCTTTTTCAACATGGTGACATGCAATATTCCACATATTATTTATAAGTTGGAAAGCTTGCATTAATCTAAGAAAATTAAACCCAACGAAGTCAAATGCAGCATTCTATATTTCAATGAGAGCAATAAGAGAAATGTGTACTGTATAGATATAAGATTGCAACAACGTCACTTGGAGAAATTAGGATGCAAGAGAACTCAATATTCAATTAACAAAGCAAAACATTAATTGACATCATACAAAAAATAAGTTAATGTAACTTTAGGCTACCCTAAAGAAACATAGTTCCAAGTCAGGAACATACTGATTATTTATTTTATTTTGAAATAGTGTGATCTCATCAACAAAGTAGCAATTCTATTGAACGGTTCAGAAGAGTGCAACAAAAGTAGTTAATCACAATGTAAAACAAGCTACTATATGGAAACGAAAATCAATCAAAAGTATGTTAGGTATAAGCAGGAAGAGAAAAGTTTGAGGAGGTACACTGTCTTTTTTTAAATATGTGATGAGTTGACCAAAGCATTGTTCTTCACTTTCCGGGGGTCAGGAGGGGGAGATGTAATAGAGTTAAAGTAAACATGCTATAGCCAAAAAATGAAGACCTGGACAATGTGTGATGACTACATTGCAACAATTTAATTAATTTTGATAGTACCCACTGTCTGCTTGTTCTATATTTGATTTAGGTTTGATAGGATGAATGACCAATTATAAGACTACAGGAATATTACTGTATCATGAAACAGTAGGTGTGGCATTGCAGCAAGCTGTAGTAGTTGCTGAAAACTTGGTTTTATTCCAGGTTAGTGTTACATGTCAATGTAGGGCATGTTCAGATTAACTGTTTTAGCCTATTGTAATAAATTAGGATCCAAGAAACTCCGAGTTTTTTAATGCCAAACTCTTCATGTGAGGGTAGGCAAATCTCTCATAACAAAAATGTCATACTATGCTTTTCCTTACCATTGCATGTTTTATCTCAGCTTTTTATATCATTGCTCTGCCTTCAAAAATATGTCAAGGAATTGACCTTCTTTGTTAATTAGATTCTAGTTGTTACTTGGAAAGTTGGCAAATTTTTGCCTTTATATGCTCTAGAATCATTGCTTCATTATGACACTTCTCTATGCCTTGCAGTATTTTCTCAGTGCATAGTTTTTTATGTTCCAACATAGGCAAGTTGTTTGTGCCTTGTTGAATTAGCATAACATTGCAGAATGTTTCTGTGGAATGCTTTTTAAAATCTTTATATAATGTATTCTATGATTCAAATAGGAAACAAACTGCAAACATTATATATATATATATATATTATATAATATATATATACATATATAATATATGTATATTATTATATGCATATATATATATATATATATATATATATATATATATATATATATATATATATATATATATATATATATTGTATTTGTGCTGATAAATAAATAAAGGGAGACTAGTATAGATCTATTTCAAGCTATTTAGCTCTCATCAGCTAGCCATACCCTTACTGGGATTTGAACCTGGGCTATATTACATACTAGGCAGACATCTTAGCCATTAGTCCACAGGCTCTTATCCGTTATCCATTATATATATAATGTTATGCATTTAGAATAAAACTGAGAAACAATTTGAAATTTGCTAAAACGAATAAAATGACTGAGCGGTCAATTCTACCAGGAGTCATACAAAATTGCCTAATTTAAATTAATCATTTATTTTCTAAATATCTTATTTGTTATAGTAGGTATAAGATTAATATTTGTTGCTCATTTTTAGATGTAACCAAATAATTATAGTTAACATTCAATCATCAAAATCCACAACTTCAGAGAAACCACTGCTCGCTCTCTGTCTGTAGTTGTAAACACTAAGAACTGTTGCTGTTTTGATAAACAAATGTTAGCCATATACTTTTATTGACCATTTTCAAGTTGTGTTTCTCTTGTGTTGTGTTTGTATGTTTAATTTTTATTAAGTATTTAGGTATTTAGGTATTTATTGGGATTTATATGCCGCCCTTTTCCCTGAGGGGACTCAGGGCGGCTTACAACCACAGGGGAGGGGAAGTGCAAGGTCAAAACAAAACAATATGTGAACAACAGAAAAATAATAAAACCCAACTTTCATTCAGCAATCAAACAAAACACTCGGGCGGGTAATTAGGAGCCTATCCCCAGGCCTGCTGGGAGAGCCAGATCTTGAGGGCTGCGCGGAAGGTCTGGATAGTGGTGAGGGTGCGGATCTCCATGGGGAGCTCGTTCCACAGGGTCGGGGCAGCAACAGAAAAGGCTCTCCTCCGTGTGGTCGCCAGTCGGCATTGACTGGCAGATGGAATTCGCAGGAGGCCCAGTCTGTGCGATCTAATTGGTCGATTTAGGGAGGTAATCGGCAGAAGGCGGTCTCTCAAGTACCCAGATCCACTACCATGGAGTGCTTTAAAGATGGTCATCAGTATCCTGAAGCGCACCCGGAGACCAACAGGCAGCCAGTGCAGCTCACGGAGGACAGGTGTAACGTGGGCGAACCGCGGTGCGCCCACTATCACTCGCGCGGCTGCATTTTGGACTAGCTGTAGTCGCCGGATGCACTTCAGGGGCAACCCCATGTAGAGCCCATTGCAGTATTCCAGTCTAGAGATCACAAGGGCTCGAGCGACTGTTGTGAGAGCCCCCCGATCTAAGTAGGGCCGCAACTGACGGACCAGGCGAACCTGGGCAAATGCCCCCCTGGTCACAGCCGACAGCTGGTGATCAAGAGTCAGCTGTGGATCCAGGAGGACTCCTAAGTTGCGGACCCTATCTGAGGGGTATAGAATTTGACCCCCCAGCCTAAGCGTTGGTATATTAGCCAAATTATTGGGGGGGAAACACAACAGCCACTCGGTCTTATCCGGGTTGAGCACCAGTTTGTTAACACTCATCCAGTTCTTAACGGCCTCCAGCCCCTGGTTCATCACGTCCACCGCTTCATTGAGTTGGCACGGGGCGGACAGATACAATTGTGTATCGTCCGCATATTGATGGTATTTTATACCGTGCCTCCGAATGATCTCGCCCAGCGGTTTCATGTATATGTTAAATAGTAGGGGTGATAGGACCGAACCCTGGGGTACCCCACATGTTAGGGGCCTCAGGGACGATCTCTGCCCCCCGACTAACACCGACTGCGACCTGTCCGAGAGGTAGGAGGAGAACCACCGCAAAACAGTGCCTCCCACTCCCACCTCCCGCAGTCGTCGCAGAAGGATACCATGGTCGATGGTATCGAAAGCCGCTGAGAGGTCAAGGAGAACCAGGATGGACGCATAGCCTCCATCTCTGGCCCTCCAGAGATCATCGGTCAATGCGACCAAAGCGGTTTCTGTGCTGTAACCAGGTCTGAAGCCGGACTGGAAGGGGTCAAGATAGCTAGCTTCCTCCAAGGTCCGTTGAAGCTGAAAGGCCACCACCTTCTCAACAACCTTCCCAATAAAGGGAAGGTTGGAGACAGGACGAAAGTTGTTTAAAATGGCTGGATCTAACGATGGTTTCTTCAGGAGGGGTCTCACCACCGCCGTTTTGAGTACGGCGGGGAAGTGCCCCTCCCGAAGGGAGGCGGTGACAACCGCCTGGATCCAGCCATGTGTCACCTCCCTGCTGTTAGCCACCAGCCAGGAGGGACACGGGTCCAAAATACAAGTGGAGGCACTTACAGCTCGGATGGCCTTGTCCACATCCCCAGAGGCAACTTCCTGGAACTCAACCCAGAGCTGATGTGGCAAATAGTCCTCCTGTGTCTCAGCTGGATCTACTGCGGTGGAGTCCAGGTCCGATCGAAACCGAGCTACTTTGTCCGCCAAGAATTGAGCATAGTCCTCAGCCCTACCCTGCAAGGGGTTTCCCGCCTCCCTCCTATTAAGGAGGGAGCGGGTTATCCTAAACAGGGCGGCTGGGCGCGACTCGGCGGACGCAACCAGGGAAGAAATATATGATCTTTTTGCAGTTCTTAATGCTCGGACATAGTCCCTGGTGCAGGTAGTTAAGAGTGCTCGGTTTGCTTCGGACCTGTCAGACCTCCACTGGTGCTCTAGGCATCTCCTCCGGCGTTTCTTCTCCCGGAGTTCCTCGGTGAACCAGGGAACTCTCCGGGATCCACTGACCCGGAGGGGCCGTAGTGGCGCAATCCGGTCGAGAGACTCCGACGCCGCCGAGTGCCAGGCGGCGGCCAGAGTCTCCGCCGAACTGTGGGCGAGGGTATCAGGAATAACCCCAAGCTCCGTCTGGAACCTCAGAGGGTCCATAAGTCGCCTGGGGCGGAACCACCTGGTCGGTTCCTCCTCCCTACGGTGGGGGTTTGGCCTCCGGAAGTCAAGCCTCAGTAGGCAATGGTCTGACCACGACAGGGGTATGATCTCATTACCCCTCAGACCAAGATCACACATCCACTGCTCCGAGAGGAATACGAGGTCGAGCATGTGACCCGCTGCGTGGGTTGGGCCCCGAATTACTTGGGTCAAGCCCATGGCTGTCATGGAAGCCATGAACTCCTGCGCCCCATCAGAGCGTTCACCGAGCGATGGCAAATTGAAGTCCCCCAGAACTATAAGCCTGGGGAACTCAACTGCCAGCTCGGCTACTGACTCGAGGAGCGAGGGGAGGGATGCTGCAACGCAGTTGGGAGGCAGGTACGTTAGCAGCAAACCCACTTGACCCTTGAGGTCCAACTTTATCAGCAGGGACTCACACCCGACAAGCTCCGGAGCAGGGACCCTACGAGGTAACAGAGATTCCCGGATTACAATAGCCACACCGCCACCCCTTCCCTGGGCTCTCGGCTGATGAAGCACCTGAAATCCCTCTGGGCACATCTCTACAAGGGGGACTCCTCCTTCTGTGCCCAGCCAGGTTTCAGTAATACATGCCAGGTCTGCCCTCTCGTCAACAATTAAGTCCCGGACGAGGGGAGCTTTGTGAACAACAGACCTGGCATTTAGCGACAACAGCCTGAGACCAGGGTCCTGACTACTCGCGCCATCTGGTCTTGGAGTGGGACTCCTAGGGCCGGAAGGAGGGATCTCTGTAATGTAGCGAACCCTCCTTCCCCGGTAATGGCCAGCCCTAAGGTCCCCGCCGTATCTGCCTCTCCCTGTCACGACCGCTATGCTCCGACCCACTCCCATGTCCATGGTCCCCCCAACCACCCCGGTTCCTCCCGCCTTCCCCAGCAGGTCCTCCGAGTCAAACATTCTCATTTATCCACTCTAACAATTCCCACATAAAAATTTAAAACATATAAAATACAGAGGTAACAATTACTAAAAGTACATTTTCAACAGAATCAAAGTAATAAATGAATTGAAGAGAAGAAGAATAAAGAAAGTAATAAAATAAAGAAGAAAGAAAATGAAAAAAGTAATAAAGCAATTAAAATCTTATAGAGTGTATATCACTCTATAAGAGAGCCCAGGTGGCACAGTGGTTAAATGCAGCACTGCAGGCTACTTCAGCTGACTGCAGTTCTGCAGTTCGGCTGTTCAAATCTCACCGGCTCAGGGTTGACTCAGCCATCTATCTTCCGAGGTGGGTAAAATGAGGACCTGGATTGTTGGGGGCAATATGCTGACTCTGTAAACTGCTTAGAGATGGCTGAAAGCCCTATAAAGCGGTATATAAGTCTAACTGCTATTGCTATTTTTAAAAAAACCGGGCCTTTGGCTTGTTTGGTTTTCAACATTAATTAGTTTTTCTGTTATCTGTTCCATGAGTTTACTTTGCTTTCTGTTTCAAAATTTTTTGACTATCTATATGTAGTACTTTTGGGAACACAAGGTTTGGGTTCCTAAATAGCTGAGGTCAGATTGGATAATATGATTGTCATGTAAAATATAGTAAACAACTTTAATGCATCCAGTTGTCAAAGGATTTGTCCACAACTGACACATTTGTTTGCTACCCGTAAAAATTTGTGGGAAGCTCATCTGCAAAGCAAAGTGATAAACATCACACTGGTAGTCATTTCATTTGAAAACTATTTGTAGCCGTTACTAGGGAAATAATTCACGTGTTACCAGGAAACCATTATCAAAGAAGTAATTAGCAATCAGAGAAGTAATCTGTTACTGGGAAAATAATTTATATTTAGAATCTATGGTATTCCCTATTTTACTTCTGCTGATATCCATTTGCCTGTTTTCCTGGCCTAAGCAGTATATGCAATAGTTGCAACAACAGGTAAATTTATGGATGTGCTCCTCAGACTTAACTCTCGGACACTTTTTCCATCTTCCATCTCTTCTTCTTGGGCTATTTTCCCTGTGCAACTCTCAGCAACTCTTTCTGTGTAAAACAATAGGTCAGATTTTATTATACAATTATTACTTGGTTATTTCATCACCTTATATATCATGATACATAGCAAGTTCTTTTTCTTTGCCTTTAGTACAGCAATGGAAGAATCAGAACAAGTCAAGAGCAAAAAAAATGTAATTAAAGCATCGCCCTTTTTAAAATGTGCATCAGGATGCACTTAAGGTAGGCTTCAAAACATAGTGAGGTGGAAGCGCATAACTGACTTCTAGTTCTTTCATGGGAATCCATCAGAAAATCTCAGGACTATAAACTAAGCCTCAATTGGTTGCAGTAGCTGCAGTGTCCAGGAGTTCTGGATTTGTCATTTGCAATATTTATAGTTGTTGTATAGTAGTTATAGTATAATCTTTTGTTGTCACCCTGCCAACAAAAGTGTGTATTGTCAAGGCTATGGTTTTCCCAGTTGCAATGTATGGATATAAAAGTTGGACCATAAGAATGGCTGAGTGCCAGAGAATTGAGGCCTTTGAACTATAGTGCTGGAGAAGACTCCTGTAAGTCCCGTGAACTACAAGGTGATCAAACCGGTCAGTCCTAGAGGAGATCAACCCTGACTGCTCTTTGGAAGGACAGATCCTGAAGATGAAACACAAATACTTTGGCCACCTAATGAGAAGGAAGGACTCACTGGAGAAGAGCCTCATGCTGGGAACGATTGAGGGCAAAAGAAGAAAGGGTTGACAGAGAATGAGGTGGCTGGATGGAGTCACAGAAACATTAGGCGTGAGCTTAAATGGATTTCAGAGGACGGTAGAAGACAGGAAGGCCTGGAGGAATGTGGCTTGGGGTCACGATGGGTCACATACGACTTTGCAACTAACAACAACAAACTTTATAGGGTGTTTCTTAAATCCAGATTTACTTAAGAACAGCATGATTCATTTACAACTGTAATAACAACCATGGCAAAAGGTCGTAAAATAGAGCACAACTCATTTAACAACTGCCTTGCTTAGCCACAAAAATTTGGGCTCAATTCACATAAGTCAAGGACTATTTGTAAAACAGAATTAAAAATAACATCCTGAAAGAACACAGTGGCAAACCACTTCTGTATTTTTGCCCTGAAAATGATGTATTTAAAAATTCAACAGCAGCAGCAGTCAAAATGAGTTTAGAGAAGAATTTTAAGTTTTTACCTTGTAGATAACAAGTAATGAAATTTTGACTGATTGTTTTTGGTCCTAAAGTTATGACTAATAGGTTCCTTGTTCATGTAACTACTATGTAGAACTGCAGACAGACACACACAAAAAATCTTCTAAACAAAGCATGAAAAATTGGAAAAGTAAAATAAGAAATAAAGCCTGAGGTTGAGCATTTTTTGAAGCTGTTTTTAAAACTCTTTTTAATGTTTGTGGTTTTGGCTCTCTTTAGCTGGCCATTTACATTCATTTCCCAGAGAACACTCTTGAAAGATTAAGGAATGTCTGTGGTCACTATGAATTTCCTCCCTGCCTCCAGGAACAGTAAATTAGTTACAAGAATTGACAAAGTCTCCAGAGTGAATTAACTCTTTCTTTTTGGAAAACAGCTCATCTTTCATTCCAGTTCTTTTTGAAAGGAAACATCACCAAAGTATTGTGTTTCCTGTCAGGACAAGTTGTCGGCATAATTGAAAAAACAAAACAAGACAACATTTTTACAGACAAGACCATTTTTCTTGTTACTTGATTTATTTTTTGCTTAATATTGTTATTTGATTGTTGTCCCCCCCTCCCAAGTCATATTTTGTGAGATGGGTGACTGTATAAATTTAATAAATAAATATATTTTTTGTTTTAACTAAATATATGGTAAATATTTTATTGACTTTTATGGCTGGGTAGCGCACTTAGGCCTAAAAGCAGGTTAACATAACACAACACATGTATTTATATGACAATTAGTATTAAGAATATTTGGGTTTCCTATAACAAACCTATATTGTTTTACCTTAATTCTGGTATGTTCTGCAAGCCAACTGATATGCTGTAGTAATAATAAAATATCCAAACTAGCAATCATAGTTCTGAAAGGAACATATATTATATTATATCAAGATGCTTAAAATACAGGTGAAACTCGAAAAATTAGAATATCATTTCAGTAATGCAACTTCAAAGGTAAAACTAATATATGAGATAGGCTCATTAAATGCAAAGCAAGATAGTTCAAGCTGTGATTTGTCATAATTGTGATGATTATGGCTTACAGCTCATGAAAACCCCAAATCCACAATCTCAGAAAATTGGAATATTACATGCAATCAATAAAACAAGGATTGTACATAGAACAATATCAGACCTCTGAAAAGTATAAGCATGCATATGTACTCAGTAATTGGCTTGGGTCCCTTTTGCAGCAATTACTGCCTCAATGCAACATGGCATGGAAGCTATCAGCCTATGGCACTGCTGAGGTGTTATGGAAGATCAGGATGCTTCAATAGCGGCCTTCAGCTCTTCTGCATTGTTTGGTCTCATGTCTCTCATCTTTCTCTTGGCAATGCCCCATAGATTCTCTATGGGGTTCAGATTAGCTGTGTTTGCTGGCCAATCAAGCCCAGTAATCCCACGGTCACTGAACCAGGTTTTGGTGTTTTTGGAAGTGTGGGCAGGTGCCAAGTCCTGCTGGAAAATGAAGTCAGCATCCCCATAAAGCTTGTCTGTGGAAGGAAGCATGAAGTGCTCCAAAATCTCCTGGTAGATGGCTGTGTTGACCCTGGACTTAATGAAGCACAGTGGACCAACACCAGCAGATGACATGGCTCCCCAAATCAACACAGACTGTGGAAACTTCACACTGGACTTCAAGCATCTTGCAGTGTATGCTTCTTCATTCTTCCTTCATACTCTGGGTCCTTGGTTTCCAAATGAGATGCAAAAGTTGCTCTCATCAGAAAAGAGGACTTTGGACCACTGAACAACAGACCAGGTCTGTTTTTCTTTAGCCCAGATAAGATGCTTCTGACATTGTTTGTTCTTCAGGAGCAGCTTGACAAGAGGAATACGACGTTTGAAGCCCATGTCCAGGATCCGTCTGTGTGTGGTGGCTCTTGATGCACTAACTCCAGCCTCAGGCCACTCCTTGTGAAAGTCCCCAACACTTTTGAATGGCCTTTTCCTGACAATCCTCTCCAGGCTGTGGTCATCCCTGCTGCTTGTGCACCTTTTTCTTCCACACTTTTCCCTTCCACATAACTTTCTATCAATGTGCTTTGATACAGCACTTTGGGAACATCCAACTTCTTTTTGCAATTACCTTTTGAGGCTTTCCCTCCTTATGGAGGGTGTCAATTATGGTTTTCTGCACAACTGTCAGGTCAGCAGTCTTTCCCATGATTGTGATTCCTACTGAACCAGACTGAGAGACCATTTAAGGCTCAGGAACCCTTTGCAGGTGTTATGGCTTAATTAGCTGATTACAATGGGACACTTTGAGCCTAGAATATTGCACCTTTTCACAATATTCTAATTTTCTGAGATTGTGGATTTGGGATTTTCATGAACTGTAAGACATAATCATCACAATTATGACAAATCACAGCTTGAACTTTCTTGCTTTGCATGTAATAAGTCTATCTCATATATTAGTTTCACCTTTGAAGTTGCATTACTGAAATAAATGAACCTTTGCATGATATTCTAATTTTTTCGAGTTTCACCTGTACATTGTAATATGCCCTAAATAAAACTAAGAGTACTTGCAGTTGGAAAAATGTACTAATTTCTGCTTCCCATAGAGTGAGTTATATTGCTTTTTTGTCCCAATTCTTTAATGTAAAAAAAAATGCAGTCTCATCACAAATATATGTAGATTTATTAGGACATGTTATCCAAGGATATTTTTGGGTTTAGGAAATAAATGAAGGTTAAATCTATTTGTGTCTGCCTGAAAACTGCCTGAAAAATAAATTCCTCTAAGGCTTTGTTTCCCATCTGTTCCAAATTTGATCCCATATTCCTAAATAGTGGGGGGAGGGAGGAATATAGTCAAGAAGAAGAGAGAATTGGAAAGTTTCATTGTATAAATAAAAAATTCTTTGTACTACAGTGGTTGTCACGCGGGAAACACTTAATCTTTATCTTTACATTAGTTTGTGCTATTTAATCCCAAACTAAAATTTAAAATGGGGTGTGTACAAATTTTGTATATGTGTGTGTATGTCCCATGTGCTTGCTTGCTTTATATATTTATTTAAACAATTTATATATCCATCCAGCTCAACAATTTATCTGGGCAGTGTCACGTTATAAATAAGACTGTAAATATTAAAATAGTAAAATCTGAAGAGAGTTTATTACTGCACAAAATGAAGTGGGCAAGAATAAAACTCTAAGGCTAATACTGTATCATTCTATTTTGAAAATTAAAATGATGTTTACAAGATTTCTTCAGCTTCCATATCAAATTCAATAAAATTTCCCAAGGGGAACAATAAATAATTCTTTAAAATAATGAGTTTTGCTGCTGTTATTAGCTTCTGGACACTTTTGTTTTAAGTTATGTCATTTCAAAATATATTCATTGCCAATTAAGTGAAGATGGTGATTTAATACATTTTGAAGTATCCTTTTGATACCTAAAATACATTTCTAAAGAAAAAGGAGAAACTGATTTCTTTGCAAGAAAAGATATGTCGTAGACTGCTTTCATGCATTACTCTACTGTGCTTTATTTCTTATTTATGATCTATGTCCTGACACAAGGAAAAACCCTTTCAGTAAATAATTAACGCATTGGCAGTTCCAGCCTTGCTCAAGGCATCTTGTCTAAATGTTTTGTCTGGAAAATAATTATTTGGGTTTGAACTGATTTCTTATTTACAATTGGCAAAGATCTGAAAGTAAGTGTTGTTTTATTGCTTTCTGGAGTTAAGTGACAAGTATTCCTTTTGTTACAATGTTCGAGTCTCTGTGAAGAGTAGCCTTATTCAGGTTTTATACTTCAATAAAGTCAGGGCTTGAATGCAATTAAAATTCCTGCATAATCAGGAATCTTACCAATTAATGGAAGTAGAGATACCAACATCACATCCAAAGCATGGAAATCAAAGGTGTGAAATATTACCTCTGCTGTGATTGCCCCAAGTGTATTACTCTATCATTTTCATATATAATTCCCCCAAAATTAATTGCTACCGTAAATAGTTGAAGAAAAACAAGGTTTGATTTAATAGAATATATTAATGTTCCATAATTTTGGATTGCAAATTAGCTAAATTTGGGGGGGAGATAGCATTACCATCTCTAAAACTACTACAATTTCCAGAAAAAAAAACATAAATAGAGGGCCTCCTTTATTTGTGGATTCCCTTGCTCACTTTTGTAGAAGTTGATGAATCTATTCCTGTCCTCTTGCTAGCCTAATTTGGTTGGCCTCAGAGGACTAGGGGTGCACTGAAGTGGGCAGCAGTCAATGTGGTCTTATTAGATCAGAAATGAAGAACTGATTGTCTGCTTCCTTAGAAGGATTAAGCAAGTTCAAAAGTTCTAGAATTGGGAAGAATTCCTCCTCCTGGATATTAATTGGGCTTTGGAATCAAGACAGACAAGCCAGCTGAAAGAAAGTACTGTTTTTTTTTCTTACTGAAAAATAAAAATGTTCTATATGCTGAACTCACTTTCTTCTTCCATTCAGCTGTGTCCCAATTCTTGGAGACTGTTTGGAAGAGACCATTCAGAAGTGATTTGTTATTGTCCCCTTCCTAGAGCTGAGACAAAGTGACTGGCTCAAGGTCACCCAGATGGCTTTGTGCCTAAGGCAGGAGTAGAACTCATGGTCTCCTGTCTGATACCTTAACCACTGCACCAAACTGGCTCTCAACTCTGTCTTAACTCTGTGTTAGCTATACTAGTTTGTATTTGTTGTAATCAAATCTATACTGATATAATATAGTATAGTATAGTTATAATTGAATTCTTATTTCTCTATGGTATGTTTAAATCACTCACTGAGACACAGCTTTAAATTTATAAATGTTCCATATTTATATGTTGATTAAACCAATACATGAATTTTCTATAAATTCTCAAAAACAATTTTCCCAAACACACACACAGACACACTCATCATGAAAAAAGGCTTTCATCTTTTTTGACTTCAAAATTATCGTAAATTTATTATCTCTAAACATATGCAGTCTAAATACAGGTAGTCCTCGAGTTATGAATGTAAGGGACCCTTCCCATTCTATTTGCTACTAAAGGATTCGTGGGTGAGAATCTTGTACCTTGAATGGGATTACTCCCTCCTTTTGCCCACACATTCTCTAATAGAATACAAGGGTCGTTAAGTGCACATGAGGCATTTCAGGATGTGGAAGACTATGGGGGGGGGGGATAGTGATGGAAAAAGCCACCTGCCTAAGACCACCCAAGGCCTACCCAACCCACTGAACTACCTCATACTCCCCACAATTGCTTCCCAGCCACCCAACCTGCCACATTAAGTCACTTACCTTGTGAAGATCTAGCAAGCAGTCGCCTCTTGGCCACATGCGCCCCTCCAGCACTCCGGTCGGGCCTCCGTAGGCCTTGCCTGACACGTTGCCAGCTGAAATGGAACTTCTGAGAAGTGGATCCACCTGTCAGAATCTCCATGTCAGCTAGCAACATGCAGGACGAATTTTGCAGAGCCTGTTCAGTTGTTCATAAGGGTGAACAACTGCTGTGGTGCTACAAGAATTGTAATTTCAGGGGTTGTTTGTAAATGCTAAGAGGGTGCTTATCGCGTAACTTCAAACATTCACTAAGGGAACGCTCATAATCTCAGGATTACCTTTAGTAGAATGCCTTGGAATCCCATTCATATTTCCATAATTACTTAATTCAGGAAACAGCTAGACTAGCTTATTCTTGACCCTGAGAGACAGAGAAGTTAGGATATCTCTTCCCTACAAGCAGCTACCCATCTTGTTTCTCTTCCCTTTCAAAACTCTGTACTTCTAGTTTGAGTCATTTTAGTTTCATTCATACATATATATTTCTTGGGTCTTCCTAATATGATCTTCAGCCTTTCTAGATTCACATAACCTGCTCTATCTGCAAAACTTGTGTGTATTCTTCAAAGCTTCTTTCTGCCTTCCCAAAAAATATAATACAACATCTTAGCTGTGAACTTGTTTTTAGCAATCTGCCACTTCACCACACTCCTCTGTCATCTACTTTTTTCCCATCAATAAGATGGTTTTTGATTTAGCTGTCACTTGCCATCATTTTACCTATTATTTGTGATTTATCTCCTTTTCACCGTGTTATGCTCTATAAATTAGAACGTTCCCCCTTTTCGTTTAGTATATACTGTCCTTAAGTGTCCCTTTCTTCCTTTCCTCATTTCTTATTTGGAGCCCATTTATAGATGGGGGAAAGTGCACAAATCAATGGTGTGCTCTGTTCATACACATACACATTCTTTCATATGTTAGAAGCCAGAACAAGACACAATTTTACTCAGATGTGCAAAGAGCAGGTGTGTGTATTCATTTCACTGCTGGGAATTCACAAATAGGGTAGTTTGTAGTTGATATAATAGTTTGTTTATAACTATTCCAAACCAGGAAGCAGTTACACAAAGAGTTATAAAATTTTATGTCATGATTAAAGTGCAATTTTGCACACCTATGCAACAATAAAAAGTTAGGGGCAGTTTGATTCACATTATATAAAAGTATGTAAACTGTTTAATACAATTATTCACATATAAACCCATCAGTTGTCTGGCACTGATACGAATTCAAACAGAAAATAAAGGAAGGAAATGGTAGATAAGAGAATGTAAGAACTAGAGAGAAAAAAACCCATCACCTGTTCCAGAGAAAAGGAAGTACAAAACCTTTACTTTGGCTTAATTTGTGTGGCATTTAAAATAACATCCCTAATACTGGCTACTTTTGAAACATAGTTGCTGAAGCCTGTTAAAGCAATTTCCAGCACAGTTCTTTTTAAAGGCCAAAAAGAAATAAATAATTCTGAATGAAAGGTTTGGTTATGTTCAGAAAAAAAAGCCCTACATCTTAGACTAGTCAATAATTCCTGTGCGCTTGAGGTCTTATAGAGCAGATTTTGAAAGCCAGAAATTTATATAGAAAGTTTTTTTTCTGCCCAACATCATACAGGGGTTTTGAAAATAGGCCTTGCACTCGGCAGATGGTTTATAATGGCATAAAGTGCTCTTACAACATCTCTGGATTAGGAATACAACTAAGAGATCATGAAAAAAACACTGTGATTGTAGCCCTGATGGAAGCACAGAAAAGAGATGGGGCGAGGGGAGAGCCAGACTAGCTAACCCAGGCAATAGGTAGCAAGACAAAGTAAGAAAGAGTAATGATTACTTCAATCTATCAGGGTCACCAGATTTCAGACAAAGGCTTCCAGAGGCTTAACATACTCAGGGCTGTGCTCAGGATGAGTCACAGCAAAAATAGGTGTGCCTTCTATTGTAAAAAAATAACCTCCAGAGATTTAACATTATTTTATCCAACAAAAGAAAAAGGAGTGTTGCTGAATACTCTTGTGATAAAAAGTGCTGTTGGAATGGTTTGACTTGCAATAGTTATACAGCAGGGTTGTAATATTTTCTCTGCCAGGTCTTTGAATAGGCCAATTCAAAGATTCTCCTCTTTGCTTCATTAGTGCAATAATGGTTCTTTCAGTCAGTATCGCGCTTTAGACATTTTTTCTTGGAAATAACCTTCATTCTAATTAGTAGAAGGGCACATCTAAAACTCCCTTAATTCAGTCAGCATCACAGTTATGTGGACAATAATAAACACAAATTTTTGGTTGCGGCATTTCTGCAAGTAACTTAATTAAACTGCACTTCCTCTACAGTGAAACCAAATTTGAGCTAGGATCTTTAGCTAATAAGTAAAAGCATTAGGTAGTATGCTTCGACATGTGACCCTGCATATTTGGATTTCCTTCTTTGCAACAAATGGCTAATCCGTGATGGAAAATGTGTTTAACACCACTCAATGTTTCTTTAAATGTCTGATCAGAAAAATTTACTTACATCTCGTGATAGCCAAATTCTTGTGCTGAATAGTATTAGCTTAATTAAAACCAGAAACAAAAACCTAGAAATCCAGATGAAGAAAATTATGGTATGCAGTAAAAGTTACACTACAAGATGCAATCTGAAACGGTCACGGGGGCCAGAGTTTTAGTCTTCGAAGTTTTCAGACTCATGCTGGAACCTATCCTCAGGAAACGTCTCTCTTTAGAAGTGTGTACTGGGTTGTTCCAGGCACCACATAAATACTATACATGGAACTAGGAGTGGTTCCGGCAGGCCCCTACTGCTGGTTCACTTGTGGGTGCGCTGCGCATGCACACTTGATGTGTGCTGCACGTGCATGCACAGTGCAATAAAAATTGTTCCGCGCAGGCACAGAAGTGAAAAACAAGATGGCGGAGCCTATGGTGCTGCCCAGGGAACCAGTTTGGGGGCGTGGCAGGCCTAGCTTGCTGCTGGTTCCAGCGACCCACGTCACCAAACTGCTACCAGTTTGGTTGAACCGGTAGGAACCCACCACTGCATGGAACAGCCCAGTGTGCACTTTGTGAATAAAAAGAAATTTTCTGAGGATGGGTTCCAGCATAAGTCTGAAAGCTTGGAAGACTAAAACTCTGGTCTCCGTGACCGACTCAGATTGGATCCTGCAACATTATCCTTGGGCATGTATATTTGCATTCATTCGTGAAGGGTTACACTACTATGTGTGATGGGATTTGGAGACAAAACAGATTTTCTGCATGAGCCCTATGTTACGGGATTAAAAAAAATAATACCTGTTGAAGATTGTCCTTGCCTTGAATTCAGAGAAATTGATGCAGTAATTGAGTTCGTAGTAGAAAACATCTTAAGCTGGTACAGTCCACTTTGGAGAAGTCACCTTAAGACTCCCAAATGACCAAAATTGTTGGATAGCAGTAATAGCAAACTGTAGTGCAATTATTGCTAGCAAGAAAACATGAAGTTCTCTAGAATTGGAAGAGGATTTGATTTATAGAGTTACTGTGATTTTATGGCAGACAGAGAAAAAGCATGGACTTTCATAACAAAGAGCCAACATTACTCCCAAAATTGAGTTCCTTTTTAGATATAGCAAAAAATAAAAAGCTTGATTCAGCCAGATAGATATGTCAATATGTTCTACCCACTCAGCTAATAATACAGAAAGAAAAGTTGACTTCAAACTTCCCCACACCAGCTTCATACTTTTTCATGTGAAAATTTGCCTTGCCTATTCTCTATTTTTATCATCAGGTTTGCATAATTTGCTTAAACAAGTTGAGAAAAGTTATGTTGTTGTTATTTATTTTTACTACTATATACTGTAATAAAACTTCTTGTTACTATTCTATAGACTATAATAGATTTTGTTTATGTTTTGCTTCTAAATACAGCCATAACATTTTACCTTTTGATATAAATAATGAAAATCCCAGAACTGGTTCAAATAAAACACTTTTACACACCAACGCACTAGACCAGGGGTGTCAAACTCAAGGCTGGGGAGCCAAAGCCAGCCTGCCGGGTGCTTTGATGTGGCCCATGGGGCTGCCCTGGAAACAGTGAAAGACTGGTCCGGGATGCTTCTGCCAACAAAAATGGGCCCCAGAGCTCCGTTTTCGGCTGCCAAGGTCTCCTGCAACGCTCTGCCAGTGAAAACGGAGTTTGGCAGGGCTGCCCGTTACCTCTTTCTTAGGACATGGGTGTCAAACTAAATGCCTGGGAACTGGAGCCAGCCCACTGGGTGCTTAGATTTGGCCTGTGGGGCCACCCTGGAAACAGTAAAGGACTGGCCCGTGGTACCTCTGCCAGCAAAAATGGCGGCCTTCCCAAGCTCCATTTTTGCTGTTAGAGGGTTGCACAAGGCCGTTGCAGCTGAAAATGGCGCTCGGGAGCCTGTTTTCATTGGCAGAGCGCTCGGGCTGCCACAGGCACCCCAACATGAGTGATGTTGACCTGGCCGCACACACACACACACCAAAGTCAAACACAACCCTGATGCGGCCCTCCATGAAATTGAGTTTGACACCCCTGCACTAGACAGAAAGTATTCCAAAATATGTCCATTACTTTGTTGCTGTAAATTTACAAACTACACAAAAGATTTTGTAATCCTTCAACTGGGCCACCAAAGGAAACAATTATGGGTTGTGTCTGCCCAAAACCTGTCATTAAAATTCAGCTTTTTGAAAATCCTTTTCTTAATTTTAGTTGTTATATCCTAGGTTAACAATTCTGTGATGATTTCTGAATGGGTGTATGTTCCCCACATATTTCATACTATTCTCCTGATTCTTTTGTTAAATATTACAAAATTTAAGAAGTTATATAAGCCATAACCAGTTTCATTCCCACAATAATGCTAAAATGACATGTTATACAAGCTCTGTCAAGCCATGGAAATAGTAGGGCAGTGAGTTTCAGTGGACAGAATAACAACAGTAAATATTTGTGCTCAAGCTCTTTAATATAGAAACCAATTTTATTTCTCAGAGAGCCATGAGTCTTGACAAATTGTAGTGTTGGTTAATATCAAATTATGTTGAACTTCACAAATAAATTGGCTTTTCCCCTCCTAGCAATGTATTGCATTTCTTTTCATGAGTTTCATGCTCTGGAGATAGATTCAGTAAGTTCAGCCACATGACTGAAAATGAGGGCACGTTTAGTCATAAAACACCATTAGTGGTTACAGTCCCAGGCTAGAAACCAGGAACCTGTTGAGTTCTAGTCCTTCCTTAGGCATGAAAAACTAGCCGGGTGACTTTAGGCCAGTAATTCTGTCTCAGCGCAACCCACCTTTGATTGTTGTTGTTTTGGGGAAAGGAGGAGGAGGAAATAGAATTTTATATGTGTCAGCATTACTTCATTCAGTAATCAGGAAAGAAAACCACTGGACTCCATTTGAATTGAAATCAAGTGTACTTTTACTAATTATAAATGAACAGTTTCAAAGCTAAGCTGAGTCTGGTTAATTAAGCACGAAAGCTCATAATATAATGCATAATTCATTCCCCTCCCCTTGGCATCCCTGTGCACAGTCCAATCATATTGCCACCAAATGTCAGGTGTGAGATAACTTCAAAAGGCATCACCAGGATGGAATGCTGGACCGTTGCTGGACCGTTGGCCTTGGCGAGAAACTCCCTTCCTCCACATGCGCAGTAAGGTGGTCAGTTCAGCGTGTAGAAACTTCCTCCAGCAAAGCAATGTTTCCCCTCCCAAATACCATACCCCTCTTCCCCGTTTCAATGGCAGCCGAAGCAGCAGCAAAGCAGAGGCTGACAATATGTTTGCCACCTTAATTTATTTATAACAATAATAAAGGATATAAATAAATGACCCAGCATTTTCTCATAATAATTATTTCATTATATCATAATCATATTTACAAGTTTAATCCTGCAGACCACAGATGTCAAACTTGCAGCATCACATTACCGGCATGTGACATTACATGACATTTTTCCCCTTCGTAGAGCTGGGGTGGGCGTGGCCTACGTGTAACACATCTGACCTACGGGCCGCCAATTTGACACCCCTGCTGTAGACCAAGGACAGAATTTTCTCATCACATGAAAATTTAAAAGTGCTCAAATACCTTTTCTTACAAATAGGTTTGGCATCATTTTCATTAATTTAGTGGTACATAAAATTGAGGCTGAGAAATTATTTAATTAATCTCAGTATAAATGCAATGATGTGTTGTAGCATGAGAAGTAGCATTGTCATTCATAACTATCTAATCCAGAATTATGTGGGTTGTGTTTTTATGTTGCTAGAATTCTGTTAATTCTTTGTATGCATAGATCTTTCCTGGCACTGAAAAGAGGATGAGTGATCTGCATATGGATACTGCTGCACCTCAGAATAATCTTTCCTTTGTCATTCAAAAATATTGCCATGGATATTTTCAACTCTCCTAGCTTTGTAAAAGTGTGATTGTATTTAATTAAAGATCAGCCGTTCATAGGGGATATATCTTAGTACAGTGTTAATGACAGATGGCATTTATTTCCTTATACATGGTTTACTTTCTTAAAATATTGCTGTTTAATCAGGATGAATTGAAAGATTGTAAAGGATCAGATCTCAAAACCTGGGAGAGTTTTTTATTCCTTTTCTGTGTTGAAGCTTGCATTCCTGGAGTTTGGTGTATGCCAGTTTTATTTGTTTCTGTGTGCTGCTGCCCCCCCCCCTCTCTCTCCCTCTCTCTCTCCCTCTCTCCCTCCCTCCCTCCCTCCCTCTCTCTCTCTCTCTCTCTCTCTCTCTGTGTGTATGTGTGTGTGTATTCTCCTGGGTTGGTACAATAGCAAGATTTGATTTCTACAAAGATAGACAGGCTCTATAAATGAAAATCCTTTGAAGTTTTTAGACAGTGACATGTGAGTAGAGGTGCTTGAAGTTACAAGACCAAATAAATATATTGACAGGTAATTTAGGTTGTTTATTTTCTTCACACTCTTCCTTTCATTGCAGCTACCTGGCAGCCTTGCTATGCTTTCTGATTTCTTTGCAAAGCTCAGTTGCATTGTCAGCACAATCCAACTAAGTGAAAGTAGTTCCTTCTTGCTTTCAGTTTGTCTACATTGCTTTCAGTAGATCTAATGAGTTGTGATGTTCATTAGTTAATTGGACCTGTTCGGTATGCAGTTGACTCCAATGGCTTGTAGTAGCTCATTAAATGTAGTTCTATAAAAGTACATTGATGTTGTTTTCTAAGTAGGAATTGCCACCTGATCTCATTTCTGAAAGGGAACCACATGTTTTTTTCACAGTGTGCTTGGCATTACATGACTGTCTTTGGCTTCTTTTTCAGATAACATAGAACACTAGGAATAAATGTGTATTTCAACGAAGAGTATTACCCCCTATAAAAAAGAAAATATTGACTACAAAAAGAATTTGTTGCACTCCCTTATTATGCCCTTTGTATCTTTGTTAAAGCCAGATATGAAATTTTGCTATCCTTTTGTTATTTATACCAGAATGTCAGTAAGCTTCTGATCTCAAGCCAGTGTGACATGCAATTGGCTGTGGTATGTTGCTGTCTATAACATTCTACTTTTCCTAACAGAAATTAATGGCAACTATTCATTGATGTATAAAAAATCATCTGTCAGAGATGTTTTAATTTGGATTCCAGCATTAAGTAGGGGATTAAACTGAATGTGATGGCATAAATGTCCATTACAGCTCTGTGATTCTGTGATTTTATATGCTTTTACATTTTAAAATTGGAAACTCCAATTCTGATTTGACACTCACAGCAAGAACTCAAAACTGTACTTGCAGCTGTAGAAATAATTTCAGTCTAGACCTCATTTAAACCTAAAGCTGGTTATGTGAAAGGACCTAACAATTCATGCAGCTTCCTGTTTAAATTGAGTCAGTGGCTTCTAAATGCCAATTTGCTATTTATCTGCTGCATTTGTGTAATAAGGATTTCTGTTTAAACAGCAAGTCTATTATAAACAAATATTATGTGCACTTTTTGTTCTATATCTGGCTTCATATTTTAATCTAGTTCCTTTGGGTAGTCTATCAGTCTAACTCTCTGATAGCCTCCAGTGGTGTAAACCTCTACACATCCCAGTTGATGTGTATGCAAGTGGGCATTGCGAGGTTTATGAAAACTGAGTCCAAAGCACATCTAAAACTCAAGTTTTAGAAATTCAAGTGTCTTCAAAAGCTGCTTGTTTAATATTAAATGTAATTTTTTAGCATATTGTCTTACAAATTAGTAATAGTATCTCGTAACTGGTTTTCCCCATGGACTTTAGTTAAGTATTGCACATCACATTTGTGCAGGCAATGAGTTTACTTTTAAAATTTTCTGAACTTGATCATAGGCCTGATCATTTCATATCATGGGATGGGATGATCAAAGCCTTTACACAACATTTGTATTTTGTGTAGTTAAAAACTAGAGAATCTCAAATTTGCAATCATTTTAATTTATCCCAACTGTAAAACTAGTTTTACTATATGTTAAATAATGTTGCTTGCTGTTGAAAAAGGAAGCAGATGGCTTTCTCAGACAATTACAGTAGATCTCTGGGTCACAACTAATGTAAATAGGTTTTGTTTTATTTGCTCAGTTATGACAGCAGTTTTATTTGAGCAGTTATGACAGCAAAGGCTGCTTTAAAAAAAAAGTAAGCTTTTGCTATAATGAGAAATACATTTCTTACATAATTAGAAAATAATTACAGCAATATTTTTATGCATTTAGGACTATCTTGTACATTTCCTTTAAATGAAAACAATTATGGCTGACTGTTCAATCACTTGTATAAGAAACAGTGTACACCAAGTTAGATTATAAAGTATAGTCTTTATTGTCATTGTAAAAAAGAAATACAACTAAATTGATTTATGCTTATATTGGCTGGGTATCTTTATGTTTAGCTGCAAGATGCATGATTTTTCCAATAGATGAAAGAGGTAAATTTGGCATAGGATTGCTAAAAGTAGTCAGCAAGATTGCCTTTTGTTTTAGACATGAAATGTGAACTTTATGATAAGTAGAAATTGTTTTTGTAATACAAAACGCTCATATGAAAAACAAATTAAATTATGACTTCAGTTCAGGTCTTTCTCTATTTTTCTTTGTTTTGTGCTGTGTGGTTTGTTCCACTATCTGGCATGTTTTATTTGTAGTTTTTCTTTTCTTCTTGTCTTTTGTCTTGTTCTTCCGTAAAAGAAGTAATTCCAAAATTCCTTTTATTACAAAGCCAATTCTTTTAAAGTACTCAGGGTTCACCCTACAAGGAAGATTTAATAAGTATTCTCATTCCTTTTTGGTTTTATATTTGAAGGATTACTTTATTTACTTAGTCATTCTTCCCTGCATCTATATAAAATTGGCATCAAAAATATACAACTGTTTTGCAAAGAGTTTTGCATCACTGTAGGGTTAGGGTTAGTCCCTAAATCTCATAAAGAGAAGGAAATAATTTTGTCTTGTTTTTTAATGTATAAATTTGTAATATGTGCATACAGTAACCCTAACCTTAAAAATAGCTAAATATAACGTGAAACTGATAATACAAATGAGTCACTCATTTTATTAGTTTTCAATATAGTTTAGAGTACAGTCAGTATCAGCTGATGTTCAAAACATGGCAAGCAGATAGAAGTCATCTCGATGTTACAGCAGACCGTACACTTGAACAATTTCAAGTGTAGGAGGTCGACTTAAGGGCAGGGGGAGGCAGCCGAGGGATGGCACAGGCACCGCCCCGCCACAGAGAGCAAAGTCCCAATGGAAGAGAATGGGAGAGAGGGGCGGAGGGGGCTGAAGGGCTTCAGCTCCCCTTGGCAGAAATGGCCGAAGCTTGTCAGAGGAGGGGCGGAAAGGGGAAAGGGTGCAGTCGCAGCCCAGCCACACATATAAAGGGACCGTTGGGACAAAGCTGGAGAGAGGCCGAACTGTTCCGAATATACTATACTCACAAAATGAACACTATGGTAAACGACACAGCTCAATTCCAACATAACGTCACACGAAATAATTAAATCAAAATGAAAATAAATCAAAATCTGTGAAAATTCAATATAACAATGCAATCGGAAACATTGAAATGGAATCATGAAATATTTAGTATAGTGTGTGTTGCTTTTACGTCCAACATATGGCGCTGGTTTTCAAAAAAGCATGTTTTTACCTGTCACAGGTGTGACATCTATACAAATATAGGTATATAAAAACACGTGCATATTCAAATGCAACGTTGTATCAAAATTTCAAAGCAATCGGTGAAGAACTTTCAGAAATTTAAGATTTTGAACAAACGAACATTTACATTTTTATTTATATAGATTGTTGCTTGACACATCTGAAGAACACCAGGTGGGAGAATGTTATATTATACCTTGTAGTCTGCTGCTTTGGAATGTAGAGTAACACAGATGCCAAAAATGAAATCTGTAGTGCACACCGGAGATATTGTGGCTGAGTCTTTTGGGGCTTGTTACGTTTTCATTCCATTTGCCTTACACTGGAAAATGAATGTACCTGAGTGATGTGTAAATTGCTATAAATTGCAAATTAGTTAAGTGCAAATTACTTTAGAATTTATTTTTGTAACTGAATCCTGTAAATTAGATTACCCAATGATTTTGTGGGAGGAGGGAATTCCTGTTACATTTATATGATTGGGTACTTATTTTATATCACATAATGAGGACTGTATTAAAGCTGTTAAGTACAGCTGCCAAGAATTACCTTTCCCTTCACAACTTCTACAGTGTCTTAAAGGCTGATGAACCTTTTTTCATAGATAAATCACAATTCCAGAAAGATACAAGAAAGCAACTGCCATAATATTATTGCTGTCTTTGTCTATCCTTTTTAGCATATCCCTGCTACAGCTGGATAATACAAAATATACAGTGGTATATATGATTGAGATCCCTGTGAGATGAGCTGAAATAATGGCAGTTCTTCAGTTTCAGAAACAGTGGTGGAATCCAAATAATGTAACAATTGGTTCTCTGCCCTAATGACCAGCTGGGTAGGTGTGGCTCTGTCATCATGTGACTATGTGGGCGTGGCTAATTCCATCACTCAGGTTAATGGGCACTTCGCCTTAGCTCTTACAATGTAAAAAGAATTAACCGGAGAGGCAGTTTCTGTAAACAGGGCAATAAAAATTAGGCTAGAAACAACACCAGAATGTTTCTTTCCTGCTTTCCTTACAGGATTAGCTCTGTAAAGTGAAAAAAAACAAAGTAAGATTTCTTCCAACAAGTGATTTTCTGAACTGCTTAGAAAGTTAACAACTAGTTCTCCCGAATAGGTGCGAACTGGCTGAATCCCCACCACTGTTCAGAAATATGTTGTTTCAAAAAGATCTGCTAGGAAAAATACATGCCAGTTTGATAAGATGGCTGACAGAATTTAAGAAAACCCATTTTCCATATTATTTGTTCAAAATACAGAAGGCGACTAGCTCTTACTCCTTAATATAATGGTGTCTAATTTTTCTGGCTCAGTGGATCAGAAGAAGCGGTGGCAGGGGTGGTGGAGAGGGGTGTGGTATGCAAGTGTGCCACTTTCATAAATGCAGCTTCACGCGCCCCACACATTACCTCCTTGGCCTAGTTCTGGGGTGGGTGGGTCTTGGGGACGCCCTGCCTTAACAGAAGGCCTGTGTCTAGAGAATTTTATTTCATTGCCTATCAAGTCAAAACAACTGAGTACTATGTTAGAATTTCTTAATGACACAATATGCTATTTTTGGATCATTTAAAACATATTTGAAGATTTTTGTTAATCAATATGTAAATAATTGCCTAATTCATAGGGAACCAGAGTTAGTTAACATGCAAGTAGGTTAAACAGCCTAAATACAGAGAGAAAGTGGTTCAAAGAATAATTGTAAGGGTATATCACAGTGATGGTGAACCTTTTCAGTACCAAACTGGAATGCGCATGCACATGCCAGAGTGCCAGAAACCCGAAGACCAGATGCCCAGAAAGCACATGCCTGGTTTTCAGGCTGTTTTTCGGGTTGCTTTCAGGCCATTTTCAGGGCATTTGGGGGGCATTTTCAGGCCATTTTCTGGCGCTCTGGCACCTGGGAAGACCAGCTGCGTGGCCTCAGAAACCAAAAGAGCAGCTGGTGATGGCGTGCGTGCCCGCAGAGAGGGCTCTGCATGCCCCCTCTGGCATGTGTGCCATAGGTTCGCCATTCGGGTATACCAGCTTTATAACATAGCTTATTCTGAGCTACAAAAAATTAGAACATGTTATGCATAAACTGAGGGATAGAATCAAGATCACGTGAAGTGTTAATACCACTTTAAAATGCTTTGGTAAGGCCACACTTGGAATACTGCATTCAGTTTTGGTCGCCACGATGTAGAAAAGATGTGGAGACTCTGGAAAGAGTGCAGAGAAGAGCAACAAAGATGATTAAGTGACTGGAGACTAAAACATATGAAGAATGGTTGCAGGGACTGGGTATGTCTAGTTTAATGAAAAGAAGGACTAGGGCAGTGTTCCAATATCTCAGGGGTTGCCATAAAGAAGAGGGAGTCAAACTATTCTCCAAGGCACCTGAGGGTAGCACAAGAAGCAATGGGTGGAAACTAATCAAGGAGAGAAGCAACTTAGAACTGAGGAGAAATTTCCTGACAGAACAATTAATCAGTGGAACAGCTTGCCTCCAGAAGTTGTGAATGCCCCAACACTGGAAGTCTTTAAGAAGATGTTGGATAGCCATTTGTCTGAAACAGTATAGGGTTTCCTGCCTCAGCAGGGGGTTGGACTAGAAGACCTCCAAGGTCCCTTCCAACTCTGCTATTGTATTGTATTGTATTATATTGTATTGTATTGTATGTTATAGACAAGAAAAACCTTATGAGTATTTGACCTTTAGATGTAGTTCTGTGCAACGCAATCCCTAGCCATAGCTATTCTCAATATCAATTGCTGCAACAGAATGTGAAATGAGTAAGCAGTGTAATCTCATTGTGTTGTGAAAGATACATAAGGGCTTTGGACAGAAAGTACAAAGGTGAAACTACTAAAATACTGACTGTAGTCATGCAGTGACTAATTGGGTTGAAAGTTAAAAAGCTGTATTAATGCAGAAGAAACAGGTATGACTCCATTTTTATGTACTTTGGTAACAAAAAAGATTTAGAATGACTTTTATTGCAAATATAAATAAACTCTGCCTCCTCCCTGAAAATTTAAAGATGTGGCCACAAAACCTCATTTGCAAGCAAAGTGGAGAACAGTGCAGAAAGGAGTAGCCAAGATAGAACTTTTTCTCACTCCTCAAACATTGAGGCATTGTAAATATACTGGGTCGAAGTGGATTCTCTATGAGAGATCTGGAAATATTTATGGAATATTTGCATCCACAACTTTGGGGTGAATTTTTTTTACAGAAATTAGTTCTGTAAATCTGCTTACTTTGATTAACCTTGTTCTGCTTACTCACAAACATCTCCTTTGGGAGAGAAACAGAATCTAATAACTAACATAATTCTGAACTTCAGAAATGGGAAAAGGGGATTGCTTTTTTACATAAACTTTAGAAGCATTTGATTCTAAAACATTTCAACTGTAGAAACAAATCAGTAGTGGGTTCCAGATCCCAGTATAACCGGTATGGTGCAACGGGGCAGGCGTCCAACACATGCACGCATGCAGCACGCACACAGCACATGCATACTTAATGCCAGCGATGCTCCGTGACAGTCCGCAACGCTCCGCCGAGCAGCTGGAGCATCATGGAGGCGCCATACGCTCCATGTGGGTGCGCGGGAGCGCCAATCAGCTCAAATACAGGTAAGGGGGCAGGCGGACCATCCGGAGCACCATACCGGAATGGTACCTGGTGGTCCCAGCAGGCACTGGTACGCCCGTATGGGAGCATACTGGTCATATCCCACCACTGAAGCCAATTCTCAATTCTAAGGAAACAACAAAATTCATTCCGGTCACATCAGATTTGAAGGCATTCAGAAAGCAAATTTTAAGAAGAGTGAGTTTTGTACTTCTTCAATATACATAACTGCGCTCACCTCCATAAAAAAAACACAGTGGGATTTACTGTGCATGTATGTGACATTGAACAGAAAATTGGACCATCTTGACCAAGAATATTTGTTCTGCCACTAGACAGCATGTTCCATGCAGTGTCTTTCTGGAAACTTTTACTCTTTTTAAGCACAGAAACCGCTTTGGTCGCATTGACCGATGATCTCTGGAGAGCCAGAGATGGAGGCCATGCGTCCATCCTGGTTCTCCTTGACCTCTCAGCGGCTTTCGATACCATCGACCATGGTATCCTTCTGCGACGACTGCGGGAGGTGGGGGTGGGCGGCACTGTTTTGCAGTGGTTCTCCTCCTACCTCTCGGACAGGTCGCAGTCGGTGTTGGTGGGGGGGCAGAGATCGTCCCCGAGGCCCCTTACTTATGGGGTGCCGCAGGGCTCGGTCTTATCCCCCCTACTATTTAACATATACATGAAACCGCTGGGCGAGATCATTCGGAGGCACGGGATAAAATACCATCAATATGCGGACGATACACAGTTGTATCTGTCCGCCCCGTGCCAACTCAATGAAGCGGTGGAAGTGATGAACCGGAGCCTTGAGGCTGTTAAAGACTGGATGAGAGCTAACAAACTGGTGCTCAACCCGGAAAAGACTGAGTGGCTGTTGTGTTTTCCTCCCAATAATTTGGCTAATGTTCCATCAATCAGGCTGGGGGGACAAAATTTATACCCCTCAGACAGGGTCCGCAACTTGGGAGTCCTCCTGGACCCACAGCTGAGTTTTGACCATCATTTGTCAGCTGTGACCAGGGGGGCATTTGCTCAGGTTCGCCTGATGCGCCAGTTGCGGCCCTACCTGAACCAGGAGGCCCTCACAACAGTCACTCGAGCCCTTGTGATCTCTAGGCTGGAATACTGCAATGTGCTCTACATGGGGCTGCCCTTGAAGAGCATCCGGCGACTTCAGCTAGTCCAGAATGCGGCCGCGCGAGTGATCGTGGGCGCACCACGGTTCGCCCACATAACACCGATCCTCCGTGAGCTGCGCTGGCTACCTGTTGATCTCCAGGTGCATTTCAAGGTCCTACTTACCACTCACAAAGCGCTCCATGGTAGTGGATCTGGCTATTTGAGAGACCGCCTTCTGCCAATTACCTCCCTGCGTCCCATCAGATCGCACAGGGTAGGCCTCCTCCGAATTCCATCCGCCAGTCAGTGCCGACTGGCGACTATGCGGAGGAGAGCCTTCTCAGTCGCAGCTCCGACGCTATGGAACAATCTCCCCGTGGAGATCCGCACCCTCACCACCGCCCAGGCCTTCCGCACGGCCCTTAAGATCTGGCTATCCCGTCAGGCCTGGGGATAAAAATCTTAGTTTGTCCCCTCCCGAATGATGAATGAATGTTGTGCTTTATTTTTAATATTATGTATTGTCTTATGTCTTTTGTCTTTGTACCCCCCTCCCCGTGTTTTGTAAGCCGCCCTGAGTCCCCTCAGGGAAAAGGGCGGCCTATAAATTATAATAAACACTCAAACACTCAAACACTCAAAGACAATATCTTGTCTCTTAATATCATTTTAAAATTTATGGATTTATATGGCTGTTTAGATCCCAGTTCACACATTATTTCATGCATTTAAAGGACATTATGCCTAAAATTCCAAATTCCTGAAAAATCCTTCGCATATACACAGCTGTACACATAATAAATCCTACATATCAAATGCAAGGGGTCAGAGTAGACCAGCGGATACTTCTTCCTTTGCCACTACTCATATCAATGCAAGTGTAGATTAAAGGGGATTAGTAAAACTGAGTACATACCAATTTTTTAAACATCTTTTCCACTTCCTGAATGCTTTTGCCAAGTCTTTATTTTTTATGACTTACAATGACGAGTTGATAGATGCATAAAATTAGTTTTCCCTCCAAATTAATGTACAAATGTTAACTTGTCATTTGTCAACAGGGGTGATGTGTGACATTTGCAATTCATGACACCAAAGGAAACACAGTTGCCAAAGGGCAACGTTAATATTTACAGTTATCTGAGCTCAAATTCCCACCTATGGTTGTGCTGACTCATTTGGAGTTGCAGGAGTATTCCAAATTGGAAAAAGAAAAAGAAATAACTTTGACCCTTGTATTCTGACTGATAAATGCAAATGACAGAATCTTTTCCAAGTTTTGTAATTCCAAAGATTACAAAAAGGGTAGCAGACCAATCTCCAATTATGCACTGTTTATCATGGGTTCCCAACTGGGGATGTGAGACAATATTCCAGGGGGTGCAAAAACTTTGGTTTAGAAGTTTCAAAATTATAGTGTATATACATAATTCAAATCATGCATTTTACTTTTGTAAGTGGTGTGAGAATATCTCAGAAGTGTTCTACGGGTGCGGGGTATAGAAATGTTTGGGAACCCTAGTTTAAGTAAGTATGGATTGTCACTTCAGTCATCATGCAGCTAACTGAAGTTATGAAGGGACTCCAAGAAATATGCAGCTGTTATGCAATCCAGTCATCTAGGACTTCTGAGGACATGGAAGATCCTGTGCCTTTTACACTTTGTTGAATGTGTGAAAAGTAAATCTAGGGCTGCTGTAGTGATCTCCAGTTAGGAACTGACCATATATGAAAAATTCTGTATTGGAATTTACATTATATCACTATTTCAAGTTTCTACATAGCCATGGAGTTCCCTATATGCTTGAGGCCTGCCATTATCTTGCAATTCCTCAAAGATGAGGTATAAGTAAAAGAATGAAGCAATTGCTTTATTTGCTTAATATTGTCCAAATGATATTAATCTTATAAGAGTAAATCTCAGCTATTTTATTGGATGGAACAGATTATTAAATGACCAGCTTTTAACTAAGACTGCTTGGGAGAAATGTGGAAATCAGTGATATAAAACAAGGAGAGGTAATGCTGTGCTTTTCAGAAATGTTAAGTCTTTTAACTGGGATTGAAGAAAGCTACAGTCCAGTCATATCCGAGTGGCATCAGATTGACTATCTTTGTTTTAGATAAATAAGTAATATTTTGGCAACACTCATTGATTCTGCAGTTGATAAGAACAGTTCTCTGGTATTTATTTCCTTAGCATTACTCCCTTACTTTAAAAAAAAAACTAATCTATTTCAGGGGTATCACTTACATGCTTTGCCCCAGTTTGCTCTGAGTTTTGAGTTGATTTCAACAGTCTGGAGATCACCATGGCAACATTTAGAAATTATATATGCTGTAGAGTTGAAGTTTCCTTGACATTGTCCCTGGGAGAGTTCTTGATTACCTATAGGCTAATGGAGATAGGAAGTAGGAAAAGGGGGCAAAAGGTAAGCAAAGTCTGGTTTTGTATTTCCATGTGAACTTGGAAGATCATAGTAGGGTTGTTGCTCTCCTAGGGGGTAAATCAGAAACTAGTCTATACACATAATGGGTTTCTTAAAGTTCTGTCATCACACTGTGTGGTTTGCTTTTGAGTTTTGAGTAGTTCCTGTTAGTAAATTTCTTCTGAAGTATTTAATTTATGAAATACATTTTAAACAATAATATGAAACAAAGTAAAGGTCGAAGTTGTATTCTGTCAAGGGCTGAAAATCTAAATTCAAAATTGAAGTAAATTGGAGTTTGTTTGTGCTTTCATAATATAAGCAGCAAGTTATGGACTTACTAAGTATATTATCTCAGTTACTCCTGTGGTACTAAACACATTTATTCATACGTACATCTTGTTGTTTTTGTCTCTTTTCCAAAAAGTCAAAAGTTGTACGAAGTATGAAAGTTGACAGCTTAAAACAAGGCTTTTGTGTCTTTCTTCATGAAGTTAATTTTAAAGATCCCCTTAAGAGGATAACTTTTTATTTTGGATTGGTTTGGTTTTATGATGTGAAATCTTTATATTTTGTCACAAGAGGAATGGGGGTTGGATTGCAGACTTTGTGGGACCTAGAAGCAATAATGAGGAATTAAAATAACAAAAATTAAAGCATGAAGAAGGCTAGCAAAGTATCTTCCTGCAACTATAGTTGACGTTTTGCATACTTCTATATTATGGAAGTTCTGATTAAATTTAAAAGACATTTGAAATCTTTACTATGTTCTTATATTATTCTAACCCTGTTACTAACAAATTATTTGTGTCTTACAATGTGCTAAGTCTCAACTAGAACCATTTAAAACCATTTAAAACCATGTTAATACTGATGCAAGAGCAAATATTCTTTTATGTCTCTAAATAATTCGGTTTTTTCCTGGGGAAAAACATGACCAAACAGCCTTTTCAGTGACTTATACTTTTACCAGCCTACATGTTACTCTATGGAAAGATGCAATATATTGCTTTTTAGAAGAGATAAGGATTGCCTATGGTAACCTTACTAGAGCTATTTCAAATCCCTAAAAATCTATCTCAAATTTTGAATTTCCTATAAAGGGAAAAATATGTGTGTGTGTTTTTAAAAAGCCACCTGAAGACTACTTTTGTTTACATTGGTTTACTTCAGTATCAGCTTGGAGAGTTCAGAATAAGTCCCAATATGCAACTTCCTCAAAATACCACTGTAAGGATGAGGTATTACCAAGTCAGAAAGAATTTTGTTTACTTGATCCTGCCTCTCACAACAGAATAAAGAACAGCTCTATAAAGAACCTATTTCATTTTACAAAATTCCCCTTTCCAGTCTGTATACTCCCATTGTCTCCCCCTTCCTCCAAGGTAGTTTATTCTATCATCTTGGCACCAATGATACAGAAACATGGGAAGAATAAGCAAGTAAGCAATATTTTTTAAGCACAATAAAAAGTAATAGGATATCCAACTGTGCAGAAAAAAGCAAAGAAAGTAAAAGAAACATCTCCCCAAATTGGCCTTATTCACAGAGCTTTTATGGTACCACAATCACACATTTAAAAATAATTGCTTCATAATTGTGATTCATTTCAGCAGCATGAAATGTCAGATTCAACATGGCAAACCCATTTCGTGTGTGAAAAGCAAAGCTTAGGTACTGTTAGCAAACTGTTAAAAGTGAGATTTCTTTCCAGAAAAGAAAATAGTAGTTGGATAAATTCACAGATTAAAATGGAGAAGGAAGCAGTTGATGCTTAAGGCAGAAGTTAAGGGTACATTTTGTTGGATTGAATTTCACAAGGTATCTTTATTAGGGCAAAAGAATGAGGAATCGATCCTGTTTCGGTAATAATGTGTGATGGCTGCTAAACAAGGATATGAAAAAATGTAACATATTTTAAGTCTTTTTCCTTTCCCCAAAATACCTTAGTAATAAATATTATACTAAAAGTAAGTTTGAAAGAATTACAAAGGATAAGATAGATAGTATGTAGGGCAGCATTCCCCAGCCTGGTCCCTTCCTGATATGTTCCGTTTCCATCAGTCAATTATCCATTCTGTTTGAAGGATTATGGATAATAGTAGTGTTGTGTAGTGGACTTTAGTAGGCAAGAACTAGACCAGCATTGCTGCAACAGTATTTATTGACTCACAAATGGAACTGAGGAAATGTAGGCAGATGCCTGTGATTTATACACAGGGCCTTAACCAATCATAGAACTAGAAAAAGCCCTCCCAAATATAAATGTTCTAATTTTTCCTCCAAAACAGTTGGGGTCATCTAAAGGTTAGTTTCACTTTAGCACAGTTAACAATTAAGGTCATCTAAAGGTTAGTTTCACTTTAGCACAGTTAACAGTTAGGATCTTCTAAACATTAATTTCATTTTAGCACAGTTAATACAACTATATACATTCAATACATAACAAGTAATGCCTATAATAATAGGTGCATTGGATGCAATTCCAAAATATCTAGAGCACCACTTGGACACAACCGGCTTTGACAAAAATCACCACCAGTCAATTGCAAAAGGCAACTTTCCTTGGAACAGCTTATGGCCTTTGACAATATCTTTAACACTGTTAAACAAGGTCTGGGATAGGGGGTAAAAATGCCAAATGCAGTCTAAACATCTGCCTGACTTTACAACAAATAAATAATAATAGCATAACAAATAATAGGAAATAAAAAATGAATCTGGAAATAACATAATGAAAACATGAACAGAATGCTGGCAAACAAAAGCTTTCATTACACGGTCAATTTCTACAGGAAATTGAAGTGGAAGTAGATAAAGATAAAGCCTAGCAATGACTTATAAATGGAACATTAAAATAGAAACTGAAAGGTTGATTTTGGTTGCTAAAAGGCTAGCTACTCAAATTAATGCAGTCAAGACCAGAATTGAAAAATCATGAAATGATTTAAAGCGCAGATTGCACAAAATGCAGAAGAAATAGTAGATCATATGCTCAGCTTGTATAAGGAGATCACACAAACTAATTATAAACAACATAATGAGGTCGCCAAAATGATTCACTGGCACATTGGTAAAAATCATCATGTACCAGTAATAAAACTTTGGTGGGAACATAGTGTTGAAAAAGTAGTAAAAAAAAATGAGCAGGTTAAAATATTGTGAAATTTCCTAATACAGATGATAAAGTCTTGGCTCATAACACACCAAATTGCTGTGACCCTTAGAAAATCTGCACATTGACAGCTGTTAATTGCAAAAGGCCACTCTGCTTAGATCCACAGATATACTAAGTTGATACATTACAACACTGTGGGTTCTTGAGAAGAACTTAGTGCATCAGAAGGTCAACACAAGCTAAAGAAGTGGCAACTATGGCTTAATGTTTTTGTGAACAGATTACAGTATAATAGTGACATAATAATTTAATAGTGACATAAAGAACCAGTAGGGAAGTGACATTTTTTGTATCAAAGCTGTTATCTGATCAGACTAATAGAATTTTCTCATATCGCCTATTAAATATCCGAGACTGTGGTATTTGTGACAGCACCATAATTTCCTGTTGTTTTGTTGTACTTGTTAACTATTTTTTGTTGTTGTTCATCCATTATTTGTCTTTGTACTCAGGAGAGTGCATAGGAAAGGTAGAAACATATCAAAAAAATGTATCCAAGTTTCCCTATGTCATTAATTTGAAACAAATTTATTTGTTTTGGAGATGGTTAATCATTCCCTATTTATATGAATTCATTGAAATCAATGCAAATAAAAATCAACCCATTGTTCAGTATACAATATATGGACAAGACTGAAGTATTGGATTCTACTCTTGGTAAATAAGCTGTGCAGTTTATTTCCTTTATTTTATTTTGACTTGCTACAAAGTTGTATGTAAATGCAGATTCAGCCTTAGGATTTTGTAGAATCATATTAATTTGCTGCCTTGTTACAGTGATATACACAACTGTGGTTGCACAATGCACATTTCATCAACGAAAATGGTTACAAGCTAATTACCAATAAACTTTGCAGCAATTAAATAAGGAAATGGGTACACATCAATTGCTACAACTAGTAGAATGCAGCATATTAAGAATTAAGGTTTTGATGTCTCAGCTTTTGCTATTGCTAGATAAAAAAAGAAAATAAAGTCTGCTATTAGAACTTGAAATCCTTATAATTGTTTGTCTGAACAGATTTTTCTTTTTTTCTGTCATTAAAGTCTGTAGAGATTCTCAATCATCCAGGTCATGGTTGTCCCAAAAATAAGGTGACCAGATTTTCAGATTGGTAAAGAGGGACACCATTGCACCATTGACCCGGGGGGGGGGGGCTTGATTAAAAATTTTATATTTTGTCAAACGGTCACACAAGGCCCCAGGACCTTGTGTGAAACCATCATAAATACGAATCTGTTGCCAAACATCAAAATTTTGATCACATGACCATGAGGATGCTGCAATGGTCGCTAAGTGTGAAAAATGGTCGCTAAGTGTGAAAAATGGTCGCTAAGTGTGAAAAATGGTCACTAAGTGTGAAAAATGGTCATCGGTCACTTTTTTCAATGCCATTGTAACTTTGGCCACTAAATGAACTGTTTGAAAGCTAAAGCTAGCTTGCATTATAATGCCTTATGCTAGCTTACATTTTCAAGAGAGAGAAGCTAAACTCCTTATTAGAATTGAAATAGAAATGAATAGAGTAGAATAGAATAGAATAGAATAGAATAGAATAGAATAGAATAGTTTATTATCCAAGTGTGATTGGAGACACAAGGAATTTGTCTTTGGTGCATAGGCTCTTAGTGTACATAAAGAAAAATAAAATAGAATACATTCATCAAGAATCAGAAGCTATAACACAGTGATAGTCTCTCTCTCTCTCTCTCTCACACACACACACACACACACACACACACACACACACACACACACACACACACTCCTCCTCTGGATTCACTGGGCCGTTTATAAATTCCCCCTCCTGTGCACACCTTCAGCCTGCCTCTCTCTCTCTCTCTTTCTCTCTCTCTCTCTCTCCCTCCCTCCCTCCCTCTCTCTCTCCCTCCCTCCCTCTCTCTCTCTCTCTCTCACACACACACACACACACACACACACTCCTCCTCTGGATTCACTGGGCCATTTATAAATTCCCCCTCCTGTGCAAACACCCCTTCAGCCTCTTTCTCCCCTCTTTCTGGATTCGCTCCGAAGTTTTTTAAATTACCTCTTCTGTATAGAGACCAGGTTATCAGCCACGTGAGACATACACTGTGTTTCTATGGCACAGTAATCCCCTCTCCAAACAACACACAATGCCAATTTAGAAGCCCCGAGGCAAAGCAGCAGTCCAGGGGAGGGGGAGGGGCTGAGCTTGGACAGCCTCGGAGCCAGCTCCGAGACAGAGAGAGAGAGAGAGAGAAAGAGGGAGGGGGAGGGAGGGGCTGCTCAAAGCAACAGAAGAAGAAAAAATCCATGAGGGAAGCCCACGGTCTCCACATGGAGTAAAGTCTTTTCCTTCCTCAGCCATTGGCAACAGCTCCCAAGGACGCGTGGGCGGGAATGCACTCAGCTCGAAGAATATACGCTCCCAGTTGCTAGGAGAGCCTCAAGGCGGCTGGAGGCTTTTTTGTAACTTAAAAAAAATCGGGACTTTTTTAAAAAAAAAACCTGGGATGCGGGACAAATTTTTCAAAACAGGGACTATCCCGCTGAAATCGGGACATCTGGTCACCTTACCCAAAAATCACCTTTGGGACAACCATGACCTGGATGACTGAGAATCTCTACAGACTTTTAGCTATGGAATTTGAAATGAACACACTTTGAATGGTGAGGGAGTAGGAATAGATTTCCAGAGGGGGGAAAATTGCAGACTACAGGAACCAGGAGCACTACTCAGGTGACCCTGAAGGCACAAATAAACCTCCAAGTGCTTCAATGACCCTCTAAAAGAATGCAAATGACCAGCTATCTGCAAGGAATATAAGTCCTTCTATTCTCCACTATCCTGTCAGAGCTGAAGAAGCTTCTTGGATGAGAGCGAAACATCTTCAAAGAAAAAACAAAAAAGTCCAGCTGCCTCCTGAAAAAGCACCTTCTGGGATTTCTGTCATGAACTGATATAAATTAAGATAATTAAGGTTGCTGCACCTACAAATATCTATTTGTGGAAACATTGGATCGAGGTGCAAAGTTGGAAGAGTTAGTTGTATAACTAACTTTATTGAGGTCTTTGACCAGTGGGTGTGCACATATAAATACAATTCTAAATACATTATAAAGCAGCAAAAAGAAGCTAATTAATTTTTAATTTAATTAACTTTTAAAAGAGTTAAAAGAAAAGGAGAAACAAGGGAAGAAATTTTAAAGGTGTCAAAGAAATTTTGTTTGTCAATCTTTTCTGCCTCACTCCCATAACAAGGAGACAAAATTTGGCTTCAATACAGATAATAGTGGTCTTATGTTTTACTATAAGATACTGTAGTTGAAGTACCATCAGTCATCTGTCCCTAGGAATTCCTTTCTGAGGGGTTAAATTAGCATATCACACATGTTCAAATAGAAATTGCAGTGCAACAAGACCTGCTTCACATCCTCTATGTTATGGGAATCACTCTGTTTTTTAAAAACTTGTTTTCAAAATTCTGCTTTTTCCTAATATTGAGGCCAATTGTGAAAGGCAGTTGCTATCATGCTTAAACAGCTTCCGGATATTGGTCGAATCAGATCAATTTTATTATGGCCTTTTGTCATTGAATAAAACAGAAGAAAAAATGGGAGAAAAGAGGGGAAAATGTATAAACAAAGATAGCATACATAGCAATTCATCTTAAATCTTACTGTGCCAATATAGATAGAAAATCAAACCTTGCAATATTGAATATTTGTCTATTCATGAACACCATTGAAAATGCTGATTATTAAATAAAACTGCTGTGCAACGTTTACCCCAGATTACCTACAGTTCATCCATTAATTCTTATCCTGCTCCTCCAAGTAGCAGAAAACAAATGTGTTCCTTTGTCATAAGATGTTCTGACAACTTTTACATGTCTACATATCCCTTTCTCCAGGCTATGCATAATTGAGTCTACTATCATCCTCATTGGCCTAGTTACTAACAATTTTACTTAATTGAATAAGACTTTCTCCCCAGAATATTATGAAATATACAGTAACTGGGAATGGAAGCAAAAGAAAAAAGGAAGTTGGAGAGAGAGAGAGAGAGAAAGAGAGAGAGAGAGACTATTTTCTAGTACATTTAGTTTAAATAAAAAATATTTTATGTGTAGTGTCCCCTATGTTATAACTCTATAAATTGTCTGGATTCAAAAGTCATATATCATGCAGTAAAGGAATTGTGCTTAAACAAAAGATAATCAATAAAGGGTTGTTTCTTACCAGGCTAAAAAATTCACCATGTACCATATATCCAATGCAGCCATTGATTTATTCTGCCTAGATAGTATTCGTTCCAGCATCCTTTTCTTAAAGCAATTTTGTTTGCTATTTTTTTTTACCAAATTCAAGTTTATGAATGCTTTATAGGATTCTAGATTATCCTCTGTTAAAATGTGTTGTGAAAAAAACTTAGCGTTGCTTTTTTTGCTTAGATAATTTCAGTAATGTTTTTAGCATTTTCCAGTAATCTATTTTGATGAAAAGTTGTCCATGGAGATGTAAACTTTCAAGAAAAACTGCAGTACTTTTCAAGAATGAAGCAGTCTTGATGGACACAGTCCAGGCCGCACATCAATTTCCATGAGGAAAATTGAGGCTAGGATGATAGAAGCTTATTCTACATATGGATCTACCAGTTATCAGATTTTACGATATTTTCTTTTGACAAATAGAAGTAGTTAAGAACAGAACCAACAAGCTATATTTTAATCCCTATCATAACAACATTAGAGAACCGAGGGAAAAATCACATATCTTATCTTAGCTAAACCACTCTGTAAGCATTCCATTTATTTTCACACGTTACTTCATTAAACCATCAACTTCCAACTAGATTCCCAGGAATACCATTCCATAATTCAAACTTGTTACACTTTCTCTAAACAAGCAAACATACAACATTTCTCACATTCATACATTTTTCAGTGACCTACTTAAGAGCAAAAATGTTCCCACAGCCTCTTCATGGTCGCATTCTTTGTCCTTTCAGTTAGAGTTCTGCAAAATATCTTCTGAGATAGATTTAAGAAGCTAATACCCTGTTAAGTTTTGCTTTCATCCTTACTACCTTTCCCTTTGAGTGCAGAACACTAATGGCACATTTCCAATTATTAAACAAGGATTCAATCTGCACACAGACAAACACACTCACACAAAACAGATTGTAGAAGCAAACCACAGTTCTTCAGTTGGAACATTAATACCTACGGCTTTATCATTTTTCAGTTTTGTTTTATGTTTATCTTGACATACCCAACATGATATTTTTAAGCTTATGCTTCATCCTTTGTAACACACTAAATCTCAAAGATTTTTCTTAGAGATCCAGATGGTGCCCTACTTATCTACTTACCTTTTACTGCTTTGGAAAGCAGTAAAAGGAAGATTTTGGGAGATATTTAATTATACAATAATAATACAATACAATAGCAGAGTTGGAAGGGACCTTGGAGGTCTTCTAGTCCAACCCCCTGCCTAGGCAGGAAACTCTATACCTTTTCAGAAAGATGGCTATCCAACATCTTCTTAAAGACTTGCAGTGTTGGGGCATTCACAACTTCTGGAGGCAAGCTGTTCCACTGATTAATTGTTCTAACTGTCAGGAAATTTCTCCTCAGTTCTAAGTTGCTTCTCTCCTTGATTAGTTTCCACCCATTGCTTCTTGTTCTACACTCTGGTGCCTTGGAGAATAGTTTGACTCCCTCTTCTTTATGGCAACCCCTGAGATATTGGAACACTGCTATCATGTCTCCCCTAGTCCTTTTTTCTCTTAAATTAGACATACCCAGTTCCTGCAACCGTTCTTCATATATTTTAGTCTCCAGTCCCCTAATCATCTTTGTTGCTCTTCTCGGCACTCTTTCCAGAGTCTCTACATCTTTTCTACATCATGGCGACTAGAACTGAATGCAGTATTCCAAGTGTGGCCTTACCAAGGCATTATAAAGTGGTATTAATACTTCACATGATCTTGATTCTATCCCTCTATTTATGCAGCCTAGAACTGTGTTGGCATTTTTGGCAGCTGCTGCACACTGCTGGCTCATATTTAAATGGTTGTCCACTAGGACTCCAAGATCCCTCTCACAGTTACTACTATTGAGCAAGGTACCACCTATACTGTACCTGAGCATTTGGTTTTTGTTGCTTAAATGTAGAACCTTACTCTTTTCACCATTGAATGTCATTTTATTAGATAGTCATTTTATTAGATAGTTCAAGTTTGTCAAGATCCTTCTGTATCTTGAGCCTATCTTCTGGAGTGTTGGCTATTCCTGCCAGCTTGGTGTCATCTGCAAATTTGATGAGTTCCTTATTTATTCCCTCATCCAAATCATTGGTGAAGATGTTGAAGAGTACTGGGCCTAAAACAGAGCCTTGGGGTACTCCACTGCATACCTCTCTCCATGTAGATGCAATTCCATTGAGGACTACACATTGAGTGCGGTTGGTCAGCCAGTTACGAATCCATTTGTTGGTGATGCTGACTAACCCAAATTCTTCTACTTTATCTAGTAGTAAGTTATGGTCTACTTTATCAAATGCCTTACTGAAGTCCAAGTAAACTATATTGACCGCATTCCTCTGGTCCACTAATTTTTTCACATTACCAAAGAATGCAATAATAGCATGATCTGTTTTTGACAAACCCATGTTGGCTTTTGGCTATTACTTTGTTTGCTTCTAGGTGTTTGTTAATTCGTTGGTTGATTATTTTTTCCAGAATCTTTCCTGGTATTGAGGTCCTTTTTTGAAGATGGGAACTACATCAGCTCTTTTCCAATCCTCTGGTAGTTCCCTGGTGCTCCAGGATCTCTGAAAGATATAGTTCAGTGGTTCTGAGATCTTGTCTGCCAGTTCCTTCAGAGCCCTGGGGTGTAATCCATTTAAATTATGATTTAAAAACATTGGAGGAAGATGAAAGTATACATTAAGTTACCAGTTTGGTTATATCTATGCCACATGCACATTCCAAGGGGATAGTAAAAGCAACATTTGTCAGTTTGGGTCATCATGCCATCAAGTACGGAGAAAAAATAATTGAAAAGCAGCTATTTTTAATTTTGATAAAACAATTGTTTTACCTTGCATGCCCTTTTGCTAACTATATTTATACCTTACTTAATGGGCTTCCAGGGTAAACTGTGCTCTCTGTCTCTGGAGACACAAACTGTTCCTTTTGTTCTGGTAACTTTTCCAGTGTCAAGTAATTATATTACAAAAATACAGGTGACCTTGTTTTTAGCCTCAGTGGTAATATATTTAATCCAAAGACTAACTGTATTTAATATTAACCTATTTCAATATATTGTGTAACAAATGAAGTTTTGAAATTCACTCTCAAAACCACATATGTTTTTAGAGTAAACCAGGTGAACATCTGATAATTATTCTTTTAATCAATATGAAATTATTGCAGGATTTTAAAAAGCTATGCAAGCAATGTGAATATGGTTTTCTGTGATCCTTATGTGTAACAGTATATTACTATTACTTATTACTGTTAGTGTTACTTACTATTACTTATGTGTCACAGTAATAATAAGTTTCTGGAGAAACTTAATATCCTTGCCTTTTATTTTTGAAATGGGAAACATTCAAGTCAACTGAATGCAACCTGAATACGGTTTTTTTTAACAACTAGCTGTGTGAACTGGCAGTACTCCTATCTTTGTTCTGTATTATCCAGCTCTCTGACTTGCAATAATGTACTTGTTTGTGCATTTTCTCCACCAGTGAAGGTAAAGTCAAGAGATACAAAGAGTTGGATTCAGTCAAGCTGGAAAGAGAAAGATATTTTTGTCTAACATACACTGAATTTTTAAAAGAGCCTGTGCTGTTCCCTCAGCCATGTATAAGCACCAAGTAAAGGAAATCTGTAATTTTCTCATCTGGGGACATAGCATTGACACAAAATTTCTATGCTATATCACTATTAGCTATTATGAACACTGTTAGTAAAAGCAAAAGTATATAGTGTCAATGTCTACTTTTGTGATGTAATATTATGCCACAGATGTAGAGGGTTTTTTATGTGGAAAACATTTTTAGGTGGAAAACCCAAGTGTTTGGCTTCTGTTGAAATATATAAACTTAACCTCATTAAAGAATGTCTCTCTAAAAGAATGAAAATGGCTAGCTGTTTGCAAGGAATATAAATCCTTCCACTCCCCACCATCCAGTCTTGGGTGAGAAATGAAATGTCTTCTAAGAAAAACAAGGAAGTCCAGTTGCCTCTTGAAAAAGCACCTTTGGGATGACTGAGAAGCTCCATAGACATTTAACCCCATTAAAGTTTTATTAATTACTTTTCAGTTAAGTTCAGAGCCGAGGTGGCACAGTAGTTAAATGCAGCACTGCAGGCTACTTCAGCTGACTGCAGTTCTGCAGTTCGGCTGTTCAAATCTCACCGGTTCAGGGTTGACTCAGCCTTCCATCCTTCCGAGGTGGGTAAAATGAGGACCCGGATTGTTGGGGGCAATATGCTGACTCTGTAAACTGCTTAGAGAGGGCTGAAAGCCCTATGAAGCGGTATATAAGTCTAACTGCTATTGCTATTGCTATTGCTAAATAATCAAGAATACCAATTTTACTGTTTTCTCCTTAAATCATTATGTATGCATTTACTTCTTCATTATATAGATTTGTGACAAGGAATAATCTTTGTGCAGCTTGCCCTAGGTTGCATCTATGCTGCTTGGCAGCTTTCCAAGCCTGTATCCATCCCTCTAGCTCCATTAGTTAGAGGTGATGGGATTATACCATCTGTAGGGCACTGGGTTGGCATGCCACACATTGAATAGAAAACAGCTGTTTAAAATATGCACATTTGATGTTGTATTTGACCTCTTCTGTAATTCTATAAACATAATCTAAATTAATTGATTGGCATCAAGTCAGTGTCAACTCTTAATGGCTACATAGATAGATTTTTCTCAGCATGATAGGTCCCCAGCCTAATTCTTTAGGTCTTCCACTGATTACTACTCTGAGTCCATCCACCTTGATGCCATTTGTCTTCTTCTTCACTTACCTTCCACCGTTCTCAGCGTTATAGACTTCTCCAGAGAGCTAGTTCTTCAATAATATGTGTGAAGTGTGATCATTTAAGTCTAGCCATTTGGGCCTCAATTGAGAACTCTGAGTAGGTTTGTTCAGTGATCTATTTAATTGTTTTTTGGTTAATAATATAGATAGTAATCTTCAACTGGATTACTATACTTGAAAAAACAGCTTAAATGTTCCTTTCCAGTTCTGAGGTTCTAAAGTTGTGTGTGCATGGTGCAGAGGTGGTATTCTGCCGGTTTGGATCGGTCCACCCGAACCGGTAGCGGAAATTGGGGCTGGTCCTGCCCACCCTGTCTGGCTCTATGGCATCCTATTTAGGCCCTTTTTTAGGCAAAGTGCATGCAACGGAAGCCTGAGTGCATGCACATTCACATTTGCGAACCAGTAGGGAAGGTAAATGAATACCACCCCTGTTGTGGTCTATGTGTATTACAAATCAGTTATGTTGCTCCTTCAGTGAGTTCAATGTCAACTTGAACTAGAGAAGTCCAGTCATCAGATTGTTCTGTTATTTTTATTAGCTTTATAGAAAAACATGTGACCCTGGGTTCTTTTTCCTACGCAGACAAGGCAAATAAAAAGGGGAAGAATAGTTGTTATCATACTTTTAAGGCCTTGTAATATTTTTAAAATACTCTATGATAATGTCATAAAATAGCAACTGGGCTGATATTTCCGTATTTTATTGTGTTACCACTAAAACAAGTGTCCTACTCGCCTTTCAAGATACAGAGGGGGAAGTAAGGCCCGTCTTGTGAAGTCTGTCAAGGATTTAAGCCCAGCATTTAAACAAATTCCAAGCCTTGAAAGCCAGTCTCTTTCTATCTGCAGTATGGAAAATGCTGACATTTGCTCATTGACACATGAATTCTAAACATTTAACCATTTGGAATTGAACCCAAGCTCACTCTAACAACTTTTATGTGATTTGTCTCTTACTGACATTTATTGTTGTCAAATTACAGCTGAAAGTCTGAATTCTTTCCATGTCTATCAAAATATAGGTAGTGTCAATTATTTGACATAGAATTACAAGAGCTATTTGGTAGCAAATATTTCAGGAATACATAAAATTGATGGATTGATAATGTACCGTCAGACTGGTGTCAACTCTTAGCTATCTCATAGACAGACTGAGGCATATATTTGGCAGAGAATATTTCTACAGTTAATATCTGAAACATGTCTTTCTATTTTCTGTATATACTTAATATGTATAGTCTGTATATACTTAAAATTGTGTGTGTGTGTGTGTGTGTGTGTAGATGATAGCTAGCTAGCTAGCTAGCTAGCTAGCTAGCGAGGGAGGGAGGGAGGGAGAGAGAGAGAGAGAGAGAGAGAGAGGGAGAGGGAGAGAGAGAGAGAGAATGAATAAACATCTTTGTTATACTTTTTGTTTTAGCATCCGGTTCCAAAGTACAACTTTGTTCATGCAAGCAGAAATGTATTTTCCACACAGGTTGGAAGTTATGCAATTCAGCTAAAAATATGCATTCACAGAGGAGACCACATCACTTCTAGCTTAGTGTCAGTAGCTCTTTTCTGACGAGTTGAGTTGACAACAGCAGTCTGTCTTGTATCATGGTATTTGCTTCAGTGATAAAGTAGTTGTTGAAATGTTAATCCATCTATCGATTAGACAAAAAAAAACTTTTCAGGCAATATTTTCTATCTAAAAAAATATTCCAGTTTTTATTAAGATACTTTCACCATTGTTCATCTGTATGATATCAGTCATACTGTTTGACAAAAAATGAACTGCCAGTTCAATTCTGTTCATTAACCGCAATAAACCTTTGTGTCTATGTTTGAACCACTAATTGGTAATTTAGAATTATGAGTTGTACTCCAAGATGAATATTAACAATGCAAGGAGTAGGAGACAAAGCAATTTTTGTTAACTTAACCTATCAATGTAATCTGCTGGATTTTTGGCACATCACATACTGTTTTATAAGCACTAGACTTATCTAATCACAGAAATTTGGAGTCATAGGTGCAGGACTCAATATTCTAAAAACTTCTCTATCTTGTACAGATTTTCTACATAATGATATGCATAGTACTAGCTAGATTTAGAAAAGATTTTTGAGTGCTTGGGAAAAGTTTGGGGATAAATGATAATAGAGAAGCTTTCAACGAGTAGAACTATAATGGTTTGCATAGCAATTAAGTCCTATCCAAAGCAAAAAGTAGCAGAATGTTAGGGAAAAAATAAAACACAATTTTGTTTATTAATAACAGGAAGCCAAATCTGGCAATTATTGTTTGCATGTTATAGAAACTCCTGTTTAATGTAATTACTACATAATTTCAGTATTGGAAATGGCATAAGCCATGTGATTTTATGTAAATGCATCCCCATTCACTTACATTAGCTCAAGATGAGGGAGAGTGCAGAACAGAATGCAGAATAGACTCATGTTTTACAATATATTTTTAAAAAATCTTTTTTAAAAAAATCCTAGAATAAACCATCAAGCTCCAAAACTTCAGTCAAACCATTTTGGATCAGATGTGATTCAGAAAAATAAAATCCAGCATTGTACTAGATTTCAGCCAAACCCAAATTTGAAATGTTTTGGAAGAATCCTAGAGTGATTTTTGTGGGTAATTTGGGCAAGAGATTCATACCAGCTCCTCCCCACTCTCTTCCCCTCTTGTCTCTCACCTCCTTTCCCCTTCTGTAATATGGACCTTGGCTTATTGGTCCATACATAGAATAAAACAGCATTTCTTTTTTTCCATCTATAGATCAAAACATCCCCAAAATATGCTGTGGGTTAAACATGGGTGATTTGAAGCCAGATATTCTGTATAAATGATTCATGCACATTTTGTACATTTCCACTGAAAAAAGCCTGTCCTAAGCTGGTTGTTTTGTTGTAACTGTGGTGCCAGGTAGTTGAAGCATGCATGGAGCCATATGTGTTTTCATTTTTCTTTTCTGTGTTTTGCAAATGCAATCTATAAGCTAGGTTTCCATTTCTTCATATTGTTCTAGCCATATTTTATTATTCATGGTGGCGGCAGTAAAGCTGAATGGCCTTTTTCCAATCACAGAGTTATAGCAGAGCCTCTAACCATTATTATATCAGACAATCTTGCGCCTTTTCATATTTTTTCTTTGCTGGGAACAGATCAATTTGGCCAGGTTTTTACAGTGTCTAGAAGTGGGTGATATTTAAAAACTCAAATGTTCTTCCAGTAGCAGAAAAAAGTACATGCCTGGTATTTATGCAAACGTCGTGTTAGCAATATTTCTTTGATGATACATTTCTTTGTATGTGTAATTATAGGTTTCTTCATGATTTCTGTGTATTTTTGACATTGTTAGAATTTAGTCTAGCTCAAATGAAAACACTGCACAGTGATAATTTGAAATAATTGAGGTGTACTATGGGATTATTTTTTATGCAATATGCACAAATTATTCAGCTTTATAGCAGCAACAGCAGTGCATACAAAACACCAATAAACTTTAATCACACTTATGAGTTTATATGTGTGTTGATTTCATTCTTATGTATTTCTCAAGTTGCATTTTGCAGTATAATAACCCAGATTTGATGGGGTTTAGAACTACAAGCTCTCCTCCTCAAAACAGTACCACAGATAAAACTATAAAAAGGGGGATATATATATACCCTGAAGAGCAGAGCAGCAGCATTCAAGTAACCCAGAATATTGGAGCTGGTGATAAAAGCTGCATACCAGAACTCTTGAAGATTTCTTTGCTAATTGGGCATGCAGTATAGAAGTATTCAAATCAAGATAGATCTTCAACTAAAAGAAAATGTAGCATGTACTATCAACAACATGCCTAGTTTTATTAGCTTTGATGAATAAAATTATGATATGTAGACTGTTGCATGGAAATCTTTTTAATAGTTCTAAGTTGTCATAGAAGTAGTTAATATCCCACCCTGCAGTTGCCTAGCAACCCCAGAGGTTTTTATCCCCTCTGCTCCAGTTAAAAAAATGCCAGTGAGGAAGAGAAGCAAGCAGATGGTATACCATTTGCCTTATGAATCATCTATTCCTTCTCAAGAGCTTGCATTTGTACATGACAAATAATAGACCCAAATGAATTCTATACAGTGTACTCACATTATATTACATACCTACATATCCATCTTGTTATTTCCTTTGAGAGTAAGCAGAGCTATGCAAAGTGCCAAAAGGGAATAGGAAATTGTCAATCAAAGAAACTAAAGGTGTGAAATAAGAAAAAGAAAAGGACATCTTGTTTATACCAAAACCGTTTATTATATCTTGTCATACCTCTCTATTGTTGCAAATTATTCTTGCTGCTTAGATGGGGGAATAAAGGGGGAATTCATCAAATTTGCAGACAACACTAAAATGGCAGGAATAGCCAACACTCCCAAAGATGTCCTCAAGATCCAGATGGATCTCGACAGACTAACAATATGAAATCCAAGATAGAGAAAAGTAAGATTTTACACCTAGGCAAGAAAAATCAAATATACAGGCACAGATTAGGTGAAACCTAGCTCAATAGCAGTAACTGTGAGAAGGATGTTGGGTTCCTAGTGAACAATCACTTAAATATGAGCCAACAGTATGCAGCAGTGCCAAAAACGCCAACACAATCCTAGGTGGATTAACAGAAGGATAGAATCAAGATCACGTGAAGTATTAGTACCGCTTTATAAAGCCTTAATAAGGCCACACTTAGAATACGGCATCCAGTTTTGGTCACACTATAAAAAAAGATATAGAGACTCTGGAAAAAGTGCAGAAATTACATATTCCAATATTTGAGGGCTACCACAGAGATGAGCAGATCAACTTATTTTCCAAAGCACCAGAAAGCAAGATAAGAAACAATAGATGGAAACTAATCAAGGAGACAAGCAACCTAGAACTAAGGAGAACTTTCCTAACAGTGAGACAATTAACCCTTGGAACCCTTTGCCTTCAGAAGTTGTGGGTGCTCCATCACTGGAGACTTTTAAGAAGAAGACAAATGGACAACATTTGTCTGAAATGGAATAGGGTGTCCTGCTTGTGTTGGATTAAAAGACCTCCAAGGTCCCTTCCAACTTTTGTTTTTACATTTCTCATTTTTTTATTTACTTGATACAACCACAACTTACTTGAAACTTCTCTTAAGTATTTTTTTTTTGTATATTTATTTTGCAATTTGATGCACATTCCTTCTCTCTTGATATCCAAACAGTTTCAATGTACTGGTCATTCACATTTGTATTCAATGCACATTCATTCAGCAGCCATTCATTCTTGACCTTCTCTCTTGTTTACTATCCTATTAACCAAGTACTGTTAGTGTTTACCATGGTAGGTTGCCAATATTTTTACTACCGGTTCGGACACATTCACACACATGCTCACGTGCACACTTGTACGCATGCGCTAAAGCATCCAGGCGGGTGGGCGGAGCCTCCCATCACCACTACTACCAGTTCGCCTGATCTGGGCTGAACCAGAAGCAACCCACCTCTGGTGTTTACTAACTAACACTTGGTTAGTGTTTACTAACCAAGTGAATAATTTTTACTGTCCTCACCCTCTACTCTCTCCAAAAGCATTTATTCCATTTATTTTGACACATTATTTTGTTCCATCATATACCATATTAATGTTTAGCAATCAATTTTCATTCCCATGCAAAATATTTGTATGGATAATAAGTTATATTTAGGACTCAGTGAGAGTTAAATGTAAATTTAATATTAAATTTAGAATTAACGATGGTTGATATGGTTAGCGATAGATTTAGATTTATCTCTTGGGTTAGGAAAATATTTGTGTTGAAACTACAGTTAATTTAAACTAGGGTTAAATTAGAGTTAATATATTTTGGTTAGATGTAGAGTTAAGGTTCCCATTAGGGTTGATTTTTATGGCTAGTGATAATGTTAAATTTACATTACAGATAAGATCTAGGGAAGTTAGTGTAGATATTTGAGTTAACATAAATCTAGGACTAAATTTTGCAATAAACGTCCATTGTTTGAATTTGAATTTGAATTTATTTAGCTTGTATGCCGCTCAACTCTCGGAAGACTCAGGGTGGCTAACAAATAAGAAGGGAAGGGGGGGGGAATGCAAGAAATAAAAAACAACAATTTAAAAATTCACAACAGTCATAACTTAGGATGGGGCTGGATAATTCAACAGCCCCAGGCCTGCCAGAACAGCCAGGTATTGGTCGCTTTGCGGAAGGCTGGAAGGGTAGTAAGGGTCCGGATCTCAACAGGGAGATCATTCCATAGGGCCGGAGCAGCTATAGAGAAGGCCCTCCCCCGGGGGGTCTGTTACATTCATCCATTGTTCAGTGACTTACTAATGGCCATAAATATAATGTATGTACAACCTATCTGGTATTTTTTTCATCAACAATTTCTTGTACATGTAGTTACAACTGTTGACTTACAACAGTTCATTTAGTGACCATTCAAAGTTACAACAGCACTTCCAAAAATGACTTATCACATTTTTCACACTTATGATCAAGTCGACATCCCCGTGGTCATGTGATCAAAATTCAGACACGTGGCAATTGACCCATATTTACGATAATTACAGTATCCTGGGGTCATGTAATTCCACTTTGCAATCTTTTGAAAAGCAAAGTCAATGGGGAAGCTAGATTTACTTAACTACCATGTTATTATCTTAAAATCTGCAGTGATTCACTTAATAACTGTGGAAAGAAAAGTCATAAAATGGAGCAAAACTCATGTAACAAACATTTCACTTAGCAACAGAAATTTGGGGTTCAATTTAGTTGTATGTCAAGGACTACCTGTATGTATTTATAGCAGACTGATATTCACATTCGTCTTCTACACACCACTATTGTTCCTGTACCTGTACAGTTTTCCTTCTAACATTTTCTCGTTTTAGTTCCATCCCAAATATTTCATCGCTTTTAAATTGTCTGTGCTAGAGATTCCTTTTTACAATTCTTTACCCACTTCCAAAACAAAATGTTATTTCCATCAAAATGAATTTTGGAATTGGAATTGGAATTTATTCAATTTGTAGGCTGCCCTATTCCCCGAGGGGGCTCAGGGTGGCTGAACAAAAGCCAAGGGAAGGGGAACAATTATAAAAAGTAAGACAAAACCATCAGACGATGCAGACAATTAAAAAACCCAGCAGACACAGCAAATTCGAGTAGAGGGGGGGGGGAAACTCACCTCCAGGCTTGCTGGGACAGCCAGATCTTCATGGCCGCCAGGAAGGCCCGAAGGGTGGCGAGGGTCCAAATCTCCACGGGGAGCTCATTCGAAAGGGCCGGAGCAGCCACAGAGAGCCACACTCTTTTATTTCTTTATTTTAATTTTAACCATATCTTTCTTTCTTCATTTATATTGCTTAATTTTTTTTTCTGCCTGTACATGTTTTTCAAACTTGGCAACTTTAAGATGCTGCCTGGGGAATTCTGGGAGTTGAAGTCCACTCACCTAAAAGTTGACAAATTTGAAATCCCTTCTCTATATTATAATACTTTTTCCTTGCTTTTAACTTTTTTTACTCATATTTCTTTATTAGCTCATTCATTCATTCATTCATTCATGTGCTGTCCATTTTGATGGCTCTTCCATCCTCTTTCTTTTTCTCCCACTTTCTATTTCTATTTCTAAGATTGCTCTTCCATACTTCCTCATAGGGGACGTACATTTTTTGTTCCCATAATCACTTACACTTTCATTCTTCCTTTTTCTTGCTTTTTTTTCCATGTCAGTTTTTCCCCAATTCCACTCTTCTAATACTACTAAAAACTGACAGCCTCACATTAAGAACTTTTTATCACCACTGAATTCTTCACTAATTCTCCTTCATCATAAACAATCCAACAATACCTTTAGATACACTACTTTGCACTGAATTCATATGAACAGTCTGATATTTATGCCTTGTACTCAAAACAAGCAGACTATTTTTGGAGCAGATGCTCACCTACCATAATCTTGAATCTCCAAATAGCCTGATTTCTTTTTCTATATTCTACTATCATGTCCTACATGCGATTCATGACACCTAATGGAATAATTTCCCCCTTGCTTCACATTCATTGAGAAGGTTGCACTGTTTTTCCCAAAGTCAAACTTTGTTCACGTGCTATCACTAGTCATTGGATTGTTGGAGGTATGGTTTCTGCTTTCATATGCATTTGGAACAGTCCTTATGATATCAATTCAGACTTGAATACATACATAAATTTAGCTCTTTCATTTATAATTAATCATAAATTTTCTTCTGCCTTTATTTATCATCTCCATCTTCCTCATAGAAGGTTTTGATTGTCATCTGACTTAATAATACCCGTACCAAATTAGCATTCCATGCTCACAATACAGCAATACTGACCAATTTAGACACATGTAGACTAGTCCAGGTAGTCCTCAGCATGCAACCATTTGTTTAGTGACCATTTGAAGTTACAAAAGCACTGAAAAAAGTGTCTTAGGACCATTTTTCACACATCACCCCTATGGTTATATGTTCAAAATTGAAATGCATGGCAACTGGAATGTATTTATGATGATTGCAGTGTCCCGGGAGTCATGCGATCTCCTTTTGTAGCCTTATGACAAAGTCATTGGGGAAGACAGATTAACTTAAAAACCATGTTAATAACTTAATAAATGCAATGATTGATATAACAACTGTAACAAGAAATGTTGCAAAATGGGGAAAAACTCATTTACTGGGTTTCCCCCAAAATAAAACCTAACCAGAAAATAAGCCTTAGCATGATTTTTTCAGGATGCTCATAATATAAACCCTACCCCCCAAAACTAAGCCCCAGTCAAGATTGTCAGCCGGACAGAGACATTTAGTACCATATTTCCCCAAAATAAGGCCTAGTCAGAAAATAAGGTCTAATACGTCTTTTGGAGCAAAAATTAATATAACCCCCCCCCTTCTTATTTTCTGGGAAATATGGTAACAACTGCCTTGTTTAGCAATGGAAATTTTGTGGTCAAAGGCTGAGGACTACATGTATGGCACAACATAATAAAATCCAGTTTTATCACAGGATGCTGATACTTTGCTAGGCAAGGTGTGGTTTCTTGCAAGACAGCATCTCAACATCATCAAAATGAAGACATATACACTATTCTAGATATGCATATATTCAGGATGCTGCATATAATTTTACAGTTTTGTTGTGTGCTACTTTGTAATTAGAAAAATATCACTTACTTTATTCATTTTGCTGTTGATAAAATAATAAACTAAATAAATCTGCCATTCATCTTTCCTCTGTAATTTCATTAGAGTAGAAGAACGAATTAAGAAAATGACATTACAACCTAATGTCTCTTTTCTGTTCCATGATAAAATATTGACAGAAACATTTTACACTTGAAACTATAAATCTGCAGATCTATATAAAAATATGCATGAGCACTAGGCTAATGTAGCTAGACATCTGATCTAAGATAGGATATTCATTTTTAAAAATAGGTAAGGCTGCAAAAGGAACAAAAAATAGAATAGAAGCTCATGTGATTTTATATCCATCCATGTTTTGGCACGTATCATTGGCATTTGTCCTATATGTGTATTTTTCATTAAAATTCAAGAATTTTAATTCAGATTTACATTTAAATTATCAGGTTTTACATTCTGTTTATGATGTAGAACCTAAATGCTTGACAGGATTTTTTTTTATTTTTATTTATTGGAAGTCAAACAAAAACAAGAATAAGAGAATGAAATACAAAGTTCAGAAACAAACTTCTAATTGGCCCACTGGACCTGTTTTTCACCCTCCCCAGGCTCCGGAGGTTTTCCTGAAGCCTGGGGAAGGTGAAAACAGCCTCCCCCCCTCTGGAATCCGGAAATGGATCATTTCCGAACTTCCGGTTCCTGTTGGGCCTGTTTTTGCCATTCCTAGGCTTCAGGAAAGCCTCTGGAGCCTGGGGAGGTCAAAAATCCCGCCCCTACATTGGGGGGGGGGGTTGTACATGCATGCACGGGATGGGGGTCACGCATGCATGAGCAGGTGGGTGGGGTGCATTGAATTGTGAGTGTGGGCATGTGCGCGCACGATAGCACATGCGCACACAATTTTGGCACGCCTTTACAAAAAGATTCATCACTGGGGTAAGGCATTCCAGACTTTGACAACTCTATTATAAAAATCATATTTTTTTACAGTCAAGTTTAGAACAATTTACATTGCATTTAAAGTGTTTGTTCATGTGCATATTAATTGCGATTAAAACAGAAAAAGTCATTTACAGGTAAAACAATACTATTTATAATTTTGTATGCAACACCTAGGTCTGACCGTAAGTGATGCAGTTCTAAGTTATCCAAACCAAGAATTTTGAGCCTAGCAACATAAGGAATTCTATTCTATATTGCCTAACCTGATCTGCAAATGTTTAGAGCTTTGTGTTGTGCATGATTATGGGTAAATAAATCTGGAGACCAAAGTAGTGGAGAGATGGGTAATTTATTTTCCCCAGACGTTGGTGTGCTGAAACTTCCATTATCCTTGTAATTGGCTATGCTGACTAGAGCTGATGGGAATTGGAATTCAACAAAATCTGGAGACTCGTGTGGTGTTTATCCCTGGACTAAACTGTTGAAATATCAACTTGTTCCTCTAAACCCTTTTTTGTGTTGTGGAGAGAATGATACAAAGACAGGATTTGTAGTAATAGCTTTCGTTTTCAGTATTTCTTCTGAAGTTTATGTTTTGAAAAATGTCTTGTACCGGGTTTATAAATTAACAAACAAATAAAGTTGGAGAACCTGCAGCTCGGAGTTAGCCCAGAATGCTTCTTAATGTGAGCTGCTTTTCTTGGTAAGAAGGGAATGACTGCCTTGAGGGGGTGAATTTTCATTTAAAGATAGAAGGGAGCTTTGCAAAGTTATTGCTAGGAAATCTCCTGGGGGATAGTCTGGCCCTTTAGCTGAATTAGGATCCTACTTTTCTAAATAATAATGTATTTACTAGCAATATTCTGTTTCAATTCAGAATGCGCTGTATTTAATGAAAATGACAAAGATCAGGACATCATTAGGCAAGGTGAGAGGCTCAGAACAGAAACAACTGAATTCATGAGAATTGATTTATACAGCAAGTATGTAAAAAAATTCTATGTTTTCATATCTAACAGTTAAAAGTTTAAATGTTTTGGGAGGGGCTAGAATTTTTCAAACCTCTCTCCCACCTCCTGCCTACAATTCATGAGGAACTTTATGTTAACATTTTCTCATGCTTGCGGTGATTGTTTCTACTTACGCTTTCTATAAGAGAGATCATATTTCTGCTATGAATGTAGGCAGTATATCCCTTCATCATTAGTGAGCTTCAGTAACATGCACAATTTTGCAATGCAAATAAATATGAATTTGATACTTGATACTACAGCTTCTTTGTTTATATTAAGATCCCTTAGGCAAAGGGAACATATTGAATGGTTAAAAAGAGGTGAGCATATTGGCTACAATGCTGCTGGACATATTTGTTGCCTCCGAGCAAAATGATCAAAAGGTCATGTTTAGAATTCTCTCTCTTAGGAGACCTGCTGGAAAATATTCCTAAATCAGCAAGAATGCATATTCAGATGTAAATATATTTACATGCCACTCCCCAGAAAAAGATAAAAATAAAAATGTCCTTATGACAGAATCTTGTTGGACATCTCTCCAAAAATAAAGAATAATGTAATGGCCACAGTATATATCCATTAAAATAAATACCATATTTTTCAGAGTATAAGACGCACCTTTTTCCCTCAAAAAGAGGCTGAAAATCTGGGTGTGTCTTATACACTGAATACACCATTTTTGGCCTCCCATCCCCTTCACCAAAATGGTCGTGCATAGCTTCTAGGAAGCTTGTAGAGAGCTCTTGGGGGCTGGGGAGAGCAGAAATGCCCATTTTTTGCTCAGTTTTACCCCCCCCCCCGCCCCCAGGAGCACTCTATAAGCTTCCTAAGGGCTATCCATGCCCTTTTTTAATGAAACACAGGCCTGTTTTCATAAAAAACAGGCTATTGTTTGCTTGTTTTTGCCCCCCCCCCCAGGAGTACTCCGCAAGCTCCCTAAAGGCTATTCATGCCTTTTGGGGGGGGGGACGGGCCCGTTTTTGTGAAAAATGGGCCATTTTTTGGGGAAGTTTGCAGAGTGCAAAACCTTTTTTTTTAAATTTTCCTCTTCAAAACCTTGCTGCGTTTTATACTCCGGTGCGTCTTATACTACGAAAAATACGAGAGAGTGTTGTGTGAAATATGCAAATAATGCTTTTTCATACCTGCACTGAGATACTATTAAATCAATGGGCAGACTTGGTATTGCTAGCTGATGTTTGCTGTCATGCTAAATTATATATTTTTAATAATTTATTCTTGATCTTTGGTTTGGAATACAAATGTGATTTTCAACTCAGAACACTAACCTTATTAAACTTGATACACTTATTAGGATTTTTCAAAGTTATATTTCTCTTGGGCAGATATTTTATTTTGGGGATCTTTGCTAAGAAAAGCAAAAGATGCTATTGTTTGCACTTTAATGAATGTATTTATTTTATTTATTAAATTTATAATGCAGCGCATATCTGCTACACTGTCTAAAAAATTACTTCCACGTGCTTTTGGTCATAGATGTGAATTTTTCCTTTTATGTTTTTTGTGTATCATTAAATAGACAGGTACACCCTGATAATACTGCATGTGTTTGATGCCCAAAATGAAACTTTTATTCATGCTGATATTGAATATGACCACACACATACGTGCGCGCGCGCACACACACAAACACACACACACACACACACACACACACACACACACACACACACGGTATTCAGCCGGTTCGGACCAATTCTAGCGAACCGGAAGCAGAAATTTTGAGCAATTCAGCGAACCAGCAAATACCACTTCTGGTTGGATCCACCCTCTTTTCCCCACCATTCCCTGTTCTATATTCCCTTGTTTTTAAGCTCAGCTGATTCGGCAGCATAACAGATTGCCGCATCTCAGCTGAGCTAAACAACAACTCAGCTCACCAGCGCTGACATCGAGGGCAGTCTTTGCCTGCTGGTGCATGTGCAAAGCATGCATTAGGCATATGTGTATTCAAAGCAAGTGCACACACGTGATGCTTGTTCTCAGAGAACCAGTAGGAAAAGATTTGGAATCCCACTGCTGCACACATATCACACACACACACACACACACACACACACACACACACACATATACACATGTGTGTGCGCACACATGCACGCACACACTAACACACAAACATACAATTGTCTGGAAAGATACAAATGGTCTGTAGTAGATTTTGGTTGCTTTGGTCACTAATCAGATTGTATTTTGCCTATTCTGTTCTGGTGGGGATGACATACTGGTCAGATTTTCTCCTTCCGGTTCTCCTCTGCCAAACTGAGATAATATACCTGGGGAAGGAGTGGTGGTTATGTTTTCTTCTTAGTCTGCTAAAGCTTAGAAGGGAAAACCTTTAAGGAAACAATGGGAGCTTTGCAGTGGAAAGTTATGTGTAAGAAGGCCAGTAAATGAAACAAGGAAAAAATACAGGCAGACAAAACAGAAAATAAAAATCCTAATGAACAACAAGCCAGATAAAAATGGGAGATATGTATAGAACAGAGAAGAAAAACAAACAAACCTGTCCAGTATTATGTTTTAAAGCTACAATTGTTTCATACTTCTAAACCTAATTCCTTCCTTTTATAGATAGATTTATTTGCATATGTGCTAGGCTCTATGTAGATTCCAAATAAAGAAAAACACTTCTTCTTTTGTTGGTTGGTTTACAAATTTTACAAATTGCATGAACATTTGGTTATGAAAAACATCCAGAAAAATGGAAGTTAGATGTTTTGAGAATATGAGTGGAGTTCAAGAGGTGCCTGCTCCCAGTTAGAGATTTAATGAAATGTGATATTAATCTGCTGACACATAATCTGAATATTGTCAAATTCACAGATGATTTGAATTTGCATTAAGCATCTACAGGGCTGGTATTCACTTACTTTTCCTACCGGTTCGCAAATGTGAGCATGCATGTGTGCGGCTTGAAAACGTACCTAAATAGGACGGCATTGAGCCAGGGGAGGAGGCCCACCTGTGATTTCCACTACCAGTTCATGCAAATTGGTCCAAACTGGCTGAATATCACTTCTGAGCATCTACCATGTTGGTTTGGAAAAAAGAAGCAAATAGATTACTTGGATTTATGAAATACAACAAAACTGAAGTCTTTTTTATGACATAGTCCACATTTGGCTCAGTAATCCTTTAGTTACTCTGATAAAATATAATACATGTGTCCCAATTATAGCTACCAGCCATAATTAAGATCTCTTAAAGTCTGTTTGTGAACACTGCTGAGGTTCTCAAGTCCCACGTAGCTGATTTAGTCCTCTCCATACCAATTCTTCATATACAGAAAGTGAAAATCAAAGTTGAAATATTTAATAGTCACAAAAGCATTCAATTTTTTTTTAAAAAATGTTAAAAAGAAAGAGTACATAATCAAACTTATAAGCTCCCACTCCTGATATGGAGACAACTTGTAGATTTCATTTACTTGTTTTAAATTTGCTCAGGGGCTATATATGGAAACAAGACAATGAAAGTTTGTAAAATGTGAACAGTGAAAGCCTACACAACAATTCTGAAGCAGGTTTTCTATGCAGTCACAGCAAAATGTATGTTAGATTTATGTTAACATTTGAGTTCTTCCTTTCTATTTAATATTAGTAGACCACAATGATAGATTTCTTTGAAACTAAATTACACTTCACGTAGAACATAGAATAATGATAATAAAAAGATTTCCATGTTTTGAAATATATATATATATATATATATATATATATATACTTTCATTTGAAATAAGAGTGCAATGAAAAAAAAATTACCACAAAGGCAAATACCATTTTCTGACCTTCCAGTGCATTGCTTGCTTGAATAATTTGTTCTAGTTTCGAAATATGTGTTCCTTTTTAAAGGTACACTGCAATAAGTGTATCTTTTAATTGCTTTTTATTAATGAGAAATATATTTGTTTAGTAGTATTGTTACTTAAGAAAATTATTGATAGACTAAAAATAGTCCTTTGTTCAGTAAATTTCTTGATGATTTTTTTTATTTAGTAAAGTTCTTCCTCATTTATTTAATCGAGAGACATTCCAGATATAGTCCTTGAAAATAACCTTTGAGTTATAAACAAACAAGACTTCACAGAAACATTGGAATAATAGCATCTAGTCCTTTTTATCTACTTTTATATAGCCAGAGATAAAGGGGCAGGGGATAAATTTGGGGGGGAGGGTTTCAATAAAAGGGCCATAGCCCTAGAGCACAAATCTGGACAGAAATATACATAAAAGGCATTTATTTGTAATTTTTAACAGTTCTCTATGATTAGATGCATTATCATTTGAACTTGATAGCAGACATATAACCCAAATTCTAAATTCAAAAATCTAGTATGCAGTTGTTCCTGCTTAAATTATAGGCAGGTTAATAAGTTGGTGAAAGAAAAATACATTTATTTTTTTTTCATTTAGCTTTCTACATTTCTGTTACACGCATCCAGTAATTATGATTATAGCTGTTCAATCTAATTAGGCCATGAAATTAATCCCATTCAAATAATGCTGATATAAACAAACAGGGTACAGTGAACTGGTTTGCATTCTTTTACACCCTTCACCTAGTTTTATTTCATTAAAAAATAAGAAAAAATGAAAATTGGTTTTATCGAATGCAAAAGGGAAGTGAGTTTACCCAACCCTACTTTTATGGAATAAGCATTTTTTCCCTATGTCTTTGGACCAAACTTATTTAATCTAAACTAGAGACAAAATGTAAACATGACACCAGCCTCGTTTTTCTTTCCTTCCCCTAGCCCAGTGATGGCTACCCTTTTTCTTGTTGGGTGCCAAAAATTCGAGCGCATGTGTGCAATAGCACACACACATGATGGCACCCATAACACAAAGCGTCCCGACACATGCACATGCGCGTACAACGCCGCCCTCACACTCCCACACACATGCACCACACTGCTTGCCTCCAAGCTGAGCTTGATATTTCCTCCAGGGTGGGCAGGGGAGGATATTTTAACTTTCCCCAGGTTCCAGGAAAGCCTCCGGAGCCTAGGATGGGTGAAATACGGGCCCTCCCAGGCAAAAAACTGTTGGGCCTGGGCCTGTTTTTTGCCCTCCCAGGTTCTGAGCCGTTCCTGAAGCCTGGGGAGAGCAAAAACAGCCCCCCGGTGGCCCTCCGGAAGCTGGAAATGGATTGTTTCCAAACTTCCGATAGGCCTGTTGGGCCCCGTTTTTTGCTGTCCACAGACTCCAGAGGCTTTCCTGAAACCAGGGGAGGGAAAAATGGCTTCCCACAGCCCTCCGGAAGGCCAAAAATAAACTGGGTGGCATGTGCATGCGCATTGGAGCTGATGGCTCACATGCCAGCAGATATGGCTCTACATGCCACATGATTGCCATCATGGCCATAGCCTGTCTGCTTGCTTGCTTGATTTGATGAAGACTTCTTATGAAAGCAGAATTTGTTTTTGATTCGGTTTACTTTCTAACATTAAAAACTAATGGAAGAAGAAAATATAAATTGGGTTGGTAACTGAGGGAAGAAAGTGAATTTGCATGAGTTAAAATTGTCTTGATATATTGCTGTGAAAGCTTAATTTTGCATATTAAATAAAGAATCCATGGGAAAGTTCATGCTGAAGGCACTGCTGAATTTGGTTGGGATTAATGTTCTCAATGGATGTTATATAAGAACTTAAGAAAAGCGCTGCTTGATAAAAATACAAATACAGTAAGTCCAACATTCTGTGTCCCACTGTGGCCAATTGATTGCAGCTAAGAAGTTCACAGGAAGATCATCATACCTTCATGACCTCTTTTCTGTGTTACTGCAATGCATTCTACATGGGTTTTCCTTGAAGAGCATCCAGAAGCTTCAGCTGGTACAAAATACAGTTGCATGATAGTAAATGAGGTTGATATTTGACACCTGTAATATCCCTATTGCAAGTTCGCTTCCAGGTGCAATTCAGGGTGTAGTTATCGTCTTTAAAGCCCTTCATCACTTGAGAAGGGTTTACCTGAGCTTACCTGCTATTTTTATCTGTCCAATTCATTCCGATGTATCCATGCAGTTAGTAGGACACATGCCTTTTTTTTTTAACCATAGTTCCTGCCATCTGGAAAATTCTCCCTCCAGAGATTAGGATGGCCCCAGCTCTGCTGGCCTTTTCATATTTCCTCCTCCTCTCCCTCCCCCCAAGCATAGAATGTTAAAAGAAAGGTTTTTTTTTTCAAATCATAGCAGACCTAGCTGAATGAAGTATGAATTTCCAAGGCAAGCAGTTCAAAGTCAAGCTTAAAATTTTTGATGCCAAATCAAGGGAACGAAGAAAACAACCTGGAATTATAAATACCAAGATTCTAAATGTCATGATATGCAATCCAGATGCTATATTTGTTGTATCAAGAGAGCATTGTTGCTATGAAAACTTAAATACTCTGTCTATGGACCATGCATATGATAAGTTCAATATCTTGCTGCTTGCTTATGAGTTACGCACATAAGCAAAGTGCAAGAATCCCAGGAGGAGTTGCTGGGGGAGGAGGGAACAGACAAGTAAATACCTGAATAGATGTTTGGAATGTGGTCTGGAGGTGAGGGGCTACTTTCTAGAAGGCAAAGAGGCAGTGTAGCTTAGAAAACCTGGCTGGCAGAAAGAGGGTTAAAACAGCTTCTCCCTACTTTTTCCCAGAGTATATATGTAGTTGGCAAGATTCTGTCTACAGGTGAAGAACAATAAAGGAAACTCTTCATGTCTGAGTATATTAAAGCTCCTATTTCTTGATTATATTGATCTCTATACTTACATTTTTTCCTCAAGTTATAGAGGCTGTTTATCTATGGATGTGTCTCATTCAAAATTGACTTTTATTTCTAAAACAAAATTCCCAACTTTATTATGCACTGGGAGGAAAGGTACTTTAATGTGCCGCTTCTGAATTTTCCAGAACTTGGTCTCAGAGATAATTCTGTGTTCTAACAATGTGGGAGAACGCTCCCTCCCCTTCCTCTGGCCTGGCCATGTTATCTACAATTAGTTTTTCTCTAAAGAAGTGCCCCCCCCAATGTAACAGAGGGGCTGAACTGTTTTTAAGTGTGGCCCATTAAAATCAATTAGCTCTTGTTCATATTCCCATGAAGATTTAAAGGGTATATTAAAGAAAGGCAAGAAATCAGAGGAATGCATGCCATTCTTACTTGCCATTATACCCTAGGACTAGAGACATTAGAATTTCAGAGTCTCTGATTCAAACATCAAATATAAAATAAAGAGCAAAACCAGAAAATGGTCACAACATTGGGGGAGTATAGCTCCTAGCCAGTACAACCATACTACATTTTATGTTCCATATTATGGTATATAGTTTTTCATGAAATATTATAAGATAATAATAGGCTTTAAAGTGCACAAGACTCTTTATTGCTTAAGGAAATTAAACTTCTTTACTAAAAATATGACCCTATGACTTGAGGGGGAAAATGGTACTTAGTTATTCTGGGAGTGCTAGTCAGGACATCAGTCTCCCGAAAGCCACTAAAACTGCTTGTTAATTATTGCTTAAAATATTATTTGTATATGTATGTCTCAAAAGTGTGAAAAATTAATATTAGGAGTAGAAGAGTAGAGTGAGCAGTTGGCCTCTCACTGCACTTTAATTCAACTTAGAAATACTTGGTGCAAGCAAGAAATTATCTTCTTTCTCATTTGACTGATTGATTCTGAATAAAGAATTGTTCATTTCCGTTCTAATTAAGACTTCAAAGAACCAAAAAAGATGTCTAATATTCACTATTGCAACTGTAAACAATTCATTAGAGCTTAGAGTTTTGTTCCAGAGTTATGCTGCTATGAATGGTATAATAGCATTCAGAAGGTATTATTAACTCCCTGAATAATATTGTTCCTTCAGCCTTTTCAACCTTTTTAAAAAATAAGTTCTGAATTTCTACTATTGTCTAATGTCAGAACGCATAAATTTGAAATAAGGAAAAAGCTCGTAAGCAAGTGGGGGGGATGGTTTTGCCCGAAGTCCATTTTGTCAGATTCAAGAATTGTGTGTAGGGTTATCTTTCTAGAGAGAATGAGTGAATTCTTTAAATCCAAGTAGAGCATATTGCTTAAATGCAGTCATCTGCCCATTCTTAAGAAAATGGATTATTTAGCAGTGCTGGACCTGTCTCAAAGGTGCATTTCTTGGCAAGTCTAATTCACAATGTAGCAAAGAAACCACATCTAAGTGACACTTTCCTCTTCAGGTAGTCTTAAAATATATATTGAGTTTGGCCAAGGTTGTTCTCAGTTATAGTGGCATTATACACAAGTTGAAAAGGAAACTATTCATTTTCAATGCTTTTCAAATCCTCAGTAACTTTGAATAACACTTTAGAAGACCAGATATGTGTACGACTGAATTGTTCATGCAGTTTTTCTCTGCAGCTCATTATTGGGGATTTTTAAGTTAGCCAACGGAGGACTGAAAACATTTTATATGAACCTCACTTTTACTATAAATTCAACTTAATGTCAACATAAGCAGACATAATTCAGAGCTTTGGAGCTGGGCTTTGTATGCATGTGGATGATACTCACCTTTATATTTCATGAACTAAACATTCAGAGGCAGTTTCAAAGCACTGAAGCTTCAGTTATGATGCAGGATTCAAGTTGTTGAATATGAATAGATTGGAAGAAATCCAAACTAGCTGGAATAATTCCAACAGTAAGCAGAGACTGCTTCGCCTACAAAATATTATTTAGCTTTCTTCTCTGATTGATTTACGAAGGGTGGCCATTAGAGGTGATCAGGAAATCTGTGTCTCTTTTTCTTGTAATTGGAAGCATTGGTTATAGTTTATACAACAATATTTAGTCTATATAGCAGTGCTTCATTGAATGCCCAAAGCATATAAGAGCAAATCTCAACTATCTGATACCTCCTCTTATGAAAAATATAAATAGTCTTAGCAAGGAGATGTATACTTGTTCAAGTATTATGCCTTTTGGGATATATGTCTTCCAAAATGCATATTATATTACTGTATGTATTAGTTTGCATCAAGGTAGTTCCATACATATGATTTGCCAGGAAATTAAGTGCAATTTGTGAAATGAAACAAGAAATACCACATTAAAGAAATTGGGTTATCAAGATCTTGAAGTCAGTCACCCTGATTTTTCAGAAATCTCACGTGGCAAAATGCCAGCTATTAAGAAGATTATGGTGATAATTGGACAAAGCCATGGTTTGGAACATGGAACATGTGCAAATTACCTTCTTTTAGAGGGATCCACATTCAAGTCAGACGCATGAATAACTGCAATTTGCTAGACGTGCTCTGGAGATATGAGTGTTTTGAAACATTGATTTATTTGATTGGGCACATCCACCTTCTATGTAGAGACAACCAGGAACAGCTTCCATATGAGAATGAAGGGCAGTTCTATGTTATTAATTCAAAAAGAGTGCTTGGAATGCATATTTGTGCATTACAAAGCAGGTTTTCTGAATGATTTGTAAAGAGATACACATTGCATATAATGTCTTTTTTTCCCAGTTTATATCCTCTCCAAGAGATATGAAAGATTTTAAACTGGAAAAAAACTTTACTGTGCAAAAAAACCACCTTCAGAGATATAACACATTATTCCATTTTCTTTCTGTAGATTTTGTAAGGATTCTATATGCGGAGTGGAGATGTCCAAAACTTAGTCTTTGTACCTCTTAGTTGCTGCCCTTTCATTCTTTCATAAACACTCTGGTAAGGATGACTTGTAACTTAATATATAGCTTCAGATAAGTTGAAATAATATTATCATAGTATGAACTGTATATTAGTTACCGTACATAATTCATTTTTTGAAAAAAATCATATAGCTGAGAAATTGTGTTCAAAATCTTGTTAAGCGAGAATTAAGAGAGGTAATTACTTTTCATTGGTTCAAAAATATGACATATATAGTATACTTCAGATTTGTGTTTTAATTATTTTTTATTACTGTTTATCAGTACTGCACTGGGCTATTAATAAATAGTGTAGTGTGGTCAAAGTTTAAATTTAAATTTTAGTTTGATATTTATCCCATGATTCATTATTTTGTGTTCTGTAATTCAGAGAATTTGACTTGTTTTATTATTTTGTAATAATTAGTTGGTCAAAAACATTAGTAGCAAAAAATATCATTTTAAGAAAAATCTGAAAGACTATTTATATGCTATATCTGGGATGGCGAACCTATGGCATGCGTGCCACAGGTGGCACATGGAGCCATTTGTCAGGGCACGCAAGGCGTTGCCCTGTCAGCTGGCCAGCGTCGTTCAGCCTTTTTTTACAGCATGTTTCACTCTCCCCTGGCTCCAGAGGCTTTATAGGAGCCTGGGGAGGGCGAAAAGAACCTCCCCCCCCCGGAGGCCCTCCGGAGGCTTCAGGAGCTTCCCTGAAGCCTCCGGAGTGCAAAAAACTGGCCGTATGGGCAAACCGGAAGTTTGGGAACGGACTTACAGTTTGCTCGTAGTGTCAGTTTAAGCCCTCCGGAGGCTTCAGAGACCTTCAGGAGGCTTCCCTGAAGCCTCCAGAGGGCTTAAACCGGCCTATGAGCAAACAGGAACTTCCAGTTTGCTCGTAGGGGCATTTTATGCCCTTCGGAGGCTTCAGGGAAGCCTCCTGAAGGTCCCTGAAGCCTCTGGAGGGCCTCCAGGGGGCGGAGGAGGTTTTTAAAGGTAGTAAAGGTAGAATTTCTTTCAAGTTAAGTTTGATTTATGAGGACTTTAAAGACCATATTGTATTTTGTAAAATTAAAAAAGATGATCTGAATTCCCCCATTCATAAGATGGGTGAATGGTGGTTTTAAATGGAAAATGGATTTCTTTTATGTAGGACCCAGACTGTAATTTATAATTAAGGTTGACTTTATCAAACACTTTCCAGATAAAATTATAACAAAATTTATAAATGGAAAGTATTTTCCAACAGCTGCAGAAATCTGTATTTTCCCCACATCTGTTTTTTTTCTTACTAAATCTTCTTTTTTACATCTCCAAATAGCTAAGTGGCAGCACCTAGCTGACCTGAGCTCATCTCAAAAATATGCAATAAAAGAAATTACTTTTCCCTTTAAAGTGTGTTATACGGAGATACTGTCATGTTCCAACATATGGTAATTCATCACTTCACACCTAATAAATCTTTATATGCAAGAGAAGTAGGTTGATATAACACTTCTCCCTTCCCAGGACTCTTGGGAAAACATCAAAAGGTGCATTCAAAGATGCAGAAAAGCCACAGGAAGGATTGATAGTTAAATGCTTTTGAACTATCAAGGATACCAAGCTTCAAACCAGAAAATTTCTGATCTTGGATTATTTAAAATCAGTTGTCTCCCAGCTATGTTCAATGGTGATTGTCTCTCCCCCCCCCCCACAAATGATAATTACTATCCGCTAAAGCAAAGAGAATAATAATTGACCTTTGTATTGGAGCATAACATTTTGCCCAATGCAACTTGCTGGTGTTAATGAGTTAGAACTTTTTAAATGGAATATAATTGCCAGGTTCTTGTGTTTGCTCTGACATGATGATGAGCTTCTTACATTAGAGTATAGGATTATACCATATTCATTTCAGTAGACAGTGACTCCTGAATATTGCAAAGAATCATAAAAACAAGAATATGCTGCTTGGGTTGAAAAATATGAAACAACTGTCTTCTGCACGCCTGCAAAATTGTTAGATTATGTCTTTGCAGTTAGACGCTGATTTTCCAACACCATTTCTCCACAGAATGAATCGCATTTAGATATTTAATCACAGTTCAGGACTGTTGGCAAAGCACTTATAATTTTCAATCAGTTACTGATGATTCAATTTATACAGTTGGGAATGATTTCTCTGTCCTTAAGAAACCATACTTCTAATCATATTCTCCCTTATATATCAGTAAATTTAGGTATCCCATTGAACATAAGGATAGAAATTAGTCACACTTGGTTTATTTCCACACTCACCCCTGTGTGAGCAACAGGAAATGTTAGATTTGTTGGCTAGAGTAGCACATCAGAAAACATCCTGGAAGAGGACAGTGACAAATTATATGCTTATTACTATTAAGAATACTACATGGATATGTTTATGCAGTGATCAAAAGTTCTGCTCAGTTCATAGGTCTCTTTTCCTAACAAGTGAAAACACAGAATTCTCTTCATAAGGAGATAATGTTAAACCTCCCTGGGAAGATATATGATTAATAAGAAGATATTTATAAAATATTTATAACATGAAATGCATGTTTGCTGTTGTATTTGTTCTAATGTAGCTCTTAAATAGGATAACCCTAACCCTATAAGTGAAGATGCATATTCAAATATAGTACAGATGAACAGAGCTGTGAGTTGAGTTATGATTTGAAGTGCAATTTTATTTACTCCCATTTTCCTAGACTATAAAGTGTTCTATATACTCACTTAGTCCACAAAGTGATTTGATGTACAGAAATTCTTCTGCATAGCCAAATATGTCTGTGTGCATTCACACACACATATACATGCTGCATTTGGGCATATGGCCCCTAATTTTATTATTTAATTATGTCATGGCACCATCAGATCCCATTTCAGAGGAGGAGGTGGAGTAGTTGGTGCTGGGACCGTCCGATGGGGATGAGACATCTCCCTTGGAATGTTTGGATAGGCGAGAGACAGAGGAAGATGCTGTCCCAGTCTCCTCAGGCATTGGGGGAGATGATCAACTGGATAGACAGCTGCCTGTCCTCACAGATATGGAGGATTGGCTTTGGACAGGCAGTGGTTCTAACAGGCAGCAGATCCCCTCTGATGAGGAACAGCTCCCGCTCCCTCTTGATCCAAGGCACGGAGAGTAGAGCAGAGGCAAGATCAAAGGAAGGCTGCTTGACTGCTCGGGGGAAGTTCATCCCGCCCCTCTTCACCAGGAACACCTGCCATAAGTTGACTTAAGGAGAAGCCAGGGAGTTTATCTCTTGTTTGATTTGGCTTACGCTCCCCTGGCTTTGGAAAACTCAGCCTTGACTCTTGTTTCTGCCCGTGCCTTGCCTTTTGCCTTGTGGACATTATGGACTTGTCTTTGGCCTCATGGATCTGTCTGGCCTTTGGAATTGCATCGCCCTTTGGACCTTGACTCTGGATCTTGCCCCTTCTCTTTGGAATTTTTGGCTGCCTTTACAAATTGGTTTTGTCTAGCTTTTGTTTGTGGACTGAGGGTGGCTGCCTTGAGGGAAGTTTGGGAACCTTGTAGGATAATTTGTTGTGGCAGCCAATAGGACAATAAAGGACTTTATCAATGCCTGCCTCTGCCTAGGCGACCTGATCATAGCATAATTAAAATATTGGTGAGCTAACTTTAACTTTAAGAGGGATTAATAAGCCCTCTTAAAATGCCTTAAAACAATATTGTCTTACAAAAGTATTGTTATCTGCCATTAGAAATCCGTTCATACTCATGCACCATTTGAAGGGTGTTCACCCCAAAGGGCATAGCTAAATATCTATGGAGATTCTCAGTCATCAGATCGCGGTTGTTCTCAAAAGTGCTTTTTCAAGAGGCAACTTGACTTTCTTGTTTTCCTTTGAAGATTACAGGAACCATTTGCTCTTCAGTTTAAGATGCACACAGACTCAGACAGACAGATTTGCACTACTCAGGGGGGGACACAGATAAACCTCCAAGTGGCCTCAATGACTCTCTAAAAGGATGCAAATAACAAGCTCTCTGCAAGGAATATAAATCCTTCCATTCCCCACCATCCAGTCAGAGTTGAAGAAGCTTCTTGGATAGGAAGCGAAATGTCTACAAAGAAAACAAGAAAGTTTAGTTGCCTTTTGAAAAAGCACCTTTGGGACAAACATGACCCAGATGACTGAGAATCTCCATAGACATTTTGGTTGGTAGAGTTTCCCCAAAAGAATAATTTCTTCTCTTTTCTTCCACTTTTTCCCAGAATCTTGAGATCTATATCTTTGCAAAAATTATTAGGATAATTTTAATCCAATCATTCTTGGTTCAAGTGAGAACTCTGATTGCTTTGATAAATGATTGTGTTGTTTGCTTTCTTAGTTATCCATAGTATTCTCAAGAATCTTCTCCAGCGTCAAAGTTCAAAAACATCAATATTCTTTCTACCCTGCTTGTGCAAACAATAGAAGGTGACTGTAAGAATCTTATAACAATAAAATAGTCAAGGCTGATAATATCTAGAGATCCTAACAGTTAAAACTTCTTACTTATGCAAAAGAAATATCAGAGCAGACATAAAGAGAATGACAGTACATTTCTCCTTGAAAATGCTGTACAAGAATAAATGAAGATTAATTAATTAAATTTTCAGAACTTTCCTAAATGTTGGCTTAGGCCTGAAAGACTATTTTCCTTGGCATTTTCAGAAGCTGGTTCATAAGAGATTTATTTATTTAGTTGCTTATTTATGTGTTAAACGTATATGCTGCCCATTTCACCAAACGTGACTCTGGGTGGCTTACAATGCTATTACAATAGCCCAGATGGATATCATTAAGCAAGGTATGTTTTTTCCAAAGAAGGCCACTGATTGCATACCAATTGGTATAAAGCAGTGGTTCCCAAACTTGGCAACTTTAAGACTTGTGGACTTCAACTCCCAGAATTCTCCAGCCAGCTCTGCTGGAGTTGAAGTTCACAAGTCTTAAAGTTGCCAAGTTTGGGAACCACTGGTATAAAGAAATGGATCTCTCTCTATATATATAAATGGCTGTGTATGTGTATATTCCAGCATAACTCTGGAATGCCTTGAGCAATTTCAACCAAACTTGGTACACAGATGACTTACTCTCTGGAGACAAATACTGTGGGGATAAGACATCCCTAACACCCCTCAAGGTGTGAGTTCTGTTAAGATGCAACATGTTGTGCCTTTAAATGGCTTCCACTGTACAGCACAATGGAGTTGCCATGGTAACAGCTTCATAGAACTCCACAAGGGGGCTCTCTCTGGTAAGGGGGAAAATCCAAAATTAGAAATTACATTTGATCTGGACATTTTTCCCCTATGAATAAATACCCAGGCAATGCCGGGTTATCGGCTAGTAAGAAATAAAAGTCCTGGTTACTACGACTACCTGAGATGTCCTGGTTATTTTAGAGTCCAGAAGGATTCCCACAATCTAGAGTACTTGCCAGAAACAAGAGAAGGGCAGTAAACTAAACCGCAAACATGAGTCCTCAGTCTTCCAAGTGCTCGTTTCTCTTTCCTCAGACTGATATTTTGTTGAATGTCCACAATAGTGTGACTAGATGTGCACTCAACCCACTCATCTCTGATTCTTCTCTGAACAAATGTTATGGGAAAACAATAAAATAATATTGGTTGAGCCATTCTAAATCAGACTCTTCCTGTTACAAATTTGATCTTTAAGATACGCTTTTAGATCTAAGGCATGGAATACAATTATCCTATTTACTCAGGTGGGCTTCAAAAATTGTAGTAAGGGGTTCTCTGCTCACTTGTGGGGTGGGCATCGCCATGGTGGGTGTAGCCTTGTTGGTCTCCTGCACCACAGGGGGGTAGTTTTTGCCCTCCCCGGACTCTGGAGGCTTTGCTTGATTCTTCAGGAGGATGAAAATGGCCTCCCAAAGTTCCAGGGGCCCCGATTTTCTGGTATGCCTGTTTTTCACCCTCCCCGAACCTCCACGCGTGCCCTACACTTACCTGCATCCAAAATTGGCCGCATGTGGACTCCAGGGAGAGGTGGGGTTGGCAGGGCCAGCCAAGAGTGGGATTTGGGAATTTGCTGAACTGCACAGAATTTTAGCTAGAGGCTCTTCTGAACCCCTGTGAACCCCCAGCAGCCCACCCCCGCATTTACTGTAGAAAACATTTTTAGTAAAAAAAAATCAGGTTTGATTTCTTGCAAATGTAACAGTGGTTTCATCGTTGCACAAGTAGCACAGCTTTTTATGTAATCTTCCACCTCCGATTCCATCTTTGGCCACCAAAATTGACGCCTGGCAAGGTGGAGCATTTTTAGGAATCCAAAGTGGTCTCGTAGTTCCACCTCATGGCTTTGCTGTAGAACTTCCAGCCTCAACCCTGTGGGGACGTACAGTTTTGACCCTTTCCAGGCTAATCCATTTTCCATCGTTAGGATATTATGGTTATTGTTGAGCCACTGGTCTGTTGGGATCACCAATTTCATAGCTGTCATCAGCTTATCCTGGCTTCAGTTAGTGACTTGGGCCCAGAACCTGCAGCACCTGCAGCAGAGACAAAAATCCCAGGGATCCAACAAGTGCCCCCCAAAAAACTTGTTGGGGGATGTTTTGTGGAGAAAACTGCAGTACAGGTCGCAGTCGGTGTTAGTTGGGGGAGAGAGGTTGACCCCTAGGCCCCTGAAATATGGGGTTCCTCAGGGTTCGGTCCTATCCCCCCTTCTGTTTAATATCTACATGAAGCCACTGGGTGAGATCATTCGACGGCACGGGATCAAATACCATCAATATGCGGACGATACTCAGCTGTATCTGTCCGCCCCGTGCCAACTCAGTGAGGCGGTTGACATGATGTGCCAGTGCCTGGAGGCTGTCAGGGTCTGGATGGGGGTTAACAAACTTGTACTCAATCCAGACAAGACCGAGTGGCTGTTGTGTTTTCCTCCCAAGAATTTGGCTATTATTCCATCACTCAGGCTGGGGGGTGAAAATTTACGCCTCTCAGACAGGGCGCGCAACTTGGGAGTCCTTCTGGATCCACAGCTGACTTTAGTACATCACCTGTCAGCTGTGACCAGGGGGACATTTGCCCAGGTTCGCCTGGTGCGCCAGTTGCGCCCCTACCTGAACCGGGAGGCACTCGCAACAGTCACTCACGCCCTCATGACCTCAAGACTGGACTACTGCAATGCGCTCTACATGGGGCAGCCTTTGAAGAGTATTCGGAGACTTCAACTCGTCCAGAATGCAGCTGCGCGAGCGATTGTGGGTGCACCTCGGTACACCCACGTTACACCTATCCTCCGCGAGCTGCACTGGCTACCGATCGGTCTCTGGATACGCTTCAAAGTGCTAGTCGTAACTTATAAAGCCCTTCATGGTATTGGACCTGGGTACTTGAGAGACCGCCTGCTGCCAATTACCTCCCAAAGACCCGTCAGATCACACAGGGTCGGCCTCCTCCGGGTTCCGTCCACCAGCCAATGCCATCTGGCTACTATCCGGGGGAGGGCCTTCTCTGTAGCAGCTCCGGCCCTTTGGAATGAACTCCCCGCGGAGATCCGGACCCTCACCTCTCTCCAGGCCTTCCGGAAAGCCGTCAAAACCTGGCTGTGCCGGCAGGCCTGGGGTTGATGAGTTCCCCTCCCCTCTTGACTGGTATGGCTGTGTGATTTTCGTGTATTTTAATTATGTGTACTGTTGTTTATGTTCCCTTTCCCCTTTGAGTTGTTCGCCGCCCTGAGTCCCTCCTGGAGAAGGGCGGCATACAAATAAACCAAAACTGAAACCGAAACTGAAGAAGGAAGAAGTTGTTCACCCCAACATTTCTTCCTCCCACCAAAAGACATCCCAAGTCACTAACTGAAGCCAGGATAAGCTGATGACAGCTATGAAATTGGCGCTCCCAACAGACCTGTGGCTCAACAATAACCACAATATCCTAACGAAGAAAATGACCTGGACATAGAGTTTGAAGACAGAAGATACTGGAACCAGAATAGAATGACGTTCACATTTAACTAAGAGCTACAGTTTGGGCTTAAAATTGTTTTTGCTACCATTTGACCTGTATGAGCATTACAAATTATTTTATTGGAGATTTTTTTTTGGTTGCTTCCAGAAAGATTCTATGATCAGAGATAAGTTCTCTGATTTATCATTGAGGTGATTTACCACTCCATTCAAATTGCTGCTAATTCCTTACTAAATGGTTGAGTTTCAAATTATTCTCATAACATTTAAAAGAGAAATCATAAAAGCTACTTGGTGTTTCTTTTGCACAAAGTGGTTTCCTAAAATAGATAATAGAAATGAATCAAGCAGATAAAAAACCAGTAAACAAATCAAATATGACTCACCTTGGCTGTTTATATATGTATTACATTATTTCTCTCAACAGGAATGTCAGGAAAGGTTGAAGCACAAGATGAGCTGCTTTATTATTTGGCAGGTTTTTAAAGACAAGAAAACAATGAAGGGATATCTATTATTGAGTGCACTTGAAAAGTTTAAAGCATTTAGGGGAGTGGCTTTTCATAAGCATAATGCAATTGACAGTTTAATTCATGTAACATAGTAGTTAAGCATGGACAGGAATTCATTTGTATTCCACTGACCAGAAATAATAATCCAGATACCAAAATCATATTTTTTGTCTCTGATATCTTTAAAATAGTAGTTAACTGCACTTTCCAAATATCTAGGCCCCCCTAATAGTCTGAAAAGGGACGTGGGGGCTCAGTGGCTAAGATGCTGAGCTTGTTGATCAGAAAGGTTGGCAGTTTGGTGGTTTGAATCCCTAGTGCTGCGTAACGGAGTGAGCTCCCGTTACTTGTACCAGCTACTGCCAACCTAGCAGTTCGAAATCATGTAAAAATGCAAGTAGAAAAATAGGGACCACCTTTGGTGGGAAGGTAACAGCATTCCATGCGCCTTTGGCATTTAGTCATACCGGCCACATAACCACAGAAATATCTTTGGACAGCGCTGGCTCTTCGGCTTTGAAACGGAGATGAGCACCATCCCCCGGAGTCAGGAATGACTAGCACTTTTAATCGTCTGAAATCATTAGGGTTTTTTTTCCTTTCTATTGTTTGAACTCTTAGGAAGACAATATTCTATAAAACACTGGCTATTGAGCTTGTTAATGAAAACATCTAATCATGTTCTTGGATCTTAACATTGGTTCAGTCATAAAAAGAAAAATGGCTGCTCTTTGTCTTGGGGGGGGAGTCTCATCTTGGAAGACATTCTAAAAGTACAATTTATTGTCAATGAAACTGGTACACTTAATATTCAGGCTTTTATTCCTAAAGTTGAAAATGAACCTTCTTATAAAGTGCCTGCAATGTGATGGAGCCATCTAAAATGGTTTCCATGCAAATTGTATTTTACCTTTCTTAATAACAACCATTTTCTTCTCCTGTTGTAAGAAAAGACACCTGCAGTGTGCTATCCTTTTGTATCCTTCTTTGACATTTCTTTTTTCAAAGTATTTTCTGCTCCTTGAAAATATTTTACTCTATAACTGAATATTGCTCTTTATAGGGCATATTTATTGGTAATAATCTGACAAATTTGATTTCCTGAGAAGGATTTGACTTAAACGGAATTGTAAATAAATAACCCCAGCCCCTGGAGAGTGTGAATGGGTAGAGGAAGAGAACAGGTTTCTCAAAACAGAATGCTTTGCAATTCAATTAATCCCAACAGATGTACAGGGCAAATGAGGGGCCTTGACGGTTTTCGGAGGATGAAAAAAGAATGCACACAGCTTGAGATTGAAACTGAAAAGAACTGCATAACTAATAAGGTTCTGTGTCAAAGACCCTTTATACCTCACAGTTCTGTGAGATTTCTGAGAACCGTCTTTAACTGGCACCGCTGTGGGATGGAAATTTAAATATGGCCAGAAAAGAAAGATTAGGTATCAGGCAGAGAATAAAGAAATTTTAATTCCACCAGTTTTAATTTATTTATGTATTTATTTATTTATTTATATGTCAGATTTAGATACCACCCATCCGACTCTCAGAGTAACTTAATATATGTGCTTTGACAAACCTCATGGATCCATTTCATCTTAAACAATATAAGTTGCCATCTTGGGACTTTCATCTCTTGAACAGGGAGCCTGCTTTATTATATTCTGTGATGTCCTTCTTCACAGGGGCTCAGATGCAGGGGACTAACTAAATAATCAGAAAAGTGCCATACCTAGCTGAGCTTGGAAATGAGAAATCAGGTTCAGATCTTAATTTTAATGTTGAAGCTCCTAAGGTGGCTTTGGCAAACTTGCAGTCTTTATCCACACAATCCATTTTAAAATGAGGAAAAAAATAGAAAATCAAGCATATATCTGTACATGCAGCAATTTGCATATTGATAATAGAATAGAATAGAATTCTTTATAGGCCAAGTGTGATTGGACACACAATGATTGGAGTAAGCAGGGTATGTTCATATTACTGTAATGTTCCTTCGTCCGAAATTTTGAAATCATTTTATTTATTAAAATGTATTGAATAGACATGATTAATTTTCAAATAGTAACTGTTGTCATGTTTGAGAGTTCAAAACTCATCTAAGCAAATGGATTGTTCTATATAAAAAAAAGAGGGGACAGTGCTTCATCTGGGCAATATTTACATGAATCCATGAAGCAGAAAACTGAAATGCTTTCTGAATTACCTCCTGCAGTAAAGGCAGCAGGTATAATAAACTTCTTTCACCCGAAATGAGAATTGCTGGGGCCAAAAGAAGGACTTTGTAAATTGTTTCAGGGCTGAGGAATTGTCTTCCTCTTGAGGTGCATGAAAAAATTCAGATTTTTTTGCATCTCAAGAGAAAGATCACTCCAGTGACCAAAATAACTGAACCAGAAAAGTCACAGATAGCTTATACGTGAAATATATCATAAAAATGTATTTAAACTTTGCAGCAGATAGGCAAGGAATACAGCTAAGTGTAGAGTGTGTCTACATATGTGTCTACCAGAGTTTGGAGAAACTGAAATAACATTTTTTCATGAATGAATCTTGAAAGTAACACTATTAGGATATTAGCAACAAAGTAAAATCTAAGGAAGGATTATAAAACACAAGTGAATTACTATGTCATGCAATGATGGCAAACCTTTTAGGCTTGGCAAGTCAAAAATTTGGAAAATGCCTACTATGACTCTGCTGGCATGTCACACACAGACCAAACAAAATAGAAACAATTCTCTATCTGTCCCCATTTAGGCCACATAATAGTAGCGCCAAAGGTGAGCCTGAGGTAGAGGTGATTACTTTCAGGCAGTGTTTGCTTTCTGTTAACAGGTGCAGCCTCTGCAGCCTCCAAAAACTGTGAGATGGCATGCCTTGTTCTTGCACGATTTTCTGAGGCAGTGGAGGCCAAGCAGGTTCACCATCATTGATTTAATGCTTACTAAATCATATTCAGCAGGAATAATAAAGTAAACATTTTGCATCACCTCAGAGGACACTGTAAGGCAATTTTAATAAGTACTGACTGATCTCATTTCCCTTCCCATTGATCTCACTGCATGGCATGGTTCAGGTACCCTTACTAAAACTGAATCTCTTTCATGGTGCCTGCCCTCTGGAGCACCTGTCTCTTGAGATCCAGATGAGATCCATCCTGACGTGGTACATCTTATTTATGACTATTGGAATTTTTATTCAGCCTCAATTTCCCTCAAATATTGGAACACTGCTATCATGTCTCCCCTAGTCCTTCTTTTCATTAGACTAGACATACCCAATTCCTGAAATCATTCTTCATATATTTTACCCTTCAGTCCCCTAATCATTCTTGCTGCTCTTTTCTGCATTCTTTCCAGAGTCTCAACATTTTTTTTCATATTGTTGTGACCAGAATTGGATGAATTTTCTAAGTGTGGTCTTATTAAGGCTTTATAAAGCAATACTAGAACTTCATATGTTCTTGATTTGATTCCTCTATTAATATAGCCTAGAATTGCATTGACTTTTTGGGCTGCCACCGCACACTGTTAGCTCACATTTAATTGATTGTCCGTTAAGATTCTCAAGATCCCTCTCACAGTTATTAATATTAAGCCATGTTTCACCTAACGTGTACCTATACAGTTTTTCTTGCCTAAGTGAAAAACCTCACTTTTATCTCATATAATTTCATTTTATTATATAGGGCCCAGTGCTCAGGTCTATCAAGATCTTTTTGGATTTTGAGCTTGTCTTCCGGAGTTGATTATTCCTGTCAGCTTAGTGTTTCCTAAAAATTTGATGAGTTCCCCTTCTACTCCTTCATCTAGATCATTTATGAAGATGTTAAAGTGTGTGTGTGTGTGTGTGTGTGTGTATATACCCACCTTCAACTTAATGATTACTCTTGGAAATATCTCCTCAGTTTTCTTGGCCAATTATCAATTGTATTTGACTCCTTCCTAGGTCTAAGAGAGACTGACTGAATCAAGGTCACCCAGCTGACTTTGTGCCTAAGGCAGGACTAGAGTTCATGGTCTCTCAGATTTTACCCTGATTCCTTAACACTACACCAAACTGATTCTATTGTTAGAGAGCCTAATAAATTAATTAAATTAAAAAATAAATCTTGCTGCATTCTCATGTAATGAAAAACGTATTTGTGTATTCCAAAGTATATTTATTATCAGCAAATCCTTGATTCGGTGTAGGATTCAATAAGTCTCTGAACTTAGTAATGTAACTCTTGAAAGCTTTCCCTACGTTTTCCAGAACTCTGCACATTGTTTCACATGCAGCTTGAAAAGTCAGTACAACCAGTTGTAAAGCTCACCAAGCATTTAAAACTTTAAGATTACAGGGTATGATCAAGGCTGTAATTGAGGATAAGGTAAAGGTAAAGGTTCCTCTCGCACATATGTGCTAGTTGTTCCCAACTCTAGGGGACGGTGCACATCTCCGTTTCAAAGCCGAAGAGCCAATGCTGTCTGAAGACATCTCCGTGGGAACACGGAATGCTGTTGCCTTCCCACTAAAGTTGGTCCCTTTTTCTACTTGCATTTAACATGCTTTCGAACTGCTAGGTTGGCAGTAGCTGGCACAAGTAAGGGGAGCTCACTCCGTTATGCGGTGCTAGATATTTGAACTGCTGAACTGCCGACCTTTCTGGTCAACAGGCTCAGCATCTTACCCACTGAGCCACCACGTCCCTGTAATTGAGGGTAAATATCAGTAAATCTGTGCTAAACAAAGGGTCTGCCCTTGTTACTATGTTATCTTTTATATTACCCATAATACTTATCAAGTCTCAGAGAAATAAATTGAAAAAGGTAGACAATTCTCAGCTAAGTTCAGATGAAGAAGAAAAAAAGATGCTTTCTTTTATCTGATTTTAATAAAGCCATATCAGAAAGTATAACGTTTGCAGAAAATAATCAACTAAAATTTACTAAATCATGTGCAGTTAGTTTTGAATTAAGATTTTTTTAAGCCGCTACTTTTTGCAATGTTAATGTATATAATAGCCAGTGACTATACTCATTTAATAAACAAACTTAAATAACTTTCCATTTTCTGTGGCTTCTCACTGAGTCTATGACTTTTCCTCTTCCTCCTATAACCAATCCTCAGCATTTCCTTTCTTCTGTTTTTATTACGGCATAGCTGGCTATGTGCCATGTGCCAGTCTTGCATGTCTATTAAATTAGTGTTCTCTAATAGCAGATGGAGTTTTGGTTGCTTCTGTTCTTTACTGTAGGCTGTTGCTAGTGAGTACACTAATCAAGTTTATTGATTGTTAATTAGAGCTCAGATAAAAATAGCTGGGCTTTAAGTAATTACTGAACTAAGAAGGCATTGGAACAATATAAGCTGGCTTCCAAAACATGGAATAACCAGTGAAAGGTGAAGAGATCTACAAGAAGACGAGGGTTGATAATATGAAAAATTTAATTACATTCATTTTAACCAAAGCTTATCACAGGACTTTAATGTGCAACGTTTCACTACTACCTTCCCAAATAAAAAATGTGGCTTTAAGATGTTTCATTTAATTAAACTGATTATGAATTAAAAATTAATGTCAGTATAAACAAAGAGTACAACTCTAAAGCCCCAAACCAGTTATTTTGCAAAGTATCATAGATAACCAGGAGCTCGCTCAATTTTCTGGACATTGTTGGAAACTCGAATATCAATGCAAAAACACAGATAATTGTCTTTTAAAGTATATATGACTTCCAGGTATATTGCTTTCAATGTTTGTTTTATGTTCAGATTCACTATTCAATGTGCGAAACTTATGTGTACCATATACATTTAAATAACTCAGAAGATGATGGGCTGAGCAGAAATGATAGAAATCAAAATAAACTAGGCTGCAGAGAAGGCAAATATTGGATCGCATAAACTCATTTTCTAGTTAAAAGGGTCATTTGATTTCAACAATATTTATTATTGTTTTCTGTGTCTACAATTTAAATGCCAAACATCTCAGAAACTGAAGCAAAAGAAATTCAAGGTTGTACAGTGCATATTTGCGTGTGCCTTTATCCTATGGTCATTTTCTCTGCATTACTTTTTTCACATGGGACACTCATGTTGGTAAAGCATGACCTAAAAGCATCTGGGGAGAAAAAATGGGGGAGTTTATACAATGATGGGCTGCTTCCGGTTCAGACCGGTTCAGGCGAACCGGTAGTTCTGACAATCAGCTAGCCCCACCCACTTGCACCCGCCCTTTCCTGTCCTATATTTCCTTCTTTCTAGCTCAGTTGATTTGTGCGGCACAGCTGATTTACAATACAATACAATAGCAGAGTTGGAAAGGACCTTGGAGGTCTTATAGCAATAGCAATAGCAATAGCAGTTAGACTTATATACCGCTTCATAGGGCTTTCTGCCCTCTCTAAGCGGTTTACAGAATATTGCCCCCACAGTCTGGGTCCTCATTTCACCCACCTCGGAAGTATGGAAGGCTGAGTCAACCTTGAGCTGGTGAGATTAGAACCGCTGAACTGCAGATAACAGTCAGCTGAAGTGGCCTGCAGTACTGCACCCTAACCACTGCGCCAACTCGGCTCTTATTAGTCTTCTAGTCCAACCCCCTGCCTAGGCAGGAAACCCTATACCGTTTCAGACAAATAGCTATCCAACATCTTCTTAAAGACTTCCAGTGTTGGGGCATTCACAACTTCTTGAGGAAAATTCTGCTCCACTGATGAATTGTTCTAACTGTCAGGAAATTTCTCCTCAGTTCTAAGTTGCTTCTCTCCTTGATTAGTTTCTACCCATTGCTTCTTGTTCTACCTTCAGGTGCTTTGGAGAATAGTTAGACTCCCTCTTCTTTGTGGCAACCCTGAGATATTGGAACACTACTATCATGTCTCCCCTAGTCCTTTTTTCTCTTAAACTAGACATACCCAGTTCCTGCAACCATTCTTCATATGTTTTAGCCTCCAGTCCCCTAATCATCTTTGTTGCTCTTCTCTGCACTCTTTCCAGAGTCTCCACATCTTTTCTACATCATGGCGACCAGAACTGAATGCAGTATTCCAAGTGTGGCCTTAGCAAGGCATTTTAATGTGGTATTAACACTTCATGTGATCTTAATTCTATCTCTCTGTTTATGTAGCCTAGAACTCTGTTGGCTTTTTTTGCAGCTGCTGCACACGGCTGGCTCATATTTAAATGGTTATCCAAGATCCCTCTCACAGTGACTACTGTTGAGCAAGGTACCACCTATACTGTACCGGAGCATTTCATTTTTTCTTGCCTAAACGTAGAACCTTACTCTTTTCTCCATTGAATTTCATTTTATTAGATAGCTCCCAATGTTCAACTTTGTCAAGATCCTTCTGTATCTTAAGCCTATATATTTCTGCGCCTCCACTGTTCTACTTACCTTAGAAAGAAAGCAGCTGAGCTTCAAATTGCTGTATTTTCAATGCTGCACGCAAGAGTGTTAGGTGCACAATCACCGAACCGGTTGTTAAACCAGTTGGAGCCCACCACTGAATGCATAGTACAGAACAGGCAAAAAAATCCCAGCTGTTCTCACTGAGTGGTGCCTTTCTTTAATTGACTTGTATGATTAGGGAAGATTCATGCTTAAATATGTAGCTTCTATTGAGTTTTGCCCTAACTCTTAGCACAGAAGAAGGGGCTGAAAAATGAAAAATTGCATGCCACCTTTGTTTTATTTCTTTTAGGAATTAATTAAATAGCCATGAAAGCATTAACCTTTCATGACAGAATTTCTCAAACCACCTTTAAAAAGGGATAGTGTTAATGGATGCACTTTATTAGTCCAAGAAAAAAAAATAAGTTCTGTTTTAATTAAAGAGTGAGAAGATATGGTTTTCTCTAGTGGCCTCCATGATTAGTCACCAGATTAACTGAATGCCAATTATTCCAGAATTCATCGTTTTATTTTCTCTTAATGGGCAGCGTTTCCTACTTCCTTCTCTTTCAGTGGTTTTGCAGATAATCAGTCGGGCCTCCTATGAGAGATGCAAGGAGTCGCTTGTTTTTCCTTTATGGAACCAGGAAGCGAATTAGCAACGATGAAATGCAGAATGCAAATGGCAGAACTTCACTTGTTAAAAACAAAGAATGATTGCCATTGATCGAAGTTCTGTGTCCACGTTTTCCTCACTGTAACATTCTGCTAAGTTTCTCTTCAGTGTTTTTTTCTTTCTTTTTGTCAGTAATGGGAAAATACCAACAGGATGGCATTATGTCACAGACTTAACTTTGCTACATGTTAGAAAAGACGGAAACCTGGGAGACATTTTCTGTGACAACCCTACCTTTTTAATATTCAGAGTCTTTCACTTCAAATAGGTTTACGGTTTTGTTTTGTTTTCAAAGTATGTATTATAAAAAGTATGTATTATAAAAAGTATGTATTATATAAAACAAAAAAATATTGTTCTTTACACCTTTCAGATTTTACTTAAAAATAACCTTGTGAGATTTCCTCAGGTTTTTTTCCCCCATTAACGAAAAAATGTTCTGTATTAGTATGCATTTTAGGCTATGATTTTGACATTATGAAATATAACTGTGTAAATAGACAGCATCATTTTCTATCTCCCAGCCTTTTTTTATGAGTTATTTTATACAGTTTTCAAAACTTCAGTATGTTTTCATTGTTTTAAAGCTGTAAATCTCTACAAGGTTTGTATTAGACAAGGATATTATAAAGTTATCAATTAATCAAAATGGGCTGCCTGTTACTAGAAAGTAATTTTAAAAATCTCTGGGGTGAGAAGACAATATCTTCCTCCTGCCTCAGATTTATTTGATTTGTACTGCTTTCACACAATAAACCGTGATTTGGTCTTTGCCCAACTGGGTAAGATAATCTAAAAGTAAGTCTAAGTAATTTAAAACAATTAGTCCCTTTTAATAATTTAAACAATACAGCCAAAAGACAAACAGAGGTAGTGGCTCAGTGGCTAAGACGCTGAGCTTGTCGACCAGAACGGTTGGCAGTTCAGTGGTTCAAATCCCTAGCATCGTATAACGGAGTGAGCTCCTGTTACTTGTCCCACCTTCTGCTAACCTGGGAGTTTGAAAGCATATAAAAATGCAAGTAGAAAAATATGAACCACCTTTGGTGGGAAGGTAACAACATTCTGTGTGCCTTCAGTGTTTAGTCATGTCGGCCACATGACCATGGAGACATTTTTGGACAACGCTGGCTCTTTGGCTTTGAAATGGAGATGAACACTGGCCCCTAGGAACAACTAGCACATATGTGTGAGGGGAACATTTATTTTTACCTTTAATATGTTATTGTAATGTAGGTACTGATGAGTCAATATAGAATGCTTGCATCTACCTCCGTTTGTCCTTGGCTGTATTGTTTAAGACTAAGTAATTTAAAAGTGGCAAATCTTGTGACCATGTCCTGAAATAGCCACTCATAGACTGAATTAAGGTTTTGATGAGTACAATGATGTGCCTTACAGGGGGGATCCCCAACCCCCAGTCGGCAGCTGGTTCAAAAACCTGCCCCCTCCACCCCCACCTCACTGCCACCAATCCACACAACCAGAAAGGTTGTGTGGATTGATCTCTGCTTTACAGTTTAGATTTTTGGTATTTTTCATATTTACAATTTGTTCATTTTCAAAGGTCTGTTTTCTTTTATTTTATGAATTCACAATGTAAACTCTTTTTTTTTCAATTTTTGCTCATCAGGTACCACAGAGAAATGGCTTTATGGATTTGGATATTGAGCATCCTGAGCTGCTCCTGCATTTCTTGCGCATTACGGTCAAAGAAATTGGACACGTTCCAGAGTAAGACAGAACTTAGTCATCTAGCAGTGAACCATGATACGGGGACAGTCTATTTAGGAGCCGTAAATGCCCTGCATCAACTCACAAGAGACTTGAAACCCTCAATAGCTGAAGTAACCACTGGGCCACATTTGGATAACAAAAAGTGCACACCTCCCATTGAAGAAAGCCAGTGCTCTGACAAACAAATGACGGACAATTACAACAAATTACTGTTGGTGGACACGCAAGAGAAAAGAATAGTCGTTTGTGGGAGTCTATTTAGGGGCATATGCTCCATAAGAGAACTTGAAAATATTTCCAACAGGACTTACTATGAGACCGGCAGTGGGGAGAAATCATTTGTTGCAAGTAATGATGAGAATGTAGCCACTGTGGGGCTGATCACCTCCTTGAAAAAAGGCCGAATGATGTTTGTGGGGAAGGGCAATGGGGGGAATGACAACGGGGTCATAATCAGCACGCGGCAGCTTTTTAATGGAGACGGGAGAGAGGTTTTTGAATTGTACGCTGATCCTGCTGCTATTAAATCAGCATATCCTTACTCAAGCTCACAGCAGTTCCTCTATATCTTTGAGGACAATAAATTTGTTTATTTCATTTTCAATCAGAATGAGAGGCAGGCCACTATAAATAGGACACTTATTGGGCGACTCTGCAAAGAAGATGAACATTACCACTCCTATTTTGAAATGGACCTGGAGTGTAAAGATGACACCGGCCCTTTTAATCAAAGCAATGCAATCTATGCTGCTGTCCATGGAGAACACCCAACACTTCATCCGGCATCATCAGAACAAGCTTTTGAGGCCCCACCCCAGGACAAGCTGCTCATTGGCCTTTTCAGGAGGATGGAAAAAGACTCCTTGGTGTCTGCCATGTGTGTTTATAATTTGAGCGATATCAACAAAAAAATGGAAGAAAACAGGGAGAAATGTTATACAAAGGATTCACGCAATGTATTTTACAAACCATTCAGAACAGAAAATGCTCCATGCAAAACTACGTCGCACCAGGTGAGTTGAAATAATTAAGTTGCTGTGGAAGATGAGCATTCATCTGATGTTTCCCATCCATAGGATAAAACCACAAGACTCAAACATCATTAGTAAGCCCAAATGTGTCTTTTTTTACCATATAGAGATAATCCTGTATAATATTTATAAAATCTTCTTTTTTCTGAGGCATTATTTCATATGAAAGACCCCTATTTCAAACTGCATTTCATTTATGTTTTTATGCTGGCCATTCAAGGGTTTCAAACAGGCACAGTTCAGTCAAACCTAAGCACGTCCATGAATACCTTTCAATAAAATAATTCCAATTTAAAAGTGCTTCCTGTTGGCTGAATTATTATGCCTTCATGGTTTCTGTATCAAGGGACAGTAGTTGCTTCTGCAAATAGATTTTTTATAGGAGAAAAAAATATTGATTATATTAATGGCAGTGTATCAGCAGCATTAGAGCACCTGAGTAAAGTTTACAGGTCCTACATATGGGGAACAATCTTTCTAGATGACATGTTAACATTGTTGAACATAATGCAGTTTTATAATCTATTGATCAATTCACAATTTACTGAGATGTCATAATATGCAGCTTTTCTATTTTTCTGAAACACTTGAATTTTCAGATCGATCCTAGAGGATAATATTTGTTTGAATTTGTGATTCCTAATTCATGCCTCCTTTCTTAGAATTCAAGTGTAACGTTTCCATGTGGCTCTGAACATTTACCGTATCCTTTGGGAAGCAAAGAAGGAATTTCTGCAGAACCTGTGTTCAAAAAGGAAGGGATAAATTTAACAGCAGTGACCTTTGCTGTGGAGAATGGGAAGACTGTAGTATTTGTTGGAACATCAGACGGCAGAATTCTGAAGGTAATTTCTTATGTAAATTAATGCTAAAAATTAGGTGAGATAGAATACTAAAATTACGACCATCATAAATTGACTATAGACCTAAAGTTATTCCAAGTGATTGTTTGACTTTTAAATAAAATAAATGAAGCCAAAAGCATTTGAAGGATAAATTCTGAGAAGGCAATATAGATAGTTCTCGACTTAAAACCATTCACTTAATGACTGAATTCAGAGTTACAATAACACTGGGGGAAAAAAAACCTCATGACCATTTTTCACACTTACAACCATTCCCATGATCAAAATACATGGCTTGGCAACTGGTTCATTTTCATGATGATTACTGTGTCCAGGAGTCGGATCACCTTTTGCAACCCACTGATAAGCAAAATCAATGATGAAGCCAGATTCACTTTACAACCATGTTACTAACTTAACTGCCTTAACAGTGGCAAGAAAGGCTGTAAAATGGAGTGAAGCTCACTTTGAAACAGTCTTGCTTAGCAACAAAAATTTTGGGCTCCATCATGGTCATAAGTCTAGGACCTTCTGTACCTTGTTTAAAAGATTATGATACTGATATATAACTCAGAAATTAGTTCCTCCCTCTGATTCAAATGTGCTTAAAGTTCATAAACTCATAGTTCAAGAATATAATAATCTGTGCATAACAATCCTACTTGGGGCAGTTTCTGTCATAAAGTGGTTGTTAACCAACTGTTGTGGCCCGCCTGCAGCCAGCAGAACTGGTAGCAGACTCAGACAAGTGAGGAGGTTGGGGAGGAACATGAGCCAGTCCTGGAGTCTGAGGAAGGCTCTAAAGAGGGCTCTGTGTTGGAGGCAGAGATGGGGCCAGGGCCAACCAATAGTTATCAGCTGCCTTTGGAGTCAGATATCAGTGGGGCAGAAGAACAGCTGAAGCCTGTTCCCGATGTGTGCATGTGCAGAGTTGCCAGGAGAAGGTAACAGCTAAGGAGCAAGGGTCAACTCAGAAGGAAAGACACAGGTGGACGGTGAATGGCCCCTCCCATAGGGAATAAAAAGGAGCAAAAGGGGAGGGAAGTTTTCAGGAGACAATTAGTTCAGTTCATTAGGGTGAAGATCTGTTCCTGACGTCTTGCCAAGTAATTGCTGCTACAGCATGGTGTTTGGAAGATATCGGCCTGGCAACTCTCCAAGCCTGATAAAGGTCTGTAGTTGTGAAATTTCAAGAAAGACTGTTTGCTGGGGCTTTGCTGGAGAGGAATTCCCTTTAAACTAAATAAAAGAGGTTTTAACGGAACGAGGAGTCTGCTTCATGATCTTGGGAAGCCTAGGTCAGAACACCAATACACATAAAGGCAAAAACTATATGCTCCTCCTCTCATACTGCTGTTATCTCCACTTCAACTTCCTGGCCATCTCCACACACTGCTCTCACCTTTTGGCTGCGCAACACTCTGCTGCTTTTTCTTATGCCTGTCACCACCCACCATCCCTAGCTGATCTTTGGGGGGAGGAAGACAGCAACGATCAACTGGGAGAAGTTGTGGGACAAAGAGGAAACAGCAGTGGCATGCAGGATGGCTAAAAGGTAAGGATGGGAGAACATAACTGGATGGAGGAATTCAAATGCATGCTGCATTGATAAATGCAAGAGGACTGCTAGGTTTTGATCACATGACTATGGGGCACTGTAACAACTGTAACTTCCAGGATCAGCCATAACTAGCCATTTTGTTTCCTGCTGTCATAATATCAAACAGTTACTGAATGAATGGACATTAAGTGAGGATCACTTACAATTGAAATATAGTTTTCAGTCTAAAATCAGTGCAAACTCAACCCTCAAGGAAAACCTTTCCCAAAAGACAACAATCTATTAGTTTATTAGCCAAACATATTTGATTATGTTTTTCAGATTTTTTTTAAAAAAAAAATCTCCTAAAGGGTATCTCTTGACTTTTGGCAGGAAGATTTAGGAAGATTTTTAGAGTTGGGACAGGTATATTAAGCTTCTAAAAAACTTAAATTAGACATTGAGCTTTAAAATATTGCTGAAACTTTTTTTAAAAAAGGGGGAGACATTATAACTTTTGACCAATCTAGAAAACCTTTTGGAAGACATAAAAGGGACAAATAGCAAGAAGAGCTGATGGCAAATGGAGCACAGCAGTCAGAGAATGGATCCCACTTGATTAAAAGCATCCAGGAAAGGGACCTAAAACAAGATGGATCGACGATATCAGCAGATATTGTAGGGCCAATTGGCAAAAGAAAGCTCAGTAATGTACGGAAGAGGCCTTCATCCTGCAGTGGATAGACAATGGCTAATATGATGATGATGATGAAGAGGGTGATAGGAAGGCTGCGCTCTAGGCAGAAATTCAATATTGTCATTTCATTTATGGATTAATGAAGTGTATATACCAGACTAGTCATGGCTTAATTCAAAAGACTCTGGTTAAATCAGGGCCTAATGCAATAGTGAATGAGATCTAAATCATAGGTTTTCATTTTATCTTCTTCCCTTAGATACTTGACATCTGTTCACTGGCATAGCAATATGAGCAAACTAATTTATGTTCATTATGTTTGGCCTATTAACCAGGATTAGAAATATGCTTAAATATTATTTCCATTTTTAGTAGCTGTGCTTCCTGCAACAAAAACAGCTTTCTGGCATCTTAAAGACTACAGCAGCTGTTATTGGGAAAGCATTGGATCAGAGTATTTAGTGGTGGTCAAAACCCAGCAGAAAATATGTACAGTGGATTTTAACGAACTATTTTCTGGAGTGACACAGAAACATTTTTACAATTATGAGTTAATTTCCATTTGAGGCTGGCAAGCAAATAATTTGTTTATCCTAGTTTGCTTACAAATTTGTCTTGTAATGATTAAGACCTACATGATAAGGGAAGAGGAAAGGAACATTGGTCCAAAATCCATATCCAGTTACTAAATAGCTTTTAATCAAATACTAATATCCTGTTATGCATGTGTTTGAATAAACACTTGGGACCTCAGGTAGCCTACTTTCCCTCCTGTCCCTAGAGTTGAATGAGAGATGTAAATAAGGTTTAACTTTATTTTCAACATGTCTTCATATGTCTTTATATAAGAATCAAAGTAGAGATTTAATTTTTATCTGCTGATCAGGATTTAAGCAGGTTTGCTTAACCAATCATGGTTTCTTTAAGTCTATGATATTTCTTATTCTGTAAGCAAAGTCTAAATCATGATTCTAGAATTACATGTCATAAACTCTCACCCTGATAGTTATGTGGTTTTAACACTTTAATAGATATCTGCTAAAAATAAAATGGAACTATTGGAAAGTTGTTTGATAATATATTGACTTGCTATTTGAAAGCCTGGACCATATTGCTTCATAATACATCACAAAAAGGGCAAATCAAACTTTCCATTTGTCCTGGGAATAAAAACATTTAAAGTTATCAATACTATTTAAATAAAAACATATTTTCTCATTGCTTAAAATTATTTAATTGGATCATTTTAACTAACAAAAGGTGTGTATTTAAATACATTTTAAGTGGATAATCATCATTCTAATTTGACTGGAAACAGATAAAATAATATACCTAATCTGCATTTCAGGCAGCTTTGTCAAATCCTGCAAAGGAATATGCTAGCGTTCTTATTGAAAAAAACAAGCCTATTAAAAAGGATCTTCTTCTTGATGCTGTCCATGAGAACCTATATGTGATGACTACAGATAAGGTACAACATCTTTGGTAGCAATAATGAGATCATAAAAAGTGTTGTTAAATGTGTATTTCTGCATCATAGGGCCTATCTGCAGGACTATTTAATGAGCCATCAACAAATTACTGTAATGCTAAATGAAAATTACAGCAATTGCATGTTTACCTTTACTGGCATGAGAAGCAAGTTAAGTTTTCTTTATTCTTGAATAAAATAAATAAAGTCAGATATTTGGGGAAATGTATTAAGAAATTTACAGCAGAGGGAATATGGTTGTTATATTGGCAGAGAAAACACTTTTCCCACATTTTATTTCCACAACTAACATTAATAGCTCTCCTTTAATTCACACACACAGCATCTATTTCTAACATAACATTTGGTTTGACCTTAATTCAAACCCATTATGAAAACCACTGGACCACAAGGCTCAGTTGCAAATAATTGTAGTGATTTATTGTCCAACTGTAGCTGGGAAGTACCATTAGAAGATGACATGCATCTTGCAGCAGAGTTAAGATAGCAACAATGATGCAATATTTGGGGCAAAACTACCCTCCACCCCCACAAAAATATATTTAGAATTATCAGAATGTTTGACACAGGAAAACAGACAATACAGATAGGAAGCCAGTATGTATCATATAGAGAAACCATTAGATATTTTCTTAAGCTCCTGCTACATCATTTCAGTTGGCAGTTCGACAGTTTGAATCCCTAGCGCTGTGTAATGGAGTGAGCTCCTGTTACTTGTCCCAGTTTCTGCCAACCTAGCAGTTTGAAATCATGTAAAAATGCAAGTAGAAAAAATAGGAACCATCTTTGGTGGGAAGGTAACAGTGTTCCATGCACCTTTGGCATATAGTCATGCCAACCACATGTCCACGGAGACATCTTCGGACAGCGCTGGCTCTTCGGCTTTGAAATGGAGATGAGCACTGCACCCTGGAGTCACGAACGACTAGCCCATATGTGCGAGGGGAACCTTTACATCATTTCTGTTAATATTATGGAAACCATGGAGCTGCTAGAAGCTTGAATCAAACTTTTATTCTTCCTGTACGCTATTCCAATTTTCATGTAGTAATCGGAGAATACCCACACCATCAATTCCCACAATCTCTTATGTTTTTGTTTATCATGTTATTTAACCAGATGTGGTTGTTCTCAAATGTAGTCTTCTAAATTAAAAACAACTCACACTAGTTATTGTTGTTGTTCACCTGATGGCTTAGATTTCCTGCCTCCTCCTATTTCTTGAAAATGCTGTTAAGAATAATCAGCAGAAGTTTGTTTGTGAAATAGGTACAATTGGCAAAATTTACAGTGGAAAAATCTGTACTGAACTTTTTCAATCAATACATTCATATATAATTTGTATTGCGTTATAAATTCATAATGATTTGCTTCGAAAGTGCTGGGATTTTAAAATGAGTGCTTTTGTCATATGGCTTAAGAGCCATCTCTTTGATATTAAATTGCTTGAAGGAAGATATTGCAGGAACTTAATACGACTAACAGTTATGAAATATGACATTCTAATTCTTAGCACATTGACTTGAAATAAATCCTATTAGACTCCCAGAGTGGTGTCTTTAATAAGGATGTATATAGACCATAATATTCATTTCTCATCATGACTGAGTGTTGGGGAAACCCTTCACTCACCTCCCAGCCAAATTTGAAGTGAGGTTCAAAAATGTTAAGCCTTCTATCCCTCACTAATTATCATGAGAACTCCCATAAACAACTGTATGTTGTAATTATTTACAAAGTGTGTTCTAAACTTTTTTTTAATGAGGGCTGACGACAAAGGATGCCAAGTGTCTAAGGCACTTTGTGAAAACAATTTGATTAATGAAAATTTGGAAGTAAGAAATAAAGGGGAAGAACCCAAAGACCATTGAATTTTTATATGAACAATGAGAGTTTTTAAAAACTCTTGAGTGGCATTTTGAGGCTTGGAGGGAGGGGCTGGGTGGTACTATTAATTTCAGCTGCCTTGTGGTTGTATAAGCATCCAGTGAAATGCAATCTGCAACATACTTGTACTGACATTTCTACAGAAAGAAGTGATCATTGCCGTGACATGAAGGAGTACCCATTAATCCTGCACTCCTAGTTCTAAGAGAGTGCTTCCTTCCCTTCCCCCCAGCTCTCAATTATGCATTATAAAGGATAGAATTGTGGTACTTACTGTGCTAATATCGCAGCTCAGTGGGCAGAGGATGAGGAAGGGATGAGTGTTTATTGCTAGCTAGGAGTTATTAAAACTAAATGGAATCCCAGGTTCAAAAGCAGTTTATCACAGAAGATCAGATTGAGTGAGAATTGTTTCAAAAGGGAAAAAAACTTTGCAGTAGTTTTCAGCATAATACTACATCATACAAATGTGTTGTTAAGTAGGTATAAACCAATCCATCATTGGACTTTCATTGGATTGGATGGCTCAGAAGATACTGATCTTCCGGGGTTAGAATAGTATTGGAGAATGTTTGTTCCTGAGATTTTTTTTAACAATAATATAATTTAACATTTTGTTAAATTATTCAAGGAAAATGCAGGACAAATTGTGGATAAGCTAAGAGTACAAAATGTCTTGTTGGAATACCATTTGTGTGCAAACATCCTTTTTCATGGTTTCTTTTTCAAAGTTACTGTGATATTCTTATTGGTTTCTTTTCTAGGTATTTCGTTTGCCTGTCCAAGACTGTGTTAGTTACTCCACCTGTAACCTTTGCATCCAAGCACGGGATCCTTACTGTGGATGGTGTGTAACAGAAGGAAAGTAAGTGTTGTAGCAGCAGCAAAGAGAGATATCTTAGTATGCAAGTTAATTCTTTTCACAAGACCAGGACGTTGACTAATTTCTTCCAAGCATTTGTATGAGAACTGAAAAATCTTCATCACAAATTATCACAATATAAACATATAATGAGCAGCAGGGTGGAAACCAATTTACATTTTTTCTTGTATAGTTTGAATATAATTTGCATGAAAATGGTAGTTGCCAAGCCACAGCTGGTGAACATTTAGTATTTATCTAGTGATAGTCTTATTCTTGTGTGTTAACCCTAAACGGTCATTAATATAGCTCCAAAAATTATGCTTATAAATCATTAGAGGCAGAAGGGATAAACACTATGTCAAATTTTGCTTTCTTTTGTCTATGTTTCTAGCTAAAAGGTTTTTCATGTCTGAAGCATTTTCTAAAAAAATTTTTTTGCTACTGAAGGATAAACTAGAATTTGTAATGTTCAGCATGCAATGACAGAGACTTATCCAGGATTACGTCTGCAATGTGGTGGATGCCAGGTTTCCAAATCCTTTCACACTTGGCAGTTCCTTAATGGTGACAGTTTACATTAGTCAAAATTACAATTTGGTTCACCTGAAGCATAGACATTACAAAACTGAGTTAATGACAACAACAGAATTCTTGTGGGTTTTTTTAATTTGCCCATTTAAGCATTGATACTTATTTATTAATTATTTATCAAATTTACATAATATGCAATCTCCCCTAGATGTAGCTCTAGACCAGTAATTCCCAACATGGGGCCCATGCCCCACAGGCGGGCAGCTTGATTTTCAATGGGGCAATTTGAACCTTGTTTAAACCAAGTTAATGGCCTTTTAGGCTTCCTCTGTGTGAGTAGAGTTCACTTTTTGAGTAAAATAAGAATTATATGTCACGGGGGGGGGGGGAATCAGGATTTTAGAGATGCTTAGGTAGGGCATGGCCAGAAAAAGGTTGGGAAACACTACTCTAGACAGCTTACAGTCCACAAAAACAACAAAATTAAAAATTAAAACAATAAGTATTAAAACATTTGTTGTTAGTTGTGAAGTCGTGTCCAACCCATCCGCTACCATCCCCTGGAGCCCATTTAAGCTCACGCCAACTGCTTCAATGACTCCATCCAGTGACCTCATTTTCTGTCGTCCCTTTCTTCTTTTGCCTTCAATCTTTCCAGTGAGTCCTTCCTTCTCATTAGGTGGCCAAAGTATTTGAGTTTCATCTTCAGGATCTGGCCTTCTAAAGAGTAGTCAGGGTTGATCTCCTGCAGGACTGACCAGTTTGATTGCCTTGCAGTCCAGGGGACTCACAGGAGTCTTCTCCAGCACCATAGTTCAAAGGCCTCAATTCTTTGTTGCTCAGTCTTTCTTATGGTCCAACTTTCACTGCCATACGTTGCAACTGGAAAAATCATAGCCTTGACTATACACACTTCTGTTGGCTGGGTGATATCTTTCCTGTTTAGTATGCTCTCTAGATTTGCCATAGCTTTCCTCCCCAGGAGCAAGCATCTTAATTTCTTGGGTGTAGTCCCCATCTACAGTGATCTTGGAGCCCTTAAAGCCCTTAAATATCTTTAAACATTACCTTAAAATTAATAAAGGTGAAAAGGAAGTGAGATATAGCCACAGTGTTTTCAAACACATGTTGAAGGAACTAGAAACTAACCTAACTAATAATTAACCAGAAATATAAGCCAATTGATTAGAAAAATTATTCTTAGCACATTAGTTTCGGTTTTATGTTTATGCTTTCTTAGATTTATATATCAACTGCCCACTGGAAATTCAGTACCATTTCTCTTGTTTAAATTTGTGCAGCATACTGCATACAACATAATTAAAAAGTGAACTATTTTACCTGCCTATACACTCTCTGTGATTTCAGATTGATCTCTTCTGGGTTATGCATAAGATTAAATCTTACTTCTTGAAAAACCTGTGCCATAATCAGGGATGGTTATTCATTTACCTTCTCTACCGGTTCACAAATGTGAACGTGTGCACATCTGTGCCTGCACTTTGGCTTTAAAAAGTGCCTAAATGGGCTGCCATAGAGTCGGGGTGGGTGGGTGAAGCTACCCATGATTTCCACTACTGGTTCAGACAAGCCGGTCCAAATCGGCAGAATACCATCTCTGACCATAATACCAAAGAGCTGTTTTAGGGAGAGGATCTCAACATATCACAAACAATAAATCCCAGTCGATATTGTTAAAAACACAAAATGTACAAACACTACCTATATATGCATATACAGGTTATTTAAATTTACAAATGTGAGTGGAGAGTTTTTAGGAAAACTTTAAGCAAGATTTTATTTCCAATTTGAATAAGTTTTCATTTTATATACATTACCTTTCCAGTCTATATCTTTTCCCATTTTTACCAGCATTAACATTTACAATTTAAAGGTATTATATGGAATTGCCTGTCTTTTTATTGTTTCTCTTTTTTCATTTCTAGAATTTACAGTCATTAGATAAAATTTCCAAACTTTTACATTGCAATTTTGAGAGAAAAACAGTTCATGTTATTATTGTGTTTTTTTCACACAGTCAGCCAGATGTTTAGACTGGATTTGGCATTTTTATCCACCATAGGCAGTTGTTATTATGGTTTGTCATACAATCAATCAGATACCCATGCTATATTTGGCAGTTTTTGACCACCTATTGAGTCCTTCCCAAGGACCTGGGATAAGCAGGTGTGGATGTCTGATGTTGTTGCAGATATTATCACTGGATGTAAGCTGTTCCGAATTAGGCTGCCTTTTGCAGTTGACTGATGGTAATTTTGATCAATGTCAATGGTGTTCAAATAGTGCTCCAGATGTTTGGGATTGAAAGAGCCAATAGGCCCAGGAACAGCAATATCAATAAACTGTACACTTCGGCCCTCTACGACCATGATATCTGGCATGTTGTGCTCCAAATGACGATCCATTTGTATTTGAAAGTCCCACAAAATCTTATTTTGTTGTTGTTGTTGTTGTTATTGTTGTTATTGTTGTTATTATGAGGTTAATCTTTGGTGAGATGGTTGGTAGTTCAACAGCTCGAGTCCTAACCAAGGACCTAGGAACTGTTAAGGTAACGTCGGAGGATATAAGCTGTTCCAAGTAGGGTGGTTTTTTTGTAGAATCAGAATATTCAAGTCTGATAAATTTAAAATTTCCAAATAGCGAGGTAGCCCTTTAGGTATTTCTCCAAGGGCTCCAATTTCAATCAGGACAACGCACAATTTCTTTTTCCACATTCGCTCAACTTCAATTTGCAAGTTCTGGTACTTTGTGATTTTTCTTGCTGTTTATCTTCAATTCGTGCATCTCCAAGTATTGCAATATCAATGAACCATAATTGTTATGTCAGGTGTGTTGTGGGCCAAGTGCCTGTCAGTCTGAATTCTGAAGTCCCACAAGATCTTGACTTTCTCATTCTCTAAAACCTTCTGAACCTGATGTTCCCAGTGGTTTTTGCTCTACTACTACTACTACTACTACTACCACCACCACCACCACCACCACCACCACCACCACCACCACTATCATCATCATCATCATCATAATATACTGATACTACCATTCATTCTATCAGCTACTGAACAATCTATTCATCACTTGACTGAAGATCAAGCATAGTAATTAAATGATATTTCAGAAGTATGCTTAAAATTTGCTGAACCAAAATTTTTGAATGTCTCTAGGCTTATTTTTAATCAGTAACAGAAGGAAGTATGGGTCTAAATTCTGTTTCTAAGTACAATTAACCCCATGGCAGAACCAAGTGGGATTTTGTGATATGAAGTTCATAAACTTGGCACACAGTTTACTTAATTATAGGAAGAGCTAGGTTTGGGGGATCCTGCTTCCCCTCTAAATATATAGAAGATTTCAGCAAAATTACCGAAAAGCTTTCAGTAGTGCAGTGCCAATGCATACGGTCTGAAATATTTAGTCATTGCCACCCATAAAATATGAATAAAATAATTACATTTCCTGGAAAAGTAGCTTTTCTTTTGGCTTCTGGTGATGACTTTTTCTCTCATTATTTTGAGATATCAAAGATCTATGCAGGAAAATGTATGGTTTGATACATGTAGTAAAACCAAATCAAATCTGTGAGTGGCACCAACAAATATTAAATAATAGTGGCCTTGAGGAAAGATTTGAGACAAAATTTTAAAAAACCACATTAAAAAGATCAACATCACTTTCTCAGGGAAGTTTCAAGAATATACTAGAAGTTAGAACCTTAAAGCAGAACACAGTGAACATAAAATTTATTTCTTGTAGCATTGGATTCTTTTATTTTGGTTACAATGTTATAGTTCAGGGGTCTCCAACCTTGGAAACTTTAAGACTTGTGAACTTCAACTCTCATCTTTGCTGGCTGAGGAACTCTGGGAGTTGAAGTCCACAAGTCTTAAAGTTGCCATGGTTGGAGACTCCTGGTATAGTTAATACTCTACATAGAAAACTTGTAGTATTCTAGCTAAACTATAACTCCCAGCACTCACCAACATTGTCCATGTCATAATTCAAATCTTGGACCAGGACCAAGGTTCCCAGATTCAAATTCTTAAGCAGTTATGAAATTCCCTTGGTATGCCTAAAGTAAAAACAAATCTTAAAGCAAAGACCTCTCTAATAAGGAGGAAAAAATGGATGCAACATATGCTGGACACTTGGAAAAAGCATAAAATACAAATGTTAACAGTTAAATGTGAAATAAAAATAATGAAATAGAGACATGCTTACCTTTTTTAAAAAAATATTGAGGAATATTGTGGCATATTACAAATTTCCTATCCTGGAGCTTAAATTTCCTATCCTCAAACTGGGGATTTCATTTGCCAGTAGTAACAGCACTTTGGTGCAACACAGTATGTGGTAGATACTCATTAGTCTTAAGTGTCAGTAGTGATAATGTCTTAATTATGTGAAGACAGCTATTGTACACTGCCAACATTTTATTTTAGTGTCATATTTACATAATCCCAGATTACATATGTCAGATTTCTACCATTTAGCAGTATGATGCAGATTATTAAATTCATTCATTCATTCATTTTATATGCTAGCTTTACTAAGTAGACCAGACAAGAAACACTACCAAATCAGCTAATTCTACTTCATTGTAAAGTTACATTAACAACTCTGAAGGTACAGATCTCCTCCTGCCTTCTTTACAAAATTACAGAGGGACACTTCTGAGTCTCTTGCTCTACCCACTATCCAGCTGCAGACTAGTTGTCTCTTAACTGATCATTCCGTAGGCAGAGTTTTGTGGCTTATTCTCACAAGGCCTTTCCCACACACCATTGCATTGTAGTCACCCATTTCTCATATGTGACTCTGGGCAGCTCACAGACTTTAAAATAGAAAACAAAAATAGTTACAAATAAACAATTACAGCTGTTAAAAACCAATTCAAACAGTTCAAAGAGAAGGCCCACTGGTTTCATTGCCACATGGGATTGGCAGAAAATCTTGGAGGAAGCTCTAGAAAACCATTGTTGGTCTGAGTAGACATTACTGAACGTATTCATCAGTGTTAGCTTTTCCCAAAGGTATAGGCCAAATAAAGTTTCCTGTAGTCCAGGAAAATTTATCATAACAATTTGTGACTCTGCCCAGAAGAGTTCTAAGTAAGATAGTTCTGTTTCTATTCTACTTTGCTACTTAATTAAAAATATACTTGATGTCTTGTATTAAGCATGTGATATTTTTTAACATGCAAGAAATAGAGCATACTAAAATACCCAAGACAATTCAACTAGAATTTGCAATTCAGGAGAGGTAACTTTCATGATCACTCACACTGAGCTGCAAATAAAAAGTTTTTGCCAAGTGTGCCATTCAGTGTGGGTTTAGACTCGTTGATAATTAGGTACTTACAATATCTCATAATATTTTCAGTTGTCTAGCTTCCCTGTGTCTGCTCATGAAATTTAGGTCTGCCACAGCTGCTGGTTTGCTATCCATCTCAAAAGATCTGTATTAATGAAATCTATTCCTGTAGAATGCATGTGGTTGTTTCATTGTATTTTTATTTTTATTTACATTTCATGCATATGAGGCAATAAAATATTCAGCCACCCAAAGTCACAGTAAATTTTGATGGGCTCTCCTGCATTTAGCTCTATTTGGAGTTGTCGATGCTATTCTATTCCTTAAAATTATTGACAAAACCTGAAAGTAGATCATATCTCAAGAACTTTGTTAAATTCATATTCCCTCCAGCAATGAAAAATAACAAATTCCAAAGCCAGAAATGTTTGCTTTTCTCTCTGGCACAGTAAGAGCCTAGGGAGCTAAGCCTCGGGCTAAAAATAAAGAACCAATGACAAATTTGAAAAGTGCTAAAGAATAATCAAAACAGTCCAGATTTATATACTTCATAAGCAGTTTAGCTTCTTAACAGCTAAAGCTACTTTTCCATTATATGTTTCTTGAATATTAGATTAGATTTTCCAGTACTGTACAGTAAATTGTATTTAAGATAATTATTTGTACACTTATTGTTGTCATTTTAAATGCTCATAGGTAATTATCTTGTCGTAAAGAACAATAAGTAAACTGAACGAAAAGAAAAATGAAATATTAAAACATTTAATGTGTGCCATCTGTCATTTATCAATTTGCATAGGTTTGAATGTCATTTCATTTTGACTGAGTGCTGAGTTAAAAATTTTAATTACTTTGGATAACATTAGGCGTTATTATTTATTCCAGATGCACAAGGGAAAAGGACTGTGGAAGATCAGCTAGGGAAAATAATTGGCTTTGGAGTCCTAATGGTGAATGTTTGAGTATTACAAGTGCTAACCCTCAAAATATGAGCCGGAAAGTTCTGAGCAAGGTAAATGTGCAATGAATTCATCATAAATATGGAAAAAAATGTTTGGGTGGTTGGGAAATAATTGTTGCATGGTCATACATAAATTCAGTTTAGATTATTTTAATTAGCATTATTCTTTGTGCTTGTTTAATTTGGTGTATTCTTGTGTTTATTACTGAGAAAATGCTAGTTTTACAGAAAGTCTTGAATTTCTATTTTTGCTTTTCAAAACATCTGGATGCAAAAAAGTGACATTTGCCTGTACCCAAGAAATTGACAGTTTAACAGACATATATAGAGCTATATTTTGAGTTGTGAGAGGCAAAGAGGTAGTTTGACTTAAAGATTCCAAGTTTTGAAAATACCAAAGTTTCATAATATCTACTTAGATATCTACTTGCATGGTTCCATGCAAGTAAACTAAGTACGATTATATCCTATGGCTTCTCTATTACTCTTAATATACTTTTAATATAGTGTTAATCAACCTTGAGATCTTTAAGATGTATGGATGTCAACACCTAGCTAATCTTGCAAGCTGATGAATTCTGAGAGTTGAAATCCACATGTTTTAAAGTTCCCAAGTTGAGAAACACTCCTGTAATATCTGAGAAAAGAGACATGCCAATTTTGCAGATTAGCCTTCCAATCAAAGCTTAAACTATAGCTAAACAAGTCAAAAACATTATGAGAACCTCAGCTATTATAATAATAACCCTGTAAACCCAAAACTTTGAAAGGAAAAATGCAGAATTAAATACTAAAGAAGATCCTTCTTAGGAGATATAATATAGAATTAGATTTACTGGCTATTTCTACTATATCCAAGAGACAGAAACATCTGTTGTTGACATATCTTTAGTAACTGTGCATTTTGCACAAAATGATCAAGAGATTTCCTGTTAGATAATTCCATTGTTCAAATGGTAAACTACAATTTGGGAGTCCTTTGCAATTAGGTATTTATAAGAAGGATACCGAAGCATGTTGTGGTGGGTTAGCAATTGAAGACTCAGCCTTAATAAGCAAGGTATCTTGCTGAGATCATCATTACTTTAAAGCAGAAAAAATCCTAAGTCATGAATTTATTTTGTTTAGAAAGATAGGATACACAGGTCTGCGACTAAAAAGCTATTAGATTATTTTCATCTAATTTCCATGTATTTTGGTGTGCTGAAAACAAATAAAATATTGAAAAAACTCCTAGACGTCATGATTTGCCACAACATCAAAATTGTGTTCAAATGTATCAAAAAAAAATAATTTTTGGTATTTTTTTATATTATGGGTTTTTAACCAAATTTAAAGTCCAAATTACTATTAATTAATTCACATAAGTGCATTTAAGATATAAAATGCCAAAAAAACCTTAAAGGGTTTGTCCGAGTTATGTAAAAAAAATATAGCAGTGTAAATCTGATGGTCAGCAATATATACATAAGCTACGCAAGTTTTAAGTCTGTGTTTCTGATGGTAAAAGGGGTTAATCTTTTCTGAAGAATCCAGTGGGAGGGACACAGGGCAGATAGCAGCAGGTCAGTGCAGGGGGCATGGCCAGAACTGTGACATCTCATGTACAGATACAGAGCTGCTCTCTCCTGCATGCCACACTTGTGCACAAATCATCATCAGTTTCTTGGTTCTAGGCTGTTCACACTTTTTCATCGCAATTCATGTTAGCTCATCATTCTTCAACCATTATGTTATGGCTCTGCGAAAGTGTATTAATTTGCCAGATGAATTTCTGTTTCATCTGTGGTGAATATACAGTGTTGAAGCAACAGCAGAATATTACAGACTTTGTGAAAAAAGTATACTTTGCATACTTTGGACTAAAAATCAAGATCAAGATAAAGTTTGGGCACCTCAGAAAGTGTGCAAACGGTGTGTTGAGGACCTCCAAAACTGGTTCAAGGGTAAAAAAATCTTTCCGTTATGGGATTCCTATGGTATGGCAAGAGCAAAAGAACCATAGTGATGACTGTTACTTTTGTTCATCTGATGTGAAAGGGTTTAATTCCAAGTGGAAGCATTCCATTTCATATCCCAATCTTCACTCAGCAATTCGTCCCATCCCCCATGGAACAGATATACCAGTACTCAAGCCCTCTGCTACCTTGGAAGAGATACCTAGCTTTGATGAAGGTGAAGTCATACCTGAACCAGATGACGAACCAAGTTCTGACTTTGAAGATGGTACAACACCAAAATTGTTTTCTCAGGAGGAGATGAATTATTTGGTAAGAGACTTGAATCTTCCCAAAGATGCCGCTGAGTTACTTGGATCAAGGCTGAAAAGCAGGAATTTATTGTTGCCAGGAGTGTCATCTTCATGGTTCAGGCATCGTGAAAAGGAGTTTGTTCCTTACTTCGCCCAGGAAGACAAGTTGGTTTATTGTATCAATGTCGAAGGTCTGATGGGTCAATTTAAAATCAAATATGATTCAGAGCAATGGCGTCTTTTTATAGATTCTTCAAAAAGAAGTCTCAAAGCAGTTTTACTCCACAATGGTTTTTACGCTTCCATACCTGTAGGTCATTCCACACACTTGAAGGAAACCTATGAGAACTTGGAATTGATTCTTCGTAAACTTAAATATGAAGACCATGGTTGGCAAGTATGTGGGGACTTGAAGGTCTTGTGCATGCTGCTCGGGCAACAAGCTGAGTATACCAAATACCCTTGTTTTTCTGTGTCTATGGGACAGTCGAGCGACAAAATCACTGGACCAAGAAGAGTTGGCAGCCGAGGGTGCTAACAGTCGGTGAAAAAAATGTCCTCCGAGAAACTTTGGTACCTTCCCATAAAGTTCTTGTATCACCTCTCCACATAAAATTGGGATTGATGAAGCAATTTGTAAAATCACTTCCAAGAGATGGAGAATACTTCAAATACTTGGTCACCAAGTTTCCATGCCTATCAGAGGCAAAATTGAAGAAAGGTGTGTTCATCAGACCAGACATTAGAAGACTTATAGTTGATCAAGAGTTTGTCAAAACCATGACTGATCCTCAAAAAGAAGGGTGGATTGCATTTAAAGAAGTCACACAGAAATTTTTAGGCACTAACAAAGATCCTCACTACAAAAAGATCGTCAGAAGAATGTTGAAAGCATTTCAAGCTTTAGGTTGCCTGATGAATTTGAAAGTGCATTTCCTCCAGTCCCACCTTGACTACTTTCCTGAAAATTTGGGAGCTGTGAGTGAGGAACAAGGTGAACGATTCCACCAAGACATCAAAGAGATGGAAAGGCGATACCAGGGAAAATGGAGCATTACAATGATGTCAGACTACTGTTGGATGCTTCAGAGAGACATTCCAGATGCTACTCACAAGCGTAAATGTACCAAGAGGAGCCTCACAAGGAAGAAGAATTGAGCTTAGTGTGTGTAGGTGAGCTCATTTCACTTCAAAAAAGGATTTTCATGAAAATATTTTAATAAAACTTTAATTTTATAAGTCTATTTTCATTTGTTTTGAGGTATTGCCTTATTTAACATAGTTACCTAAATTGTCAGGAAACGTGATGTCCTATGACAAAATGGAGGTCATTTTCGGATTCAGCACACCAAAAAACATAAAGATTACGTGGAATAACCAAAACAGGTCTCGGAAAAATTTTTTTTGCAGACCTGTGATATATCCCCTTTTCTTTCAAGACAAAAATATTATACTTGGAGGGGAAAGGGTCACAATGAATAGGAGAAATATTATATTATGATTAATTATAGTACAAAAAGAAAGTATCTTTTCATCTCTTGCTCATTCCCTGACTGTATAGTTACATTTATCTGTTCCCATGGCTCATTTTTTTCAATGTTCTGATTCCTAAAGGCAAAACTCTCTCACTTAGGAAAATAGGCCACACAATTACTTAAAACACACAGCAGTTAAAGGTGATGGCAAAACAGAATGGAACTGTGAAGTCTAACTTGTTGGAAGACGACGTCAGCAGTGTTTCTTAGGGAGCTAATCAAATCAATGAACTTCTTAACCCATTCCATACTTTTTCACCTTTTTTTGAGGATATTGATTTCTTAAGGTTGTAGGAATAATTGAATATTGGGGTGCACATTCTGAAGTGCTTGCAAAGCAACCAGGCGTCATCACTCTTCCTCAGAAAACATCTCATTTTTGTCCTTCACCAAACAAAATGTTGTGTCGGCTCTATTTGTTGGGAAGTTTGTCTTTGTTGTACTTTCAGAATAAGTTCCTTGATTATTTCCAGCCTGACTTGTAGCTCCCGCTGTGTGTTCTGGCTTATGCTGTTCTGTGGACAGCGTGCTTTAATTGTGCTGGAAAAGTTTAAACAACTTCTGTGCTGAATAGATGCTACATTTAGGCTGAAGTGAGAATTCAACAAAAGGCTTGTTGTATTCTGTAGAGACATAAAAGCATGAAAACAATGGCTTACGTCTTATTTCAAAAATATGCAAGGCAGGTTTTTAGGGGACAAAGCACCTTTGCAAGTTACAAAGAGAATTCCATCTAGAAATTTAAAAAGAAAAAGTTGAAATTCATGCCGACTGTTTCAAATTATGTTCTGCTGGGACCACCTTGTTGTTCTTTTTACAACAAGAATGAGGCAGTTCCAAAGGTTTATCTTAAAGTACATGACAGCAGACTGTATTATGGAAATATGATGACAACAGAAGAGAGAATGAGTAAAATCTATTAATAGTTTGATTTGGTTTCCATAATATCATCAAAAATATTATTCTTAAAATTAGAAAAAACATTCCAATATAAAAAGGGCAAAATTTATCGTACATTGGGCTTCTTGAAAGAACTCTGTATCTAACGTAAGGTGTCATTTGAAAGTCAGTTTATGAGTCCTTGCTGAACTATTCTCCTTGGAAATAGCTAATCAAATATATGACGATACCTTGAATACCCAAGATGCCTTAGATAGCAACAGATGGTTGGTCTATAAAGTTATTGGAAGCATCTGTTGTCTGTGTGATGGAATCCAGTAACATTAAGAGAGCCATAATTGTCTCTGTGATCTAAACAATATCTACTTCAACTAGCAAGGGATCCTCTACTGAGATCTTTGCCCCAAACTTTTCAAAATTGGTTCAGTGCCAAGTATTGAATCTTTTAAGCTTTTGTATGTAAAACCTGTGGCTGCTTTCCAAAATTAATTCAGTTACTAAATTCATTATAATGCCACTATTGTTTCATTAACTTTATGCATTGATCAGTTTTGCTTTATTTTTGTACAGAGTTTTACTGCGGCGCTTCTTTGTTGCTTTGTTAGAATCTGTACCGTTTCTAAGTATTGTTGGTTCTTACAATTCCAGGTAGAATTTACTATAAGCCCTTTGCCAGACTTAAATGAAGATGACCAGCTTTGGTGTCAGTTTGGTGAAATGAGGCAGCCCGCAGAGAAACAAGGGGATGCTGTTATCTGCCAACCTCCAAATCAAATTCCTCCAACAACCAAAGGCCAAGGTAAAGAGACAGCTGAGCCCCGTGTTTAAAGCTCAAATCCAAAGTTTGAAGATCCTATTTTAACAGCTGCTTGAAACTACAAATGTTGTGTGGGTTTTTCTGTGATTCATTTTTCTTGGCATTAGCCTAAGAATGGTATCTTTAACATTTTTTTCTTCTTAGAAATATTAATAGCAATTTCTCTGTTAATTCTGTTTCATGCATTCCAGGCATATTTTCCTCCCTTATGCATACATTAAGTATTACAAAAAAGCTAAAAGGTGAAGGATGAACTTCTCAATAGGCATTTCATTTCAAATTGAAATTCATTCAGCCTGCTACAATTGAGTTGTTTGTTGCCAGTAAACATCAGGGTATTTAAAAAAAAAAAAACATCAATATAGTAGTTACTCTTGATAGGATAGTCTCCTCCCAGAGGATGCATAACCTGAGGATCTTTCAGCAGTCATGATTCTTGCTGAAATAGCAAGTGTAAACCATGGCTAGGGAGACATTTGTTCAGTTTCAGCTACTGCACTTATCTTGAAAAAAGATGCCTTGGCAAAGGTGACTCATGTTCAGTTCACCACATAGTAAGATTACTATAATAGTCTCTATGTCAGGATACCCTTGGAGATTATTTATAAACTGTCTGGTTCAAAATTTCATTGACAAGACTCCTGATAAGACAACCATCAGAATGTAAATACAGCTGGATGAATTTTCAAAGTGCTATCCATCCATTTTTAAAGCATTGGATTATATCAGACAATGATATGTCAAGTTAGACTCTATCCATTCAATTCATCTTGCAAACAGGACTGTTCCCATTCCATGCATTTCATAACAATAGCACTTAGACATATACCTCTTTACAGTGCTTTACAGCCCTCTCTAGGCGGTTTACAGAGTCAGCGTATTGCCTCCAATAGTCTGGGTCCTCATTTTATCAACCTCGAAAGGATAGAAGGCTGAGTCAACCTTGAGTCAGTGGAGATTCGAACTGCTAAATTGCAGGCAGCCGGCAGGCAGCAGAAGTAACTTGCAGTACTGCATTCTAACCACTGTGCCATAGGCTGTGGATCAGATGCTAGTCTTTCTCAGTGGTGCCAACTATTATTTGAAATACCCCATGCCCAAAAGTGAGGATGACATCCTCCATCCTTTTATTTAGGATACAAGTTCAAACTTTTAATGGGCATTTAACCCCTAGTTTTCATGGTCATTACTTTGTATTTACATTTTATTGTTAATTTATTGAGTTAAACTTCCTATTTTGTTCTGGGTATGCTGACCGTGTTATCTTCTGCCCAGAATCCTAGTTGATTGGGGCAGTTTATAAATATAGTATATAAATTCACAAATAGCAAACCCCAAAGATTATACTATCTGATCTTCTCAAATTTGCATTCCAGTATCTAGCCAGGGCATCAGGTTGAAAAAGTTGCCTTAAAAGCTATATCATATGGCAAAACCATTGGTTGACTAAAGCTAAAGTTAATAGTTGACCTAGACGCCATTTCTATCTTGGGTAGTAGAATGATATATAAATGTGTGTCATAATTTCCAGGATAAAACAAGAATGTCCTTTACACTATTTGTCCCAAATAAAAATATATCTTAGGTTATTTTTCACTGCAGACTATACTTTGGGAGATCAGACTGTGACTGCTTCATAAATATTGAACATAAGAGAATTTCTGTTTGCACATTTTTCTAGCAAGTTAATAGTGCATGCCTTCTTATATAAAGCCATTTCTTGCAAATTGTTGCAAGTGGTTTCCTGGGGGGAATGTAAGAATTAGTGGTTTCCTGGGGAATGTAAGAAATGCTTCTAGTCACATTCATTTCTCCTGAGAAGATTTGATCAATGCAAATGATAAATATATTTTGAAAGCGAGAGCTCTGAATTAACTGACATCTTTAAAATATATATTCAGTTTCCAGTTGACCTCTGAAAGTATGGCCTAAAGTGAAAAACATCCAACAATTTTCACTGGAATTTTTCATGAAGTGAGCTTAAATCTAAGCTGTCACCACTCTTTCCACAAGCTGAAAGCAGAGTTTGAAGTTGCTCAATAGCTTGTGAAATAGCTTGTCAGAGGATTTAATGATTTCCATAAGAGGAAGAGCTAGAAGTCTCATTGAGAAAGCCTCAATTTCTATAGATATTCATTCTTAATTCTGTAATAATTCATATTAGTAATGTATTAATAGAGGAAATATGTGCAATCAATTGATGTTTTTTCAGAATTCTAGTCTTAAATTACTATTTTCATAACATATTTGCTATTTGAGAAGCATGTTTTATTCATAAATGACTTGGGCAATATATACTTTCCGTATACAATCTTTGTGTGTATGTATGCATTTATTTTTGAATCCATGTATCTTATTAAAAACAAGTAGGAGTGTACCCTGTTTAGAAATTCAACATAAATTTAAATATGAGCAAAGTATTTTGCTATTCTTTAAAAGCATCCTAAATTTCTTCAGGTTTCCATGTAAACTTGATAAAATGATTCTGATTTTTTAAAAGTCACACTGACTGTATAGAAATCTGAAATAAATTAGCGTGCTTTTTAATAAAGAGCAAATACTCACTATACGTGTGTGCTATATTCACACAAGATCCAAAGCACTTCTGAGTAATCATTTTTTAATTATTAACACAATTAAGAATCTAACAACAAAGATATTTTCATTAATAGATTTATTCATACATTTTGCTATCTATCTGTGGTGTTTCTCTGGTGGCGTAGACTATTGCAGACTAACTCTGCCCACAGTTTAGAGTTGCATCCCAACAGGGCTAAAGGTTGACTCAGTATTCTTCTGAGGTTGGTAGAGACCACAGACCTAAATTATTGGGGGCAATACGCTGACATTATAAACAGCTCAGAGTATGGTAAAGCACTGTGAAGTGGTTTATAAATGTAAGTGCTATTGTTATTGCTATTCTCCTTTTGCTTTTATCTGACTGCATTTTTCAATAATAGGAAGTTTACCGCTTTTGGGGGGGAAGCATTTGTGCATTGTTAAAGCTTGAGATTCTAAAATATTTTAAAATAACTATTGTCATCAGGTTTGATTTTATATGCTGTTAATAAAGAGCCAAAGATTCACGTCCTAACCTCACAAGTTCAATAAATGCTTCAGTAGGCTATATTATTGGACCATAAATTGAACCAAGCTATGTAAATTATAAAGCATCTTCAATCAAATTAATGTGGGGTGTTGGTGTGTGGTTTGTTGTTGTGTTTCTTTTTTTTGTAGATTCTGTCCTGGTTCTGGTAAATCTAACTTTTGGAGATAATATATTTTTTGCATCGGGTACATACCCTTTTTATGACTGTGGAGAAGCTATAAATCGCATTGAAAATGAGCCGTAAGTATTTGGCTGCTGAACTTCATTATACTTTCCCTTCCCATGCTATTTGCACTCAAATATTATAATAATTAATGCCTTTGATTTCACTGTCATGTTCAAAGAAGAAGACTTTTCTGTGAAGTATCAGCAAAGGTGATGCAAACTATACCTTGACTTTTCCTATAGCTGAGACCTTCTGTATCTTGAGTAGGGGAAAAAAGTGTTTACCGTATTTTTCAGAATATAAGACACACTGGAGTATGATGGATTCAGAGTCCAGACATCACAAGGTTCATTCCAAAATGCCTCCTCCTTCCTTCGGAGGGTTTATTCTTTTTATACAGTTTTTACAAGCAAAGCAATGAGCATTGTAATTGGCTTATTTTCCTTGTCAATCTCTAAGAACATCCCACCCAGGGTAGAATCTCACATAACTCAATAGTTCCTGGTACTGTCTGGTGAAGCTAATTAGGTGAACTCATAGGTTAAGAGGTAACCAGCCACTGAGATCATGGCAGTGTACTGTGCATGTCTTTACATAACCTTTCCTCTATTCCTACACGAGTATAAGATGCACCAAGATTTTGAAGAGGCATTAAAAAAAAAAGATTTTGCACTCTGCAAACCTCCCAAAAACAGCCCATTTTTCACGATAACAGGCCCGTTTTGTTTTTTTTTTAAAAAGGGCATGAACAGTCTTTAGGAGGCTTGTAGGGTGTTCCTGGGGGGAGGGGCAAAAATGAGCAGAAAACGGGCCTGTTTTTTGTAAAAAAAGGGGGGAATTAGGAAGCTTACAGAGTGCTCCTGGGGACTGGGGGGGGATTGAGCAAAAAATGGCCCATTTTTTGTTCATTTCTACCTTCCCCAGCCCCCAGGAGTTCTCTGAAAGCCTCCTACAAGCTATGCATGGCCATTTTGGTGAAGGGGCAGGGTTTCTGGAGGCAAAAAAATGTTGTATTCAGTGTATAAGACGCACCCAGATTTTCAGCCTCTTTTTTGAGGGAAAAAGTTGCGTCTTAAACTCCGAAAAATACGGCACATACTGGGAGAAACCCCACTTTCCTTGAAGCATTTTTTGTCTGACCTTTACTACTCAAGCATCTAAGATCAGTCTGAGTTATCTATTTTGCTTTGAGAAAAATATAAATAATGATCTTGATGGGTTAAGGAGCAATTGGTGAAGATGAATTTTGGAAATCTCTTGGCCCAAGAGCATGTACACTTGTATCATCATAACAATGGTTACAAACCATTGTTCCAGCCTTAGAGTCATTTGTTCTGGTAGAAAAGCTGCAGGCATAGTATCATATACAGTTAAGATTTCTAATTGTTGGACCTTTGTGACACCATTAACTGTTTCTGAAGTCCATATATCAGAACATGTATCTTGTGTATCTGGAAGTTTGGGGAGATATCCTTGTTGAACTCTTGGGCTATCAATAGGCCATTATATACTTGTGATATAAGGCAAAAATGTGATTTGCTCCATATGAGAATGTCTGTAGTGGTCCTGTTTTCATCTCCATAAACAGTCTTTTCTCAGAATCATATTTCAGCTGTGGGTTTAAAGATACAGCTGGTTTAAAGAGTGCATCCATGTACTTCGGGCGGTAATGAATATTTTTCTATACTCCAAATGTCATTTTTGTCTCTGAAAGACTGCAAGACTTTGGATTTTTATTAATATACAAAATGACATCGGAAGTTATTAAAAAGGATCCAAAGAGCATGCAAACTAAAAGCATTTCTTATTTATTCATGTAGGTGTTATTCCTGTGCAAGCAGTAGATGGAATTGCCAATGGGACTTGAAGAATCATGTCTGTGAAGATGCTTCTCTAGAGCAGGATGTGATTAAACAGAATATGGTAAATGTTGTAAGATGGAATCTTATTCAAGGCTTTGGCTGAACATGGATTTGATAATGTTTAGTATGGACAACAATCTTAAAATACAAATAAAATATAAATACTGTACAGAACTTTATTGAAAGAACCTCCTAGTAATATTTCACAACCAAGTGCGCATATAAAGGAATAAAATTTAGAAGTTCTGCAGATTATATTAGGATAGCAATCAGCTAATAAATCAGATCGTAAATCAGATATTGTATAGTATATCAGGCAATACAGCAGGGGTATAAACAATATATGGTAACTATATTGTGAAACTTGTCTAATTGCATTGCAGACAGCCAAAATCAGAGTTGATTGGGCTTCACTGGAAAAAGATATAGACCTGTTTAAAAATCCTGATCATTCAGGGGCTAGATGAATATGACATAGATATCTGAGTTATAATTGTGTGCCCTTTATCCTTTTTCATAATTTTATTGAAATAATAGAAAGTTTTCAAGTGTTAAATAGTAGTTTGGACATTCTAGCATACAAATTTGCATGCTTGTAGTCAAATCTAGAAAAATAATAATACACACAAAAAAACATTGTGCAAAACATATTCTGATATATAAAATTTCTGTATTAATATGTATGAAATGTTTGCCCTCTAGGAAGAAGAATGTCCACACTTTTTAAATCCCAGTCCTGAAATAATACCAATGGAGGTCTCAACAAAAGTTTATTTTGAAGGAAAGAATCTAGACAATTATCAGGTAAAATTAAATAAATGCTAATATGTACTTAAGATATAAAACCTGATGGTTTGTAATTCCCTTGTTTAAAAATTAAATGTCATATGTTATGAGGAGCCTTTTAGAATGGAAAGAATACATAATTTATCATGTAATATTTAAAGTTTGTTTTGATGGATAATTTAAAAATATCTTTACTAGATGAAAGTTATACATCACCACAGTCAAAAGTTCCAGTGTGGTGTAGCGCTGTGGGGTTTCTCTGGGTTTCAACAGCACATGAACCTGTACATCTAACTATAGGGATTCATATAGAGAGCTGCTTTGCATGTTAATGAACACTTCTATAAACATGGATATTTGATCACTGTATTAGAGGTCAGTGATTCATTAGAAATTGATCTGCCTGCAGATATGGTAAAAATCCACTTCATGCTTTAAGATGATGCAAAGAAAACAATATATGATAAATCATTTTTAAAGGAATGTGTTTTTTATGAATGAACATGTCCTGAGCACTGGTGGTTTTTTTCTGCACAGTATTTATTACTGCAATACTTCGGTTAATATTGAGGAATAAAGTATAGTAGTAGTCCTGGGTGCATATTATGTACACTGTAGGAGATATGAGGAAATCTCTAAGGACTTGCCTCTCCTCTCTCCTCAAGAAAGCAGAACTCCTGGAACAAGCATTATTTCAAAAGGAAACTTTTATTGAGGGAAGTGATAGCAAGGGTAGTAAGGCAGGATCTGAGTTTCCCACTCAAAGACCATTTTGATTAAATATTGAAAAAGCCCCTCCCACATGTCCAATCCGAGTTGAGCCAATCCACAGGTGTGAAGTTGTTTTGAGAACTTGAGCTGAGAAAGATGATAAGTTGTTCTCAGGCACCGATCTGGCTATTTCTTCGGAGATGAGACAAAACAGATGGTCCCAGGCAGTTCCCTCCCTTTCCCAAGCAGGTACATCAAAGCAAAAGAAAAGCCAGAAACAGGAAAGGAGTTTTAAAGGAACCTCCCTCCCTGTTGATTATGATTGTGCATCTGAGTAACTCTCCCCTATTATTGTTTTATGACAATTTTCCCTATCCTGACAAAGTGACCTTAAACAAGAGGAGAAGGGAAGAGAACAAGAGGACAATCACTAGCGAGATGGATAATCTCAATTACAGTAGCAATGAATGCACCATTGGAAGAGATGAAAGACCAGCTTAGAAATAGATCATTATGGAGAAATTCTTTCTCTGTAGTTGCTAAGAGTTGACAATGACTTCATTAAGGTAGTCATCATCATCATAATCATCATCATCATCATCATCATCTGGGAAGATTCTTTGAAAGAACCTTATAAGAAAACAAACAGAAGGAAAATAACAGCAAGAAATGTGAGATCCCATCTATGAAATAAGCACCCCTAAATAAAAAATAGTATATTTGCTCATTACACTGTTATTCTGGTAGAATTAATATTGAAAGCAAAGCAAATGATTCAAGAGCATCCACTTTTGAATCAGGTCCCATAGATCCCTATCTGGATACTGACATTCTATTACATAGAGTTTCATTTTTCTTTTTAGTATTTGACATACCAGAACTAAAGCTTCTGTTGACTGATCAGAAATATAACCAATTTTTCCCATTAGGCAATTGAGATTCACATTTATCATACTGCTGCTAAAATTTTCAATTTAGACAAAATGAGTCAGTTTGGTATAGTGGTTTGAAAGTTAGACCCATTATGTGGATTCTACATACTGTATATGTTTAATATTAAATTTATTTCATATTTGGGCCATTTGATCTCCTCTCTATACACCAGTTTGTTTCTTTTTTAATTGTTGTTAGTGTTGGATATATGTTTTTCTGTTTTGCATTTTATTCTTACTGTAAAACAAAATTTTAAAAAAGTTTGAAAGTTAGACCAGAGCAAGAAGCATGTGGTTAAATCTCCACTTGCATGTAAAGTTCAGTAGATGATTTTAACTCTTAGCCTATTTTATATCCTAAAGGGAATTTTGGAGGGTTGTAGAGAATAATCATATCTGCTACTCATACTTATGTGGAAAGCAGTTAATCAGTAGTCTATACATATGATTATTTTACTTGATGTTTGGTAAAATGGCAAGAAATGTGAGATCAACAATACTTGAAGTTCAAGTAACCATTACGTAGAACATAATCATTTAAGCTTTACAAGTAGGGAAGTACTTGTGATCTTGATTTCCCTAAAAGGGGGGGGGATTTTATGGTCTTGAATCCATCTGTGCAGAATCCCAAATTTTTGTCAAATTTTAGATAAGATCAAGTTTTTATCACTGTGGCTTACCAGATCATCATTATCTTATTTAAAATTCCTTGAATTAATTTCTATATCCCTCTTTCAGTAATCAAATTTGCATTATATTTATTATTATTAATTTGCATTAAAATATAATTGCTGTAAGTATTTTGTTTTTATTGTTTATCTTCATGTCTTTCTTTGTAAACTAAAAAGTCATTCAGTTTGTATGTATTATAATTAGGAGTTTCCTAGAAACATACTTTCAAGCCTCCAAGGATGGCTGTGCTCAAATGTCTCTAAAGATTTTCAAGCTTCCTAATAAATAAGAAACAATCATCACCTGAATGTATTTACAACATCTCTCCTTACCCACAGCCTTTAGTGCTCAGTAGTTTAGATTATGGTTCATTCTCAACAAGGCCATTTAAACAGCTAATAGCTGTATTCACATAACGTGATAAGCTTAGTTAGGTGTAACTTTCTTAGCATGTAATGCAAACCAAACTTGTTGGCAGCTTGAATGAACCCAACCAGAGTGTGATCAGGTGCAAAAGATCAGGGCACATATGAATATTGCGTTTAGATATCACTAATGTATTGATTTTAAAAGTTAGTTTTGTACAAAATGTGTTTTTTCTATGAATTGAGTGAGATGTTTAATCTTCTATTAATGCTGATTTTGATCTTTAAAAAGAAACATTTAGAGCCATAACGTCTTTAAAAAGTTGAAAGAATTCAAGCAACAATTGAGACCTTAGTTATTGCTGATTGATCAGTAATAGGCATCACAATCTATAGGAGGTACATGACACTCCTGTTCTATACATAACTTCACAAATTGTGTGTGTGTGTGTGTGTGTGTGTTTATGTATGTTTTCGTAGATTTTCATGGGAAAAGACCTGAATACAACAAGACCAGCATATATATATAGGTCCCACTTGCCATCTTCAGGCTGGCGAAATGCCGAAACGTTGCCAAGACAATCTCAATCTTACATGGGAAAAGACCCGAATACAACAAGACTTGCAGACAGACAGACAGACAGACAGACAGACAGACAGACAGACAGACAGACAGACAGACAGACAGATAGATGATAGATAGATAGATATAGATATAGATAACATCACTATCAAAGAGACTATCCTCAGCATATTCTAACAGTTAATATTTCCTTCCAGCCATTCTTATACTCAAAAGGTCCTCAATTTTACTGATGTAACAGGCTGATGGTTCTTATATCAAATTAAGATCAAGATGAGATAAAGGACATTCTTGATTAATTTCCACAAGAGGTCTGGATAAATGAAGAGATAACTTAATTTATAGTACATTAGCAAAAGAAATTGAGTAGCATATTTTTATCTTCCGAGTAGCAAATTTGTGTTGGGAAAATGCTTGGTATAGAAAATTCTAGTGTACCTTATCAGATGCCTTTTACACATTTCAGAAGGTGGGAAAACCCTCACTCTGATTTCTGAATGTATAAGCAGCTAGTTCAGGATGGATACTTTTGTTCAATCATGTTTGATTTGTAGAGATTTCTGAGACAAGCCTCTGTAGTTTTCTTCTCAAGATTTTTCAGAAGTAGTTCACTTCCTTACTAAGGCTGAGAGAAAATCACTCGCCCAAGGTCATCCAGTTGGCTTTGTGCCCAAGGGAGGATAGGAACCCACAGTCTTCCAGTTTCTAGCCTGATGCCTTAATCAGTAGACCAAACTGGCTTTCTATTTATATGTTTTATATTTATACATAGAAAAGCAAAGATTATAATATACTGTTATCTGTTTTCTATGAGCCAAGGACACTATTAAAATGAAAAACTAACTTTTGCTTTTATTATATAATGCCTGGAGGAGATGAACCAAAATACTATCATAGATAATGTCTGGCTTTGATTAAGATCTTCTTTGTTTAATTAAGGAATTTAAAGGCTGTCAGTAAAAATCATCCTAACCTGCACACAATTATGACAATAAATAAATAAAAGAGGAACTTACTTTTTTAATGTACCAAACACTAACCTGTCTGCTTTAGTGCTAATAAAATTTTAATAATTTATACCATCTTTCCCCAGTCTATCTTGTGTAATTTCCTTCATACTTATACTTTCGATGATTCAAAATGAGTTTAATATGATAACTTTAAAGTTATCATAAACCTTTATGGTATATAATATAAACAATAAGCTATATTTTTAATGGATATGAAGAAAACATGATTGGCATACTTTGCCGATTGTTGACAATGAATGGCCTATTGTAGAGAATACATTATTTTTCATCCAAAGGATCTTTGTCAAATATAGCAGTAGCTCTTAGACATATACCACTTCATAGTAGTTTTCAGCCATCTCTAAATGGTTTACTTAGAGTCAGCGTATTGCTCCGAACTACTGGGTCCTCATTTTACTGACCTCAGAAGGGTGGAAGGCTGAGTCAATCTTGAGCAGATCAGGACTGAACTCCTGACTGTAGCAGATTTAGCCTGCAATATTGCATTCTAACCACTGCGCCACCAGGACTTTTTTATACCAAATATAAATATTTATTATAAAGGCAAAATACTGTAATAGACTAGAGGCTTTAATATTGTCAATCCACAGTTAGAATTGGCTCAATAGGCAGAAAAATAACTTGGACACAGTCTTCAACCAGTTATTGTTTGAGTTATACTAATTATTTCTAAGTGTATATTTTAGATATATGCAAATTTCATGGAACTTTTGGGAAGTTAGCCAATTATATAAACTTCTTTCCCAGATACACACAGAACCTTTCATAATATTGGTCACAAATGTCATTTTTTCTGCACCCAGGAAGTGGAATTTATATTGCTCAATGAAACTCCTTTGATTTAATGATGAAAGAAATAATATAAGTCAAATATTTATTTTCACAGGGTAGAACTTTCAAAATTGGAAATAATCAGTTTGAATTTGAGACCACAGTGGAACAAACAGAAAATGGAAAATATGTATTTGAAAGCCCAGAGGTAAATAGTTTCTTTTTTAAGAACAATTTACTGTTTCTTCCTCTTTTTCTTTCTTTGCATTGTTATAAAACAATTAATCATGTCTTTTTTAAAAGGGAGTATAGTCAAAGGTTGATTAAGAGGGTAGCAGATTCACAATGAAGTTGATTTCATGTAATATTGGGAAAGTCCTATTTTTCACCTGTCACCTATAATTGGTATATTATTGGCTATGTTCAGAGAACTGTTGACAGTATTTTTGTGTGGAGAGAAAATGGCATTGATTTCCTGTTAGTGTGTTCATAAACAGACTATTTATGAATGCTTCTTTTGATCTCATGTGGCAGGAAATCTGTCATCTTTCATATAACATATATCGTATGCCTCCTGCAATGGAGTTAAGAAAGTAGAGGAGGTTTGGTTGTGAAGACCTATCTAAGTTAAATTATAAACTCAGCTTTTGATGTCTTTTACATCTTGGAGCGAAGGGAAGGACGCGACAAGAAGTATAAGGAAAGTGACTTTTATTCAGCTCATAGTGGAAACGATTCAACGAGGCGTATTTCGCGCCCTACATTTATACCCCCAGGTTTGAGCGAGGGACCAATGGGGCGTCGAGTAGCTCGACCAATCAGGGCGAGGATTGGACCGGCTCTGCCCGGGAACCAATCAGGAGGAGTCCTTTGTAGCTCGACCAATCAGGGCGAGGATTGAGCCGGCTCTGCCCGGGAGCCAATCAGGAAGAGTCCTTGTTCGCGCGCTTGTATTTCCCGCGCTAGTATTCAACACCCCTCCCCCCCCAGTCATAGAGTTCCTTTAGGAGGGGCAAACATAGTCTTGTAGGTAGGCGGGACGGTGGCGTTCTCGTCCCGATCTCCGTGGTTCCCCGGCGGTCGTCGACGGGGGGGGAACCGCTGGCGGAGGCGTGTCCGTGGTGGGGGCTTGAGCCGACGGCGCGGCCCCGCGAGAGGGCATTGGCTCCGGGTCCCGTGCCCGATGTCCGTCCGCCTGGGGTGGCGTCTCTGTGGCCAACGGGGTGTCTGGTAGGGGCCCCGTGCAGTCCGGTTGGGGTGTAGGTTCAGAGTCTCGAGAAGGGCTCCGCGGAAAGGAGTAGCCAGCTGGGGTGCGCCTGCCCGGAAGGTTCGCGACGGCTTGACCCCCGTTCGCCGGGTGGAAACGGTCCGTGGGGAAAGGAGTCAATGGGGGTAGCTCCTGTTGAGAGCAGATTTCTGGGGAGCTGGGGCCGTCTCTTTCCGCAGGAAGGCGACGCCTTAACTGGTCCACGTGTCGCCTCCATTGTGTCCCGTCGGCCAGGCCGACCCTGAAGGAACAGGGGCCGGTCAGGGCTGTGATGGTTGCGGGAACCCACCGTGGATCCCCGGAAAAGGAACGGGCCCATACAGGATTCCCTAACTTAAACGCGTGGGACGGAAGGGCCCCCAGGTTGCTTGGCGGATCTCCTGCGTAAAGTGGATGGAGCCTGTCTAGGGGGGTTCGCAATCTCCTACCCATCAAGAGCTCCGCGGGACTTTTGTTGGTCGTTGGGCAGGGTATGGAGTGCTGGCTCAAGAGATAGGCCGCTACTCTTTCTTGCCAGTCGCCCTGGTCCATGCGGCCCAAGGCTTCTTTTGCTGAGCGAACTGCGCGCTCCGCCCGGCCGTTGCTAGCTGGGTGATAGGGGGCTGTGGCCGCGTGTCTGATCCCCTGTTCGGCCAGGAATTCTTGGAACGTGGTGGAGGTAAACTGGGGCCCGTTATCGGAGACTATCACATCCGGTAACCCATGGGTAGCGAACATCTTACGGAGGGCCCTTACTGTACTCTCTGCTGTGGTGGAGGTCATGATTACTAGCTCCACCCACTTGGAGTAAGCATCGACCACTATCATGAAGTTCCGGCCGTGGAAGGGGCCGGCAAAGTCGATGTGTAAACGGGACCATGGGCCTCTAGGGATCTCCCACTCTCGAGGGGCGGCTATGGGGGGATTCGGCCTAGAGTTTTGGCAGATCCTGCATCGGCCTACGTAGTCTGCGATTTCTGTGTCTAACAAGGGCCACCATACGTAGCTACGGGCTAAGGCTTTCATTCGTGCTATGCCTGGGTGGTTTTTGTGGAGTGCGGGCAGGATTCGTGCTCGTAGGGCTGTAGGGATCACTACCCTATCCCCCCAGACAAGGCAACCCCCGTGAAGGGCGAGTTCGGCCTGTCGCACTTTGAATGGGCGGAAGTGTTCCGCTACCTTTTCCGTGGGCCACCCCCTCAAAACCCATGAAGCGACCTGAGATAGGACGGGGTCAGCCTTTGTGCAGGCTGCCACGTCCGTGGCAGAAACGGGGAGGTCGGATTCGGCAATGGACAGAATAGAGAGCGCGGGCACGTGGGCTGTGTCCGTCTCTGGCAGGGGGCAGCGGCTCAGGGCGTCTGCGTGTCCTAGCTGTTTGCCCGGACGGTATAACAGCGTATACGAGTACGCCGTTAGGAACTCTGTCCAACGTGTCATGCGGGGGGACAAGATGGGGGGAGTCGGCTTGTCACCCGCCAGTAGCCCCAGGAGGGGCTTGTGATCCGTGACTAGGGTGAACTTTCTACCATAAAGGTAGTCATGGAACCGCTTAATGCCGGACACTGCAGCCAGGGCTTCTTTATCGATTTGGCTGTAGTTCCGCTCCGTGGAGGAGAGTGTCCGGGAATAGAAGGCTATGGGGGCTTCTGAGCCGTTTGGGAGGACGTGGCTCAGCACCGCCCCTACGCCATAGGGGGAGGCATCGCAAGTCAGAATTAGAGGCATCCTATCGCTGTACTGGATTAGGACTGCCGATGAAGTTAAAATATCCTTTATAGCCGCGAACGCGTGCGCTTCACGGCTACCCCATTTCCAGGCTGCTGACCGGTCAAGTAGACGGTGTAGCGGCTCAGCTAGTGACGCCTTGTGGGGGATAAAAGGGGCGTAGAAATTTAAGAGCCCCAGGAATGCTTGTAACTCCGCCCTAGAGGTGGGTGCGGGTGCGTTTTTGATGGCGGCAACTTTGGAAGGAGTGGGGTGGATGCCTTGGGCATCAATGAGGAACCCCAGGAATTCAACTTTGGGAACTGCAATTTCGCATTTGCTGCGCTTTAATTTCAGTCCCGCCTCCCTGAAACGTGTGAGGACCTCCCGCAGCGTTTTCAGGAGCTCCGAGTGGCTGGGGGCTGCGACCAGGACGTCGTCGAAGTAGGGAACGACGCCTGGGAGCCCGTGGAGCAACCGCTCCATGAGGCTCTGGAAAATCCCAGGGGCGACCGAGACGCCGAATTGCAGACGGCGGCAACGGAAAGCTCCGCGGTGGGTGACGATAGTCTGGGCTGTAGCCGCATCGTCGTCTACGGGAAGCTGCTGGTAGGCCTGTGCCATGTCTAGCTTAGCGAAAATGCGGCCCTGTCCTAAGGAGTGGAGTAGGTGCTGTACTACGGGAACCGGATACGGGTTTGCCTGTAGGGCCAAATTGATGGTCGACTTGTAGTCGGCACATATTCTCACCGATCCGTCGGGTTTGACCGGGAGGACTATGGGGGTTTCCCAGCGGGCGTGATCTACGGGCTCGAGTACCCCTTGTTCAATTAACTTATCGAGTTCCGCATCTACCTTTGCTCTCAATGCGAAAGGGACCCTGCGTGCCTTTAGCCTAACGGGGGCGACCTGAGGATCGAGGCAGAGAGAAATGGGGGTACCCTTGTAACAACCCAATTTCCCGTCGAACACATCTGAGAACTCGTCTAGGACGCTATCTACGGGGAGGGAAACTACCCTGTGTACCCCTTCTATGGTGAGGCCCAAAGCGGAGAACCATTCTAACCCCAGGAGGGCGGGCAGGTTGTTCCTTACGACTAAAACTGGGAGTTTCCCTTTAAAATTTCCATATTCCACCCGGATGTGGTATAACCCAGCTGTGGGAATCCCATTTCCCTGGTAATCTCGGAGGGAGACCCTGGCGGGGCGCAGCTTCCTCTGGGGGACCCCGGGGCAAAGGCGGGAGAACAAAGCCCAAGATAGGAGAGAACGGGATGAACCGGAGTCCACCTCCATTTGGCAAAGCTGACCTTCGAGACGGACGGCGGTGCTTATTTTCCGGTGGCCGGCGGGAACGGGGGATGCCTGGTAGACCACGCAGTCGGCGCGGGGGGGCTGGTAGGTTGAGTGGCAGTCCTCAGTGCGCCTCGCGGGACGTGGCTGCTGGCGGCGTGGTGGTGCCGGGCGCTGGTCGCTGGGCTGCATAAACGACGGGGCTGGCAGGGGAGCCCGGCATACTCTGGCGAGGTGTCCTTCTCCTTGGCAACGGCGGCAGACGGCAGAACGGTACGGGCAGGCTGTGCGGCTGTGGCGGCCGCCGCATCCGCGGCAAGGTGCGTTTGAGGCCGGCTGAACGGGTGCCGGTGGTTGCTGGGGTGGCCTCCGTTTGGGCTGCAGCCTCATCTGGCCGACGATTTCCTCCTCCTCCTCCTCCTCGTTTTCGGCAGGGGAGAGATCGTCGACGAGGTTCGTCTGGGCGAGCGGCCCCGCGACGGTTTGTGCGGGGGGGTTTAGCTGGAGGCGTTCCATGTCGGCCGTGGATTGCTCGGAGAGTTCGGCGGCTCGCGCTATTTCCACGGCTTGCATCAGGGTAATCTTGTGATTCCGGAGCAATCGGCCGCGTAAGTGTGCGTCGCGGACCCCGCACACAAACTGCTCCGCAAGGTTTTCCTCCAGGTCTGCAAAATCGCACTGGGCGGCCACAGTGCGCAAGGCCTCCAGAAAATGGCTAATGGATTCATTAGCCCTTTGTACTCGGCGGCGGAAAGCGAAACGGCGTGCAAATAAAGAGGGTGAGGGAGCGTAGTGGTTCCTCAGCCTGGACATCAGCTCGGCCCACCCAAGTTTGTATGCTGGCCTCGGGGCGGCCAGGGCTCTCGCAGAGGCGAACATGGACGGCTCACAGCAGGACAGGAAGAAGCTGCATTTCTCCTCATCGGTCTGAGCCTGGTTTTTCGAAGCGATTAGGTAACACTCGAACCGCTCCATGAATCCGTCCCATGATTCTCCGGTGGCTCCGCCGAATGGCGCGAAAGGAGGAAGCGATGACGCCATCGTGGTGTGGGGCCGGAGAGGGGAGAGGCAGGACGAAGAAAAATTCGCGTTCGCTGCCGGAGTTCTCGTTCTGACGATAGCGTTCTGGCTGGTTCAGACGCGGTGGCAGCTGGCTGTTCTTCTTCGTGGTCGCGGGAATCGGAATCCCACCTTCGTCGCCAGTTTTACATCTTGGAGCGAAGGGAAGGACGCGACAAGAAGTATAAGGAAAGTGACTTTTATTCAGCTCATAGTGGAAACGATTCAACGAGGCGTATTTCGCGCCCTACATTTATACCCCCAGGTTTGAGCGAGGGACCAATGGGGCGTCGAGTAGCTCGACCAATCAGGGCGAGGATTGGACCGGCTCTGCCCGGGAACCAATCAGGAGGAGTCCTTTGTAGCTCGACCAATCAGGGCGAGGATTGAGCCGGCTCTGCCCGGGAGCCAATCAGGAAGAGTCCTTGTTCGCGCGCTTGTATTTCCCGCGCTAGTATTCAACACCGTCATTCAAATGTTCTTTGTCGGAGAAAATGTATTAATGATAGATATACATATGATGGAACAGATGGTTCTGGAAACACTCATCCCATGAGCTTTTGTGTGGGAAGAAAATTTATAGTAATGGCAGAAACTTTTAGAATGTTAAGTATGTTTTTGTCTGCTTCATTCATATTTTTTTTAGTTCTTTGAAAGCCACATTTCTGAAACAAGAAAATAAATATACTTATGGATATTTTTCTTTTATACCCTAGCTGAGTAAGCACTTTGCTTCCACTTTATATGGTCCTAGAGTTAGTAAGTAAATGTGAGTCAAGAAACATAGAAGTGCTGTTTTCAGTTAATTCTTGATGTCTGTATTCCCCTTCCCCGATTTTATGTGAGCCGCCCTGAGTCCCCCCAGGGAAAAGGGCGGCCTACAAATATTAATAAAATCTAAATCTAAAATCTAAATTCATGGTTAATTTATGGCATACACTGCCACAAAATGGATAACTTAAAGGACCAGAGAGTGTTGGTGCAGGTTAAGACTGCTTTCTAGCCATGATGATTACATATTGACTCTACTATCCAGAGACAGTATATTTCTCAATATTAGTTCCTGGTGAATAAAAGTAGCAAATTCCAGAGATAATTGGGGGATGACATTCAGTAAATACTTTAATCTAATTCAAGAATAGCTCTTCTGTGTTCCTATAACAGAGTAACATTTTTGGTGCATTTACTGGCTTTCTGCTGCACAATTCTTTTTTTTGGCAGCATTGAGTCCTTCCCAAGGACCTAGGATAGGAAGATGATGTTGTTCAATGATGTTAAAGGTATCAACACATAATATAAGCTGTTATCAGATCCAAACGCAAATACAATACAGTGAAATCCAATTGAGCCCAATCCAAACCCTATGCCTAATGGACAGATTCTTGCTAAAGAAAAGTTACAACCTTCTAAATTACAAGGTATATCCCAACTACTTTTAAGGGGCAGAATCTTTTCAAACTAAAATACTAGGTATATCTTGTGTACACCCCGCTCCATGGAAAAGCTCTGTGCTGCCAAAACTCCTCTCTCCGCTACACCAGGTACACATTCCATCACAACTGTTCCAAATAAAATTGCCTTTTGCAATTCACTGATGGTGATTTTTACAGTGCTAGTAGTGTTCAAGTGGTGTTCCTGTTTTGGAATTGCAATCAAGGGGCCTATTACTATGGGTACTTATTATTATGGTTTGATTGCACAGTCATTTAGACTGAGCTTGACATTTTTTGTCCACTTATTGAGTTCTACCCAAGGATTTGGAGCAGGCAAATGTTGTTGAATAATAATAATAATACTGAAAATATCATCCCAGGATGTAAGCTATTCCAAGTAAACTTGCTTTTTGCATTTTTTTTATTTTCAGATTACCAATATTGAAAATGAAACTCTACCATTGAGTTTATTCATTAAAACAGATAAAGATAAGATTGATAGCAAGTTAATTGGTAAGTATCCAGCAACCAAAAATGAAGAAGAGATCTAAAAATTGATGGGAAAAGTTTTCATTTCTCAAAGGTCATATCTTTTCAGAGTTGTCCATTATTTAGATGATGAATATATACTTATCAAAAGGATGAACAATTAGTCACATAAATTGAAAACCAGGATACCATACAGTTAGTCTTCAATTTAAAACAGTTCATTTAGTGACTGTTAAAATTTACAACAGTACTGAAAAACATGATTTATGGGTGTTTTTCACACTTAACAACTGTTGCAGCATACCCATGGTCACGTGATCAACATTCAGACATTTGTCCTGTGTCATATTTATAAACGTTGCAGTATCCCAAGGTCATGTGATCACCTGTTATGACCTTCTGACAAGCTGAGTCACTGGAGAAACCAGATTAACTTAACAACCATGTCACTACCGTATTTTTCGGAATATAAGACACACCGGTGTATAAGACGCACCAAAGTTTTGAAGAGGCAAATAAAAAAAAGGTTTTGCACTCTGCAAACCTCCCCCAAATGGCCCATTTTTTTGCAAAAATGGGCCCATTTTTCACCAAAAAAAGGCATGAATAGCCTTTAGGGGCTTGCAGAGTGCTCGGGGGGGGGGGCAAAAACAAGCAAAAAATGGCCCGTTTTTCGCGAAAAGAGGCCTGTTTTTCATGTTAAAAAAATGGCATGGATAGCCTTTAGGAAGCTTATAGAGTGCTCAGGGAGGGGGGTAAAATTGAGCAAAAAATGGGCCATTTTCCGCTCATTTCTGTCTTCCCCACCCACAGGAGCTCTCTAAAGGCTTCCTACAAGATATGCACTGCCATTTTGGTGAAGGGGGCGGGCCTTCGGGAGGTAAAAAATGCTGTATTCAGTGTATAAGGCACCCAGATTTTCAGCCTTTTTGTTGAGGGAAAAAGGTGCGTCTTATACTTTGAAAAATACGGTAACTTAACCACTGCAGTGATTCACTTAACAACTGTAGGAAGAAAGGTTGTGAAATGGAGCAAAATTACCTTAATAATTGTCTCAGTTGGAACAGAAATTTTGGGCACAAATGTGGTTGAAAATCGAGGATTCCCTGTAATTATTCTCACATATGAAGAGGAGATTAAAGCAATTGTTAAACTTTCTCATACCATTTACCAGTAGGATGAGAAAATTTTTTAAAATGTCTAATAATTTCTGCAGTTTTATGGAAGAATCATCTAATTCCTTCCAAATTCTGATATATCACGTCTGAGTCTAGACTAGCCCCAAGTTGCTATTGAAAATCATTCTGTGTATAAAAGGCCACAATTTCTTTTCTCATTTCAGACATTCCACTCTATAGACAATAAATCAGGATTTTTCTTTCTTTGTGATACCATTACCACTGCTTTTTTAAACTTTAGATCAGTATGCATGAGGATATTTTTGATTACAATCTAGAAGTGTTTTTCTGAAAGCATAAATCCAGCCAGTATATTTCATGGCTGGGCAGGAGGGTCGATTACAATGAGTAATTAAACATGACAGAATCAAACCATAACTTTCCAAAGCCATTTTAGTAATCCTTTTGCTGGAGTTCAGTGTCATGTGTATCTGATATGTCCATATTCCTAATAAATCTTACAATCTCTAGCTATAATTTCGAGCAAAAGTAATCCTTTTAAATGGTTGTTAACAATTTCTAAATACGGTAAATATATTCTTTTTAAAAAACATTAATATCATCTCAACCCAAACAGATTACATATTATTATTTGTCAAGATAAATGAACCATTGATGGAATGTATCAGGGGTGGGTTCCGGCCGGCTTTACTGCCAGTTCGCTTGTGCGTGTGCTGTGTGCGCGTACACAGTTCAATTAAAATTATTCTGTGCATGCAAAGAGCTAAAAAAAAGATGGTGGCGGTGACTGGAGCCTCGCAGGCCTGGGTCGCTGCCGATTCCAGCGCCCCAGGTCGCCATAAGGCTGAACCAGTAGGAACCATCTCTGGAACGTATCAATCTTTTAAAAAAATCATAGTCTATGTTTTACTAAACATTCCCAGGGAAAATAGATAAAATATTGTGCAGGTGTAGGATACTGATATCCAGCAGCAAAATAGATGAATTTCAGTAATGCATTTCTTTCTTTTCCTTTTTTCCCAAAATTAAAATTGGGGATTGGAGCAGGGATTAAGTCTATCCTTAATCTCCCTCAGTTTGGAAAACGGCATTAAATCAATGGCTATTTGAGGTTAATTGGAGTTCTTTAAGAGAATAAGGCTGGGGATTGAATTGTTTTACTTCACAGTTCCTAATCTCTAAAAAAAAAGAATATAAAATGGAACAGGAAAAAAAATCAAGTCCACCTCACCACACAATCAGTGCCACCCATGATTCAATAACAGTAACCTTAGAGTTGGAAGAGACCTTGGAGGTAATCTAGTCCAACCCCCTGCTCTTGCAGGAGACCTATACCATTTCTAACAGATGGCTGCCAAATCTCTTCTTAAAAGCCTCCAGTGTTGTGGCACTCACAATTTGTTCCACTGGTTAATTGTTCACACTGTTAGGAATGTTTCCTTAGTTCTAGGTTGACAATTCAGATATTGCTTACCACTTACTATATTACATAGCCCACTGGCTATCATTTTGTTGACCATGTTCAGAAAAAAATAATTCATCCAATAATAATGGCAAAGAATAAGGCTCAGTTCCTAAACTATATGCATCTAAGCAGTTAAATCCCTTTCAATTGTGTTATAATCCCAAAGGAATATTTTAGAAATTCTGATTTCTGTATGTGCTCCTGCTTTATCTTTTAAAAAATCAATTGGAAATAACAGATTGCCATCTATCTGAAACAGCTTCTCAAGCTTAGAGGAAGTATAAAAGGAAATGAGAAACAAAGTGGGAAAGAGTTTGTTATCATTACAATCCATTTTCATATGGTATTATATACAATATGTGTATATTATTACTAAACTTAAATCTGAATGTAATTACATCATTAAATTGATCACTTTGGTTATTTATCTTTATTATGCATATTTCTATATTACCCAATTCTCAAGACTAATACTTACTCAGAAGAGAAGCAATTATTGTATTTCCAACTGTAAATGAATTCCTTTCTTTTGATCGCCTATTTTAACTAAAGGAAGTAACATTGGTATCTAATACTTTTTTTATAGCTACTGGAGACTTTGAACAATGTTAAATTCAATATAGCCCTTTTATCCTTTGTCCTGTTTTATCAATGGTCTCCCAGCTAGAATCTAAAAACGATGGATGAGGGCTAGAATCTAATGTCAGGCTTGCTGCTGATACATTTAATGAGCTGATCAGTAACAAAACTTATTAACATTTTGAGCTCTGTATCTGTATTATACTGTATATAGCTGTGAGGACATTCAGTATATTACAAGTCTAATTTGGAGATGGTTTGAAGGCTGGCTTTTGCAGACACAGGAGTCATTCTCATTTCTGCATGCACAGATGAAATATATTTTGAATCACTTGGTTAGATATAGAGGACTTGCAGATAGATTTCTGATATACAGATTTTTGAAATGGAGTTCTATCAGCCTCTGTCATGACTCCTATCAATGTTTCCTTCAAATGGATAATATGTACATATCAATTTCAGAAGCTGAAATCAAAAAGGCCCAAATGATTTCCATTAAAACCATATGCCTTCTATCAGAAGTCCATATTTATACATATCTATCTTAGGAATTCAGAATCAAACTTAAGACATTATACTGTTTCTTTGTCAAATCTGACTATTAATCATACAGCTAACTTGTCTATTCATATATTTTAATGACCCAGTGCATCCTGTTCATATGAATTAATGAACCAGTGACAGGGAGCATAGTGCTCAGAACTTTCTCAGGAAGAAAACTCAGATCTCTGATAGTACTTTTTCATATTAACAAATTTTATGAAAAGGGATAAAGTTTTATGAAAGTTGCGGAAAGCTTTGCTTTTTAAGAAAATTTGTTAGTGTGAAAAGGAACTACCAAACCAAAATCTTGGTTATAGTAAACTAACATTGTTGTGTTTCTCCAGATATCCAGGAATAAGGTAATGAAAAACAATGTCCGTAATTGATGCCAAGAAAACTAGAATGAGTTGAGCTTAAATTAAAAACTTCCTTTTAATGGAGGAAATAATCTACAACTCTTGTAACAGGCAAGGGAAGAAAATCCATAAAGATAAGGGTAATATTTTGAGTCTGAAAATGTAGGTGAATATAAATGCAAGCTACATGATTGTAATGCAAACATATATTTTGACTATGATAGGAGAGATCTTCTTTTTCTTTCCCAAAGAGTATATTTTTATCTTTCAGACAAGAGGAAGAATGTGAGGAGAGAAAATATATTTTATTTTTATGGAAGACCTCTCACATTATTGTATCATGATGTCTGAGAGTGAGAATTATAACTAAAAATCAGTTGCAATTTGGGGCAAGACTGTAAAAAATTCTTTGATTCCTATGTAACTTGCAACCTTTTCTATTTCCCATCATATAATCTAAGGAGTGTTGGACTAACATTAGGAAAATCCAACCCTCATGGATGAAAGATTCTTTCATTTCAGTGAGACTTTAGGCTAGTCACAGCCAGTGGTGAGTTCCTACCGGTTCGGACCTGTTCGGCCGAATTGGTAGTGGCATACAGGCCTGGGTCGCCTGAACTGGCAGCAACATAGGCCTGCCACGCCTCGGAACTGGTTCCCCGGCCACCACGACCATCTTGGTTTTCAGTTCTGTGCATGCGCAGAACAATTGTAATTGGACTGTGCATGCGCACGTAGTGTGCATCCAGCACGCCCATGAGCAAATCAGCAGTAGTGCGTGTCGCAACCAACCACAGCCCAACTAACCTGTTACTTGGAGGGGGGAATGGAGAAGGAAATACAACATATTCCTTGTTGAGCTGAGAAGCCAGATATAAATTTAATAAAGTTAAGAGCAACGTAGGAGAAATAAGAAATTTGATAATGATAATCAGTTGTATATTTCAGTTTGATGGCCACTGATGAACAATGTTTGAACACGCTGGTATTATTTGTTGCTCTAACTTTCCTGGACTAGTTTTCTGCTCCTATCCTTACAGCTGTGAATGCTTTAAATGAGATTTGAAAGCATTAAGAAGCTTGAGCAAAGCTCCTCCTTTAACCAGATGTGTCTTTTTTTTAAGATTCTGAACATATGTCAGCTCATTAAAGTTTTGTTGTTTTTGTGTCTCTGTAGTTTTCTTGGCCAGATTTTTTGGAAGTGGTTTGTCGTTACCTCCTTTCTTATTATAGTAGATATTTTTAATGTCACTGATTGAAACAGCTAGTCATTGTTGTTTTTTCAGGTGTATGCAGAAGCCTGAAAAAAAGATGCAGCTCTTTTTTAACAGAGTATGTATTCACTCAGAGGTGGGTTTCTGCCAGTTCAGCCCAGATCAGATGAACCGGTAGTGGCGGTGGTGGGTGGCTCCACCCACCCGCCCGGATGCTTCTGTGCATGTGCAGAAGAGTTGAACAAGCAAACTGGTAGTAAAAAAAATGGAAACCCACCACTGCATTCACTGTGTGGAAAAACCTCTTCCAGATTATTTTGAAACATGACCAGCACTCATATAACCATTTAACATGCTGGATTTACTAACTCTGTCCTGACATTAGAGGACAATGCCCTTCTTTTATGTCTAGAATTTATTTATTATTTGCTTATTAGATTCTTATCCACCTTTATTATTTTATGAGTAACTTTATCAGTGAATATACCTCATAATCTTCCTTCCTCCTATTTCCCCCATAACAATATTGTATTATTGCAAGATTGTTTCCTTCTGTAAATTCAGCTCCAGTTAACTTTATCCATCCACCAACACAAAACCTAAGGGGGACTATAGGCTTAAGAGAGACTCTGTCTTTCTCCATGATTCATGATCATGATAACAAAAAGTGGCAGGGCATTTTTTATCGGGATTTCAGTGCTCTGCAGTGCTCCCCTACCCATGGTCTCTGACCTTATCTGTCAACCTCAAAGCATGCCAGAATACTATTTGGATTCCCTTGACTTTAAATTGAAGTGTAAAATGTTGGAGATATAGATTGAACTGTATTGGTATATCAAAATGTTGAGTGAAAATTAGGGACTGCCTGGGTTTTTGCTAAAAATATGTTGTATTAGTTAAATAGTAGGGACTGTGTTCATAGTAGGAAGACTGAACTCTATAGAATGGAATGTCAGTACAAATTAAAGAAAATATGTTTTATTTGAAGAAAAATCTAAATCAAAACCATCATATTTAATGATAGTTTTGGCTTTAGGTGTTTTCAATATCTCATCCCCTAGTGTTTTGTCACATCTATGTTATAATTTACTTGCAGATTTCTTTTTCAGAATCTATATTTTTTTGCAAAATATAGAATAAATTGCTTTGTATTTATTCCTTATTTGCTCCAAACAACTAGTTTCCAGTTCTCTTTTTCCAGCTCCGCTCATTCACTGTTCTGTTTTTTTGCACTGGTGTTTCTTGACAAAACTTGTTTTTTTCTTCTCATCCTTACCTCTACTGGCTTGCCATTATCACAAATTGTTTGAGGGAATCTGGCCCTGAACCCTGTGTAGATGCCACAGTTACCAATGTAAGAACCATTTGAGAACTGATAAACACAAAACTGATACAGCCATCTCCATAGGTCAGTCTATAATGTGTCAATCTGACTAAAAAAAAAGTCTGTTAAACAAATGATCAGTAGATTACTGAATGACAAGAATCAACTACATGAGAAGGAGAACAATAACAACAAATCTTCTTTTGTCCCCTCCTTTTTTCACTCAAGAGTCATTCTTACACAGGCTTAAATGGCTATACACAGTCCACTAAATCTAAAAAGAAACTAAACAAATGAAAAAAAAGACAATTGGAGCAGCATTTTGTTTCACCTCATTGCTTTGCTTTGCCTCTTATCTTGATCCATGCTTCCATTACAATTTGTTTTTGTGGCTCTGAATTGTGGACTAGAAATTGATACTAAGCAGATGCACATTACTTTTGTAGTGACTTTATATAGCTGTTCTTATGGTCGAGATGACTGCAGCTTATGTCTCGCGGCTGATCCACAGTACCAGTGTGTCTGGTGTGAAGCCAGGGATGGTTGTGTTTTCACAAAACGTTGCTTGTCTTCTACAACTACCTGCCCTGCTCCAGTCATTACTCAGGTAAATGAATGGTACATAATTTCATGATATTGTTCTGATTATTACATCAATTTGCCAGGCAGTGCTGGGAGCAGTTAGCAAAGTAAGTCATGTCCCATAATAAATAATCTCTGTATTTTCCCAACATCATCTGTATTTTCTTACCATCAAAATGCAAAGTGGTAAATAATAAGAAGTCTGAACATATGTTTCAGAAGGGGAAGAGTTCATAAAAGGCCTTCTGCAGTGCCATGGAAGATGGACGAATCCTATTGTTTTCAGAAGCTACTGATTTGTAGATTCCATCATTCCTCAGCATTGCTGTTTTGGTTTGTGTAAGCTTGAAGTGAATAAGAGTGGCCTGAGATGGGTAGCATATAAATTTAATAAATAAAAACAAATATCGTATTTTTCAGAGTATAAGATGCTCTGAAGTATAAGACGCATATAAGCTTTTGGGGAGAAAAACAAGGGAGGAAAATCTGCCTCTGCCTTCCAGCAATTTGCCTCCTTGTGACAAACAGCAAGCAGTACAGACAATGTACACTGTTTGTGGTGGTGTTACACTTCAGACTATACTTGTACAGATGCTGTTAAAATTGATCTGGCTTTCTGGAAGTATATGTTATTCTCTGCTATTTAAAAGAAGATACAATAGCACTGGGCCTCTTTAGATCACGTATTTATTTTTAAAAGCTTCTTCATTTTTTTTAAGTTGTCTAGAACAATAATAAAGCAGTCTTTAAAAAATAAGTCTAATAATTTGAACATTCTATAGGCATTTATAGTTATTGACTTACCTCCTTGCAGCAAACAGTCTGATTAGCACAAGAAAAAAAATCTGCCTCTGCCTCCCAGCAATTTGCCTTGTGCAGCAAACATCAAGTTTTACTTTCAATTTCAGCATGGGCCTCCCGATCATCAGCTGTTTCAGGCTGCAGGGATTGCTGTAGCCTATTGCTGCCTCCGCAAAGCCCATTTTCCCTGTTTGCTGCAAGGAGGTAAATTACTGGGAGGAAAAGGCCAAAGAGAGGGGGCTAGTGGGTGGGCGGGGCTACATTCAGTGTATAAGACGCACCCAAATTTTCAGCCTCTTTTAGGGGGGGAAAGGTGTTTTTTCTATTCTGAAAAATTTGGTAAGTAAACATCTGGAAGACAAAATCTTAAGAGTACCTAAATAATCATCAGGATTTTTTTATAGAGAAGGTGTCCTATCACTTACAAAGATTAATCAAAATATGTCAACAGTGCCAAAGATAATGGCTTTTTTTTTTAACCTATAATATTTTTGGTTATCCAAGTATCCTGGATCTATTTTTGTTTTTCCTGTCAGTTTGGGACCTACTATTGTAAGCTAATTCAACTGCTACCGTGGCATTTCATATATGCTTATGTGACCTCCTAATTATTCTATTGTTTTATATAATATAGGTGGCAATAATAATGTTTCCTATACATTTAGATTGAACCAAAGAATGGACCTCTAAGTGGTGGAATTTTGTTAACAATAAGAGGATCTAACTTGGGCGTAAAAGCTGAAGATGTCAAAGAAATAATGGTAGCCGACACTGAATGTCAATTTAGAAAAGAATTATACTCTGTTTCCACCAAGTAAGTAATTTCTGACAACATTGACAAAGAAGTAAAAACAAAGTCTATGTATCAATGACTACATGAATGTAAAATAAAGTATAAGTAAATAAACTTATATTTAAATATAACAAACATAATGCAGAATTTGACATATACAATAACTGTTAATATAGTTTTAATTATTATTCCACTTAAAATAATAATATTTGAAAGTATAATTGAAATATTAGACAATAACAGCCATCTATTTTTATAATTTGGGGGATGCAATACAAGTTGTTTTCTGTTTACTTCATCAACTGATATTTTCAGTGATATCATTGAAGAAAGATTTCTGCACTTTGACAAAAATGAGTTTTCTCTTGTTCAAATAAATGATATAACTATTGCTTGTTTATCATAATGGCCCTAGGATAATGAGACTATATATATTACACGCACACACACACATACACACACACACATACATGCATACATTTCTTGGTTTTATGCTTAGGAATCTGTGTGTTCTTGTATGCATGTAGTTCAAAAATGGACTAGCTGGTAATATGCACTGTTAAATCTTTTTATGTTTTTATAAACAGAATTGTATGTGAAGTTGGGCATGGATCAATAGAAAAAACAGACAAAATTCAAGTTAATATAAATGGACAATACGGCACATCCACAAATGAAGTACAATTTACATATCAGGTGAGTGTATATACAGGGTATGTACTATGTGTATGTGTACATGGAAAATCTTATTATTTTTTTTATTTGCTGGATAGGGAACACTAAACATCATCTTCAAAGTAAATCAATAAGCCTATTGATATCATACTGAGAAAATTTATTGCATCTCTAGTGAAAAGCGGGAAGATAGACAGTTCATTCTATACATCTGGAATATTTTCCTAGAAAGACTCTTCTGAAATCAGTGTAGAAACGCAATGTATTATTTTGCTATAATTCCACTTTATGCAAGACCAAAGTATTGTCATGTTAGGATACTATTAATTAGTAGGTAATATAGAACTCTAATGAAAATGAGAGTGCCCTGAAATTTTTCAGATAATGCAAAAATACCAAAAAATTCAGAAAATACCAGGTTAGTAATCTAATCCCATGTTATGTTGAAAAAAAAGTACCGTATTTTTCAGAGTATAAGCCATATTTTTTCCTCCCTAAAAGAGGGTGAAAATTTGGGTGTGTCTTATACACCGAATGTAGCCCTGCCCACCCACCCTCCTCCACCCTTTGGCCTCTGCCTCCTTGCAGCAAACAGCCTGTTTCAGTTTCAGCTTCACCACAGCCTGATTAGCACAAGCAGCTGATTGTTGATTGGACAACCTCCCAACCATCAGCTGTTTCAGGTTGCAGGGATTGCCATAGCCTTTGCCGCCTCTGTGTGTACCTTTTTTGGCTCTGCATCCCACGTGAGACCTATTTTCTGCTCATTTGGATTCCCTCTACCTGGAATGGGTGGAAAATGGGGCACACGGAGGCCGAAAACAGGGTGCAGAGGGTGAAAATGGGGCACATGGAGGCAGCAGTATGCTATGGTAATCCCTGCAGCCTGAAACAGCTATCATTGGGGGACCCAACAATCAGCTACTTGTGCTAATCAGGTTGTGCTGAAATCTAAATGAGCTGTTTGCTGTTTGCTGCAAGGAGGCAAATTGCTGGGAGGCAGATTTTTTTTCTTGTTTTCCTCCCCAAAAACTAAGTGTGTCTTATACTTCAGAGCATTTTATATGATAATGCGGTATATTTTTTGCCAGCAGGTGAAAATGTTCAATCTAAATTGCAGATTTCCTCTTGCCTATCTCTCTTCTTTAAGGTGAAATGTGTTTTGCCAGAGAAGGAATAGCAGTCAGTGGAGGTTGATAGGGCCAAGGAGAGAGAATTATTGATTCTGCTTTCAGTAATTTAAGCAGAGGTAGCTATGTTGTAGAATGAAATTATGACCTACTCCTAAGAAAACATTCAGCTCAGAAACAAGGTTACGTTTTAGTAAATAGTTCATGATTCTTTCCTGAACCAATAACTTTAATTTCAAAAATTAGTGCATAGTTTTTGCAGAATAACTGAAGAATTAAAAATCAAACTATTTTTCAGGAGATTCTTATTTAAGAAAAACTTTCTATAAATGAAGCATTAAAGAAAAGTTAGCATTATGTAGCCACAAATTATATAGAATTATATAGTATTATATACACTCAAAGAACAGTCTGATCTGGAACCATAGAACAGAAAAATAAGACCAATGTGTCACAATTCACTTAGAAAAATAGTGCAATAATAAAATACTGTATAAAAAAATAAATATAAACTATATAGTAGTCCAAGGAATTAGCTGCTGCTGAATTTTCATTGCAATCACAATGTATTTAGTTATTCTTGTTATCTCGTGATTAATATTTGATTAAGGAGCATTATATAAAACTCATCTGTTCTCTTTAAAAATTACTGGAAGACAGATACGAAATACATTTTGCAAGTATAACAATTGTAGTAAAGTAACACATGCTGTACAGTAAAATCCTCTATAGAATTATAGAATTACCCTGGTATAAATGTTCAGATAGTTTTTATTAAATGTACAGTACTCTACTTAAAAAGGGTAAACGGTAAGGCATTATGCCTGGCTGAAAAAGAAAACTTTCCTTAAATCAAAATAAATTAATGTGCTTAAATAGTTTATAGGTTTCAATGTATTCCTAGTAATGAGTATTCTAAAGCTCTGTAAGAAACCAATTTCAGGTTGATGTTCTATGTCCCCCAGCTGTTGATAAATAATACTTTAGCCTGATCAGAGTCAGCAGAAAGAGATAAAAAAATATCTTTCATTAATATAATAAAAATTATTTGGTTTTCAGCTGATGTAGCCCATACTAGTGGACTCTGCTATAAGTACGCAGTGGCTCAGTGACTAGGTCACTGAGCTTGTTGATCAGAAAGGTCAGCAGTTTGGCAGTTCAAATCCCTAGTGCCACATAATAAAGTGAATCCCGTTACTTGTCCCAGCTTCTGCCAATTTAGCAGTTCGAAAGTATGTAAAAAATGCAAGTAGAAAAATAGGAACCACCTTTGGTGGGAAGGTAACAGCATTTCACGTGCCTTTGGCATTTAGTCATGCCAGCCACATGACCACGGGGACGTCTTTGGACAGCACTGGCTCTTCAGCTTTGAAACTGAGATGAGCATCGTCCCCTAGAGTCAGGAACAACTAGCACATATGTGAGGGGAACCTTTACCTTTAGACAATACTGGAGTCAGTGGTAATGAAGAAAAAAATAGTTTCAACCAGTATGGCAGTACTATCCTCCAAGCCCTATATCCAATTGCGGACAACTCTGTCGGTCAGCCCCAGACCATGAAATCAACTCTGTAACACAACACTACTTTTATTGAGATTGGCTATAATAATAAGACTCTCGCAAGTTTGATTGCAGTGTATTTCCTCTCTCTTGTTGTAGTTCAGTGAATTAGAAAGATGTCTAAGGTGCTTTTGAATGTTATCTGGCCATCTTGGACTTCAAATATGTTTTTGTCCCTTGTTCTCTTGGCTTGCATATTTCCATTAAGGACATCTTCCTTACTGTATGCTGTCTCAAGCTTGAAAGCAGAAAGGATGGACCTGAGAAACTTAGTTTGAATGACCTCTAAGAATTTTTTTTATTAAAGGACAGCACAACTTGTACCCCATTTAAAAATCAGGATTTGGGCCTCAAAAAGTTTAAAATCAAACACCTTTCTCCCTTCTCCCGGAAAAAAAAAAGAATTTCCTGATTGCCATAAAAGATTTAGATGTTTACACAAATATATTTTGTAGCGACTTTCCTGGAACCTATAGAGTAGAATCTCATTACAAGGTATTTAAGGATCTTGTTCTATACTATGTCCACCCAGATCCTTTGGTAATGTTTGTTTCAGCTTTTAGGCAAAAACCTTTTCTTTACTTTAAACATTTAGAGGCTGTTCAACTCATAATGGGTTCAACAACAATGTTGGGAAGAAAAAGATTCATATATGAATTATTCATCATTGGCCAATATATATATATCTGGCGGGGGGGATCAGAAGAGAGAGAGAGAGATAACAAAAAACTATCAAACTATCCCAAGGACTAGAATATTAGTCATATTTTTATTACTAGATTTATGATCAATTTATACAAATCATAGGTGCGTTTTTAATGCTCTCCTGAGTCCATATTCTGTAAGCCGCCTTGAGTTATATTCTGTAAGGCACCTTGAGTCACCATGTGTGAATAGGTGGCAAAATAAATTCCCTAAATAAAATAAATAAAGTATTGGAGATAATTTCCTCATCGTTAATGCAAACAGAGTATAGGTGTTTTGCATCCAGCAGTTTTTAAAAATGTAGTCCTGAGTACTGTAACATTCCTGACATCATTTCGGTATTTTGTTTATGTTCTAAGACATGCATTTAAAAGAGGATGATATATCAATACCAATATACCAAATATATTAAAACAATATAACATTAAAAAATAAAAGAAAACTTATACAGAAAAGCCTGAAGCAATTAACAGAGTAGGGAAACTGCCAGATTATTTATGCAAGCCATTGCAATTATTAAAAATTTAGCAACCTTATTGGAACTAGCTGAAGTTTGATTGCCAAGGAGAAAAATGACAATCTCCTGCTCAGAGGAGCAATTAAGATTTTTTTTTACAATTGGTGTTATGATTCTGTCCTCCATTTATTGGATAGAGGGCATTCTAACAGTATTTGTAAAATCAATTCGACTTCTAACATATACAGGTGGGATTTTCATAAGGGATACTGTAATTTGCCAGTTGGGGCCAGGATGAAGAATTTCCTTTGTGAAATATGTGAAATATTTAAAAGGCATATGGAAATCAGTGGTGTGTTCATGATCCCATTCCAACCGGTATGGTTGGAACGGGCCCGGCAGCACCCACATGCATCTTAGCGCCTCTGTGAGCCTCCGCAATGCTCCAGCTGCTCAGTGGAGTGTCGCACAGGCGCTGTATGCACCATGCGTGGAAGTGCCGAAGACTTAAAAGACTGGTAAGGAGCTCAGGCGAGTGGGTGGGCCCTCTGGAGCACCATACCAGAATGTTATCCGGTGCTCCGTACTGGGGCGTACCACCTGCAACCCACCACTGATGGGAATGGAGCAAGAAAAGGTGATTACTAAGTTGTAATTGAAATGGGAAACACTAAATCTAACTGGAGATCGAGATAGAGTACAGGTAACCAACATTTCGAACTCCAGGGACCACTAAATTCATAATTTTAAATCCACTAATTTGACCATTAATATGATCTGCCTAATTACTGGCTGAGTGGATGTGGCTATGTGGTCAAGTGACTGGATGGGTGTGGTCAACTTTATGTCACTCACATCGAGGGGCGCCTGGCTGACCTTTACTCACCCCTCCCTTCCCAGACAATCCTGCCCCAGTAGGAAGCAGCTGTTAGAGTTATGCAGCCACCATGAGAAAGAGTTGGCAAAATAGCTGTCTCAGTTCAAATTGGATCTGACCAAGAAGGAGGCTCAATAGAAGCACCTCACTGAGGACTATGAGCATAGGCTTTCCAAGCAGAGGGAAAACTTGTGGGAGTGCAAGGCCAGGTATTGGCACCTGGAGGCTCTGTGGACTGAGATGGTCAGCCAGTTCCAGGGCATGATGCAGTCCCACTGGAACAAGGCCTTCTGGCTCTTCACCACCAGTAGCACTTCCACCAGCCTTCGCCCAAAGCTCCACACTAGAAGGCTGAAGCAGACCCCAAGTCAAGATTTCTGCCCTCCTCCAAACTTCACAGAAAAAGCCCAAAGGGGGAGACTCTCTGCAGCAACACAAGCATTCATTGCATGTATCTGGCCCAGGGGCCATAGTTTGAGGACCCCTGATTTAGTGCAATATAAAAAATGCAAATAATTTTTCTGCGGACCACCAAAATTTTCTCATGGACTACCAGTTGGTGATCACTGCTCAGGGAGATTATCTTGGGGAAAATAGGCAAAAAGCATTTGTAAAGAAAACATTTCTTAAATCCTGAGAAGCAGGATAGTACTCTGAAGAGACTTAGGCAAGCTCATTCCTGGGATATAAGACGGAACTTAGTTTTTTGTGGAATTGGCCTGATCTGGAAATGAACACTACAGAAGAATTGAAGTATACTTTATTGAAACAAACTATAATAAAAGAATCATGTAAGCCTGGTTGCACTTTATCTATTCTTACTCTTACATACCAATGAATATTGTTGATTGTTGGCAAGGACATTTAAAATGTTTAATATTTAATCCCTGCAAGGAATTCTTTTGGAGTTGTTGCATGAAAGTCCTTCGCTTAATTGATCCAATGCATAGACTTAGACTTTACACAAAGAAAATGCATGATAATTTTGTCTTTTATGCTTTGAGTGAAAACTCTGGATTGATCTGTTCAATGATCCATTTGATTGCTTTCTTGGTTATCCATGATGTTTTTTGCAACACCAAATTTCAGAAGCTTCTTTCTGCTTCCTCAAAATTCAACTTTCACCTCCATTGAGTATCACGGACAACACATCACCTGTATGATTCTGATCTTTGTAGCTATAAACACATCTTTTCCAAGGCTTTCAGGGTTACTCTACTAAGTGCTAGTTTATGGCATATTTCTTGACTACAATTTGCTTTCATATTGATAATTGATCCTAAAATATATCACTTCAGTAATATCATTATTACTGCGGGGGGGGGGGACAGCCAGAAAATTAGTTATAAATGGAAAGGATAGCGCAGGGGCAGAGGGAAGGGCCCAGCCAGTGATCACCAGGCAGTAGCCCACCACTGGTTACATTTAATCTTAATACTGTTTTTGCACTGAGTTCCGACTTTTATTATTGGATTTTGAAGGCTAGTTTGTCCAGGCACATGGGATTTTTATTGTTTTCTTTTTGTTGTTCTTATTTTTAATACAAGCCAGCCAGAATAATTGGGGGATCAGGCATCTCTAAATCTCATGAAATATAAATCAAATGTTGATTTAAGATCAAGGAATCCCTATATAAAGGAGACTGAATTGTCTAGATGTACAGTATTTGTTGTACAGGTGATACAACACAAGAATATGGTTGAGCAGCAAATTCCCCATTTGAAATCCTTCATATTCCAATTGTTATTCCATCCAGCCATTTCTGCCAATTCTGGTTCAGATATCTAAATTAAAATGTGCCTATTATACTCAAAAGGCTAATAGATTAGATGTATCCCCTTACTGTCCTGTGAATAAGTGTAGCAATCACCTTCCTCTAGTCCTTGGGAATATTTACTGTTTTGAAGTAAATAAAGAAGAAAGACGAGGTGCCCATGTGTCAGAAAGCATATTAAGAAATTCTGTTAAGATACAGTTGTACCTGGGACTTAAGAAATCTGAAAGGGAGACCAGCAAACAAGTATCTTAACATGGTGAACAAGGTGATGTAACCATGAAGTCAGTCAGTGAATCATAGGGCCTTCATTTCAAAAGATAGTTTGAAATTGCTTTGAGATGAATAGGGTAGATTCCCGTAATACATGGATAAGTAATCTAGTTCCCACCAAGCATTTTAGGTTAAAGTTCCATTAGCTTCAGGTAATATAATCAGAAGTAATAAAAGCTGTAATTGAAAATATCTAGAAGGAACAAGTTTGCTTATCTCTGCTGTAATGCCTGTAGATTCTTGCTGAGTGGTTTGCTGGATACTTCTTTTCCTCCTCCTCCTCTTTCTTCTCCTCCTTCTCCTCTCCCCCTCTTCTTTTACCACTTCTGGTGTCAAGGGAGAAGTTCTGGGTTTTGCTCTTCTAGTAGTCTCAACTATTGTTATTTGATGCTGTAGTGTGTCTTTGATGAAGTATATACATTGACTTATATTGTTAACACATCAAGAATTATGTTGTCTTTTTAAAAAGTTTGAAGTAAAATTCAAGAAATATATATTGTTACAGAAAATCAAAATTGGCTTATTCTGTGGAATTTTTTCTCCTGCTTGTGCACATTCAGCTTTTCTATTGAAAACCACAGAGAGGAAACATTAGTCACAAGAAGAAGGAAGTCTAATAAATATAGACTATTAAACCAGAATTAGAAAAAAAAAGGTATAGTTATGTTGCCATTCTCTATAGCAACAATAAGTTGCACTTAGATCCTTGTGACATTTGAGTTCTCATGAGCACTTTTATGCTTTCATTTTAAAACTCATCATTCCATGGCTATGTATAAAACTAGAATAACAAAAATTCTAATATAACCTATTTTAACTGCATTAATCAACTTCCACTTTCTTCCAAGCAGCTGAGATTGACATCAATGAGTCTATTTTTATTTTGCTTTTCATTTTCATAAAATTTAGTTGAGGCAGATCAGAATGACATATTCTGAGCGCAAGATCAGCTTATGCCTTTTATATGGATTTAAAGTCACATCTGTTTGATCAAAACCAAGACTCTAAGCCAAGACCTTATAGCACTTTGGACAGCAGTGTAATAGGATATGGCGAATGAAAAATTCCATGATTTCCCATTTTATTTTATTTTTTTAAGAAAAGGACTGAAATGATTGGCTTGCTAAGTTGCTTGCAGAATTATAATAAACAGACATCTCCAGATCTATGGTGTGAACTTTGACTTTTTTGTATTGCATTTTATTTGTGAAATTTGTACACCGCCTCAGTCTTGAATAGCGGTTGATGTTCAAACCAAGGGAGGGTTGTATTGTTTTAATAGCTTTTCTCCCTGAAATAGCCTGTGGCTGATGTTTGTGGGTAATTTATCCTCCAGAAGATTTATTCTTTTTCATTTAGAGATCAGCTTTGATCTTAAATAGCTTGTTGCCATCTAGCCTTTCTGCTGCTGGAATAAAATTGTTCCCTGAAATACAGCCTTTTTAAAGAAAGTACAAAAAAGAACTTCTAATTTAGAAACAATAGGTGAAGGACACTAGTGTTTGAATTTTGGAGGGAAACCAGTAAACTATTTTCCATTTTTGAAACAGCAGTTAATAATATTTAAAAGGTTATGGAGTTTACATCTACATATGAGGAAGAGCTGTTATGACTCCATTATTTCAATAATTCACAAATCTATCCTTTAACAATCTCAACAATCATGGTTACTGCTAAGTCCTCGACTTGCGACCGGTCCTAACTATGAATCTAACAGTTACCAGTCTTACTGATATAGTTTGCTTCATTTCTTGCCTATTTATTTTCCATTTTAATTGTAGTCTGGAGCATTTCGTAATAAACTCTTCTGGCATCTTTGACTTCTGCTGTGTCATTCTGTTGTGTCACTATATCTCATATGGAAATTCTGGGGTAATTCATTTCTCTAGGTCAGGTGTGGGCAACTATTGCCCCTTTATGACCTGTGGGCCTCAACATCCAGAATTCCTGAGCCAGCCATTCTCAGGAATTCTGAGAATTGACATCCACAGGTCATAAAGGGGTCAGAGTTGCCTAGCCTTACTCTAGGTTCCTTGATATTAGGAAATAAAGAGAAATGGAAGTATGGAAGAAGGTGGAAAGGAGGGATATTGGAGATGATTGATTTGGGGACAATTTGTGAGTTTAAAAAAGGCTTGAGGGTAACGATGGGTAAAGGATATAGGTGATATATGAGAAGACTAAAAGAGTTTTCTAGAAAAGAACTAGAGAGAAAGCTTATGTTGAGATAGTAGCAACAGGTCAGGATGAAAAAAACATAGAAACTAAGGGCAGGATATATTTGATAATTAAGAATAGTGACTTATTCTTGAGCAGCAATGAGGTGGAGGAGGGTAACTTAATCCCTGCCATTTTGAGTCCCTTATCTCCACCAACACTTTTTGCCCTATGGCCATAGGTTCATTTTTATATATATAAAATTTTATTCATTTCTTATTAAAATATTGGACATAGTGCGACCATCCTGGTGTTATCTCCGCCATACACACTAAAATATGAAACAAATAATATACAAGTAACATTGTCTTCATATATTAGTAATTATATATTATTATTCTACCAATATGCACATTTATATTTACATATTACATCACATTCCATATTCCCAAATCCTAGTTACTTCTTGTACCATCTCCCAACTCTCATTTCCAACCATTGGTAAAATCTATTCCATATATCATGATATTCTGACTCGCCTTTGTTTTTTTAATTATAGCTTCAATTTATCCATTTCTGCACATATTATTTTTCCATTGTTGAGCGTATACAATTCTCGCTGCCATTATGATGTGTAATATTAAATATTAAATATATTGATCCTGTTACGATTCCTAATAGAAATAATTCTGGTTTAAATTCTAACCTTTATTCAATCATTTCTTCTAACCACATCTGGATCCATTGACAAAATTATTTCGCTTTTTTGCATGTCCACCACATATGTAATACATGCCTGGCATTTTGGGGATACATTACTGAACATTTTAGCCAGTCTTGATGGCGGAAGATGCCACCTATAAAACATTTTCTATAAATTGTCCTTGAATGATGTGGCCAGGGTTAATTTTCTATTTCTTTCCCATAGTTTTTGCCATTTTTCCCATTCATATTTTACCTAATTTTTTTAGCCCATGGCCATAGGTTCTGTACTCACAAGTACATGCAAGGACAAAACATTTTCTCTATTTATTTTTCAATGCATATTTCAAAACTTTGATTTTCAACAATAGTTCTTCCAAATAGAGGAATGAGGCTCTAAGAAGCATTCTAATTGAGTCTCAGTCTAGTAAACCTCCTATTAAGAGATGTGTATGTCTGGAGGTGTTCCTGTACACTCTGCCCAAGAAATTAATAGGATATATTCACCCACTAGTCTTTCAGCATACAGGGGGATGAAACTTAATCTTACTTGGAATAAGGATATAAAGCTTCACCCACCCGCTCTACACCCACTGTGTAGACTATGGGGACTAGTTCCTTTCTTGTTTTCAGTTCCTCTTGGTGATAGATGTTTAGCATACATTTAGATACATTTGATTTACTTAAAATATAGTTTTAGGACATGGTGGTTTTTTCATACCCTAAGACAAAAGAGTAAAATTGCTCGTTTAAGTTATAGAAACTATAATATCAGTGTGGTAATAATGGGGTTTGGTATAGGATCATATCTGATTCCTCACTAATTGTTTAGTATATGACTTGAAAGAGAAGAGGAAGAGGTGGTGATGGAGGCGGATGAGTCAAAGTTGTCTTTATTTAAGTGTATGGAACAATATGTGGCTATTCTGTACATCCACTTCAAAAATAATAGAATTCCCTGATAGGTTTCTGAACTTAAGCTTGACTTTTCTTCATTAAAAAAGAAACAGTCAGTTACTTGGAATAACTCCAGATGAGAAGGTTGGTACTTTTTCTCTTATGCTTTTATAAGATTTTCAGGGTGTTTGGATTTTATACTGTATACATTTCTAACGAAAATAGGGTGTGCACATCTACAAAGAAAAATCCAGTACCTGATATGCTCTAAGACTTAAACTTATGAAGCGTTTCTCAGTTATTAAGTTTGAAAGAATGGTATAAATCCCCCTTTCCAGTCACAATAATTATTAATTTACTAGTTAGAACATGCATTATTTATAGAGATTTCCTATCTCTCTCTCTATTTCCCCTCCCCCCACATCACAGAACGAGACTGCATTAGAGAAAAGTTACATCCTCTCCTAAATTAATCTGTGAAACCTCATTATAAGTATACTTGCTGTTCCTCAGTAAGTAAACAAAAGAAAACAAAAAAGATTTCCTAAAGCAACATTTCGAATGTGAATTGCAATTACTCGTAAGAAAATTAATTACAACTGCACCTGAAATAACATCATATTTCTAGATAAATATTTGGGAAAGAGAACAATCAAAGTTGTTTAGCTAACTGCACCATATATTCTTTTATATTATAATTAAAAGAGAGATCAGTACTCTTCCTTGATTTCTGATAAGTTTCAACATACATACATACATACATACATATGCACACTCTGTGTCTGTGTGTGTGTGTGTGTGTATATACATATACATACATACATACATACATACATACATACATATATATACACACATACATATATAGTATGTGTATATATATAATTTACATAGTATAAGGGTAGGTTATTTGAGGGACCATCTATCTCTTACAGTTTCTGCCTGCTGAGTATATGCCAAGCAGAGTTGGCATACTCTTCAGTTCCTTTAATTAAACAGTGCCATCTATTGGGATCCAGAAAATATCCTTTGTTGCAGAGCCTGCCCCCTGGAATGATATACCCCCCTGAAAGGGTTCCATCTTGTTGGCATTTCATAACACCTTGAACACCTGATTAGGCATTTGGATCCTATACAGTAACCAAGTCATATCTTGTATTGTGTTTTACTGTTTTGTGGGCTACCCAGAGTTGTTTTGGAATCAAACAATGCTTACATTGAATTAAATAAAATAATTTGTACATGATGCACAAACATGGTAAAGACATGGTTACAATCATACCAAGCAAGTAATATTTATTTAAACTTTAATTTAAATAAAGCCAGTTTCTCTTATTATGCTAAAAGCATATGCCATAATGTATATGTTCAGCAATATTGCTCAGTGAAGACAGTTGTAACAGAATTTCTTGAAGTCCATGAAAGCAAGGAAATGGGTTTTGGTTGTATGTGACTTACGATAATATGGGAATGAATGAATGGGAGAAATGAATGAAAGTGAATGAGTAAGTGAATATTTATTATTTACTTATGTATTTGAATCGCTTCCCATTCATATTATATACAGGTAGTTCTCGACTTAAAGCGGTTCATTTAGTGACCTTTCAAAGTTACAACAGCACTGAAAAAAGTAACTGATGACCGTTTTTTGCACTTACGACCATTGCAGCATCCCCGTGGTCACATGATCAAAATTGAAATGCTTGGCAACTGACTCATATTTATAAAGTTTGCAGTGTCCTGGGGTCACATAATCACATTTTATAACCTTCTAACAAGCAAAGTCAATGGGGAAGCCGGATTCGCTTAACAACCATGTGTTACTAACTTAACGACTGCAGGGATTCACTTAATAACTGTGGCAAGAAAGGTCGTAAAACGGTGCAAAATGTATTTAACAAATATATCACTTAGCAGCAGAAATTTTGGGCCCAGTTGTAGTCGTAAATCGAGATTTATCTATATTTTGTATAATTACCTATCTCAGATAATGACTCTGGTGGCATATAATAAGACAATGAAAATACATAAAAATAATTAAAACAACCAGTTTAAATTAAAAAGATAAATTAAAAAGCCCAAAATTGAACTTTGGAGGGGCGCCCTCGCCCATCTTTGGCCCCGCCCATCCAGAGGTCTGTTTAGCGCAGTGTTTCTCAACCATGGCAACTTGAAGATGTCTGGACTTCCTGGCTGGGGAATTCTGGGAGTTGAAGTCCAGACATCTTCAAGTTGCCAAGGTTGAGAAACACTGGTTTAGCGCATGCAGGCTTCATCCAGCAGTTTGCAGCACAAAACAGAGCTTTAGAGGGGCAATTTCCAGCCCAAAATGGAGCTTTGGAGGGCAGCCCTGCCAAAACAGGGTGCCAAAGTGGACCTCTGGAGGGGCACCCCTCCGGAGCTACGTTGCGGGCTTCAAAGGCTTTTTGCAAAGATGGCAAACCGAGGGAAAGCTTTGATGTTTCAGGCCTTTTGCAAAACCTTTTGCTGCATGTCTCCTCCAGGCTTCCATTTGCTGAAAATTAAAAAAAGGATGGTAGTAAAGCATGCAATGTACATTTAATTGTTGTGTTTTGAAGTATTTATTTACTTATTTATATTTTGAAATAACCTTGACTCCTGGCAACTGCCTTGGACAAGTTCCTGCTGTTTTCTTGGCAAGGATTTTGGAACAGGTTTGCTACTGTCTTTTTTCTAGAACCAAGGTACGTGATTAGCTACAGATTACTTGAACTGCATTTGTGCTTAAGACGGGACTAGAACTCATAGTCTCCTGGTCACTAAACTGGTACCTTAACCAGTACACCAAACTGGCTCTGATAATAATGGTAAAAAAGATCCATTGTTTCAGAGAACTTTCAGGTAAGCCTAAGGTAGAAAAAAATATTTCAGAGAAGTTGGAGCTATTACCTGTCTTTTAGCATTACCTCAATCAAAACTGAGAAATTTCAAATCTCATGGCTGTATATACTTTGAGTCTAAGAAGAGCCTTTCATTAAATTTATACCACTAAAAAGGTTTATGGCTTGCTTTATTGGCCTATTAAAAAAAACATTAGGTGTACTGAGGCAGCTTTGTTGAAAACTGGATAATTATATTAAAAGTACAAGAAAGTACATGTACCATTTTTTCTGTTATAAAGAAGCATCTTCAAAATTTAAATGTGTGTGTATGATCTCTTTCATCTGTTTTTTGTTACTCTGTACTTGAGTTTGAAATGCATGCTAAAATAGGAAACATGGAAACCCAAAAAGAGCAAAACCAAGGTATAAAAGAGTCAATTATTTTAACTCTAATTGATTTTAGGAGTAGAATTATGGAGACATTCCGTTTCCTCCATTGAAATCAATGAGCCCTTGCTGCGCTGTGCATTTGATACATTGAATAGAAAGTTGAGCAAAGACTGAAGGGATCAGATTTTAAATCGCGATACAATCATGAAGCTGGCGGGGTAATTGAGACCAGTTACTGTCACTCCACAAAACCTATTTCACGTGGGGTTTGGGTAGACAAAATGTGCTTTGTGGGAAAGTTGTGTTCAATTACATCTGGCCATGAGTATTTAAACTTCCAATATCAGACTTTCAATTAACAGATGCTGCTGAAGCTTTCTGGTCTGCTGTTATATTACTTTATTGTCTCTCCCACTTGAGAAATAATGTTTCAGTTATTTAAGATTTTATTATTTCGAAGGGATGATACTGACTTTTTTCTGTTTTAACTTTTTAAAATTCACTAAATCATTCTTTTGGCATTAATTATTTTTAATCATTGGTTTTAAACCATCATCTAAAGCAGAGGTGTCAAACTGAAGGCCTGCGGTACCTCTGCCAGCGTAAAAGGAGCTTAGGGGGGGCCCTCTGGCCCCATTTTTGGCTGCAACAGCCTCCTGCAGCCCTCTGCCAGCAAAAACGGGGCCTGCTTTCATTGGCAGAGGGCTGCAGGAGACCATAGCTGCCAAAAATGGGGCCTGGGGGCCGCACGCACCCCAAGCTCCATTTTCCACACCCAGGCTCCATTTTCACTGGCAGAGGGATAGCTGCTAGCAAACAAAATAAAAACAAAACGAAAGGAGAAATAGAATAGAATAGAATAGTTTCCCCTTTTGCATTTGAGGATGCAAGAAGGGACAGGAAAGGAGAAAGGAAAATAGGAAAGACAAAGAAAAAGAAGAGAAGATGGGAAGAGAGCAAGGAAGGAAAAATAAGGAAGAAGGAAGAGGGAGGGAGGGTGGGAGGAAGAAAGGAAGGAAAGAAATTATGAAAGTGAGGGAGGGTTTGAGGGAAGTCCTGCCTTAGCACTTACCACAGGTGCCCCCAACACAAGTGACTTTGAGCTGGCCACGCCCATCCTGGCCATGCCCACTCCAACCACTCCCCCTCATCCCAGGTCAAACAGAACCAGAAATCGAATTTGACACCCCTGATCTAAACTTTTTTTTAATCAAATATAGATTGGGTTTTTCTTTTTAATAAATAACCCCACTTCTCAATGATTTTTTCATGATAAAGCTAGGTAGAAATATCATTCATATATGTTATAAATGCTGTTTAATTTGGCTGGTGAACTAGCAAGAAGACTAAGCTTATACTTGAATTGATTTCTGCATTTATATGCAAGTAATTATACAGGTGAAACTCAAAAAATTAGCATATCGTGCAAAAGTTCATTAATTTCAGTAATGCAACTTAAAAGGTGAAACTAATATATGAGATAGACTCATTAAATGCAAAGCAAGATAGTTCAAGCCGTGATTTGTCATAATTGTGATGATTATGGCTTACAGGTCATGAAAACCCCAAATCCACAATCTCAGAAAATTAGAATATTGTGAAAAGGTGCAATATTCTAGGCTCAAAGTGTCCCACTCTAATCAGCTAATTAAGCCATAACACCCGCAAAGGGTTCCTGAGTCTTTAAATGGTCTCTCAGTCTAGTTCAGAAGGAATCACAATCATGGGAAAGACTGCTGAAAACCATTGTGCAGAAAACCATCAATTGTGCAGAAAACCATCATTGACATCCTCCATAAGGAGGGAAAGCCTCAAAAGGTAATTGCAAAAGAAGCTGGATGTTCCCAAAGTGCTGTATCAAAGCACATTAATAGAAAGTTATGTGGAAGGGAAAAGTGTGGAAGAAAAAGGTGCACAAGCAGCAGGAATGACCACAGCCTGGAGAGGATTGTCAGGAAAAGGCCATTCAAAAGTGTTGGGGACTTCCACAGGACTGAGGCTGGAGTCAGTGCATCAAGAGCCACCACACACAGATGGATCCTGGACATGGGCTTCCTCTTGTATTCCTCTTGTCAAGCCTCTCCTGAACAACAAACAACATCAGAAGCGTCTTACCTGGGCTAAAGAAAAACAGACCTGGACTGTTGCTCAGTGGTTCAAAGTTTTCTTTTCTGATGAGAGCAACTTTTGCATCTCATTTGGAAACCAAGGACCCAGAGTATGGAGGAAGAATGGAGAGGCAACATTGCAAGATGCTTGAAGTCCAGTGTGAAGTTTCCACAGTCTGTGTTGATTTGGGGAGCTATGTCATCTGCTGGTGTTCGTCCACTGTGCTTCATTAAGTCCAGGGTCAACACAGCCGTCTACCAAGAGATTTTGGAGCACTTCATGCTTCCTTCTGCAGACGAGCTTTATGGGGACGCTGACTTCATTTTCTAGCAGGACTTGGCACCTGCCCACACTGCCAAAAGCACCAAAATCTGGTTCAATGACCATTGATTACTGTGCTTGATTGGCCAGCAAACCCGCTTGACCTGAATCCCATAGAGAATCTATGGGGCATTGCCAAGAAAAAGATGAGAGACATGAGACCGAACAATGCAGAAGAGTTGAAGGCCGCTATTGAAGCATCCTGGTCTTCCATAACACCTCAGCAGTGCCACAGGCTGATAGCTTCCATGCCACGTCGCATTGAGGCAGTAATTGCTACAAAAGGGGCCGAAACCAAGTACCAAGTACATATGCATGCTTATACTTTTCAGAGGTCCGATATTGTTCTATGTACAATCTTTGTTTTATTGATTGCATGTAATATTCTAATTTTCTGAGATGCCGGATTTGGGGTTTTCATGAGCTGTAAACCATAATCATCACAATTATGACAAATCACGGCTTGAACTATCTTGCTTTGCATGTAATGAGTCTTATCTCATATATTAGTTTCATTTTTTAAGTTGCATTACTGAAATAAATGAACTTTTGCACGATATTCTAATTTTTTGAGTTTCACCTGTATATATTCTGCATGGCTTAGTAGTTACTACAAGCCAGGTTTCTAAAATAGGTTCTTCTGTTGAGCAAGACATGAAGAAGCTTGTCACATTTGCACTCCATCAAAAATTATGATATGTGCAGTACCCTTCACTACTCATCAAAGCTTTCTATCTTAGGAGTAAAGCTGTGTTCTCCTTACAGAACAATGCCTCCCCAAAGGGATTTCAACCTCACAGAAAATATCCCAGCTGTGTTTTTCAGCATCAGTCTTCATATTCTATGATGACATAGTATTTATTTAAATGCAATATATGTAATTATGTGCACAAGACATGTTCCTTTTCTCAGAAGTTGAGAATGCTGTCTTCAAGCAGCTTCTATTCATTTCAATTGGATTGGTACAAAGATATTCTAGCCATATTAAACCTATACTAATGACAGTGGTTGCGTGTACTTGATAAATCCTAATAAGGATGTCATACATCCTTAAATAATCTATTACACTGAAATAGTTGCAGAATCTAATCTGGATCGGTCACTGGGACCAGAGGTTTAACCTTCCAAGCTTTCGGATTCGTGCTGGAGCCCATCCTCAGGAACTTATTCCTAGTGTTTTGTATGGCATTTTAGTTATTGATTAGGTGGCCGGCTATTATGTCAAGGTGGCGCAGTGGTTAGGGTGCAGTACTGCAGGCCACTTCAGCTGACTGTTATCTGCAGTTCAGCGGTTCTAATCTCACCGGCTCAAGGTTGACTCAGCCTTCCATCCTTCCGAGGTGGGTGAAATGAGGACCCAGATTGTTGGGGGTGATATGCTGACTCTGTAAACCGCTTAGAGAGGGCTGAAAGCCCTATGAAGCGGTATATAAGTCTAACTGCTATTGCTATTGCTATGTCATTGGCTGTTGTTTCCTTCTGCTGCCAAGCCCTCTATTAAGGGCTGAAGTCCATTTCCCCCATAATGATGGAATTACGAAATATCCAGTATGAAAGTGTGACATAATAACAGTTTTATCTTTCTAGTCAGAGAGTTCATATAAAGGAAGATATGTTCTACTCAGAGGATGTATTATAGTTTGCTCCTCAAATCATTCTCCGTTTCTCTTCCAGGAGCTTTTAGAAAAAAATGAAGATGACAAAAACATGCCATAGAAATACATATTTTGCACAAAGTCACTGTCTCACGTCAGAGTAAATATCATACAGCATGTAGTTTTGAATATTTTAAAATCTTTTATAAAAGTACTGCAGTCTTCAGTAGCAAAGTGACTAATCATCCAAAACTTACCCTGTGCTGCATGGACTTCTATTCTAAATCAGGAGTCCCAAAACTTGACCACCTTAAGACATGTGGAATGGGGAATTCTGTGAGTTGCAATCCACAAAGCCTTCAAAATTGCCAAGTTAGGAAAGCCCTTTTCCGAAACAAACATGCTAAATATGAAGTACGTTCCCCTTAGATCCTCCTAAGACTTAGGAGGCTGTTTCCCATGGTTCTTGCAAAAATAGTATTCACAGGAATAAGGAAAAATGACCACATGTAATCTTGTGAGCCATTTCTTCTAGTTTAAATTTGCCCTAGACAAAAATCACAGACCAACATAGCCATATCATCAGCTGTTGTGAACTAGTAAGAGTCAGCTGTATTTCAGGCAGTAAAGTCCCAGCCATCAATCCATCACCTCTCCTATAAATACCTCCCTTTTCACATGCATCTGCATCAGAGGTGGGTTACTACTGGTTTGCACTGTTTCAGGCGAATCCAATAGTGGAAATTGGGACTGGGTTGCCAAACTGGTAGGGACCGCAGGCTGGCCATGCCCCCAAACGATTTCCCCAGTCACCACTGCTGCCGGCTTGGTTTTTAATCATTTTTTCATGTTCTGCACATGCACAGAACAATTTACACTCAACTACGCACGCACAGCAAAGCACGCACAAAGTGAACCAGTAGTAATGCCAGCAGCAGCCCACCTCTGATCTGCATTCCCCAATTTGTTGTGCTGTTAAATGTTTTCAGGCTGAGAATCCAGAGCTCCCTGTCTTCTCTCCAACACTTCCCAAAGTTGCTACCTTACTGCATTTTCTTTTATCATGCCAGAATAATATGGAGAAGTGACATTGACCATATTCAATTCATTAAAGTGAATTTAAAATCAGATTCCATTTTGTCCTGGCCCCATTCACTTCTTGTCTTCCCACATAGCCTTCCCAATTCTCAGCTCTACAATTTTACAGCAGAGTTGCAATAAAGGGCCTAGGTTTCAACAACCAATTTCAGTTCTAAATTAAGAGGAAATAAACATGTGGCAATAAATTGCTATGCTATAAAGCTCCCAAGGCATGTTTCATAAGAATATCTTTTTGTGCAGTCATTAAGGTTTCTGTAGCTAGAGCTACTTGTAATATCTATTTATGTAAGAAAGCAATAGGCAGTTGCACTTGGTTTCACTGTGTATAATGAATATACTCAAACTGCTGATAAATACCAAGTCTAGCCCTACAAAACTTGTTTTATGCCTTGTAAAATCAGACCCAGGCCATTAAGTTTTGTTAAGAAAAATCCATATAAACCATCTATTACTAAGCTTTCATGTGCAGGGTTCCTGAGTTGAAGCAGTCCATAAGAGGTCATGCCTGTTTTGAAGTTTAATTGACATTATTATCATGTGAGATGTTTTTTCCATTACAAAGGGAAGATTCATGAGGGGAGGGGCAATTAATTGAGCAATCAGAGATAACAGGATATCCATAATAGACTAAATGTAAAGGTTTTATTTTTGTGGAGTCATCACTTTTTTGGCCATTTTAGCTTCTTGATCAACGGCTCAGTGGCTAAGACCGTGAGCTTGTTGATCAGAAAGTTCAGCAGTTCGAATCCCTAGTTCCACGTAATGGAGTAAGCTCCTGTTACTTGTCCCAACTTCTGCCAACCTAGCAGTTCGAAAGCATGTAAAAAATGCAAGTAGAAAAATAAGAACCACCTTTGGCGGGAAGGTAATAGTGTTCCGTGCTCCTTCAGTGTTTAGTCATGCCAGCCACATGACCACAGAGACGTCTTCAGACAGTGTTAGCTCTTTGTCTTTAAAACGGAGATGAGCACTGCCCCTTAGGAACGACTAGCACAATCCGAGGGAAACTTTACCTTTAGCTTATTAAACAAAAAACTTTTAAAACAAAAAACATTCCCAATGCATTTGAACAAGGATACTTTGGAATAAAATGCTTAAAGTATTTTTCTATTAAATCATTGGTGTTTTTAAAAAAAAACTGAATACAGATAGCCCTTGATTCACAACCACAACTGAGATCAGAATTTCCATTGCTAAGAAAGTTGAATATGAAGTGAGTTGCACTTGATTTTACATTGGTTTTTTGCCTCAGTTGTTAAGTGAATCACAGCAGTTATTTAAGTGAATCAAGTTATCATTTGGCAAATCTGGCTTCCAGTTAACTTTGCTTGTTGGAAGCCAGCTCAGAAGATCACAAATGGTGACCTTGTGATTCCCAAGATGCTGCAAACATTATAAATAGAGGCTATTTGCCAAATATCCAAATTTTGATCATGTGACCATGGGGTTGTTGCAATGGTTATAAGCATGAAGACCAGTTGTAGATAACTTTTTGAGTGCTGTTGTAACTCTGAATGGTCGCTAAACAGATAGTTATTAAACTGAGGATTACTTGTAGGTGTTTTTCTGATTTCTTCTGAAAGTTTTTTGACTTCCCAGTCTAGTAGTTCCCTTCTTTGTACTAAAACAGGTTTAACCAGGGGTGGTTTTCACTTACCTTCCCTACTGGTTCGCAAATAATGTGTGCATGCACAAGCGTCCACACATTTGTCCAGGCTTCCACGCATTTGTTTTGCTCAATAAACATCCATAAATAGGACAAAATAGAGCCATGGCGGGTGGGTGGGCCCGCGATTTCCACTACCAGTTCGGATGAACTGGTCCAATCTGGTAGAATACCATCTCTGGGTTTAACCCATTTTAACTTTTTAACATTAGTCAAAGCCAACCATGTCTTATTACCTAACTTAGCTTTTATAATTATAACTATACAAAAGCAAAACTGAAACTATATGCAGTATGTTTTTGGGTGCTGGGAATGTTCTCAGTTTCATCATTTTGTAGAGCTAAAGATGGCTTGTATCATAACAAAACAGATTAGTTTTTTAACACTCGTGTGAAGTGATGTAATATCATTAAACATTTGGGATCCAAACTCTAATTTTTATAATATACTCCTATATAAAAGGTAAAATGCCTTTGCTCAGGTTTAAATGCCACTTTGGCAGAGTTTTTAAAGGAATCCCTGATTCATTTGTGCTTATAGACATTTGGAAATAGATAGGGATCTCTATGGTATGAAATCTCTAACCATGGGCAAGATCCAGGTCTCTCTTGGCCCTTTACCCCACAGTAACTGCATGAAACTGCTAGGCAAGGTCATCACTATCTTGATGAGACTAAAAGATTGCCATCTCTCAGACTAAACCAGAGATATTGCTGAGGTCTTAACCAGAATATGGAAGTCCTGGGGGACTAGATGGATTGAAATAAACTCACATTAAATTCATGCAATGTAGAGAAGCTAGTTGTAGTGGGTGGATCTGGCTCACATCTGCCAACAATTTCTACTCTAGATTAAGTCATACTTCCTCAAAAGGAGCAGGTTTACAACTTGGAGGTTCTGTTGGATGCATTGCTTCTGTTCAACAGATGGACTCCTTTGGCTTCATTGGCAAGCCTTTCAGAGACTGGGAAGCTGTTAATGTCTATGGCCCTTTCCCTCATTTTCTTATATTTGGATTACCGCAATGTACTTAATGTGACCCGCTCCTCTTAATTTTGGTTGCTGCATTGAGCTGCCTGGGGTCTAAATTTTAATGGTTTCTCCTGTTGTGTCATGGAAATACTTTCAGATACCTGTAAAATCCTGGGAATTTGGAGCCTTATTATATTTCTGTTGTGCCCTAAACTAACAAAACTATAAAATTTCAAAGAATCGCCAGAAAAAACCTGCATTCTTATTATTTCTTTCAGAGGGCAGAAAAATTTTCAATGATATTTTGGCACAAAACATTTTCATTCAGACACAGGAGATGTGTAGGTTACAGTTTTTTTAAAAAAACTGTTAGTAGATCTGCTTACAGCAAATTCAGCAAGGTCACAGAACCTCATTATTTGTTTAGGAAATAATTAGTTTTGCACTGCATTTCTCGGCAGGAAGTTTTTTATCAAGCTGGGGAGAGGCTATATCTGGTTCAGGAAGTCACACGTTATGCTGTGCAGGCCTGCTTTTAAGGTGCACACCTAAATGCTGCTTTCCAAATCAGCAAATGTTCTGATTTGAGATAGGTGGGCAGGGTTTCCTTATTGCACATGATAAAATTATCTACTGTTTTCACAGTTCCTTTCAAACGATGGGCTTTGCTGTTCATGCCACTGATGTGATTTTATCCAAGAATGTGCTGCAAGAAGCATTATAGCCAAGTCTGAAAAAAGTATCCTCTGAAATAATTTTTTAAAGAACTGAATAAGCAGCTTATCCACTATATAATTCCTGGGAACCTGATATTAGTAGCATCTTATAGTAGTCTAACCTTGAGAATGAGTTGTTTATAATAGTCTTTTTTTTCTTCTTCTCTGATCTGTTTTTGCACCCTTAAAATGTATTATTACAATGTTTGGAAAATGTATTGTTAGAAGAAATTCAGAATTTAACTAATCTATGGCTTTCTACATTACAGGATCCTGTACCTACAGGAATAAATCCCCTGAGAGGTCCCCAGGCTGGAGGAACAGTTCTAACTATCCATGGCACAAACTTAGCCACAGGTTCTATTCAAGATGTTCGTGCTTACCTCGATGAAGAACCCTGTAGAGTGTAAGTATAAGATCCCTGACCTGTTCTTAATATCCCATCCTACCTTATCAGTGATGGGTTCCAGATCCCGTTGCAACCAGTACAGTGCACGAGGACCGGGTGTCCACCACATGAATGTGCGCACATGCGCAGCACGCACATGCGTACTTACTGCCTGTGATGCTCCAGCTGCTTGGCAGAGCATCACGCAGGCGCCGTACGATCCGTGCGCAGAAGCTCCGAAAAGCTCAAATACAGGTAAGGAGTGGGGGCAGGTCGGTAGGCTCTCTGGAGCACCATATCGGAATGGTACCTGGTGCTCCCAGCAGGCACCAGTACGCCCATACCGGGGCATAACGGTTGTATCCCACCACTGTGCCTTATATACTGTTGTGCTATTTGTATCATGTAGTCCAGAATACATTCTGTCAACAGAACAATTGGTTATCTTAGCAACATTTTGTTGTTTTTGATTTAATTGTATGGTGTTTGTTTTTCAATATTCTAGTCAGCATTGACACAGGGTTAGAAGTAACTATACTCCTCGCATGTCTAACCACTGGCCATTGATGTAAGTAAGGTAGGCATACGAACAAAACATTCCATATCTAGGAAGTACCAACTTGATGAAAATATCTTGTTTAACAGTGGCCATTAGAAGTTACAATAATACTGAATGAGATTTATGACCAGTTCTTGTAACTGCAGCCATCACAGCTTCCCTGAAATAAATTACCATTATTAAGTGAGGGATTCATGTATTTATTAAAGAGCCAACATGAAAAGGAATGGAGAGTATATCACCTTCAAAGAAAAGGCATCCAGAGTAGAAAGTATCAAAATATGGTGTGGCATTATGATCCTTGCCTTATCCTTTGGATTGTTGCATATACAGAAGGTGCACAATTTAGCTCATGATAACATTTTAAATCCTGTTACTTAACAGTAACAGATCAAAATGCCTCTTTATATATGGGCATGTTGTTTTTCTAGTTCCTAATAGATCCATTAATCTATAACTTTCCAGGCAAGAACAAGAATACTTCAAAATACAATAGTTTTAAAATGCAACTCTTGCCTCATTTTTATAGTATGAGTCTCTGAAAAATGGCTGTGGTGATGAGTCACAGCAAAACCATTTGACAGGTGAATATACAGGGTTAATGAAAGATGGAAGTTACAGCTAATTATTTCTAATGGGCGACAAACAGGGGAGATATTTATCACTGCTTGGTGAATTAGAGGTGGAAAATATATTATCTACATAACTTTCAACAGTACAACAATTTGAGGTGTTTGCGGTTGTCTGGAAGAGTTCAGTAATAAATGAGTATTATCCACTTCAGAGAGTCCAGTTTGATGGAGGGGAACAGAATTGCCTTGGTTAATATGTCTTGCTATGCTTGTGGAATACTTGAATTGTCCTTCATTGAAAATTAGTTGGTTTGTATTGCTCAAGTAATTTGGTAATTAATCATGTGCTTCAGCCTTAATTAAGGAATATTTGCAATATGAGTGAATCAAGCTTTATCTATTTATCTATCACATTTGTATTCCATCTGGGTGATGCAGGAACAGTTTAGGTTCATTTTTAAGTTTTTCTACTTGGTACTTCTTAGATGATAATCTTGATACCACATTACCATTACATACATGCTTGATTTTAAGAAGGTCTGTACATTGTCAGTCTAGTAATTTTTTTCTGAAATGCACATATCTGGAGTGCTAATATTGTTGCAATATTAGAACACCCTCAAAACTATAATTGAAAACACAGCATGGGTTACGTTAGCAGATGTTAATGCTGATGTTGAAGAAATGCACACCAGGTTGCAGCATTATCATCAAAAGAAATATAGAAACGTTTAAATTTGGAAATATAACTTTAAATGCTATAACGATTATGTATAATATATATTATGCACACACATACTTCCATGCAACATTTCCATGGACAAGAAAGTGTTGTCAGCAAACATTGTGTATATTCTGTTATACTGCTGTCTTAAATGAGACTACAACTTGTGAGCTGGCTTTCACTCGAGAATATGTCTGGTCAGTTCAGACATAAAAGGAGACAATATTCTGTGAATTCTCAAGCAGTTTAATGGAAAGAGATAAGATTGAAACAGTATAAAAGAATGAATGAATCAATGAATGAATGAACGAACGAATGAACGAACAAACCCATAGAGCCGAGGTGGTGCAGTGGTTAGAATGCAGTACTGCAGGCTACTTCTGCTGCTTGCCAGCTGCCAGCAGTTTGGCAGTTCAAATCTCACTGGCTTAAGGTTGACTCAGCCTTCCATCCTTCCAAGGTGGGTAAAATGAGGACCCAGATTGTTGGGAGCAATAGGCTGGCTCTGTAAACTGCTTTAGAGAGGCCTGTAAAGCACTGTGAAGCAGTATATAAGTCTAAGTGCTATTGCTATGAAAGGCCATGCTGAAACTGAAAAAAAAATAAGGTTGAAATAACTTCTATCTATGATACTGGCATTTTCTTTTTTTAAAAAAGATATCCCAGTATTATTGAACAGCTTGCTGATCATAGAATCATAAGTCACTTCTTTGGGTATTTTAAGTAAGATGGTTTAGGTATGCAAAAGCCAAAGTGGACACTTGCAGACATCATTAATGCTCACCCGTTCTTAATTGGTAATGTCTTTTCCTAACTAAAAATGAAGCATTTTTTTAATCCTCTCCCTTTCACACTGAGCAAAATTACTATAATCTAATGGTAAAGCTAAATCCCAGACTAAATTGGACTGAAGCAGATATCCGGAAAGCATAAATAAATTGTAGAGTAATGCTATGTTCTCTTCCCCCACAATAAGACACCTGTTTGGGTGGTGAAGGTGTTTTCTCAGGCAAATGATTTTCCTAATTCACTCTTTCTTTTTGAAACTCCTCCTTTCCTTTATCTAGATGTGAAACCCAAAATGGGTTAGTTAGATGTCTTAGTGAACTTGATAAAAAGTTATTTTATTGTTGTTGTTTTTCCCTTTCCTCTACTCTTAAATAGTATCGCATTTGGGCAAGAAATTGTTTGTGTTACTGGACCAAACAGCAAGAAGGGGCCTGTTTCTGTAACCTTACAGCATGGAAACACCAAAAAAGAAATACAAAATGTACAATTTACCTATAGTGAAAACCCGACTGTTAGCAAGATCACTCCTGAAGTCAGCATTCGCAGGTAATAAAATGGTTCTGTTATAAAAAATATGCTCGGGTTTAATTAGATTTTTTCCCCCAGTGTAATTATTAGATAACTACTATTTTAGGTCTTGGCAGTCATAATAAATGTAACATAATTGTATCTTCCTTCTAAAATAAAAGTCATCAACTTCATGGAAGGTAAATGTTTTCATCCATTTAAGAATTGATGAAAAAATTATCAAGCGCTTGTGTGACTGCTTACTTCACCTGAAAAAAGAAAAATTACCGATTTACAAAATTAAAGAGAAAACATTCAATGTGATCTTTAATATAGGAAGCTGTTTAAACTATGTTAAACATTGGCCCATATGGTTCAGTTCTGTTTATGCTGGGTAACAGTGCTTCCGCAACACTTCAGTTTAGGGCAGTGCCCCCTCAGCATTGACAATTCTAAAATATGTGTATTTAAACTCTCTGAATTCCTCAGCCAGCATAGGAGAATTCTGGTAGTTGAACTCCACACATTTTTGCTAAAGTTGTGAAACACTGTTCTTAAATTTTTTATCAGTTATATCTGGAGACCAAACACAGAAATATGTGAAAACCAAAAGAATCTTGATGTTAACTGTATAATTGAAGTTAATTTTTTTTTAAGAAATATACTTTGTCCATAAGGTTTACCTGGATGTTTTAAATTTTGTACTTCACAATTTTGAGTTTATTTTTCTAATTAGTGAGACTCGGGGTTGTTGCTGGATAGCATAAGAAAAATAAAAATAAAAACCCTATGCCAACCAAGAGCAACTGATAATCAGGGACATCGATGTACACCATGCATCTACAACTATGTGGTTTTTTGGTTTTTTTGACAGAATATCTGTTTGTTTTATCAGTGGTGATATGTAGTAACACAAGCAACTAATAAACATAATAAACCAGGTTATGATATCATATCGGGGGGGGGGAGTCATAATTTTTTTTTAGTTATGTTACTGACTTTCTGTTATAAGAAAAAGAGCAAAAAGCTGGCATACCATTATTTGGAAAATGTCATCATTAATTCTTCTGGTGGCTCAGATTACTTTTAAAAAGAAAGATGTATGATAAAATAACATATCTAAAAACTAAGTCTACTTTTAATGATACTCTTCTATTATCTACAAACAAGATTCAGTGTGGAATAAAAGCAAGCTAGGTATTTTCAAATACCTGTCTAAAATCAGAAAACATACATTATGTTATTTTTAATTTTGTGTATTTTAGTGGAGGACGAAATATTACTGTACTTGGTACTGGGTTTGATATCATTCAGAAGTTCTCTGTGGAACTTAAATTCAAGCCTTTTGCAGATATATCATCAAGGAGGAGGAGGAGAAGACAAATAGAGAGGCATCAAAAGGTATTACTTATCCTTTCTTTCAAAACACTGTCTAGCTTTGGAATAAGCAAAGTGATAGCACTTAGACTTACATACCACTTTACAGCACTCTTTGAATACTTTATAACAGCAGCATCTTGCCCCGAACAATCTGAGTTCTCATTTTACCAATCTTGGAAGGATGGAAAGCTTAGTCAACTTTGAGCCCATCAAGATTGAACTCCAGGCTGTGAGCAGAGTTAGCCTGCAATACTGCATTTTCATCCCTGCTCCACCAGAGTATTTGGAGTCATACCTCCAATATTTAGATGTAGTGTAGATGCAAATGATCAGGTATTTCAGGATTGTAGTCAAAAGGCTTTAGAATTCCCACTATCCTGAAAAGGGATTAATCTTACCCCATGTTTCCTGTATTCAAGGCAAAATTTAATTAATTTTAGGGATGTGACAACCACTATAGAGCTAGTCTTCAGCTACAACCATTCATTTAGTGACAGATCAAAACAACCAAAACATCCAAGTAATTGAAATATTACAAATACCAAATATTAGAATTATATTTAGAATAGGAAAATAATTGAAATTGTGTGTCCTAATGTTTCAACCATTTTATAAAGTTCAAATTTATGTTGCAGTTTTTTTTCCTAACTGAACTTTTAAGGAATTACATTTTATCACATCTTAAAGAAATTTAGTTATCAGAAGATATTCAGTCCAAGGTAAACCCACATATAAGTGTGTTTCTTTCATTGTTTAGCCGGGTGGGGGGGAGCCCATTGATTTAGTAGGAATATCTTATCAAAAATCATTTATAAAATTCATATATTCAGGTGATGAAAACCAATTGTACTTCTATTTTCATCATGCAATGCATTTTTCAGCTACTCTAAAACATCCTGAAGGTATTACAGATTTTTACAAACTACAATAAAAATACACTAAAATTTATGAGATTATTTGACGGCTTACGGTACTGGTTTCCTTTTCAGATACAAAATACATAATTTATAAATAGTAACAGGCAGTATTCTTTTCCTTTTGTTTTTCTTTAGTTTGAAGGAAAAACCATCTCGAAAATCAATGACACTGCATTAGTCTTCTTATCTCCACCAGTTCTGGAGGATCCAGAGCTTTATCAAATTTTTATACTTATTAAAATGGATGGTCATGTAGTGGAGCGTCAAGACTTTCAATATGTTGCTGATCCAACTTTTGAAAACTTTACTGATGGAGTCAAAAAGCAGGTCAACAAACTTATTCATGCAAAGGTAAATACTGATTTTTATGCTATGTGCTTGATTTTTTTATTATGACCTAGAATTTTTTAATAGATTTATCCTGATATTGTTTATGTGAATCCCATGGTCCTACAAGATTAACTGAGTAAGCAAAGCAGTAGTTTATAAACAAGATCCAGCTTAGTGGAGGTGGTACCTAACACTATGTAAATTAAATCAAATAGATGTTAAATATACAAATATTTGTTGGTGTGAGAAAAAGGTTGGAACATATAAACATACGTGATGGGATTGTGATAATGCACAAAACATATGGGGCATGGTGTTTAGGGAAATTGGAGCACTTTTGAATGTAAATTTAGATATGTCACCGAGGATTGCATTACTGTTGCTGGTGGAAAAATAGGATATAAACAAAACAAAAAAGGAATTGATTGTAAATTTGATAATGGCAGCCAGATTAGTGATGGGTAAATATTGAGGATGAAATTGGGGTATTCAAAGAAATGAGTGGTATAATGAAATTTGGAATATGGCAACAAATGATAAATTAACAACATAAATTAAATTTTAAAAGGGATGATTAAAGTAAACAATGAAATATGGGGGGATTTTATAAAAACAGTTTTGGTGGAAGGCAAAGGAAATAAACCTACTCAAGAAGATATGGTATGCTGTTTTTGAGGGGATAAGGGCATAAATAGAATATATTGTATATCTTTTAGTTGTTATAGAAGAAGAAATATAAGGGAAAATGGTCTCAGTGGGGTGCACAGTAATATTTGTATTTTTCCTCTTTTTGTATTTAGATTTATATGTATTATGTTTGTATTATTTGTATTCAAAAGAAAAAATATTATTAAAAAAACCAAGATCCAGCTTAGCCACAGACTCTAGTAAGTCAACTGCATTGAGTATCTTGATTTAATATAGTTATAAACTCAGTCCTTGCCTTTTATGATAGACATATACAATAGGCTAATGTATTGATCATAAAATGTTTCTTTTCCATTGCTCCTTGTACCCATAAACCCTACTTTGAAAAAGATTTAAATTAGCAAATAACTAAAGTGGCTCATTTTGTTTTTCTATCTAGGGTAGTAATCTGAACAAAGCGATGACAATCGATGAGGCTCGTGCATTTGTAGGAGAAGAACCCTGCAACATAACAACTCTAACTGAGAAGGATTTATATTGTGAACCGCCTGAAGATCAACCTCTACCCAAGCGCAGGCAAAAAAGAGATACAGTCAACAACCTTCCAGAATTCATCGTAGGTCACATGCTTCTATATTTTTTAGCAAAATGATGTAGAACAGGGGTGTCAAACACAAGGTCTAGGGGCTGGATCTGGCCCACGGGGTGCTTAGATCTGGCTCGCAGGGCCATCCTGGAAACAGTAAAGGACCGGCCCGCAGTACCTCTGTCATGGAGCTCGGGAGGGCCACACATGGACCTCCCTAGCTATATGTTCACTGGCAGAGGGTTGCAGGACGCCATCACAGCCAAAAACGGAGCTCAGGAGTCTGTTTTTGGTGGCAGAGCGCTTGGGCCACCACAGACACCCCCGACATGAGTGATGTCAAGCTGGCCATGCCCACCTTGGCCACACCCACCCTGGTCCCCTGAGGTCAAACACAACCCTGATGGGGCCCCCAATGAAATCGAGTTTGAAAGCCCTCATATAAAATTTAATACAAAAAGTTGCAATTATAAATAATTTTGGTTTTCTCTTAAAATTTATTCAACACGAATCCCAATTCCATTTGCTATTACCTATTTTCAACAAACCACAAGAAAATTGTTGCCTTTCTTTGCCTAAACCACCTACAATTGAGGTCTACAGATTTTCAGACTCCCTATTATCAAGTTGATGATGATTACCGAATTCTGCAGGATGTTGATTTGGGCAAGGTTTCTATAGGCTAAAATGTTGGCTTGTATTCATTAACATTCAGAGTTGTCACCTCAATGAAACACAATAACATTCCTGGAATCTTCAATCACATAGTAAAGTGTCAAGTCCTCTTTATGTGAATTCAGCAGGCATCTCATCTGGACAATTCACGTTAAGCCAAGCTGACAAGTGATGACCACAATAAAAATTTAATTTGAGAGTGAAATACTCTGTCTGGATTCATTCCTAGCATTAAGCATAGGGTGATCTGTTCAATGTTAGCACTGTATTCTGCCATTGTGATTTATAAACTCTAGTTTCTGCTTAACATGTGTGATAATTAGTCCAGTTTGGTATGTTCAACAAATCATGTTTAAAACCAAATATGGTTTAGCATTTTGTTTTTATTGTTTTTTATACATTGGGTCATCAATTAACTTTCTGGGCGACCACTTTCTCTCTTTGAATTTGCCTACCCAATTGCCATTTATATGGACATGGCCATATCTTTTCAATCTGGTAGTCCATATATTTCTTGCTTTTCTGATTTATATTATTTTTAAAATTTGTCACAAAATGTCTTAAATGGTCCATCACTATTAATTTGTTTATAAAACTTTCATACTGTTTCATTCACAATATACTCCTAGTAGTTTTGGTGAATCTAAACAGATCTGTTTAAATTCTCTCTTTGACATTGTTTTAGTTGATTTCATGTTCTTGTGTATTCTTGTTTTCATCTGGAAACTGTTTTAAGTGCCCTGAATGGGCTGAAAGTCTGTTGCTAACAATGGATATAATTAATCATTTTAAAAAACATTATAATTTGGACTAAATTCAACCTGTATTTCTATATTTCTTATGTATGGTCATATTCCATTTCATTAATTATTGTCACTTTGCTGTCTTGTAAGAAGTGATTTTCTTTCCCAAACTGGTACATTCCAGATGTGTTGGTGCCATTTCTTCAAAACTGTTGTCTACACTAGCTGGTAATTCTGAAGCTTTAATCCCAATACATCTGGAATGTGAATTGCATACACCAATGAGCTTTTATTATTTTGGTTCTTTTAAATTGCCCAAATAGTATATAACTAAGCATTGAATGCTTATCAAAATCTGTATACCGTATATACTCGAGTATAGGCCGACCCTAATATAAGCCGAGGCACCTAATTTTACCACAAAAAACTGGAAAAGTTATTGACTCGAGTATAAGCCTAGGGTGGGAAATGCAGCAGCTACCGGTAAATTTCAAAAATAAAAATAGATACCAATAATGTTTTTGAATATTTATTTCAAAGAAAAACAGTAAACTAGCGGTGTATTCAATGAAATACTTCACTCACCTCATGATGCTGATGTCCCGCTGTGATGATGATGTCCCGTGCAGCCGCGGGAGCGATGTCCCGCCTCCTATGACACACGGCACAGTGATTCCTATCATTGGATCACTGTACCAGAGGAGGTGGGACATCGCTATGTGGCTGCTTGCCATAACAAGGAGGAGGTGGGACATCGTTGCAGAGCGGCAGGAGGGGGAGGAAGGGGAATCGTAAGACAGCCCTGCATTACATTAGAACGTGAGGAGGGGGGATGGTGCGGTGCGCGCTGCGCGGCAAACTGACACAGAGGGAGGGGAAACTCACAGGGGCACTGGGCCATTCACGAGTGTCACCCAGCGGCATGGCCCTGCCCCTTTTTCTCCTCCATTTCGGGCAAATTTTTCACTGACTCGAGTATAAGCCGAGGCGGCTTTTTTCAGCCCAAAAAGTGGGCTGAAAAACTAGGCTTATACTCGAGTATATACAGTATTTAAGAATTGCAATTTTCTCCCTAGGTAAAATTTGGCTTCAAAGAATGGGTCCTAGGAAGAGTGGAATACACTCAAGTCAGCGATGTACCACTGAGTCTGATCTTGACATTGGTAATTATCCCCATGGTGGCCATTATCATCATCTCAGTCATTTGCTACAGGTAAGTTTTTATTGTCATCAGCTGTTCTACAAATAATAAAGGCAAAACTGATTTTCTGAGAAAAATGTGGGAGGAATCTAGGCAGGCAAGGCTTTCTTTCTTCCCTAAACTTCTCACAGCAGTTACAGAATTTTCTCTAAGGATTTAAGGAACAATCCAGAATAGATATAGGAGCTTTTCTTAACTGGCTATTTTCTGACCATATCACACTAAATTGTGCTGGAGAAAGCAAGATAACCTCTTGTTATATATCTTTTCAAGGCAGCTGGTTTTCATTCACATCATACTAAAAATAATAAAAGGCAGGCTTTGGTTTTCTCCTGCAAGGAACTACTCCATAAAAGAAAATGTGCAACATATTACTTGGAAGATGTATGCGGATTCTGTAGCTAGGGTATTGAGTTTATCCACTCCTGCTCTCAGGGATCTTTGCTAGAAACATCTTTATTGATTTTTGTTCCTTGAACCTGTTTATTTCCAAAATACTTTAGGCATCACAATTCTTGCATATTATGATTTCATTGCACACAAACATATCCTATGAGTTACTTCCAAGCTGTCTTTTCCATATCGTAATTTTAACATCCATGTGTTAAAAATTGTATTATTTTCTCTCTGGTCTTGTAGATTTATAGAAAAAAAACATATATTTAGGGGAGGAGAAATGAAAACATGACATGATATTTACATGTGTGTGTATTAAAAAGTTGAATTAATCTGGTTGTTGAGATCCATATTGGTTAAAAAATCTCACTCTGAATATTGTTTAAATTCATAAACAAATTTGGTGAAAGCTAGAAATAATTGTAACCTAAATCACAACAATGTACTTTTGATAAAATATAATCCTGTACTTCTAAAGATACTTCTACTGTTATAAAATGATTTGTTTTTAGAGTTTGCAACTTTTCTGAACTTCTTTATTCCTTATAGACGGAAAAGCCAACAAGCAGAACGAGAATACGAAAAAATTAAATCACAACTCGAAGGCTTGGAGGAAAGCGTCAGAGATCGGTGCAAAAAAGAATTTACAGGTATGACTGATGCTGGATTTCTTAGAATTCTCCGGAGAATTCACAAGATGTATTGAATGCCTACTATTGTCTGCTTTAAACTGTCTTTAGAGAATGTGCAGGAAGCAAAAACACTTTTGATTACTATGTTAACTTAAGTATGACTTACTCTTCTGGCAAATGATCCAAAAGCTATCCATAAAAATATAATGTATTTTAAGCATTTACTGCGTTTTTAAAGTAGAAATAAAATAGTATATATCAAGAACTAAATCACTGATAATAAAATCCTCAAGATGTTTCTCTTAGGACATAGTAAATCAGTTTGTATTTCAACAGAAAATGGATTAATATTTGAAAGTTATGTTCCTGTTGACTAAAGGGGAAAAAGTAAAATCTCTTTTGAAATGAGCCCAGTTACTAGTGATTCATGGACTCATCCAAGTAGGATTCTTTACAACAATGAAGGTTTTGTCATTGCTGCCTTCTGGGATATTTTTTTCAGTACATTAATTGCCATAATATTTCCTGGTCATCTTTCATATATGAACTAACAAGGTCATTACCTGCTCAGTCTTTTGAGGACAGACAAGGCTGATCAGCTTCACAACTAGCTTCTCAGCTGGATAGGGTGGATTCCAAATATTATTTAATTTGTAGAAGTTTAGTTTTGCAGAGTTTTAGACTGCAGGAAAAAAATCTGATAAAATAGAACCAAATAGAAATTATTTCTTTGCAGTTACAGACCTTGTTAGTATTTACATGGAAAATGACCAGGAAATATTAGGGCAGTTAATAGACTGGATCACTGAAAATATAACCCAAAAGGCAGAAAAGACAAGCCTTTGTTAAAGAAGCATCTCTTTACCCAAAGTACAGTACTGTATCTTATGTTAATAAAGAATAAAAATCATATTTATATATCTAAGATAGAAATCAAAGTAAAAATATGCTATCAATCCAGTTTTCAACAAGATATAAGTAATGCAGCCTAGATCACATTTAGGCATATGGTGTTTGTGTCAATTTAACACTTCACAATCTGGAAGTGGCTTATCTGAAAACTTCCATTTGTAAGAATTTTAGACATAATGATTTCACAGTTCTGGAATTTCAAAGTGCACACATCTGTCTTGAATCTATTGTGCTTATTATACATTCCAGCTGGCATATTTTGAAGCAGGCGAAGAAATTCTCACCTCTTTGACTCATGGATACCATCTATGTATGAGATTTATGTGCTGGTTCTTTGCCCATAGCAGTTCTAACTCATGTTTGGGAATTTGGGGAAAATCATATTGTTGATTTAATTTGGCACTATGCTGCACCCTCAGCAATGACTTCAGCCTACCTAAAGCCATAAAATTGTCATAGGCCTCATAGATCATTTTTGACTTTCAATCATTTGGAGGATGGTCTAGATCCATGATGGCGAACCTATGGCACGTCTGCCACAGGTGGCACCCAGATCCCTCTCTGCGGGCATGCCAGCCATCGCCCAGCTCAGCTCCACCACTGATGGGCGTGCACCTCCCGCTGGTCAGCAGATTTTTGGGTCTCTGCCTCACATGCGCAGGGGCTGGGGGGCATGTGTGAGATGTGCGCTCATGTGCTGCGGGGAGTGTCAGCTCATTTTTGGTCATAGGAGGCTGCAGGGAGCCCTGCTAGGCCCAAGGTGGGGCACGGGGATCACATGCACATGGCTGGGGGAGGCGTGGGTGGTATGCGTGCATGCACAGGGGACGGGGGCATGTGTGTGCTTTTGGCACATGACAACAAAAAGTGTTGTGTGCCAAAAAACAACAAAAAACTTGTGATTTATTACACAAGTAGAGCCCAAATCATGTTGTATGTATTATACTGAAGCCAGTTTTTTCTTTAGCATAAGGTACAAAGATATATTTTTGCCTAATAGGAAACATTCCGGTATAACAGTGGTTCCCAAACTTGGCAACTTTAAGACTTGTGGACTTCAACTCCCAGAATTCTCCAGCCAGCAGAGCTGGGATTTGAAGTCCACAAGTCTTAAAGTTGCCAAGTTTGGGAACCACTGCGGTATAATAATATAATCCTTACTAATTATGTATAGTTCCTGCTCTCTTTTGCTTTGAAATTTGAAATTACTTTTCTTCTTTGATCTTTTTTCTTTCCACTGGTTATTCAGTTCCACTATCCAGTTCTTTGTCAACAGATGAGTACATTTGGGCCACTACCAGCCCAAAATCTCTTGTAGGTGCTAAATTGTTCACTGAACAGTCAATTTCTTATTTTTTTATTGCTATAGTCAACAGAAATTTCTGAGGTGGCAGGTTATTAGATTAATTAACTTGAAGATCTTGTCAACAGTGCAGACATCTTCTAGTATAAGTGAACAAAGTAATTGTCCCCTGTGTCAAATTTAAAAGAAATTGGATTGACCTAATGTGTTTTCCCTGATCTTTGTTAAATCACAGATATCAATCTTAGCTCTGCTGACCACTAACATACATATTGTTACTAAAATTAACATATTTGTTAATATAACAGAATTATGAAAACAGCATCTATGCTGCTAGACTTTTCTTGCCTTGCATGCTTTTAGTTATCTGCAATATTTCAGGAAAGAAATATGTTTACTTGTGAAAAGAGGGAAGGAAAGAGAACTCACCCTTGGATTCTAATTACTACTTTTCCTACAATAGCTCCAAACTAATATTTATGATAAATAGAATTTGAGTCACACTTCACAGTTCTGAAAGGAGACTTTTTTCTTTATAATGACTATATTGTATTACCCCCTGTGTGTGTTTGTTATAGAAAAGCTAAGAGGTTTTCCTTGGTTTCTCATAATGTTAGGTTTTTCTATCCTATTTCCATCCCTATATACTGTATTTTTCAGAGTATAAGATGCACCGGAGTATAAGACGTTAGGTTTTGAAGAGGCAAATTTTAAAAAAAGGTTTTTGCACTCTGCAAACATCCCCAAAATAGCCCGTTTTTTGCGAAAATTCAAGAATATCCCTTAGGAGGCTTGTAGAGTGCTCTGGGGGGAAGGCAAAAATGAGCAAAAATCGGCCCATTTTTTGTGAAGTGAAGCCTTTAGGAAGCTTATAGAGTGCTCCGGGGGGGGGCACAATTGAGTAAACACAGGGCCCTTTTTCGCTCATTTCTGCCCTCCCCAGCCCCCAGGAGCTCTCTGAAAGCCTCCTACAAGCCATGAACAACCATTTTGGTGAAGGGGGCGGGGTTTGGGGAGGCAAAAAAGTGCTGCATTTAGTGTATAAGATGCATCCAGATTTTCAGCCTCTTTTTTGAGGGAAAAAGGTGTGTCTTATATTCTGAAAAAAACCTATATATATCAGAGGTGGTATTCAGCCGGTTCGGACCGGTTCACCCAAACTGGTACCGGACATTGTGGTTGGGCCTGCCCACCTGCCCCAGCTTTATGCCGTCCTATTTAGGCACATTTTTGAGGCCGGGCAGGCATGCATGGCGAACCAGTGATAAAATGTGAAACCCACCACTGATACATACACTATATTGCCAAAAGTATTTGCTCACCCATCCACATAATCAGACTCAGTTGTGAGTGAATACTTTGGCAATATAGTGTATGTGTGTAGATATGGATGGAAATACTCTCACACACAGTTCTCAACTTAAAACCATTCATTTAGTGACTATTTGAGGTTACAATGGCACTGAAAAAATGTGACTTGCAACCAGTCCTTGCACTTAAGACTGTCTCATCATCTCCAAAATGACATGATCAAAATTTGGGCAGGTGGCAACTGGCAGGGATTTATAGTAGTTGAAAGACTTGAATCATGTCATTGCCATTAGCAATTTTCCCAACCAGAATTCTCGAAGTCAGTGATCAAAGCCATATTCACGTGAATCACTGCATGGTGTACTTAAAAATTGCAATGATTCATTTAATAACTCTGGCAAAAATAATTTTAAAATCAAGTGCAATTCACTTAACCACCTTGATTAGCAACAGAAGTTCTGGTCCCAATTATGGTTGTAAGATAAGGACTATTTGTAACATTGACATATGAACCCTTTCTGTAATCTTATTATACACACATACATACACACAAACATACAGTATATGTATGTATACACAAACTAGAGGTGGTATTCAGCAGGTCCTGACCAGTTCTAGAGAACTGGTAGCAAAAATTTTGAGTAGTTCGGAGAACCGGTAAATACCACCTCTGACTGGCCCCACCCCCATCTCTTCTCTGCCTCTGGAGTCCCAGCTGATTGGGAGGGAATGGGGATTTTGCAGTAACCTTCCCCTGCCACCCTCACCAAGCCACACCCACCAAGCCTTGCCCACAGAACCAGTAGTAAAAAATTTTGAATCCCACCACTGACACAAACACAGATACATACACACATACATAAATACATATACACACACATACTCATACATACATACATATACATACATACACACCTGTTCCATCAAGAATCTAAAAAGCTGACCAACAAATATCTCTTTATTGTCACCACATGATTTCTTCTGTTTATATAGCAAAACATTGAACAATAGAAAAATCACAGAAGCTTTTCTTACTCCCAACTCAATGCTGAACCATTACCTTAAATGTTCTAATTATTCTTATTCATGCTTTAATTCTATCCTATAGAGCGGGGGTGTCAAACTTGCTGGATGCATCACATGGTGGTCACGCCCACCCCTGGTTTAGCAAAGGGTGGGAAAAGTTGTGATACGTCACATGACGACAATGTGACGCCATGAGTTTGACACCCCTGACACAGAGTATCTCTCAGCAAACAATCTTTAAGTACATACTTGTATATAGTATTCAGTAATTCTGATTTCTTTACTTTATCATATACGATTTCTAATTTTTCTAATTTACAAATGTACAATATACTTACTGTGATTCATGCATAAATTTCTCATTGGCCTGCTAAAAAGCAAAATGCAATACCCTATTAAGGATGTTTTTTTTCATTCTGAACTAATATTTATAGCATTTATTTTGGTTTTACTCTTTAAGATACAAGTAAATGCCAGTTGAATGCTTAAAATAATTATTCCAACACTCATCACATCCGCTTCATTATCAATCAATTCATAATTTTATATATTATATTTAAATGTATTACAAACTACTTGTTTACCCTACTTCTAAAATACTTTTTTTTATTTTCATCTAAATGAAAGTGTAAAATTCTACACTTGATCTGCCTTTCAATCTTAACTCTTCCCTGATGTTTGTCTACATTTTTTGCAACTCTTTTATACAGTATTGTTATTTGCAACAAACTCTTTATATGCATTTTTCTCATCTATTGCATGTTTCATTTTACTCTTCCACCAAGCACCCTTATTCATGCTTTATAATATAATTGTATTATATATAACCTATTATATATAACTATAATACAACTAATATAACTTTATAAGATAACTATTTTTCATTCTATTCCAAGCAGCTCCACATCTTTTTCAATCTGTTCATTTTACATTTATATGGGCATAAGGCAGTACACAGTGCATCTGTGCTGGAAATTATATTTGGTAAAGCATCAAAGGATGATCCTTAAGAGACCTAAATCATTTTTGTCTTTAAAAAAATTGATCCCAAATCTTGGAGTTGAATACTCATCACTCAAAATGAGCTAAGTCATAGATTCACTAGTTTTCTAAACCAGTGGCCGCCAATCTTTTGGGCATCAGAGACCAGTTCCATGGAGAGAGATTTTTCCACTGACCACAGGGGTCATGATTTCATGTGTTACCTGCATCCCACAAATGGGTTTCACTTCTTTGCGCAGCCCAGTTTCTGGCATGTCACAGATCAGTGCAGGACCCCATTCTAAACAACTTGGAAAAGATCTCAGTGTATGTCTATGGAAACTTGAATCCACCAAACCCAGTATTTTGGGATAGGATATTTTTTAATGATGTAATGTTAAGGTGCAGGCCTAGGGGCCAGGAGATTGTGAGTTCTAATCCCATTTTATGCATGAAAGCCAACTGGGTGACATTGGGCAGTCACACTCTCTCAGTCTAACTCTCCTCACAGGGTATCAGGCAGGGGTGGGTTTCAACCGGTTCGCGGCAGTCCCCGAAACCGGTTGGTCGGCGAACCCGGAAGTAAGTAACTTCCGGGAATGGCGAAGGGCCCATCCTCCCGCCTGCGCTCCTTACCGGTCTTTGAAGGCTTCTGCGCTTCCATGCAGGCGCATGGCACATTCATCACCTGCGCGATTCTCCGCGAGCAGCTGGATGGCACATACAGCGCCTGCGCGAGTCTCCGCGAGCAGCTGTAGCATCGCGCAGGCGCTAAGACGCATGCGTGAACTGCGCACGTGCACGAGGACACCGTCAGCCCCATTCCAACCGAACCGGTTGGAATGGGATTAGCAACCCACCCCTGGTATCAGGTATGTTCACTGCCTTGAGTTACTTATAAAGTACCAAAAGGCAGGAATAAGAATCAAATAAATAATAAAAATGGTTTTAAAAAAATATGATTATTTTCCCCAGCACCCATTTCTCACATTCTATTATACTCTAACACAAGTTGAAAGAAGTTATCCATTAAAAAAATAGTTCAATATATTTACAATGTAACGTGGAAACTGCTTTTTCTTTTCTTTTTTTGTTAGTTCATTTAATGGTAGATCTATTCTGAGACTTACAATCCATTTGAAGGAAATTTAATCCTTCTCCCCCAAGGACTGTTTTAGAAAATTCATCTATTGAATATATACTCCTTTAACATTTAATTGGTGCCAATTACGTTTTTTTTTCCAAAGGGAAGAAATAACAACAATGCACACAAAAGAAGGTTTTTATATATTTTCCAAACAAAAGGGGGGGAGATTAAATTCCCATACTGCTATGGTAATTTCCATTTCAGGTTGGCATTCATGCACATTCATGCAACATATTATATTGTTTTGCTTTTTAATGAAAAATAGCTACGTATCTAACATATTGAGTGGTTTGTCCCTATCCCAAAGCAAGACTGAGGACAAGCATGCTTGGTTTTTATTGTCACACTGTTATGGGTTGTGGAAGTGAGATCAGCTCAATGTCCCTGATGATGGATGCCCTCACTTTTCACCACTTGTGAGCAATGTTTTGAAAGCAATTAAAGATTAGACTGAAAAAAGGACAGGGCTACTAGTATGTTCCATTCCTCTTCCAATCCCATCTCCAAAGCCATAGCAAGAGAAAGTTGGAGGGAGCAAGAATTCCTCACTGCCTTTCTCTTTGGGGACATAATAGAACTAAGTCGGACTGCAACAGCAAGATGAGACATTGCCTTCCTATAGAAAAATAAAAGTTCAAGGACCTTTTGTTAGTAGATTGTAATTAAGAACCAGTTCCACTTTGTGGATAGAGAATATGACCTGGGAGATTTGGATTCATTCTGATCTAATTAACACAAAAATATCCTAGTCTCAGTGGGCTATGTGAGTGTGAATGCAGAGCTGTACACCCTCCATCTCTTTGTCCTCTCTCCCCTGCAGAAAAATCTTGTTTACAGCCTTCAGATAACATTAAAGGTTCACACCAAATTATAATTTTCATGTGACAGATGGTGAAAATTATTAAATACATGAACTAGAGATTAATCAAATTAGCCACATTTAATTTCAATTAAATTTACATATCAGTGTAGTGAAATCAGTTTTTGTCCTTGCCCTACACATTATTTTTGTAATGCAGCCCCAGGATAGGCCTCCAAAGTGTCACCAAGAAAAACAACTAGAGCTACTAAAGAAAGAGAGTTTTCTCTTCCAGTGATTTCATTCTCTGATTAGAATGGAGACAATGTTTATTCAAAAGTAATTGTAATCTAAATCAGACATTCACAAATGTGTTTAAAACCAAAACTGCTATTTACTGGTTGGGTGTAAATATTGTAATACGTTAAGAGAATTTTCAATTAAAGCATTTTAATATTTTGCTCAGGGTAGCAATAATCGAATCAATAATATTATTTTCTACTAAAGCTTGAAAATTGTTTCCTGTTGCATAGATTTAATGATAGAAATGGAGGATCAGACAAACGATATCAATGAAGCAAGAATTCCTGTGCTTGACTACAAAACCTACACAGACAGAGTTTTCTTTCTGCCCTCTAAAGACGGGGAAAAAGATGTAATGATCACTGGAAAACTGGACATTCCTGAAGCCAGACGGCCAACCATAGAACAGGCATTGAATCAGTTCTCCAATCTGCTCAACAGTAAATCATTCCTTATTAACGTGAGTGGAAAATAAAGGTCAACTTTTATGTTGCTAAAAAGCTTTTTCATTTGATACATCTGTTTATTATAATAATAAATTAATCTGCATATTTTGTGTCCTGAACATCTTGTAAAGCTGTGTATGTGATGTATAATAGCATCTTACATAATTTTGTTCCTGTACCTGTCATCTGTGGAAGAATGGTATTCACCAGAAATACTATTAACTAGTACCCATTACATTCATTATATAGTTATGCCAACCATGAAATGCAATTAGATCCCACGCTTTTCGTACATATTCAGGGGTATCTGAAAGGTCAACAGCAGCAACCTGGTGGAAGCAACTGTCAAATGAAGCCTCCCCACCCTTTTTAAAGAAATATCAGACAAGGCTTCAGTTGTCCCTGTTATTTTGATGTTGCTGACCTGCCTTGTTAGCACCCTGTTTAATATGTGCCAGGGATCAAATTAACCAAAATTAAAGCATAAACAGTCCTGAATATGTGCACGAAATTGTTGCAAATGATAAAGTGAATGCAAAAGAGGTATATTAAACAAAGTCCTCATTTTATCTGGCCAGAACCACAAAAACTATATTAAATTCTTCTGGAATGTATTTGTATCCCAATTTTTACCTCATTATAGTATGTTTCCAGAAAGCGCAATAAAAAAGAATAAGCCTCAACTGTTTCATTCATATATCTGTTTTTGTTGTTGTTGTTTCTGTTTAGTTCATTCACACGTTGGAAAAGCAAAAGGAATTTTCTGCCCGTGCAAAAGTATATTTTGCATCTCTTTTGACCGTGGCTTTGCATGGGAAGCTAGAATACTATACTGACATCATGAGGACATTGTTTTTGGAACTTATGGAGCAGTATGTTGTGGCCAAAAATCCTAAACTGATGCTCCGAAGGTAGGGAAGGTTTCTTCAGTAATCTAGTACAATAAAAGTTGCCCCTTTAAAATTCTAATTTCTTTGGTTTTCTTTTAATCTTTACATACCTGAATGAATACACTGTGCAATCCAAGAAATGCAAGGGCTTGCTTTAATATATTACAACTAGGTGGGTCCAATATATTTTTGTTGTCCGAGATAAGATTAACAGCCTGCTTTCCCGCCCACTTCACACCTCTCATGGAGAAGCCAAATAACCAGTTGTCTTGTTCCGGTGGTGATGATGAGATGCACCCACCATTTCATCTGAGTGCAGCTAGCTAGCTTGGGAGCCACAGGCAAGCACTGTTAAAAAAAAGATTTCTGACTTTCCAAATAAGCAACCAAGTTGTCAGCTTGAGACAACTGCAAAAATCTGACCATTCATCATTGATTAGAATTTAAAGAATAGCAACATTTGGTTATGAAAGTAAAGCCTCTGGTTTGGCCATATTATGGAATCTTGTATTTTTAAAAAATATGCCATATTGAACAGGTATATATAGTTTATTTAGTTTTATATTATTTATTTGTTATGTGAGGTCTACCATGTTTCTCACCTGTTTGGTTAAGGAGTTGTGTCCTGTTTCCTATTAAGTTCAGCATTTTTCTTTCTATTTTCTTGTGAATTCGCTGTTCCAGAGTATGATGTTCTCTCTCTTTCTCCTCCTCTCCTCCCTCCCTCCCTCCTCCCCTTCTCTCTCTCTCTCATGTTTTGCTTGTAGTGCTTTTGGTCTCCCTAGTACATACTCCCTACAATGCAACTTTACTTAATTTTGAAATTAGAATATTTGTTCATGCCAATAATGTGAAGTAACCATCTTAGTCTGCACTTAATTCACTGCTGTACCTGAGGATTTTTCTTTCTAGAATCTGTTTTCTGATATAATTATTTGAGAGGAAGACTCATGATAGCAAGTTTATCTTACTGACAGTTTTAGCATTACCCACAGCTCTCAACAAGGGTAGCTCCTATATTGTATGACAGCAGGAAAGTCAGCACATTCTTCACTGAGATCATGTTTTTTACTGTATTATTATTATTATTGATTTTTGCCCTGCATTGCCTCAGGAGAAGCTCACATATATACGGTTCTTCTCCCATGTTATCCTCACAGTGACCTTGAGAGAAAGGTTAAACAAGAGAAAGTGACTGGTCTAAAGTCACCAAGGAAGAAGTGGGAATTTCAGCCTAAACTTTCTAGCTCTGGACATTACTAATCCTGTTTCACTGCAACAGCAACACAGAGCAGAATGACTTGTTTTTGAGAGCTACAGAAATATTTTCAAGGGAGGGATTTTGAAGAATACAAGAGCACACATGAAGCTTCTCTTTTCTAATCATTAAAGCAGCCATGTCCTTTTTTCCAAATTCACATAACTGCTATAAAGAATATAATTTTGATGGAGATATTATGGAACTATTGTCTGGGCAAAGGGGGCAGAAGCATTTTTAAAGCCCAGAACAGCCAGATAATATTTGGAAGTGACTAACACTGATCTCCATAGTTCAATGAAGTAATAAGGAAGAGGAGGAAATACAGCACAATCAGATTTACATGTTTGTGTTACAGTAGTCCATCTCAATAGAAATAGTTTTAGTCTTCTTGTGGAGTTGATTTCCTGATCTGGTTTAACTAGAGGAATTGACAACTGCTTCAAATCATCCACAGATGCTTCATCAGCAAAATAGGATCAGCTTTCAAAGCCAAATTCTCTTTTGGAGGATTTGCCCTCATATTTTCCAAAGCCATTAGTTTGCATGCATTGGATATGGAGAAATGGGAGAAACATATAATGCATGTTTAGTTCTTGACATACTCATCTACAATTCCTAGTCATGTACCTCAACACAAGGTGTGGTTTTTTTAAATTTTAGATCTGAAACCGTTGTGGAAAGAATGCTTTCTAATTGGATGTCCATTTGTCTGTATCAGTACCTCAAGGTAAGATCCAAAATGCATTCACCATACATTTATTTTGAATATCATATCAAGCTGTAGACTGATTTTAAGTTTTAGTTGATTGTGCCTTCTTCCGAGTATACGCCAAATGAGAATAACCAAACATACAACAGTAGTCTTGATCTGAAAGCAGTTACAAATGGTAGTTTAAATTCAATGGGAAAATATTCTGCAGAAATAATTATCTTAAGAAGTTTTTTTTAAATATTTAACAATGTGATGGGATGCTAATTGTCCATCACAAAGTAGACTCACCTTTTTTCTCTCTTTCATCAACTTCATCAGGATAATGCTGGGGAACCTCTTTATAAATTGTTCAAAGCTATCAAACATCAAGTAGAGAAAGGACCAGTAGATGCTGTGCAAATGAAAGCCAAATACACACTGAATGACACTGGTTTGTTGGGAGATGATGTAGAGTATTCACAACTGGTATGTAGCTTTCATTAATATTTGTTTTAGAATATTCAAAAAATGAAATGCTTCTGAAATATGACCTACTATTTTCTCACCACTCACAGTATGTATTTTGTAAAACATGAATGATAAAGTATTACTACTATCAGTCAAATCAATTCATTGAAAGATGAAGGTTTGAAGGTTATGGCTCATAATCAAAATTCTGGTTCCGTGTGGGTTGCTAGAAACAACTTTTTCAACTTTCTGGTTTACTGAAAAGGAAGAGTGATTGGTCCATCCAGCTTCCACATGTAAAGAAGGACTAAAATCAGTGTTTCACTACTCCTGGTCCAGCACTTTTAACAGAATAGTAATACTGAAAGACTGAAGTAAAGTGGAAATGGTGGCTTAATGGCTAAGACACTGAGTTTGTCCATCAGAAAGGTTGGCAATTCGGCGGTTCGAATCCCTAGCACCGCTTAACGAAGTGAGCTCCCATTACTTGTCCCAGCTTCTGCCAACCTAGCAGTTCGAAAGCACGTAAAAATGCAAGTAGAAAAATAGGGACCACCTTTGGTGGGAAGGTAACAGCGTTCTGTGTGCCTTCAGCATTTAGTCATGCAGACCACATGACCAGGAAGAAATCTTTGGACAGCGCTGGCTCTTCGGCTTTGAAACTGAGATGACACCCCCTAGAGTCGAGAACGACTAGCACATATGTGTGAGGGGAACCTCTACTTTTACCTTTAATGATTTGTTATGTTCAGTACTTTAATTGACTAAGTCAACTAATATATAATATTCAGGTACATGAAGCCAGCCTGCCTAAGTGAATTAGAGGGAAAAAAGGATTCCTTCTTCTTGAAGATAAGAAGTTGGGATGACCATTGAAGACCCAAAATAGTTCTAGACAGCTAAATATTAGTACAATTAATGATTTTCTTAGTTTGCTGAACAGAGGGTATGATTACATCAAAGGCTATTCATTTGAGAGGAGTGAAAAATCAAACTAGTATGTCTTTGCAGAGATATTAATGTGTAAAATATATGTGGAATTGTTTGTTTTGTTTTCTTAAAACAAATTGCAGATTAGCTAATATAATCTTCCTTTGAAGATAATTCTGAATTAAGAGGAAGAAATTTTGGGAGTTCACCTCACATAGGTGAAGTTGCTATTTGCTTTGGAGAGGAACTACCAAAATTTCTTCCTCTTAATTCAGAATTAGCTTCAAAGGAACGATTTTCTCAGGATTTCAGAAGCAGAGGAAAATATGAAAATCCTTTCCTAATTCTTTAGCTGCAACTCTGAATTGACCAAATAGCCATCTCTATCAGGCAGGGTTTCCAGTTGTTGATCATCAATGTGATTTCCAAACTATTATTCCCAAATTTATATAGGGAAACCATCAAGAACTTTTGGCCTTCTTAAACAATTCATTTTATACCAAGTTCCCATTTACTATTTAATTTCTTCGTAATTTAATATCTGCAAATAAATTGAAGCAAATGACTTATATGGATGATTTGGTTGTAAGATAATAGTTTATCAGAATTATATTTTTTTTCAGCCCATTTTAAGTGTAAATCTAATTGCAGGAAAGTAATTACTGACAAAGTTAATTACTAACATTAATCCACTGTACTCAGTAAAAATCAAGCATCTGTAAATGCTGCTTTACCTGCCATAAGCAGTGCATTGTAGTTCAGCCTCATTATTTGGGATCTCTCCCTAGACAAGAACCTTCTAGTCAAGTTTAAATATGTATCATTTTTAATTGCCAAATCAAAACTATGGAAACTGTTCTGACCCCCTCCTCTGTTCAGTAACGAAAGCCGAGACAAGCGTAAAATGGAATGTCCTTTAATTAGCAAGTCCAGACTCTCGGTGGCTGAAAGCCAAATAAACAAACCTATAAGGACTTTGGCAGCAAGTCCAAGAAACCTTGGCAGCAATGCAAACAAACTCTGGCAGCAATCCAGCCTGCCAAGTTCATTTCTCTTTAGTCCCAAACGTTGACTTCTGCAAGAAGGGCATGGCACAAGCAGTCTCTTTTATAGTCTGGGAGAGAAGCTTAATGACCATCAGCTGAGCGTAATTACCTCCTGTAATTACGTAGTTTTTCTTGACGCGAGTAGCCCTTCGACGGCATGCATCCTGGAACAACTCACAGTTGGTTTCTGGATCTCTCTCTCTTGTCTCCTCCCCACTCATCCAAGGCTCAGGTGCCACCTGGTGGCCAACCAGTCTCTCTGCGCTCTGTCGGAAACCTGTCCAGGGTCGTCCACATCCTCCAGGGCCGACTCATAGGGCCCCTCACTGTCGGAGTCTGGTGGCAGCTCCAATGGCTCCTGCCAGGCCACAACAGGAAGCAATTTGTAATAAACCATATAGAGTAATTTTGCAGTCAACCGCATTTGGTGGACCAGCTGAAGCACATTTACAGATTGGTAAACTAGGCAGCCTAAATATCTTTGTAATAAAAGGATAGCTGGACAAATGTTCTGAACGCGGCAATTAAATTGAGGTTAACTAAACATTAAATTTACATAATGTGTGTCTATTTGCATATGCAAACAATATAATTTGCTGCAAATGGCTTAATTTTTGACTTAATGGATAAACTACTGCTTACTCAATTGGCTCATGAAAGCAGTGTTTTAGTAGTGTGTATATATATGTAAGGGGAAAAAATGTTCACCAAAACATCTCTTCAATGTCATGTGTGTATTGTATGTTCTCTTACTGAAATGTGCTTGCTTGCCAGCTATGACTACACTTGCCTTTTCTCATTTAAGAGTCAATTTCAATCAAAACTGATATTTGGGGATTACAGTATTTGGAATTAAATGTCTGTGAAGCTTTACCTATCTGGAAATTGCTTTCTCTGCTGTGTTGACAGGGGGAGTTTCTAATATAGTGAGTGTCTTCCTGTAAGGTTAATGGACTAATCTAAGCAGCTACAAACAGTAGCTAGTGCCCTAGTTGGATGATGTGGCTCAGTTTAATTTTTTTTTTAAAAAAATAAGTCTTCAAAATCCAATTGTGATGGTACAGAAATATATTGAAGGCTTTCTATATTTTTAATAGGTTCAGTGTTAAAGGTAATGAATAGTTTATTAAATCTCAAAGGAATCTCAGTATGACCCCGTTTCCATAAAAAAAAAAAAAAAACAGAGAAACGGGTAAGAAATGACATGAACTGTACCACCTGTCTAAATGTCTATAAATAGACAAGTTTATACCAGCACTGACTTTTCTTGTGGGATTTTAATAACCCTGAAATTTCTAACCTTCCAGACTGTAAATGTGATTGTTCAGGATGAAGGCACAGAATCTACACCTGTAAAAGTGCTCAACTGTGATACCATTTCTCAAGTAAAAGAAAAGATCATAGAGCAAGTATATCGAAATCTGCCTTACTCACAGTGGCCAAAGCATGACAGTGTTGTTCTTGGTAAGTATCTGGTTTTTTTAGAAATGTATTTTAAAGAACACATTGCTGTCAAAATGCAAATGTTTGCAAAAAGCAAAAAAGATTGTCTTAGTAATTCCATCTGAATCCATGGAATGATTTAAAAGTAAAAAGAAAAGTACTTTATCCACTAAACTCTACCCCAATTTTTTTTCCAATTTCCATACATTCAGAAGTTCTCATTTACTTGAAAAATGCTTTCTCTGTCTGATAAAGAAGGTAAAATATGGCTCTCCTTGTAATTTCCTACTTGAAGAGATAAAATTTAGAGAGAAGCAAGAGCTGTAACTTAGTTTCTTCTGTTTGCCTCTCTCAGTGTTATGGTTAGTATGGCTTGTAGGTTTTATGGCGTTAAAATTTCCTTATGATAGTTATAACAATTTACTAATCTGTTTTCCATATAGAAATGCTACATTTGATGTAGAATCTATTTTAGTGTGTCCAGCACAGAGGTGGGTTCCTCCCGGTTTGGCTGAGTAGGTAGTAACTCGGCCATCCACACCCCCGAACCAGTTCTATCAGCGGCCATCTTGCTTTTTGCTTCTGTGAAAATGTATAACTCAGCTGAGATGTAGGAGGAAAAAAATCTATTAAGAGTAATGATTATAATTATTTTTTTTAAAAAAACTATTTAAAAGCTGTAAGATTTTTAAAAATTTAAACCAGATAATTTCCCTGCATGTATTAATGCATTCCAGCCAACAGGATTAGACTACCTAGAAATATGCAACATCATAGACATACAATCGTATTTTATCTTCCCTTTATTTCATTAGTTATCTCCTGCTCTTTACATTTATTTCCTTTAACACTCCAAATTCTAATGTTCTATATGCCATGAACATTATCTGATATGACAGTAGTGTTTGACCTTTGTGGCTTTGGACAATTGAAGCTTTTACATGTCTCTCAGTAAAGCAGGAAGGTACAAGCTAGGTTAATAGTCTTGCCTGAGCTACATGCAGCATTACCTAAAAAAGATAAAGATATAATTTTTAGCCAGTATCTCACAAGCACAATACAACCATGCATACTATGCAAGCTAAGATCTTTACTTTGAGATATACTGTTTCTTGCTCTCCAAGAAAAAAAAGAGTTGAATACAATATACTAACATGAACAAAATCATTTAATGGAACTAAATTTGGGCAGATATTTTATGCTTCTAAACATCTCAACTCTTAAATGGAGTTTCCTCCTCTAGTGATGATTTTGACTTTTTTTTTAAATGAAACATCTGGGGAATTACTACTTATAGACAACAACTGTGTGTCTATAATCTTAAAATAAATTGGATCTTAACTGGATAAGCAACTCACTTCAATAAAGATTTACAACGACATTGACAGACAAGTGTAGACCCTCCTTAATTCTAGCATCAGAGAGCAGTGAGTCTCTGTTGGCCATTATCAAATCAAGATAATCTTCTATGTGATCTCCCATTAAGACTAACCATCTTATTTATATTAGTATTTATTTTTATTCCACCTTTACTATTTTTATAAATAATTCAAGCTGGCAGACATACTTAATACTCCTTGCTCCTATTTTCCCCATAAAACTACCTGTCAGCGTTCCCAGTAATAATCCCATAGCAAACAAAACTCCAAGGCCAATATAGTTTTATTGGATATATTGTTTTAGCACAATTCTGGTGAAAATTGACTCTGAAAGTTCCAGCGGTTTTCACCTCATTAAAAGTAAACGTTTTTCTCCTTCCCCAAACCATCAGTCACATGGTCCAATCAGGTGGCCATCCTGTGCCTGGTAATGTCACTCCTCCCCTCTCTCTGACCAGGTGTGAGAATGTCCTTGGTTCCCAGGAGAAAGTATTTTGTTTTGGCTACAAAACCCCAGCTATCTCTATTTCCTCCCTCCCTATCCCTCAGCTCCAGTGTGGCAACATTGAAGTTTCGGTCAGATCAGCTTCAGAGTTCACCTTATCCTTGTGAGGTGGTTTGGGTTGAAAAAGAGTGAAAAAGCAATAACAATACAGACTCTTCTAGCCTGACTTCCTGAGTAGGTGGAAGAAAAGGAACTATCCCACTGTATAATGCCTTGTCTCTACTACAGGAAAATAACTTTTCTATTAAATCTAATTTATCATTTTAAAAAACAGGATTGCTGGGGTGGGTGGATCCAGAGAAGAGAAGAGAATTCTGCAAAACTTCAGTAATTTGCTAAATGGAAGCTTCCTTTATATGCAGGTTGTTTTGGGGTGGGCACCTGTAAAATGTTTTTCTTCTTCTAATTGCTCCTCAGAGTGGCGTCCAGGATCTACTGCACAGATACTCTCAGACTTGGATTTAACGTCACAAAGGGAAGGGAGGTGGAGGCGCATCAATACCCTGATGCACTATAATGTAAGGAAGCATTTTGGAAACATTACAATCTCCTTGCTGCTTTTTAGTTTTTCATTAAAAGTGATCTGTCTCAAAAAAAAATGTTCCCTTTCCTTCCTATCATAGCCAATATCTATTTTCTTTGAACAAAGCCTAGTTTCAGAATCTGAAATTCTATTGCTATGCCACAAGTGGGCAATTACTAAATGCAGCTCTTTGGAAACTGGCAAATTCTGTATTAGGGATAAAATAAAAGTTAGCCTTGTTTAAAGCCAGCACAGAAATTGTTATCAGTTAAGTCCTTCCAGTAAGGCTTAAACTTAAGGAATCCAGCATATCTTCTCTAATCTCCGTGAATGTCAGTTTTCTAATCTCAAAAGAATTTGAGGACCTTAATATGAGATTGACTGATAAAAAAAATACCTTTTAGTAATGGGCAGGAACTCTGGGTAGAACTGTCCATGATACTTCCTTCCAAATGATTTCAAAGACAAGCTTAGTTTTATTATCCAATGAATATTTAGATGAAGAGGCCACTAAAATGGATGACTAGTGATTTTTTTCATCTCTTTCAGTGGCATACATAGAGTACATCAAAAAGAATAATTGAATGCATTGTAAAAAAAATGGCCCAGAAAGATGAATTTATTCTTATATCACATATTATGCTTACATCAGAAGTAGAAACTGCATAGGAAAAAGAGTTATTTTTGCTTTTCTCACCAATTTGTTGCATGTATGTTCTTGAAGGTAAGAGATGGTGCTACCCTCATCTTGTCAAAAATGGGGATTTCTCAGCAGCCAGAGGATCACCAACAAGACATGCCAGAGGAACGTAAGTATAGTTTAGGTTAGGTTAGTTTACTTTTTTGTCATTGCACCTCATACAACGAAATTAAATGCCATTTTCAGTATACATCATAAATAAGAAAACTATAAAAATAAAACAAAAACACATATTCTTCATATTCAGTACAATTGAATTGAAAACCCCTGATACTGTATTAATATTACATTATACCAGTGGTGGGTTATGGTTGTAACTGGGCCCGGCGTCCTCCACATGAAAGTGCACAGTGTGCGTGCACACACGTGCAGCATGTGCATGCGTCCTACCCTCCAGCGACACCTCCGCGACGCTCCAGCTGCTTGGCGGAGCGTCGCGCAGACACTGTACATGCTGTGCGCAGAAACGCCGAAGAGTTTAAAGACAGGTAAGGATGGCCGGGTGGGACAATGATACTGGAACGGTACCTGGTGCTCCGGGCAGGGACCAATACACCTGTATCAGGGTGTATCGCCTGCAACTCACCACTGCACTATACTGTAGAATTCAATATAGTTACTGCTCTGGGATAGAAACTGTTTTTCAGCCTATTTGTCCTTGTTTTTATTATCCTGTACCATCTGCCAGATTGTAAAAGTTCAAAAAAAAGGGTGTCCAGGATGAGATGGATCCTTAAGAATGTTTTGAACTTTCTTAAGGCAGTGGGAACTATAAAGCTCTTCCAAAGAGGAGAGAGGGCAAACAATAATCCTCTGGGCAATGATTTTAGTCCTCTGAAGCACTCTCCTATCTGCCATTGTGCAATTGGCAAACCATACGCAGGTGCAGTAAGTTAAAATACTCTCTATGGTGCAGCGGTAGAAGGTCACCAGCAGTTTTTCATTCAGTTGTTGTTTCCTGAGAAGTCTCAGGTAGTATAATCTCTGCTGGGCCCTTTTGGCCAGTGCTGCAAGGTGAGCGCCCCAGGTCAGGTCCTCTTTTATGATAACACCCAGAAACTTAAAATTGACCACTGGGTCCACTCGGGTCTCGATTGATAACCAAGGGCTGGATGTCTTATCCATTCTTTCTGTAGTCCACTATAAGTTCCTTGGTCTTATTGGTGTTAAGGACCAATTTATGATGTTAAGGACCAGTTATTATATCAACACCACAAAAGCAGTCTGCCTCATCTTGATAGGCATACTCATCCCCACCCCAGAGATAAGTACAATCACTGTTGTATCATCTGCAAATTTAATAATAGTATTACTAACATGAGTGGGGGTGCAGTCATGTACATAAAGAATATAAAACAGTGACGGCGAATCTTTTTTAGCTCACATGCCAAAAGCGGGGAGAGCGCAGGGGGGTCGTGTGCGGGTGTGCCACACCCATAATGCAATGTGCCAGACAGCAGCATGCATGCATGCATGACCAGTGCTCCTCCCCATTTTTGGCGTGCTTTTTTTTTTTTTTTGCCCTCTCCAGGCTCCAGATGCTTTATAGGAGCCTGGTGAGGGTGAAAACAGCCTCCCCCGCCCAGAGGCCCTCCGGAGGCTTCAGGAGCCATAGGTTCACCATCACGGGTATAGAATAAGCATGGTAGTCTTTAAGTCAGGTTCTATTTTGTGATAGAAAACAAGCTGGATGTTGTGAGTTTGCATATATAATCATAGCATCTAGCTTGGAATATAGATATGTGCTTGTAAACAATCCCACTAGTAGTAAAGATAGAGCCTTCTATAGCTTTTAAAGCACATGGGAAATGCCACGCAGAGAAATTCTGGAAAGCTAACATCTAATATGTAGCTAAGTCAGTTTATTTGAAAAGCTATAAACATTAGAGAAGTAGGCAAATCTGCAACTTACACTGACCATGATTTGTGGTGTTCTTCCTTGGCTAATCAGATACAGTGTTTTCCACTGAAAAAGAGATTGATTGAAATACTCTTGCCCATTTTACAAAAAAAATAGTGGCTTAAAAAGGATTGTTTTGGGTTGACTCCTAGAGGTTTGATTCTCCTTTTAAAAATCAATTGGGATAAAACTAGAAACTGTTCAAAGTTGGTTTGTATTAAATAATAGGTAAAATAGGATTACAGCTCACTAAAAAGTATTTTTTGTAAATTGTTTAGCAGTGATGTTTTAACAGAGGTAAATTCAGTAGCTAATTACAGATCCTAGGGGATAAATGCAATAACATTTCACATTTCTAAATTAAATGACTGCAGTTGCACAAGTGGGACACTGCATTTGTTTCAGCAGGATTTTAAAAGTAGGAAAATTGGTTTGACTATTCCTTTTTTTGTATCCCTGTTCAGTATTTGATTTTTTTTCTAGTTTCTCACAAATGTTGCATTTATAGAAATCATTATAGTTTTTCTTTGTTCTTCTAATAATAATGAATATTTTAACTCAACTTCTTCCTCTTTATCCCAGGAGGTTTGGTTATCTCTGTATTGCATCTTGGTTATGATGACAATGTTCAATATTATTTTATAGATTTGTAAGTGAGATAAGCAATGAATCAGACACTTTCCAACTTATGGTATTTCTATAATATGGCTTCTCCTATTATATGATTCCAGCAATCATATGTAGCATGCATGCTGAACTCATCTGTTAGTAGCCTGGTTATTAGTAACTATAGAGTTTTCTCCAATTGTAGAATGTTAAAACTGGTGTGAGGAACACAAGTTCTTTGTCTCCTTATAGATAAGTAAAAATGGAAAAAGGTCAGTGTCGTTTTGCAAAGACTGTCCATCCTAGATAGAGATACTAGTCTTTAGCTGCAAAATTCCAAACATTACTACTGACAGCAAAGTTTTCTGTGTCTCTTGACTGTCAACTAGTGGTTGTCATGATCTTTGCAGCTGGTAAACCTTGATTTGTCTTCTGGATTAGCAGCTACCATGATTATGGAAAAATGTTCTCTATGGTATTTTCAGACTTTTTTAAAAAGACTTGAATCATCCAAATACCATCGGTTTATGAAAAGGACTCTGAAAATAATGATAGCATCATCAAAGTGACAGTCCATGTGTTTGTTTTATAGGTTATATACGGGTTCATAGCAATAGGATTTAGACTTACATATTGCCCCAAAGCTCTTTACAGCACTCTCTGAGCAGTTTACAATATAAGGATTAGTTGCTTGGGGTCCTCATTTTATTGAGCTTGGAAGGATGGAGGGCTGAGTTGACCTTTAGCCTCATCAGAATTGAACTCTAGGCTGTGGACAGAGTTTGCCTGCAACCAGGTACTTTGCTTGCAATACTGCACTTTAACCACTGCGCCACCAGGGCTTATGAACTAAAAATGTAGCTTGTAGAAGCAAAAAAAAAAAAATTAAAGCAGGATTTTGGTAGCATTTATAACAAACATTATACTATTATATTGTTTAGCAAAGTTAGACTTTGCATTTCTTTATATTACTGGTTTTTTGAAATCAATAGTTCTGCAAAATGGCAGTTATTCATTACTTTTTGGCCTGGAAATTATCTGTCTTACCCAAAGAAAGAACAATGTACCATAGTGCCCTTTTCTCTGATTGCTAAAAGTCATGATGCTGCTGTAAGCTGAATGAAAAGAATACAATTCAGAATTGTTAAAAATGTCATTGTGTACATATTGTTTATGCTTTGACTTTTCTGACATATATGCATTGTGAGTGTACTATAACTGTAATTAATTGATTGCCAGTATTGTACATTTATTCAGCTTCATAGATCAAAAGTTTTATATTTAATGAGCAGACTTGTAATTGCTTGAACCTTTATATCATTCGCGGTGCCTATTTCGCTGTATATACAGTATAATTAAACAGATGGACTACATTTGTACTCTTCAAGAGATCTGGGGTGGAAAGTAGCTTTGTTTTAAGGTCTCCTGTTCCCACACCATGTAAGAATGCTTTACAATCTTTCTTTAGGAGAAAAAAAATCAAATTGAGATGAACATATAAATAGGTCAGTAAACGGAATTACACACTCTTTCATGGTTTTTAAAATCACAGGGTCCTATCATAAAACTGTGCCTGATTTTTCCTCTACACAGCCTGTTCTCTGATTTAAGAATCTCATTATCAACAAAAGGGGATGTGTTGAAATATATTATTTTGTAAATGAAGAGATTATGGTGTCTTCAGACATGAAGTCTATGCGACATTTCTAAAACATCAAGGAATTTGGGACTGTAGGAAATCAAGCATTTTGTAATGTGGATTTAGCCAGGGATTTTATCACTTCTATAACTGCCTAAGAATGTTCCAAGGCCTAAATATAAACATAGGAAAATAAATAGGAAGTGTATGTTCATCTGGGTATCTGCAGTTAGTCATTGATTTACAACCATTCATTTAGCAACATTGAGGTTACAACCACACTGACAAAAGTAACTTAAAATCAGTACTTATGATCGTTTCAACATTCCCACGGTCATGTTATCAGAATTCAGGCACTTGGCAACTGGCATATATTTACAACAGTTGCAGCATACCAAAAGTTATGTGATCACCGTTTGCAACCTTCCCATTCAGCTTCCAGTTTGGAAAGTCAACATGGAAAGCTGGATAGATTTAACAACAGCATGATTCATTTCACTGTTGTAATTTGCTTATCAACATGGCAAATAAGGTTGTAAAATTGGGCACAACTCAGTTAACAACCACTTTGCTTACCAATGGCAGTCTGCTCCCAATTGTGGTCATAAGTAAGTAGAGGACTAACTAGATAAGACTAAGGTTACTATTAAATTTTGTGAAGATGTGTTAAGCTTTGAATTGTTGGGATCTACTGTATATTTCTTAGGATCTATGAACAACAAACAGGTAAAAAGCAGTCACAAAACAGACATAGCTGGCTTTAACATAAGACTTTAGGAAATACTGGCTTATTTTACTGTTTTTGTGTTTTCCCTCTTCAAACTAATATTATCAACCATGGTCAAAAACAGCTAGAGTTAAAGTTATCTCAACTTTTTCATTTGAAAATCTGAACTTATAAGCAAGAATAATATGAGCTTAGATTTTCCTTTCATTTGTGAAATACAAATAATATTTATTGCAGGCCATTAAGTATGCCATTTAGTTGCAACACAGTGGACATTATTTTATGCATGGCGATCAATTGCTCAATCCCTGGATTTCATTTCATCTGTTGATTGCTTTGAAATGTTATGGTTTATTCAGGACATGCTTTATTGGAAGAAGAAAATAAGATCTGGCATCTAGTTCGAGCAGTAGATGAAGTTGATGAAGGTAAATCAAAAAGAGGGAGTATGAAGGAGAAGGAAAGGACCAAAGCTATCACTGAAATCTACCTGACAAGGCTACTCTCTGTGAAGGTAAAATTGACTGCCAAGTGTCAAGTTTCACTATGTTTAAATAGATAGTGACTTTAGATGTAGATTTTTCCTTTAGAATGAAGATTTAAATTCAAAGGCATCAGCTGAATTCAGTTATAATGATACATAGACTAGCTGCATTGAAATTAATAGATTCAATTAAGCCTCATTAGCGTTAAAGAAACTCAAGGTTTTTTCATCTTTGCTTATGAACGTATTTTTTGAAAATTCCAGTATTAATACACTATATGTCCATTAGATAACAATGAATCCTAAGAGACAACAAACATTCCATATTTTTCATTTTCTTAAAAGAGGATATTATTGACTGGTGCGTATAAGAAGAGTTGAACTAATCTGACCCAATGGAGAACCAATTGATTTATTGTGACCTGCGTTTTATTTCTATTGTGGTTGTTAGTAGTATTTTCATTTAGCAATTTTTAAAAGAGAAAAGAATTATTTAAAAAGATAGATAAAAGAAGTGTAAAAATACAGAAACATTTTTAAAGGTCATGAATAAAGAGAATATTTACAAACATTATAGAATTAGGTTAGAACTTCCAATATTTCATTAACTATTATTAAGTAATTGAATGTATTATTTTAAAAACCACAGATTGTTTTAAAATTAAAGCAAAATATAAATATCAACATGTATCAAGAGCAGTAGTCAGCACTAATAAGCATGGTGTAAATTTTGCAATAAGATTAAAAGTTAAATTCTGTCCAACCTTCTGAAAATCTATTCTGCTTGTGTAGATCCACTAAAAGTAGAATATTAAAACTTTATCTTAATAAAAATCCAAATTTTAGATATGACATAAGCCAATATATACTGACTTTGCAAAGAATGTAGAACTCTTACATTTTCCTTTCCCCTTTTTCCTTTCCTGTTATGACCATGTCTAAACTACAGCTGGGATCTAAAGTCAAGCAGATGAATATCTCAGTGCTTTCTTCTTAAAAACAAACCATACTTAGCCATTACAATATTTTTCCTCTAGTAATTTAAAAGGCTAATGTTATGTAGTTTTGAACCAGGTTTTTCAACATGGCGTTTTGGGATTTGAATGTGCCTGCAGGCATTTCTCCTGTATCTTACCAGATTTCCTACTTCTCCTGACACTGTTCTTTTAAAAGAGGGGGGAACACTGACAAGTGAACACTAATCCTCATTATAATGATTATTTCTATGAATGAACCTTGGCATCAAGTGGGACTCATAACCTTCTTGTTGTTAGTTGCGAAGTCGTGTCTTGACCCATCGCGACCTCATGGACAATGTTCCTCCAGGCCTTCCTATCCTCCACCATCCTCTTTAAACTCACACTGACTGCTTTGGTGACTCCATCCAGCTACCTCATTCTCTGTCGTCCTCTTCTTCTTTTGCCCTCAGCATTTCCCAGCATTAGGCTCTTCTCCAGTGAGTCCTTCCTTCTCATTAGGTAGCCAAAATATTGGAGTTTCATCTTCAGGATCTGACCTTCTAAAGAGCAGTCAGGGTTGCTCTCCTCTAGGACTGACCAGTTTGATCGTCTTGCAGTCCAAGGGACTCGCAGGAGTCTTCTCCAGCACCATAGTTCAAATGCCTCAATTCTTTGGCACTCAGCCTTTTTTATGGTCCAACTTTCACAGCCATACATTGCAATCAGGAAAACCATAGCCTTGACTATGCACACTTTTGTTGACAGAGTGATGTCTAGATGCTGTCTAGATTTGCCATAGTTTTCTTCCCCAGGAGCAAGCATCTTTTAATTTCTTGGCCACAGTCTCCATCTACGGTGATTTTGGAGCCCAGGAAAGTAAAATCTGTCACTACCTCCATTTCCTCCCCATCTATTTGCCAGGAACTGAGAGGGCTGGATACCATGATTTTAGTTTTCTTAATGTTGAGTTTCAAGTCAAATTTTGCACTCTCCTTCTTCACCTGCATCAAGAAGCTCTTTAGATCCTCTTCACTTTCTGCCATTAGAGTGGTATCATCTGCATATCTGAGGTTGTTGATATTTCTCCCAACAATCTTAGTTCCAACTTTTGATTCATCTGGTCCCGTCTTTCTCATAACCTTAACAACTAAAAATTAAATTCTCCCTAGTTAGAACAACTACAGTTTTAAAGAATTCCCATCCCAAAAATGAGAAAAAGGAGAAATTGAAAGGAGGGCAGTAAGATGATGTGGTAACATCCTGATACCAAGTTATTGCCAGCCATTGTTTGGAGTTCTAGTCATTTCCAATAGCTGCCACAGCATCAATTCTGAACATTTACACCAGCCCCAAAAAGGTTCTGAATAGCAATGTAATACTATTGCTTCAGTTCTGAAAACATCTGACTGAAGAAGAGAAATTTATTTATTTGTTTACTAGATGCATATATATTTGTTTACTAGATGCATATATATTCTATAGGAGCCGAGGTGGCGCAGTGGTTAGAGTGCTGTACTGCAGCCACTTCAGCTGACTGTTATCTGCAGTTCGGCTGTTCAAATCCCACTGGCTCAAGGTTGACTCAGCCTTCCATCCTTCCGAGGTGGGTAAAATGAGGACCCAGACTGTGGGGGCAATATGCTGACTCTGTAAACCGCTTAGAGAGGGCTGAAAGCCCTATGAAGCGGTATATAAGTCGAACTGCTATTGCTATTGCTATATGTTGGGGCTCTCCATAATAAAAAATTAAAATACCACAAAAAATGCAGTGTATAGCCATGATTAAACAAGTAGAAGCAACCAGAAACAGAAAACACTAGCTCATTTGTTTCCCCAGCCATTCTCACAATAAGGTTCCATTTTAATCTATTTCTAGAATGCTGTTCCTTATCTATTTCAAAGAAACCAAGCTCAGTTTAAACTTTGATTTTAAAGGGGGCCATAATACTGGAGCTTTTTAAAATTATATAGGTAGACTTATCCTCTCTATGTATTTATTTAGGCTATGTTGATAAATTCTAAATACTTGAGTTATCTATAATTAGGTATTGATAAATTTGGAAAATGGCAGGGTAGAATCCATTCTCCTCGGTGCTAAATACCTTTGCAGGCTCTGCGTGAATAGCACCAATTTCTGCAAAAGACTCTGCATGTACATCATAGGTTTCTACCTCACGTGGTAGTCTAGAGCAGTTCCCCTTGGCGGAGGTTCATGCTGAATAGGCAGAGTACCATCCTAGGGATACATCATATGACTGATCTGTACAAACACCCTGCAGAATTGTTCATATAAATGGAAAGTTTCATGCCTAGATAGGGCTTAAATCAATTTAAAGCCCAAGAACAATTCCTCATGAGGTCCTCTTCTGTAAACATTAATATATCTATAGCAGCTTGGTGTGTAATTTTATTTACACTATATTGAAGTTCATTTGTGAGCTGTTTATTGATATATAAAAACTGCTTAATAGTGTCTGCAAAAAAATGTGACATGCAGAGCAGACAGGACCAGTTCAAATTTAATCAAGCCAAACTGATTTTTCTATGAAAATCTTTGGTTTATTAGCAAGATGTCCAATCAGATTGCAGGTGTTCTTGTTGTGTTTATGCATCCCAATTAAATATGGATTATTTTCCAAAGGTAATCCATCCATCCTTCCTTCCTTCCTTCCTTCCTTCCTTCCTTCCTTCCTTCCTATCAACGTTTATTACGGTCACAGACAAGCATTACAAATAAAAGCATTTAAAATAATAATAATAACAATAAATAAAAATAACAAGCAGACAAAATCATATATTATGATTAGGGATGGATTATCAGTGGGCAGTTAGAGTCAGCCTAATTTTGCATACAATATAACAAAATTTGACTACATTCAAAGAATCTACTGTATTTTTCGGAGTATAAGACGCACCTTTTTTCCTCTAAAAAGAGGCTGAAAATCTGGGTGCGTCTTATACACCGAATACAGCATTTTTTGCCTCCTGAAGCCCCGCCCCTTCACCAAAATGGCCGTGCATAGCCTTATGGAGGCTTTCAGACAGCTCCTGGGGGCTGGGGAGGGCAGAAATGAGCAAAATTTTGGCTGTTCCCCCCCCCCCCAAGCAGCACTCTATAAGGCTATGCATGCCTTTTTTTGACAAAAAAGGCCCATTTTTGCGAAAAACTGGCAGCTTTTTGCTCTTTTTTGCCCCCCCCCCCCATCCCTAGGAGCACTCTGCAAGCCTTCCCCAAGGCTATTCATGCCTTTTATTTGAAAAAAATGGGCCGTTTTGAGGAAGTTTGCAGAGTGCAAAACCTTTTTTTTTCCCTTTCGGAAAGCTGTTTACTTAGAGTGGTTGCTACAGATTGTCAGCAATTTCCTTCTCCAGCACATGGATAAATACATCTGGAAACATCTACCTACCTACCTACCTACCTACTCTCTCTCTCTCTCCCTACCTACCTACTGTATTTATATCTCTCTCTATTTCTCTCTCTTTCTCTCTATCCCTTTATCTACCTACCTAACTACTCTCTCTCTCTACCTACCTACTGTATTTCTCTCTCTCTCCCTCTATCTGCTTATATACCTACCTACTTACTCTCTCTCTCTCCCTACCTATCTACTGTATTTCTCTCTTTATTTTTCTCTCTCTATCCCTCTACCTACCAACCTACCTATTATCTCTCTCTCTCCCTGCCTATCTACTGTATTTCTCTCTCTTTCTCTCCCTCTCTATCCCTCTATCCACCTATCTACTTTTTAAAAACATTTGCTTCTTCAAAATCTGGGTGTATACTCCAGTGCGTCTTATACTCCGAAAAATATGGTAGTTTGTTCCGATCTGATAACAGCAGTTGTACAAAAAAGAGATCAATATTTCCTGGTTATTTTATTAGGTGGGTTGTTATAGATTGAGTCTGTGAGTGCATATAGAACCGTGATGGCAAACCTATGGCATGCCTGCCAGAGGTGGCATGCAGAGCCCTCTCTGTGGGCACGCATGCCATCGCCAGCTGCTCTCCTGGTTTCCAGCATACACGCTGGTCTTTGCAAGCTCTGGAAAATGGCTAGGAAAATGGCCTGAAAAACGGCCCAGAAGACGGCCAAAAATGGTCCAAAAAAACAATTGGAAAATGGCCTTCAAAATGCCCAAAAAACAGGCATGGACGCACCAGCCAGCTGGTCTTCAGGTTTCCTGTGCTCTGATGCGTGCAAAGACCAGCTGGACGGCACACATGCGCTTGCCAGAAATCCAAAGACCAGCTGTGTACACCAGCCAGTTGGTCTTCGGGTTTCTGGTGCTCCAGCATGTACACATGCATACACATGCATGCGCATTCCAGTTTGGGCACTCGGTGCTGAAAAGGTTCACCATCATTGATATAGAACCGGGATGGCGAACCTATGGCATGCGTGCCTTAGTTGGCACATGGAGCCATTTGTCAGGGCACATGAGGCGCTGCCCTGCCAGCTGAGATCACCCTTTTTTAAAGCCATTTTTCGCCCTCCCCAGGCTCCAGACGCTTTATAGGAGCCTGGGGAGGGCGAAAGGAGCCTCCCCCCTCCGGAGGCCCTCCAGAGGCTTCAGGAGCTTTCCTAAAGCCTCTGGAGCACAAAAAAAACGGCCCTATGGGTAAACCGGAAGTTTGGGCCTATGGTGGGGAGGCTTTTTCCCCCTCCCCAGGCTCCTATAAAGCCTCCGGAGCCTGGGGAAGGCGAAAAAAGGATGCAAAAAATGGGGGTTCACGCAGTATGGGTGGGTCATGCCCGCGCACAACCCCCCTGCGCTGCCTCCACTTATGGCACTCGAGCCAAAAAAGGTTAGCCATCGCTGATATAAAAGATTCAGCATAGTAGGAGATGAATTGTAATTTCAATGGCTCCTTATCCGTGGGTAAAGTCTCAGCTCATATGGAGTTTTTTTGTATTGGCCTCCAAACCCGCTGTAAGAAGTGCATTTCAGCACACCAATGTTAATACCCTTCAGATTTTTGGGACAGTTATATGATATAAGTATCTCATTACTTTAAAAGGAGGAGTTTGCTGCTCAAAAAAAATTATTGGGAACAGCAAACCTATTTTAATGGATTTTCAGATCTTTGATGCATTGAGTACACTGTGCACATTAATTTTCTTTCTTTTTATTTCTTCTTTTCTCTTTCTCTCTCTTTCCTTTCTTATTTTCTCTTTTTTCTTTCCTTCTTTCCTCTCTCCCTCCTTCCTTCCTTTCTTTCTTTTTCTCTTTCCTTCCCTCTCTCTCTTCCTTCTATCCCTCGATCCACACACTGTTATAAGAAATGCTGAAGTTTTTAATAATAAAGTTACTACATCATAAAAAAATAAAGTGCCCCCCCTGTAAGCTCAATATTGTTGTTATAATATATCCAAAAAGCTCAGTTGTAAGTGCATTACTCTCCCACCAATTCCTGCCATTGGTTGCCCATTTATTTCAGACCAGAGTCGTCTGTTCTCCCTGAGCCACAATGCTGAAATTGCCACCTCTTTATAAACAGAGGTGAGAATTATTCTTTTTGAAATCCTGGAACATTTGTTACGACTGTTCGTTTTTATGTTCATAAGAGCATTTATAACCCATTTATAGTTGAAAAATGCAGCAGTGGAGGCATTGTGATTCCGTGGCCATTTGAGACAAAGTCTTGTACACTATAAGTCCATTTCGGAAGTGTTCTTATAAATTGAAAGGATCTGCTGGAAAATGTTACACTTAACACCATTACCTGAATAATTTTTTTAAAATGTTTGTACTCTGTGTGTGCTTCCCCCCCTTTAGGGTACACTTCAACAATTTGTAGATAACTTTTTCCATAGTGTACTTGATTCACACCATGTTGTTCCACCAGCTGTGAAATATTTCTTTGACTTCCTTGATGAGCAAGCAGAGAAGCATGACATCAAAGATGAGGACACCATCCACATCTGGAAAACAAACAGGTAGCTGAGGAAGAAAATAGTACATAGTTAACTATCAAGAAGTTTGTTTCTTTGCTTTCTGTTTATTTGTTATTACTATAGGAGTGGGACCGACTGGGGTAGACTGTAGGGGTAGCACTGAAATGTAATTTTATCATATTTTATTTATTGATTGATTTATCCATATATTAAATTATTGTATTTTATTCCAATCTCATTTTAAATTGTACATTTATTCCAATTTCATTTTAATTGCATTTTATTCCGATTCCATTTTAAATTGTTTTTTTTATCGGATTTTAGTAATAATTTGTCTTTGGAACTCTGCACTTTGAGGTGACCCATGAGCTAATCAATCAAATAAACAAACTAACTATAGGTAAAACGGGGATTAAGCAAACTTTTTCTTAAGCTTCCAGGTTCAACAGTTTTTCAGATATGCATTTTTTTATTCAATTTGTAAAACTGTCCAGTTCAGAATGACTCTGAAACATAGAGTGTTGAAAGCAGATAAAAATGATTGCTTTTTTTTTTACTTTTAAAAATGTAAATGATTGTAATTTCATGGGATCTTACTCGAGAGACTTTTTTCTTTTCCTCTCTAACTGTGAACTAGCGAGCCTTTTCGCTGAGAAAGGAAAGCCTTGCTCCTGCCCTTTTACACAACTGCTTTATAAATCACTGGAAGCTTTCAAGAAGAGACTGGGCTGCCATCTGATGTAGGGTCTGCTTGGGTTGTAGATGACCTACAACAGGGATATCAAACTTAAGGCCCATGGTCCGAAACCGCTCCACAGGATGCTTAGATCTGGCCCACAGGACCAGTAAAGGACCAGCCCATAGTAATGTGGCCAGCGAAAACAGACCTAGGGACGTAGCCTCCCAGATTGTTTTCAGCTGGAATGGTCTCCTGCAGCCCTCTGCCAGTGAAAACGGAGCTGGGGGGACAGCCCCCTGAGCTTCATTTTTGCTGGCAGAGGGCTGCAGGAGGCCATCCCAGCTGAAAATGGGGACACACCATCTGCCAGGCCATACCCACTCCAGCCACACCCACCCGGCATCCCGAGGTCAAGCACAACGCTGATGCGGCCTTCAATGAAATCAAGTTTGACATCTCTGACCTACAAGGTCCCTTTGAACTCTGTTAATCTGTATCTTTATCAGTTTAGGAATCAACTATTGCATGATCCCTTTCTAAGGTTGGGGAAATTGCTTTATACTTAATAATAAAAATACATGCATGTACATATGGTCATGGTTTGTTTCAAACATAATACATTTTACTTGCTATTTATTAAATTTGTATCCCACATTTCTATATTCAAGATAGGAAATAGAGGGTTCTTCCTTACTTTTATCCCCAAAGCAGCAGGTCTTGAGTTAGGTTGGGTTCTTAAAGTACAATTTCAGAGCCCAATCTATTCTAGGAGTGTAATTCAGTAATTGTCCTGGGATGAAGATGGTTTGATTCTAAGACTTTCCAAACTAGTTCAGTGTTTTAACCACTACATCACACTGGCTGTTCTGGATACTCATATTGTTCAACCACAAACCTTAAAAATTCAGGCCAAGAACCTCAAAATCTAATGTAATTTAATTTATTAAATTCGTAAAGCTGCCCAGTTCACAATGACTCTGGGTGGCATAGAGTATTGAAAGCAGATTTTAAAAAATTACTAAAAAATGAAGTGATACAAAGATTTGGCAAACGAAGGAGAAATCAATAGGAATGTGTTTAGCAAACTATTAAAGGAGAATGGTGGAAACATTAAACCGGGGATTGGAGATTTCTCTAATTTAAGTAGCCTTTTGTTACAAAGAAATATACCAATGATGGTGAAACTTTTCGGCACCCAAGTGCCAAAAAGATCACATGGAAATGTCACACGTGCATAGGCACGTTCATCGGGATTGCACTCCAGAAAAGCCAAACTTCTGGGTTCTCATGCACATGCGCACCCGATGATCAGCTGGCCTGTATGTGCAGGCAGGTTTTCAGCATTGCCGCACACGTTTTTGGGATTGCCGCACACGTGAAGGAATTGCACTCTGGAAAAGCCAAAAAGCCAAACTTCTGGGTTCTGGCACACATGCACACCCGACAATCAGCTGGCCAGCATGTATGCGCACACCAGTTTTTAGCACTGCCATGCATGCAAAGGACAGCTGATCATCATGTGGGCATGGGCACTAAAAACCCGGAAGACAAACAGGCAAGGCCACACGTGCTGGGTGACGTGGCTTCGCATGCCACTTTAGCCATGTGTACCATAGGTTCGCCATCATGGGAGTATATGGAGAACAGTCCCTCCTTCCTGTGATATCTGTAAAATACGAGGTGATGGGCTGCACAGTAAGCCCCAACACTGCAATGGGATCATAGCAAAGGATTTGTCTATAGAGTTGTCCAACTTTTCACTGAATTCACTAGGACAATTTTACAGAAGAGAAGGGCTACTCACTTCTGTTGCTATTGCTTGTTAGACCTGAAAAGTCTAGACGTGGCACAGAATATGTGGCAGCCCACATTTCTTTCTTGTTTCACTTTTGACTACCAAACGTTGAGCTCAATTTGAAAAACTTTATCTTAATACTTTGTGCAGCTGGACTTTCCTTTGGAATAATACATATCTGCAACATGAGCACTAAGCTTCTGCATTTTGACTGAGTCAAAAGATCCTTACAACTGCATACAAATCTTTATTACGGAGCAATAGAGCTTTTGCTAATAAGCCAGCATTTCTTTGGATCAGGGAGTGTTGGAGATAGATTATTTAAATTCTTTTTAGTATAAAAGCACATTGTGGAAGCTTGTTAACCCATCTTCTGGGTTACTTAGAATAAGTAAGCTTTTTGGTGCACTCTGCTTTATTTCTTAACTGGTGCTCCTTCTTAAATAAATCAAGAAAACTCTATCAGAGACCGACTTAGCATTCGATGAAACCACACTCCGCTTTGTTGCTCTCCAAAAAACCCAAATCAGCATCAAGAAGCCCATAAATATAAAGTTGAGTATAACAGCAAGCCAGTCAACTTGTGATTATTTAATTATTTGTGTTGCCGAGAGGCACAAAGCAGGAATAATAATGTATTGACATCCTATTCATCCAAATGTCAGGAATTCCTGTTTATGATGATATGCAAAGAAACTTACTTTGTACCTACCTACTAATAATAACACTTTTTGCTTGTTAGCATTACCTTTTCATTCACTCCTGAATACCGTTTCAGTTATTTCTTGTTTTCTTTCCAGCTTGCCCCTTAGGTTCTGGGTGAACATATTGAAAAATCCCCATTTCATTTTTGACGTTCACGTTCATGAAGTCGTAGATGCTTCCTTATCAGTCATCGCACAAACTTTCATGGATGCTTGCACAAGAACAGAGCACAAACTAAGCAGGGTAAGGCTTCATCTCAGTTCAGTTCAGTTCACTTTATTTGTATGCCGCCCTTTTCCCTGGGGGGACTCAGGGCGGCTCACAGTTCAAAAGGGGTGGGGGAAGGGCAAACAATTGACAACATAAAAGCATTACATCATTTAAGAACTCAACAGTCATACAATTCGAGTAGGGGTTAGAATCTTTAACCCCAGGCCAGCCGGGATAGCCAGATTTTAAGTGCGGCGCGGAAGGTCTGGAGGGTGGTGAGGGTCCGGATCTCCATGGGGAGTTCGTTCCAGAGGGTCGGAGCAGCCACCGAGAAGGCTCTCCTCCGAGTAGTTGCCAGTCTACACTGGCTGGCTGATGGAATTTGGAGGAGGCCTAATCTATGCGATCTTATCGGTCTAGTGGAGGTGATTGGCAGTAGGCGGTCTCTCAAGTACCTTCAGTTCTATGTCTCTGCAATCTGCAACTACTTCCCTCAACCCTATAAAATCCAACTATACTAAAGGAGTTAAAACTGAATACATCTAGAAGACACCAGGTCCACCAGACACCAATTTATTAAAGGCTTGGTCTTATTTATTTTTCCATCCCCTGTCAGGGATATTTATGCTGCTTCACAGAGTCAGGGATATTTGTTTCCTGCAGTTTCTGTAATGCATCTAATAATAGAATATTTTTAGTTACTTAAAAATTCCTGAGTGGGCAATTCCTTGCCCCTTCTGCTACAAAAACTGCCAGAGGTCTCTCTCTACCTGTTTCTCTGGCATCTGGGCTTTTAGTAAATCCACCCAAAATGGATGGCTTTACTAAATTTTTCTCTACGTGGTTTCTTTCTGGTATTCCTGATATCATGGGGAAACAATGCTGAGGCTAGTCAAAACTTCTTTAACCCAGGGTTGAAGAAGTCTGGTTGATGTTGTGAGAGAGGTTACCTAGAGGTGGTAGAAGAAAAGGTAGAGGGCAGAGAAAGAACCACAAGTTGCTGTTACATTTGAATAAACACATGAGCAGCAGGTAGCAATAAAGAAAATGTATTCTGAGGCTTCAGAATACTGATGCTCAAGGAGTGTTAATCTGCTCTTCAGAAATTGGATTCTCTATAGATGGTTTCATGGGCTGCTAACTTCGCCGGCTGAAGAAGAATTGCTTTCCCAACAGCAGCAACGGATTTTGGGGAGGGAGGGGGATCTCCCTCTCTCTTTCATGCTTGTTTTGAAAGATAAATAACTTTTAAACGCCATGAGTTTTCTTCTTGCTGTTGATATAACCTATCAATATTCTGCTTTCCAAATGGTGTGCAGCAGCATCCGTAAAGGAAGGAGAAAGTGCAAGATGATGGCCTCAGCATCAGAGTCAACAAGGGGGGGTAGAGCTTCAGTCATGAGCCTATATTTGTCACCGAGCAGATTTTGACATACACACTTACACTTATATACTGCTTCACAGTGCTTTTACAGCCCTCTCTAAGGTTTACACAGTCAGCATATTTCCCCCAACAATCTGGGTCCTCATTTTACCCACCTTGGAAGGATGGAAGACTGAGTCAACCTTGAGCCTGGTGCAGTGGTGGGTTTCAAAAATTTTTGGAACCTCTTCTGTAGGTGTGGCCTGCTTTCCGGGTCCACTAGTGGAACCTCTTCTAACCGGTTCGGTAGATTTGACGAACCGGTTCTACCGAACTGGTGCAAACTGGTAGGAACCCACCTCTGGCCTGGTGAGATTTGAACTGCTGAACTGCAGCTAGCAGTCAGCTGAAGTAGCCTGCAGTACTGCACTCTAGCCACTGCACCACCTCAGATCATGATGCTGTGGTGCACACCTTATTGAAGGCAATGGATTTTTCTACCTCAAATTTCTGCAATGCTAGGGAAAAACAAATATACGAGTTTCAAAAAATCAGTTTTCACTGCTTTCTGTTTTTCAGGATTCTCCAAGTAACAAGTTACTCTATGCAAAAGAGATCTCTACATATAAGAAAATGGTGGAAGAGTAAGTAGTGAGAACTACAGATTATTATTTTATATTCTCAGGGACAAAATGTTTGTTTCTCGCACCATATACTGCTTGGGGGCAAGTTGATTCTAAATATATCCTGAATAAAAATTATCAAGATAAAAATAAAAATTTACTAGAATATTTATTGTACTAAAAATGACCTGGAAATTAGGCAAAAGAATGATAAACTCAAATAATATAGCAGTAATATATTCATTTTCAAAATAGATGGCAATTTAGCAATGCCAAATGAAACTGAATGATTTTTCAACATTTGAATATATTCATGGCTTTTAAAAATATCATGATTTTTGCCTTTTTTATTTTATTCTAGTATTTCACTGTGATGGTTTTTCCTTTTTGATTCAGGCATGTATGTATGTTTGTGCATAGTATGGATTTAGGAAATAAGAAACTTACTTTAATTCCCCATCCAAGAAACACTTTCAAAAGTGAAAAAAGTATGACAGCATATCTGTCAGGAAGCAAAACTTCCTGTGCCATGGATTTTTATAAGGTATCATCTACTCTGAGATAAAGTTTTTCTAGGTAGGCTAGAAAAGATTGTTTTCCTTTGCTCTAAAGAAATCACTGAGTGTGAGATCAACAAAAGCAACAGAAAACATTTGGGGCTGAATCAGAATGAGAAATGTGGGCTTGTGGGTACTTTAAATAGCTACACAGATTGTTCTACTGTACCTTTTGGTTTCTTACCCCTTGAAATGTGCTATGGGTATAGCAGATGCTCAGGTGAGCCTCATCCTTATTACAGTATCTCCACTAATGAATCCATTTGGGAACCGTGATAAAGCATCATGCTAAACAGCTGATTAGGAAAGTCATGTTGGATCCTACTGGTAGTCTCCCTGTTATGACCATTTTTCCAGTGACCATTCACAATTATGACAGCGCTCATGCAGCCAAATGCTGCCTTAACAAATGCAAGGCAACATTTGGCTGCCCCAGGCCTTCTTCCTGAGGCCATATACACTGTCCTCCAAATCATGTGCTCCATTCCTTCACCAAATCATGTGCCTCATTCTCATGCTCTAGAAACTTTCGGGTCATCTTCTGCAGGACTCACAAGAACAGGAACACTATTTGGAAATCATCAGGGACCCCATCGTCGTGGTGCTTTGTTAGACTTTATTCTCCAAATTGCATGAACCATTTATTCTCAAATTATGCATCTTGTTCTTATGATTCTTCAAAAACAACCTGGTCTTCTCCAGTTTTCACAAGAACAGGTGTTCAATTTGGAGAATGAGGAATTCCAAAGCACTGTAAGAACAGGATTCCTGCCGTTCTCCAAACAGCACATCTGGTCTTGTGAGGCCTGGGGAAGACTATAAGGTTTCTAAAAGATCACAAGAATGGGACATGCGATTTGGAGAAGAAATGGCACAAGTGATTTGGAGAATGCCATAAAAGCTTCAGGAAGAAGACTTGGCAGGGCGAGAAGCTTGGATACAGTAGGGTCAAGCTGAGTGCACCTTAGCAGCAGTAGGAAAAGAGTGAAGGGCATCTGGGCACAGTAAAACCTATGAAACCTAGGATGATGGGGCAGCTGGGGCTATGCAACACCCACCATGCATGATCATATCCCGCGCCAGACTTCCCAGGGCTTTCCCCGATCCACCCATGGCACCCCCACACTTTTTACCCGGGACTCACTCTGCTTAACAATCTGTGATTTTAGATTAATGATAGCAACCAGCAGTGCCAGAATTGTGGTTGCTAAGTAATATGGTCACGTGACATCTCGCTTTATAACCACATCAGCTTAGTGATGGAAATTTTGGTCCAAATTGTGGTATAAGTCATAAACCTTTAATGGATTTAAGAGCAGTCATCCACTGAAATGCTTAAACCAAGGCGTAAGGAAGAATGATGTAATAGAAGCTCTAATGACTTAAAAGCTCTATAGAACATCACCTACCTCTATGTCTTATCAAGCACCCTATTGGGTTAGCCCTGGTTTAAGTTAAAAATGGTGCTAAAAATGGATCTCTCATACTTAAATTCCCAACCAAAAATGTCCCAAATGTGATTTTCTAGAGTTTAGACAGTTAAGAATAAGCATAGAGACATTATTCCCTTAAAATAGACCAAAAGTTGGTTCTATTTTTTCTCATGACAATAGCGAATAGTTTCTTGTAGACTGCCCCTATAATATTGCTGGCCTACGGTAATATTTTTATTCTGCATCATAAGCAACTATTGCTATTTTTATTCATTTCAGCTGTCAATAATTGTTCTGAAAACCTACAAAATCCAGCATGGAGAAAACTTCAGGCCCTGACATTAATCTATAAGGAGGATATCAGACCTTTTTTAATAACTACATCTAAGATAAAAATCAGCAACCATCTTTTAAAAATTCTAGTTCAACATAGCAATGTGTATTAAGAAAATGTCATAAATTCAGTATAAAATGTTAAAGTATTTTTAAAGGTTGTTATTTCAACGAAAACATTTTTTCTAGTTATTATAGAGGTATTCGCCAGATGGTACAAGTGAGTGATCAAGATATGAATACACATTTAGCAGAGATTTCTCGAGTAAGTACAAAATTGGAAACAACCCCTCTTAACTGTACCTGATAAAAGTAGTGTTGCTGGGTTATTTCTCTTGTCTTGAATTATTTGTACCATATCTTCTATTTTATATCAGTCCTCTGGAGTTTTTCCCACTTTCCCCCCCACCAAGGTTTTTGCATTCCTAATAGTTAAGTTCAGTGGTTGACCACACTTGTGTTCAATGGGGTGGGGGGAATCTTCAGTAGTTTCAAATCAGTTTTATTTTCATAGTTCCCTAAATCAGGTTAATCAGATCAGACTGACTGACTGACTGACTGACTGACTGACTGACTGATTGATTGATTGATATATCTATCTCTATTTTATATGCCATTCAATCCAGTGAGCTCAAAGAAGCTTTAAATAAGACATAAACAATAGGGAGTGGAAATCAGCAGTATCTGACCAACAACCACCACATTCAATTTATAACAACTGGTTTATCAACTGTGATCTCAAGGACCCAACCAGAACTTTTTTGCAGCATCTTTTGACTGATCTGGCTATCCCAAAGCATCTTAAATTGCCCCCAGAATCAAACTTATCACTAGAAATCTCTTTCTGATAAGATGGTATCTGGGAAAAATCTTATCAGTTCCCATCATTATGTAAGCCATTGCATTCTGAACCAGATGAAACTTCTGAGTGGCCTTCAAGGGTAGCCCTTGTATAGTGCATTAAATTAGTCAGCATGCATCACTGTGGGTGGGGCATCCTTAAAAAGGCTATAACTGGTTTGACCAGATGAAATTGGCCAATGCTTTTCCTAGCTATCTTTTCTTCAAGTAGCATCTATGCATCTAAAATGGTCCTAAGTTACAAATTACTTCTATACAGGACAGAACCAGAAAGATCCAAAATTGGGCTATCTCTGGTACCAGAAGGTTTCTGAATTCATAACTAGTCTGTTGTGCTGAAATTAAGCCTCAATCTATTCATCCTTACCCTACCTTACCCAGTAGCTTCATATGGATGTTAAATACAAGAGTATTGGCTCCCTTCCCACAGGAAATAGTACCTCAAGGTCATCTTGTCTGATGCTATCAAAGGCCCCTAAAATGTCTAGTAAGACTAGGGGAGGTACATCTGTTTGTTTGTTTATATCCATCCATCCATCCATCCATCTATCTATCTATATCTATCTATCTAAGAGCATTCGATGTAATGTTAATACCAGCCACAGACTTGAAACCTGCTGTAAGGGATCCAAACAATACATTTCCTCATAGGGTCTTTGCAATTATAGATCTATTATCTTCTCCACAGCATTCCTTAAAATGAGGAGACTGGAGTTAGAACGCTAATTATCCAACATCCAAAATGGATGTAATTTTTACTGCTTGCTTCCTTCTGAGAGAGAGAGAGAGAGAGAGAGAGAGAGAGAGAGAGAGAAATGGAAAGATTAGATAGGTAGTTGGGTGGATAGGTAGATAAATGATGGATGGATGGATGGATAGATGATAGATAGATAGATGATAGATAGATAGATAGATAGATAGATAGATAGATAGATAGATAGATAGATAGATAGATAGATAGATAGATAGATAGATAGATGACAGATAGATAGATGTGTGTGTGTAACAAATGGAAAGATTAGACAGATGATAGATAGATAGATAGATAGATAGATAGATAGATAGATGATAGATAGATAGATAGATAGATAGATAGATAGATAGATAGATAGATAGATAGATAGATAGATAGATAGATGTGTGTGTGTGTGTGTGTGTGTGTGTGTGCAACAAATGGAAAGATTAGAGGTGAAGCAGCTGGGAAATACATCTGAAGTGTTGGTTTCTGCTTAAGGTATTATAATTTCTACAGTAATTCCTAAGGTAGGGACAACAGTGTAGTGGCTGTAACAAATCAGCAAACAAGCTTGATGTGATATTTCTGATTTAAAAAAATAATCTTCACTTCCTTATCAACCTGGACACCTATTAAAATTGTGGATAGGAAGAGGAACAATATTACATCTGGTGCATCTATATAGGTTTCATTAAAGTTCTTGTGTAGCCAGCTCTTATGTTTGACACAGTGTTTTTCTTGTTTAATTTAATAGGCCCACACAGACTCATTAAACACCCTTGTGGCTTTACACCAGCTCTACCAATATACTAACAAGTACTATGATGAGGTAAGCTTCCACCACTGAGTTTGTTTTATTATTATTCTGTAGAAAGTCATGAGATGGGTAAGATCTCAACAAGCTGGCCTGCCTCCAGGCTGATAATTTCCTGGATTACTGGATGCTTGACTTTGACCAAGAGATTGTAATTCATATATGAGGAAAAATATACACCTTTAAAGCATGTTCAGAAGAATTCCATCTCTAAATATAGGTGTGTTTCATATGGGATTTTATATCCAAATATAACAGATTTCTTGGCTACCTTAAATAAGAACAGTGAAGGGTTGCTTATTAACAAAATGTCCAGGAGGCATCAAATGTCACAAACCTGGCTTACCACCCTTGAAATAGATAGAGAATACATTTTGCCATCCATTTGATAGTAGTTTCTTACATTTTGAAAATTCAATCCCACTGCTCACAATGAGGAAAATGGCTCTACAGATTCCTATTAGCAGGGAAGGTTCTTTATGATTAATAGATAGCACTCTTTTAAAACCCCTGGAGTATATTTCTCAAGAAATGCTTACAGGATCATATTGTAATATCTCGACTTGAATGTTCTCCTTTTTATTTTTATTTTAGATTATAAATGCACTAGAAGAAGACCCAGCTGCACAAAAAATGCAGCTTGCTATTCGATTACAACAAATAGCAGCTGCTTTAGAGCATAAAGTGACTGACCTTTGATTTGAAAGCTGCAATAAAAAAAGTCTGATCTGAAGATGTGTAAATTCATTCTCCCTAATAAGAAAATAGTGTTCTATTTTTTAATGTGTAATTACAATTTTAAATGAAAAAACAAAAGGCTCCTTTTTTATATAGAACCACTGTAATGTAAAGAGTTTTTACTGTAAATTATGCTTCTAATTAAAATCTTGTGTGGTGTATAAATGAATTTCCAGAGGGACATGTGGGAGGTCCATAAGGGGAAGGGAGGGTGGGGGGGCAGTTATACTCATTTAATCAAATAGTACAATTTTTGAAACATCGGCGTTTTTTAGAAATCATTATGCTAGTAAAATCATTACCTATAATTTCTTTATATTTTAAGCAATATTTGTACTAGAAAAAACAATAGCATATTGGAAAGATAAATGCAATATCCCCTTTTAATTTCAATAACTGGAAATAGCTTTTCCCCCTCTTTTTTTTTTAAAAAAAAACCATTCATCAATCTTCTGCTTCTGAGGAGGATATAAACAATTTATTTGCGATGACTTTCCTTTTAGGAGATTGCGGTGGATTGGGGTTCCATATTTCTTTTACATTCATGTGAATGTCAAATGCTAAAACACGTGGTTGTAACTACTCTCCCCAAGCTCCCTTTTTCACAATCTAAGGAGATGATGCTGTAGATCTATTGTGATGGTTTGGTTTTTGTTTTGTTTTTTAATCTTGGAAGGAGTCTACAAGTCTCTAAGAACATAAGTTTCAATCTTGAATGCCAGAAAATACTCAAGACTTTGGAAGATGTTTATATTGCTCAGTAGGAAATGGGATAAAGTCCCAAGGTACTTCTAAAGAGCCAAAGTTGATCCAATGTACCATTGGCACAAAGGGGAACCAGAAAGATAGAAAACCTTTTTCTCTGACTTTGAGTAAAGTGATTGTTACGCATGTCAACCTACTGTTACATTTGGAATTGCAATACACACCATGGGCAAGTTACCCTTGAGGCATAGTTTTAGTTGTGTCAAAGATAATGCAACATTCAAGGCTGCTTTTCTGAGTTAGCAAGTATCCAAGATTCAGAAATACTTGGATCTAGATCTGGATTAGGGTCTTCTTATTCTCAGACCATTTCTTAAAATCTCTGATGAAAACAGTACAGACCACAAATTCTATTCATTCAAAAGTTTGTCAAAACAAACTGGCTTTTCCTTTTGTTCTTTTTTTAATTGTTAATTATTATATATATATGCTAATGTGCCTTACTTGTACTAATTATGTTGATCTGAATGGTTTTGTAAAGAGAATCATATCAAAAATATTTATGTGTGGTTTGATGACTTTTGTGAGAAAATTTGACCAGCAGAATGCCTGTAGTTAGCTTTTTGCCAATAATGTACAGTTTGACCTGATTCAAATATGTGTATCTTTTGTTGAAATGGTTCATAGGATTTTTAAAATGAATTTTCACATTATCCTGGGATTGCTATTAGATTGTTTTAAAACACAAGTAGAAACAAAGAATACCCTGTGTCTGAAATATAAAATACTAATTGTAAAAGAAATTCCATGCCTTGTCAAGGATAAACACTATCTGAGCCTTGGAAAACTACAGTGAATAGAATTATTACCTTTGCAGTGGAAATTAAAGTACCTTATTGAATATGTAATGTGTGTGGACAGTATTAGCTTATAGGCAAGTTTATAAAATTTGATATGTAATCTTAAAATGTTGTTACACATGTATACACACATAAGAAATCTCGGTTACATTTATTTTTCACAATAAGATGGATTATTTTGGTCAATTCAATAGCATTTTCCAAGTAGCACTGTTCTTTGGTATCTTAAACTTGCTTTGCTCTTAACAATTTTATTTGCTACCTCTCTCTGTATTGAAGTTGATCTCGACTTTTGTCCTGATGTCAGTTTTAAAATGTATTTTATTAATCTTTTGATTTCTGTAGAGTGAATTACAGACCGTATTGGCTGGTGACAGTTCATTGCCTACTGTAGGGGAATTGCAGAAGCAAAAGAGTGAAACAGCAAACTGCTTTTCTTGTTTTTCCTTTGTTTTCTTATTGTATGCACACCTTAGCATATGGAACTATGAATTGTTTGTATGAGATTACCTACGAATTCTGGGTCAAACTAAGCTTCTTTTACTCGCTTTCTGACTGATCAACAAACATGCTTACCTGCTTTGTTTTGTCATTGTTTGTAAATCCTGTTAATTGTAAATCAAATACAAGGGGTTTTTGTTTTCCACAAAGTGTTTTCCTTGAATTTTTAAAGTTTCTTTTTAATTCTTTTTTTTAAAAATAGATCTTGGCTTTTTATTAATATTCCTCTGTAATGGTGGTTGTGTATTAGGTCACAAATTAATGCCTCAGAAAAAAAATACCTCTAGTTATTAAGTTGTGGAAGAGCTATATAATAGCAGCAAGTGTCTTCAAAAAGACTGGCCCTCAGATCCTTGAATATTTGGTTTAAGCAAAAGCTGGGCTGCCTCCATAACTACTACTTCAAATGTTGGTGAGAACAGTGATATTCAATATGCTGACTCATTTAAGGTTTATTCTCTCTAAATCAGCACCCATAGGCTTTTTCAGATAAATTCCAGATAAAGATTTGTGTTAGATTTTGACTCAATATTTTCTGTTTATGTCTTACAACATTTAATGCTGTTACTAAAACAAAATTCTGTACATTCCCAAAAATTTCTCCAGATTTCAGTGGGATCAAATAATAACTCTTTATGTTTGGCCAAAAGAAGAGCTAATTCTGAAATCGTGTATTCCAGCCAGTGACTGAAAGGAGGTTACATGCCCAATGAACATTTTGAAAATTAAATCCATCTTTCTCATCTGGCAATTGTAATTTATGCAAGGAAAATCTCACAGGAAGTTGGTGCTGATAGCAAGTACTCTTATTAAAAAAATGTATTTCACATCTTTGAATAATTGAAAATCACAATTTAAAGCAGCAGCAGCAACCCACAAATAGGTATACAATTTCTATGTGCTACTTACAGTAGAAAGTAATCTTTTTCTAAAATAAAAATAGACAGGGAGGGAAGGTTGAAAGAGAAATGAAGATCTATTTTTTTCCATCAATCCTGTTTTGAGTGTTGTAGATCATAAGACTGCATTATGATGAAGCAATATAGTTGCTTTGATGAAACAAGAAAGGCAGGAATCTCGAATCAATTTACCTTCAAAATGTTTATAAAAGAACTCTTTAATACTATGTCCATCTTAGTATTTATATATATTTTAATAGTGATTAGGAGAAAACGAAAACAAACATAAGGGACAAACTTTTCAGACATTTGAGGAAACATTTTAACTGCTGAGACTAGGTCCAGTAGTCCTATATTTACATATTAGATTATGAAATTCAACTGATCCATATTGTGGAATTTGAGGGGAAACAGAATTCAGAGATTAAGGAAAAAGAGATGCAAAGAGTTTGCAATAATAAGCTTCAGTTTTAGGTTAGCAACATTATTTTGCATCAAAATGTTGATAGCCTTAAAAAAAGGAGTTTATTACTGCTCATTTTAAAATGCTGTTTTAAAAGTGATGCTTAAAATTATAAAGTATACCAACAGAATGAACAAACAGAAATAAATAACTGTTCCTTGTTTTTCATTAATTCTGATCAGTCCACCCTTTTAAAATATATAGAGATTAAAAGATGTAAAATAAAATAAGACTTAAGGGTAACCTTAAACGAAAATACCCTAGAGAGTTTAACAGAATTAAATGATTCAACCAACATTCTATATAATCTGTGGGATGAATTGCTTTTTGAATCAAAAAAAGTCTTTCTTTTTTTTTAAAGACTTAAAAGTATTTATCCGAAGACAGAGAAAAATGATTCATTGCTTGGGTAGAGCACAATAATAGCTCCTTTTTCAAGTTTTCTATAGCCTGGTTTTGAAGAGGAAAAATGCTACCAAGTCACATGCTGTGTTTCTAAAATCGCCTTTTCGCTCTTCTAATTCTGAACAATGTTTGGGACTAATTTAATTCTCTTCAAAATTGAACGTTGAGTGAAATGGTTACTCTCCCTCCTCCCCTTTTAATCCTTCATGTAGCAAGAAAGAAATGAAAGCGGGAAAGTATCCCTTTGATACTCTTAATCTTTTCTGTCCTGTAGCTTGGACCTATTCAGTGCAAGATCACATTTGCTGGTTTCATGGCCTGAATGCCAGTCCCTGAGACATTAAAAAAATATGTATTTGCTGCAGCTGAGCGTAGGTAGGTTTGTGATGGTCCTGTCAATTGTAAAGCTGCCGCAAGGGGTTTCTAGGAACCTTACTCCCTAATGCAGAGCTTCTCAGCCTTGGTCCACCTGAAGATGCGTGGACTTCAACTCCCAGAATTCTCCAGCCAGCTCTGGCTGGGGAATTCTGGGAGTTGAAGTCCACGCATCTTCAAGTGGGCCAAGGTTGAGAAGCACTGCTCTAATGGTTCTTGATCTTTCATTGCTTTCCCCCCTGCTGTTCTAGTCTATTCTGCGTTGCACCTTTATGATTCTGTTATATGGAGCCAAGGTGGCGCAGTGGTTAGAGTGCAGTACTGCAGGCCACTTCAGCTGACTGCTATCTGCAGTTCGGCGGTTCAAATCTCACTGGCTCAAGGTTGACTCAGCCTTCCATCCTTCCGAGGTGGGTGAAATGAGGACCCAGACTGTGGGGGCGATATGCTGACTCTATAAACCGCTTAGAGAGGGCTGAAAACCCTATGAAGCAGTATATAAGTCTAACTGCTATTGCTATTGTTAAATCTGCTTAAAACTGCATTCTTTTTTTCAAACAAATCGAATGCATTAGAACTTTCATCACTGGTGAGGCAATATTTGCTGTAGAAGGGAAAAAAGACCAGGGAAAAAGAAAAAAGATAATTATTTTTTTAAATGTACATGGAATTGTATTCCTATCCCAACCACTTTTTTTTCCCCAAGGCAAATAGATTTAAAATATCAATGAGAATTTCCTTCAGGGGGGCTTCCTTAACATACTTGGATGACAATCCAATATCTGAAGTGTTTTCCAAGTCTTGAAAAATAATCCAGGAGAAGGAAGTTATTGACAGAAATGAGCATCCAGATCAATATGGAGTTAGAGAACATAGCTTAGACTTTCCTGTGGATTGATTAGATTAATATTGTTCATTTGGCAACGTCCCGCACTGCATGTAGCCAATCTTGCTCATCACAGTGAGCTAAGCAGTCTCTGGTGATTGGAAAGGCCCAACAGAGACTTCATTTCCTTAGAGTCCTGCAAAAATATCAGGGGGAACAAAGGCTGATGACCTCTTTCTATTGGTCCACCATAGAAAGTGTCCTCACATATTGCATTACAGTATCGTATTCTGGTTTAAGAGCTGCAGACAGGAAGGCACTACAGAGAATGATCAATTTGGCACAAGAAACCATTGGTTGCCCTCTGAAACCACAGGTCTCACTGCTTTAGCAGAGTAAGGAAGATACTCAAAGATGATTCACAACCTGGTCAGTATCTCTTTGCACTTCTACCATCGGGCAGAAGACATCAAAGTATAGCCAGCCGAACAAATAGGTTTAAAGATAGTTTCTATCCTTGAGCTGTCAGACTTTTAAATACAACTACAATCACTCCATGCACATGCTAGGTTTTTTTTTCTTTTTCTTTTTTCATTTCTGCTATAATTTTGCACCAGTGAGGTTAAAACCAATTTCGTTGTATTTAAGTACAATGACAATAAAGATTATACTTATACTTCTATTACTTGGATTAGAGGTTGTCAGATAATTTAAAAAGCAAAATAATAGGAAGCAATGGCCAATTACTTCTATACTTGAAGGTATCCATGCAATTGCCCAGAGTCAAGAGTGTCTTTCCCTCCCCTCCAATCAATATCTTACTCTTGAGAATATGGGACGACAATTTGATTGATATCAGGGACCAACTTTTTGTTTGTGTTTTAAATCTAATATCACACTTTGGATGTTTGGGGGAGGGAAAGAATGTTGGTGGATCTTTTTCAAATCATATACACATATTTTAAGATATCATGTACAATCTTCACCAGTTTCTCAATGGTAGGAAATGGTTTTATGAGTTTAGCTCTGTCATCAAAAGGAATTTAAGATCCATCAAAACAGAAGTAGATGAACAGAATTTGGTGCCTGTGATGTAAACTGCTATAGGGGATTAAAAAGGGAGCTGTAGGGGTCCCTGGTTATCTTTAAGGAATATAGACATGGAAAGCTATGACTCAATTAGCTGAATGCTGCAGTGCACTAAGCCTTTATGAGAACATTCAGGCAGGAACAGATGTAGTTACAAGTCGTTGTAGCAAAGACATTTCAAACTGTTCTGGTTATTCAGATACTCTTTCAAACACTATTTCAAAGGTACCCCTAATAACAATTGCAATCACACTTAGACTTACATACTGCTTCATAGTGCTTTTCAGCCCTATCTAAGCAGCTTATAGAGCCCGGGTCCTCATTTTACCGACATCGGAGGGATGGAAGGTTGAGTCAACCTTGAGCAGGTCAGGATCGAACTGCTGACAGTCTGCAGAATTAGCCTGCAATATTGCTGTCAGCACTTTTTCATTCGATAATCAGGAAAGACTGTACTTTTACTAATTATAAATGAACAGAAGCGAAGCAAAGCGAAGTCTGATTATTTAGGCGCGAAAGCGAATAATATATTGTATAATTCATTCCCCACCCCTTGGCATCCCATGTACAGTCCAATCATAATTCTCCCAAGTGTCAGGTGTGAGATAACTTCGAAAGGCATCACCAGGATGGAATGCTGGTGCCGTTGGCCTTGGCGGGAAACATTCCTCCTCCACATGCACAGTAAGGTGGACAGTTCAAACTCCAGAATCTTCCTCCAGGACAACAATTAGTCCCCTCCCAAATACCATGCCCCCCCTCCCCGTTTCAATGGCAGCTGAAGCAGTAGTAAAGCGGAGGCTGACAATTGCATTCTAACCACTGCACCATGGTCATTGTATAAGTTTCATGGGCATTCTCCATGTCCATCATAAAATATGCTGCTTCTTAGAAATCTGTTTGAGATGATAAAAATAACTGTTTTATTTTCCTTATATTCCCCCCCCCCTGCTGACTATTTGGCTTGCATTTCCAAAGGTCAGTAATCCTGCTCTGTTATATTTGGCAAGTCAAGGGCTATGGTTGAATCCTCCTTTCTCTCTAAAGCTTTTATCTCGGTGTTACAGAAATGACTGCTTAATAGTGACAAGCAACTGTGTACTTACCCTCGTCTCTGCATTTAACAGAGAAGTGCATTAGCCTGTGATTTTTCTCTCTATTCGGTGAGTTCCATGCTTTGTTCTACTGAGTAGATTAGCTGTAGCAGTGTCCAATCATTATGTAAGTACTATTACAGCCCTCTACCAAGGTTGTAGCTTTATGTATACACAAGAATAATAGCCTTGCAAAGCTATGAATGAAACATTATGAGCACTTCACCTTTGTGAGACTCATTGAAATTAATGGAAATGGATGAATATTGGCTGTTGTGAGATGGGTTCACGGGATTTGTTGCTTGTATGTGGAATATTTCACTGTATTTCAGAAGAGTTAATAAAAAGAGAAGTAAGCCTGCTAGCTGAGATTAGTAAAGCAGGCATCAGTTGGTGTTTTTGTTTATTTGTGTGCGTTTTTATCTAAAAACAAAGCACATCAGGATCTTCAGCGTTTATCTCTGTTTTTATTTTTGCAGAAAGCAAATAATATAGCAGGAAAATCTTAGATCACACCTGGTTTATATAATTGGGTTTAAATGTTGGGTTTTCAAGAAATGCCCCAGCCCAGTAACAGAAATACCACAATATTTTGTATGCAAAAGCTTCCAGTTATGTCCTTGGCTTCTCCAGCCAACGCACAGAAAAAGAGCTACCTGAAAGCATGGATGATGGAGCATCAGCGTCATTTCTGTCTACACTAGAGATGGCCAATTTGTCACAAGCTGAAACTGTATTTATTGTTTGGCGTTGGTTCTCTGATTAAGGATTGCTATGGCAGAATCATAATCCAAACTAAATATGGATGACCAAGCAAAAAGAACATTTCAAAATACAAAATTAAAAAAGGACAAAATGCTTCCCTTCCTTTATACATTTGATTAAGTGGTAAAATAAAAACTTCAGTTAATTGGAAATTTCTTTAATCAACATCACTCAAGAGGATTCTGGGCAGTGGTAAAATTCAAAATTTTTTACTGCCGGTTGTGTGGGCATGGCTTGGTGGGCATGGCAGGGGAAGGATATTGCAAAATCTCCATTCCCACCTCACTCTGGGGCCAGCCAGAGTTCTCCAAACTACTCAAAATTTCCGCTACAGGTTCTCTGGAACCTGCTAAATTTCACCCCTGATTCTGGGGCTGTTCCAAACATTGTGCAGATAATTTTTTGAGTCCATAGACCAATGATCTAGTTCAGCACAAGGCAGTTTCCTATGTTCCTGAGGTCTGAAACTAAGTGTAATTGCGGTTTTGTTTTAAAAAAAAAACCTATCCACCGATTGGGTGAACATACTGTAAGAACTCACACAATTTCTTTCTGATTGTTTCCTTCCTTTGCTCTACATCAAGAGTCTCTGTTACTTGAAAACTCAAAATATGTCATTGACAAATACTCTGCTCCCTCTGTGGCACCGATCATGAAGTTACCGAAGAGCAGGAATATTTTTGACAGTTGTAGAAGTACATTTGTCAAAATTGAGCTTCATCTAGATGAGGAAAGTCAAAAAGTCATCTGCAAGAGCCATTATTTTAGAAAAAGAAAAAGGAAATCCAGCAGGAATTCTAGTTGTTATCAGATAAATGGGAAGGGATCAGTTTCAATTTAAAAATGACTTGAGAATCTGTATAAAAGGAGGAAAATAAAGGCCATGATAATAAATATGTAAGATAAATATGTAACACTTTGCACGGGGAGTGACTGAAAGAACAGAGATGTTTTAAAGGGATTCTTCTGAGATTAAAGTTGCCAGGAAGGTGGGTAAAACCCTTTATCCTGTATGTAATTACGTCTGTGCATCACACGTACAGTTTGGTCTTTTGTCCACTGAGAATTATTAGTTTTCTCAGACTTCTCCCTGGGAGGACTTGCAAACAGTACATTCTTTGTTCAAGCCCCTATCTGGCTGCTACCCTTGTTGACCTGGACATTTTCTGTTATTAGATCCTTGTAACCTTGTGACTTTATCATCTAATCACTTGGAAGAAGAAAAAGGCTGTGAACGCTGCTGCTTTTTGCTATACAAAAATAAATCACCAAACAGCTAAACATGGGTTTATTTTCTACTGCAATCCAGGCAAGGAGGACAATTATGCGAAGCATCTGTGAGGCACCTTTCAATTAGGAGGATGAGGGAAATGGGCATTGTTGCAGCAATGAAAAGGCTAGGATGATTTACAATGGCTTGCAGAGCTTCCACCTCCCTCCCCATGCAGATTCAAGGTGACATACAGTGAAGGTTTATTGCCTTTAAAATATTTTTGGAAATAAAATCTGGACTGAAGCTATAGAAGGCAATAGCTCCAGGCAATAGAAGCTATGGGCATGCCAGAAGACAAAGCTGGGGATGAGATGAAGCTGTTTAGGCATGTGATAAACTGAGGGGCAGGGGGAATGAATGTTGTGGCCCACCAGCGGCCAGTGGAGCTGGCAGTAGATTCGGACAGTGAAGAGGTTGGGGAGAAACATAGGCCAGTCCTGGAGTCTGGGGAAGGCTCTGATGAGGGCTCTGTGTCAGAGGCAGAGAGGGGGCCAGAGCCATATGCCAGTTATCAGAAGCCTTCAGAGTCAGACATCAGTGAGGCAGACGAATAGCTGGAGCCTGCTCCCAGTGTGCGCATGTGCAGAGTTGCCAGACGAAGGGAACAGCTAAAGAACAGGAGTCGACTTGGGAATAAGGCCACAGGTGGATGATGAATGGCCCCTCCCAGAGGAAATAAAAAAGGAGCGAAAAGGGAGTGGAGTTTGCAGAAGACAATTAGTTCGCTTCATTGGTTCGTGACTCCCCAAGACTCCTTGCCAGGTTTTGCAGATCTCAGCCTGGCAACTCTCCAAGCCAGATAAGGTCTGTGACTGTAAATCCTCCCTTGAAAGATTTTGCTGGATGCGAATAAGAAGAATTCATAGTAAATTAATGAAAGGGTTTTTTGTCAGGACAAGGAGTTTGCTTCATGTTCTTGGGAAGCCTAAGTCAGAACAATAGCAATTCTATGTGTGGTGAATGTAGTACAGGGCTGTCAGACCCATGGCCCGGATTCGTCACACGCTGGCCACACCCACGCCCAGTTTGATGAAGGGGGAAAAGTCATGATACGTCATATGACACTGTCATGAAAGTGCGAGTTTGACAATCCTGATGTACTACTTTCAATATTCCCAAAGTGAAAGGTAAGTTAAGCTGAGCTCAGTGGCTCTTTTGATGTGCCTCTAGGCCACATCAGGGACCCTACACTTCAGTAATTAGCCTTAGCATCCTTTTCAAGCTCTTTACAAACTTTTATTAAATCAGCTTTCAAACATTGTACCTCCCTTTTTCATTTTGCTTTGATGTCATTTGTTTCAGATCATAAAAAGCAATGAAATGAGTTTCCTTTGAAAGATTAACAGGTTTTATGAGCACTACAAATTATATAAAGATTATTTATTTATATTACACATAAAGGAATATATACATATATATCATACACATATCTCACAGTGAAGAAAATTAGAAGCAATAGATCATAACTTAAATAAATGTAGTTTCTGTTTCTAGATTCTATTTTGAATGGGAAAGAACCAAAGCACAATTGAAAGTACTCTAGGCTAGTATTTCTCAGCCACAGCAACTTCAAGATGTTTGAACTTCAACTCTGGCTGGGAGTTGAAGTCCACATACCTTAAAAGTTTCTGAGGTTAAGAAACGCTACTCTAGGCATGTAAGAGGTTGGGCAATCTCCTTCATTCCTATTCTACTGGACATCTTGGAAGGTGCCACCCTCTCAATTCACAGAAGTAGGAAGGTTAGATGAAGAAAGTTTCCACCTTATTCCAAGAGGTTGGGGAAAATTCTTGGCTATGCTACAGGCATCATTCTGCAGTTTCATAAACTGCTGTAACTGAGGTTTTTTATTCTCCTGGGCAAGAAGCATTTTAAGACATATTCTCATATATGTGCTTTTGTTTTTTTTCATGTATGGGTAACTTGATTTCCATTTTTCCTGTTAGTACAAGTACTTTAGTCTTCAGTAGATTTATGTTGAGATATAGGTAGGTAGGTAAGCAGGCAGATATACAGATAGAGATTTGCAAATCATTCTTAAACATGTTGTTTGCATACAATGGTACATGTACATTTATGTTCCCAACCAACACATCTCTAATATCTCCATAAGCATCTCTTACACCTAAATACATTAAAAATGGAAGAGACATCAAATAACTCCTTCCTCATTGCTCACTGCTGATCTATTCTTTAAACATTCCATTCTCGGGCATGATTTACTTCTCTCATATACCACTCTTATCACATTTAATAACCAAACCTCAAGTCTATCTTCATATGAAATATTCTGCAATTCATATCTTTATCTTGTGCTTTCTCTAAATCCACAAACTCGCCATAATTTTTCTACAGCCTGCTAAGCATTAACAATATCTGCCTCCAAACTCCCTCCTGCCATAAAGCTGCTGTCAGGTTTCTAAGTGATGAAACCCATTCAAAGAAGAAATGTACAAAGTTCATCCTCAAAAACAAATTTCTTTGATTTAGGTAGACATCAAATTGGCAAAGTCTGTTGCAATTCCGGATCTGACACAAACTGGAATTATGCCACATAATACTGTAAGTTAGAAACATCCCTCAAAAATCACATTCTCCAATAAACACTCAACCCACGTTGTCCGGTGTTTTCAAACTCCACCTTCCATTCTCAGCAGGAGCAGCCTCTGTTCCCATGGGAAAGACGGGTCACCTAGCCAAAACAAACTTCACTATCTATTTGCTGTTTCCCCCCATTTTAAGAATGTGGCAACCCTGAAAACTCCCTTACATAGTAAAGAGGAAAAAAAAGAATAGAGTTATGATGGCGAACCTATGGCATGCGTGTCACAGGTGGCACGCAGAGCCCTTTGTGTGGGCACGTGAACCATGCATGCCTCTTGCCAGTCAGCTGGTTTTTGGGTCTCTGCCGGGCATGCGCAGGGGGCTGAAATGCATGCAGAAGACGTGCATGCATGCATGGGGGTCGTGCACGCATGTGCAGGGGCACATGGGGTTGCGCACACATGCATGGGGCTGGGGTGCACATGGGGTTTGTGCGTGATGGGGGGCTGGCTTCACACGGCAGATTGTGCACGCATGTGCAGGGGGCAGGGCACATGGGGGGTATGCACTCATTGGATTGGTCTTTTGGCACGCAATGACAAAAAGGTTAGCCATTCCTGGAATAGAGTCTAATAGAGAGCTAAATAAAAAAAATATCAAATTCAGGCTCGACAGAACTCAATCCACATTGCCTGGTTTCTTCAGACTCCACTTTCCATTCACTCTTGCTATCCAGGTCTAGCTTTAAGAAATATTTGCATCAGGAGGAGGTGGCACCCTCGATCAGTGTGGCCTGGGGGCACTATGTGGCTCAGAGTCACCATGTAGCTGCCTTTCTTTTTATATAGGAGAAGGATAAGAGCATTCTTTCAATTGTCAGACACAGATGAGGTCTTCACACAGACATGAACCGTGGCAAGGTCACTCCATAAATCAACCACAGCCATATTTTCATATTTCTCCAGTTAAGTCATCAATATCTCCGGTGTTAATACTTTTCAACATTCTTATCGCATTAGACATTAGTATTGAAAGCATCAAGTTTCAGTGTTAATCTAACATATCGCTATCATTCCCAAACAATTTTCCAGCACTCCAATTTCTTCTCAAGTAATTTCATCACTTTATTTTTCATTCCAGTCATTAGCCCTTTTTACCCCTGCCCAAATTTATTATTTCCAACAGTCACTTTGCATTTTCTCTGCCTTTTTAGTCTTAGCTGTTCTTTGCACTTGACTGCATTTTTTGAATCTTATCTTTTGACCCTCAAGCATGGATCTTTCTCTCATCCTCATTTTTTGCAGTGATCATTCTCTTACGTATTTTTTTTTCTTCATCCACAGTACTGTGCTATCATTTAATCAAGTATTTTTTTTCCGCAATTCACTTTAAATTGCACATTTCATCTTCTATTCAATGGTGTCTGTGCAGTTTTCTTGACAAGATTTTTCAAAAGTGGTTTGCCATTTCCTCCTTCCTAGGGCTGAGAATGACTGGCCCAAGATCACCTAGCTCAGGAATGTCAAACGTAAGGCCTGTGGGCCAAATGGGCAGCCTGCGTGGTGTGCTGAAATACAGCCCACGGTGGCCGGTCTGGAAATATCAAAAGACCAGCCTCTACCAGCCAAAAACGGGCCATGCAGAGGCTTTGTTTTTGGTTGGCAGGGTGTTGCTGCAGGCCATGGAGGGCAAAAATGATGTGCCAGGGGTGTGGGTGTGCCCCATTTTGTTGGTAAAGTGCTGCAGGAGGTGTCCATCCCACCTCCCATTCCCCGCCCCCACTGGCCTATGGAGAACTACAATATTGATCTGGCCCTCGAAGAAATCCAGCTTGACACCCCTGATCTAGCTGGCTTGGTGCCTAAGGAAGCAGTAGAACACATGGTTTCCTAGTTTCTAGCCTAATGTCTTAACCACTACAGAAAACTGACTGCAAATTAGACATATCTAAACTTAATTGTGGTAGTCTGTAACACACATCTCTTCATTCTGTTTCAAGTAGCTCTTTTCTTATACAGATACTCCTCAACTAATAACATTCATTTAGTGACCATTCAAAGTTACAATAGTGACTTACAACCAACCTTCATACTTACGACCATTGTAGCATCCTCATAGTCATGTGATCAAAATTCTGTCACTTGACAACTGGCACATATTTACAATGGTTGCAGCATGCTAGGCTCATGTGGTCGCCATTCGTGACCTTTCCAGCTAGCTTCTGACATGCAGCCAATGAGGAAAGGCAGATTTGCTTAGGACCACGCAATTCACCTTACAACTGTAGCCATTTACTTAAAAGGTTACAAAATTGGACATGACTCACTTAACCACCACCTGGCTTAGTAACAGAAATTCTGGTACCAATTCTGGTTGTAAATTGAAGGCTCCCTGTATTCAATATTTTGTTCAATATTCCATTCGTTCTGTAGGAATATTCATCTAATAGAGTTTTATAAAGGATTGTAAGGTCCAAAAATGGGACACGGTGGCTCAGTGGCTAAGACTCTGAACTTGTTGATCAGAAAAGTTGGCGGTTCAAATCCATAGCGCCGCGTAACAGAGTGAGCTCCCGTTACGTGTCCCAGCTTCTGCCAACCTAGCAGTTCGAAAGCATGTAAAAATACAAATAGAAAAATAGGACCCACCTTTGGTGGGAAGGTAACAGCGTTCTGTGCACCTTTGGCATTTAGTCATGCCAGTCACATAACCACGGAGACATCTTCGGACAGCGCTGGCTCTTCAGCTTTGAAGTTGAGATGAACCCCCCCACCCCCAGAGTCTGGAACGACTAGCACATATGTGGGGGAACCTTTACCTTTACCGTAAGGTCCAAAAATGCATTTGAATCACCAGAATGCCAAAGAGAGACTCAAGAAGAGGCTTGAAAAAATAACCGTTTTTAGTTGTACAAAGAAAGAGCTGGGTATCCCATTCCTAAGGTGACCAGATTTTCAGATTGGTAAAGAGGGACACCATTGACCGGGAGGGGGGGGGGGGGGCTTGATTAAAAATTTTATATTTTGTCAAACATGACCCCAGGACACTGAAACCATTATAAATACGAATCTGTTGCCAAACATCAAAATTTTGATCACGTGACCATGAGGATGCTGCAACAGTCGCTAAATGTGAAAATGGTCATCAGACACTTTTTTCAATGCCATTGTAACTTTGGTCACTAAATGAACTGTTTGAAAGTTAAGGCTAGCTTGCATTATAATGCCTTATGCTGGCTTACATTTTCAAGAGAGAGAAGCTAAACTCCTTGTTAGAATTGAAATAGAAATGAATAGAGTAGAGTAGAGTAAAATAGAATAGAATAGTTTATTAGCCAAGTGTGATTGGACACACAAGGAATTTGTCTTTGGTGAATATGCTCTCAGTATACATAAAGAAAAATAAAATAATAAGATGGTGGGATCCTTGCTCACCAAGCTCAGAAAACAGCGATCCCACGATCTGCCCCACACCTCCTCTTTCCTCAAGAGGTGGTGGGGTGGGGGATCCTTGCCAACCAAGCTCAGAAACCAGTGATCCCACAATCTGTCCCACACCTCCTCTTTCCTTAAGAGGTGGTGGGGTGGAGGATCCTTGCCCACCAAGCTCAGAAACCAGTGATCCCACAATCTGTCCCACACCTCCTCTTTCCTCAAGAGGTGGTGGGGTGGGGGATCCTTGCCAACCAAGCTCAGAAACCAGTGATCCCACGATCTGTCCCACACCTCCTCTTTCCTCAAGAGGTGGTGGGGTGGGGGATCCTTGCCAACCAAGCTCAGAAACCAGTGATCCCACAATCTGTCCCACACCTCCTCTTTCTCCCTCTCGTTCTCTTTTTGGGTAAGGAGAAAGGACAAAATGGAGAAAGAGGGAGAAATGGCTGCAGGGAGAGCGGCGCCCGAGAGAAGAGGGCAAAAAAAGAAAAGAAAAGAAAAACCTTCCGACAGCTGAGCCTCTTGGCCCGGGACCGAGTCTCCTCCTCGCCGCGCTACCTGCAGAAAAACAGTGTGCGTCAGCACGTGCATGCGCAGAAGGGGAGGGAGCCGACCGGAGAGAGGGAAACCACTGCCCTCTAAAGGCCACATCGGGAACAACACTTCAGAGAAATAAAAACCTTTTTTTAACGGCATCCTTTTAAAAATTGTTTTCTTTCTTTTGGAAAATCGGGACTTTATGAAGACACTGCAGGGCACGGGACAAATCATTAAAAATCGTGATTGTCCCACTGAAAGTGGGATGTCTGGTCACCTTACCCATTCCACAACCTACAGACAAAGAGCATGCAGTGAAAGGCCACTTCGGGGAAAGTATGGCATCCTTTTATACCTTCAGAGATATCTGTTTGGTGCCCAATTCTGATCCTCTGGCCCATGCCTTTCTTTTAGCCCCGTGTGTCCGTGCTCTCCTCTGCCAGTGCAGCAAGGAAGGGGGATGCTGGGGTGCTTAGCAACACAGGTTTTTGCCAGTGGTGGGATTCAATTTTTTTTACTACTGGTTCTGTGGGCATGGCTTTGTAGGCATGGCAGGGGAAGGATACTGCAAAATCCCCATTCCCTCCCCACCCCACTAACCTGCTTTCCAGCTCCATTCTCCTGTTCAGAGCAACAAAAGAAGATCAGCTAGGAGGCAGTGGGGGCGGGGCCAGCTTATTTGCCGGTTCGCTGAACTACTCAAACTTTCCACTACCGGTTCTCCAGAACCTGTCAGAACTGGCTGAATGCCACTTATGGTATTTGCCCAAGGTTCACAGGTATCTGAACCCTGCCAGGGACATACCCCACTTCTTGAGGAGGCATAGGGTACATTCCCCAGGCATAGGGTCGTACAGAAAAATAACCAATCATAAGTGGTTTTTAATTCTATTACTGACAGAAGCAAAGCAATTCTTACATAAGCGAAAGAGCAGTGAAATTAATTCTACTGATTCTATTATTATGTTCCACTAATTCTACCAATTCTATTATGATTATGTCCTTTCAGGATTAATTATTTCTGTTTACTTTCTTTTTCTCCCATGTATGTTTTCCCTAAATCTACATGTCACTGTATCAGATACTGATTTGTCCCTCTTTCAGAACCTCTCACTTTATTTTTGTATTTATTTATTTATTCTATTTCTATAGCCACCCTTCTCGGGCAAGTGACTCTGTGCAGCTTACAATTCTAATCACCCATGCTTTCTTTATTACTTTTCTTAGCCTTTCATCATAAACAATCAAATCAATCATGCTTCCAGGTTCATTCTTTTTCCATGTATATTTATGAATAGACTTATGCTTAAACTGTATATTGTATTAAAAACAAGCAGGTTTGTTTCTAAGTCAATACTTGCCAAACAATCCTATTGTGATTCATTCCTGGCCTCCAAATGGCCCAATCACCTTTTCTGTACTCCATCATCTCACTTCCATTCATCCATTCACACATTATATTCATAAAGCACCAAACTTTTTTCCACAAGGCATACCAATATTGTTCTATTATCTCATCTGCTGGAGTGTATTGCCAACTTAGTTCTATTTTCACATGCACCCAGTCTTGGTTCATACTTTATGTTATACATTTAAGTACTAATAATTAAATCTGTACCTTTACTTCCCTGAATATATTCATCAACTCAACTTCACAAGACCTCCAACTTTGTCAAGTCTTTTGTAGCCTTCCTCTTTCTCTTATTTTCACAAACAATAAACCCTTCTTTTCTCCCTTCCATTCTTCCATATTTTTCACCTTATATTCCTTTTACATTTTGAATCACTCTTTTGTAGTCATAGTCATGGTTACCAGATGAGTCCTTACATATTGAGCTGCGTCAACAAACAACTAAAGGATGAAATCCAATTTACACAATTTATCAGTGTAATTTTTAAGAGACTGGGAAGCTACATATGAGTGATGAACACTATGGAACTGAAAAGAATTCTGCAGAGCCTGAAAAAACAACAGCAATATCTGATTTCATATTCAGTTAATATTTTCCTAACAAGGCAGTTCAATTTCCAATCCAATTTACATAATCAGGCAATATGACCAACAATTAGGTCCATTTTCTTAACATCTTCTGGAAAAAAAGAAGTGTTTCATTTCTGGGAAGGGAAGAATAAATGGGAAAAGGACAGGGGGAACGATTTGAACATGGACTCAACATCCCTAAGCAAGACACTATTTAAAAAATAACAATAAAAACAACCCAGCAGTGAGAATATCAAAGAGGCCAAATTATTAGACCTCTTAGTGGAATAAAACCCAAACCTTCCATAATCCTATAAAATGACTGAGAATGTCATCTCTCTTGACTCATTCTGTGTTCCTTAGGTTGTCAGGGTTCCAAATAGCATCCAAAAGTAAATCAGAGTCCAAGGCAAAGTATTGCTCAAGTTCCAATTTATTAAGAGCCACGTTGGCATATCTTGGAAAACCCTAATCTGAAAGCTTCCCAGTTTTCCCCACCTAGTTGAACGTTCAAGATCCTGCCCCCACACCCACAAGTCCATCACATGGTCCAATCTCCCACTGCCATGCTGGCGGTTCCACCCATCCAGTTCCGGTCAGGTGCAGAGGTACAAAGACAAAGGATGACCTTGGCTTTCTAGAAAGAATTTTATTAGGCTACATATCATCTAACTCTGTACAACCCCCCCCCCTCTCATTTTCTCACAATAGAAAATGCATAGTAGAATAGAAAGTGTGGCAGGCCAAAGATCCAAAAGAAAAGATGGCTGCAGGCCTGACAGGTAAATGGATAAGCACCTCTCCCACAGAAGAGGAAAAGTTTTATGGAGGACAAGGATCCCAAAGAGAAAAAGATCTTAGACTATTTAGAAGGATGAAGGTAAAAGCCAGCTCTTATCCTGGCTGGTTTATTTGATAAAGACTCCAAACCCTTGCTCTAATCTCCTGTTTCCTGTGAGAATTATATCTCTTTCTCAAGTCTCGGGACAGGTTTCAACATCAGGAAAAAAACATCATACTGCATTTACTGTAAATCAGCCTGTGGTAGGAATGTCTCATGTTAAAACTCTACTTCAGGCAAAGACAAAAAAATGGAGGTGGCAAATGAAATTGAGAAGACCGTTGAATTATAACTTTTCTAAATCAATAGACCTGCAGTATTAAGGAATTCAATTCATGTTGTGTATAATATTGGATTCCCTCATTATAGGCTGTTTGGTTTTTTTTTTCTTCCCTCTCTTTCAGCTGCAAAAGATTAATCTAAAATGAAACATGCTAATCTTTAAAATTAGCTATACGGCTGTGCTTCTCAACAAATGTTAGTTGAAGTGTTTGTGATTAAGATCTCTTTACCGCAAACAGTATTTATTGCAGTACAGCTGTAAGGAACATACAATCTGATGATTGAAATGTAGGAATGCTCTATTAAGTACACAATCATTTCTGGCAGAGCTTTAATGTGCTTTCTAATGAAATGTTGATATCCCGAGATGGGGGACATGGATTTTCATTCAAAATATTATTACGTAGAATTCAATTCAGAATCATTGCAATAATGTAAATTGATGTCCTATCTAGCACAACCATCAATAGGTAGCAGAATAAATTGTAATTACGAAACAAACCAATAGAGCCAATGTAGATTAAGGTCCTGAATCAGGGCCAGGAAGCCCTAGGCTCACATTTACCTTCAGACATGGGTAATGTTCCCTTTGCACATCTTTGATTTGTAATCCAGCTGAACCCTTTCCTGGATCAGGATTCCCTTTGCTTGGTCACTCAAGCCCTAGTTGTCTGTTGTAAGGATTACTGCAATGCCTTTTACATGGGGCTGCCCATGGAATGCATCTGGAAGCTTCAACCTGTACAAAGTGCAGCAGCATGGGCAGTCTTTGGGACCCCTAGAATGGCCCATGTTACACCACTGCTTCACGAGCTACACTGGGTGCTAGTTTGCTACTGGGTGCAGATCAAGGTGTTGGTTTAAATCCCTCCATGGCATGGCTCTAGGTTACTTGATGAACTGCCTCGTTCTGCAAAGACAATTCTGTCCTAGTCATGTTGGCGGAGGAGGCCTACTGTGGATTCTATTGGTCAAGGAAACTTGGCTGGTGGGATCCAGAAGAGGAGCCTTCTATGCTGTATTGTTAGCCCTCTGGAACAAAGCTCTCCAACATTTTCAGCTTTCCAGACCAGCAGGGGGGGAGGGGATCGTTCCGTGTCAGTGGTAGGGAAGTGTGCCTGCCTGCACAGCTCTGTTTACACAAGCAGGGGGCGAGCATGCCTACTGCTCTTGCAAATAGACTGCACGTGCATACATTCACCCACTGTTTAAGCAAGTGGGTGCACGGCTTGGTTCTGAATGGCTCAAGGCCTGGTAGTGGGCTGGTGCCCAGGGGTTGGAGACCACTGCTCTGGAACATCCTGCCCTTTGGTATGAGGTTTTACCCCACCCTCCTATCCTTCATCAAGGGCCTAAAGTCTTAGGTCTCCCAGTTGACTTGGGGTACCAATAAGGGAGTGCCACGCTGGAGGTGGCTCAATAGTCTAATTAGCTGGATTTTCTTTCCTCTGCGCTTCCTGCTCCCCATCTATCCATCTTTTAATTGGTATTATTGTACTTTTATTGTGCATTTGTTTCATTGCTCTGCTATTGTTTCTTTACAATTTTTAAAAATTATTTTTTCCCATTTTACAGAGAAGCCCTGGGTGAAGTGAGCAGCAAACAAATTGAACAAACAAACAAACAATACTAAGTTGTTGATCAAAAACAGTTTTAACCTTCCATGATTTAATTTCTCCATTTCTCAATAGACATAACCTCTCAAGACAGTAATGCATGTTTCTCTCCTAAAGCCTGTTCAGGAACCAAATTAATTGCAAAGCTACACCATAATATATGCCATGAAGCATGTTTTTCTCATTGATTGGCGTATACGTATTTTCAGGCCAATGACTGTGGTTGATGCCCAATTAACAATTGGCTGGTCTCCCCCACTGTTGTAATTGAGCTGTGGCCATACTTCCCACATGCCAGAGCCACATGGCTGCTCATATATGGCAATTCAATAGATGAGCAAAGACAGCATTTGTAGGATTTTGCCCAGAGAGTTCAATGGGAGGAATGGAACAGAATGATCAGACAAATTGTATGTTCTGATGGACTGTGTGCTGATGTATGAAGAATGAAAAAGTCATTTTATAAATAGCTGCTGGTTGTAAATAATGTGTTCTGTTGATTGGCCATTGTGGACAGTGGTGAGATAAAACCGGTTTAGTGAGTGTGTGTTTTGCACACGCACACAGCATTCAAAAAACGACCTTTTTAAGCTTCAAAATTGCCTTCTATGTCAGCACCTGTGAGTAAAACAGCTGATGCGATGTGCCTTGTGAATCAGCTGAGCTAAAAAAATAGGGAAATATAGGACAGGAAAGCGCAGGGGCGGGTGGGCGGGCCCAAATGCTCACCGGAACTACTGGTTCGCCCAAACCGATCCAAACCAGCTGAATCCCACCCATGATTTTGGATAGCAATAGCAGTAGCAGTTAGACCAGTGTTTCTCAACCTTGGCGACTTTAAGTCCTGTGGACTTCAACTCCCAGAATCCCCCAGCCAGCACAGCTGGCTGGGGAATTCTGCGAGTTGAAGTCCACAGGACTTAAAGTCGCCAAGGTTGAGAAACACTGAGTTAGACTTATATACCGCTTCATAGGGCTTTCAGCCCTCTCTAAGCGGTTTACAGAGTCAGCATATCGCCCCCACAGTCTGGGTCCTCATTTCACCCACCTCGGAAGGATGAGTCAACCTTGAGCCCGTGAGATTCGAACCGCTGAACTGCAGATAACAGTCAGCTGAAGTAGCCTGCAGTACTGCACCCTAACCACTGCGCCACCTCGGCTCTGAGAAAACAGATTTTATGAGGACTTTAAGATGGCCAGGTTCTAGAAAGCAAGCCCATTATAGGATCAGGAATAATTTAAAGGACATTGCCAGGAGAATCCCACAGGGGAATTGGTATCGGTTAAATAAATATTGAGAATGAGCTTGACAGACTGCAAAAATTGCTGAGAGTAAAAAACAAATGTTAGATTTTTAAAAAATTAATACAGAAAAATAATGAAGAGTAATCAACTCCTGTTTTAATTTGAATGCAGAAACACTTGCTTCGACAGAACGTTGTGGTAGATTGAAACTTGTGATTGATAGACCCAAGGTCAAGGAACACCTCTGCTTTAAATTCCAAGATCAGTTGAATTTCATCCAAGGATATTGAAGGAACCAACTGATGATCAGGCTGCACTCGTTCCTGGGAAGGAAATTTCCTTATCTTCAAAAGGGGGAAATGAAAGATTTAGCAAATGACAGTCTGAACATTCAGTGATTGTTAACCTTTTTGTCCTCGTGTGATGAAACAATGCGCATGCAACAGGACATGCACATGTGCCCATACCCACAATGCAATATGCCCCACCCCCTGCACATGCATGCATAACCCCCCCTGCACTCCCCCTACCCCCCACGCATGTGTGTGCAACCCCCCCTGCATGCACGTGTGTCTCCCGTATGCGGGGCAGAGACCAGAAAATCAGCTGGTCGGCCGGAGGCAGGTGCACATGCACAGTGGAGCTGAGCTGGGCGATGGCTTACATGCCCGCAGATAGGACTCCTTGAGGTTCGCCATCACGGTTCTTGAGTAAATTATAACATTATCAGATTGCAAGCACCCAGTAAACAGCAAGATTTACTAAGAAGAATATGGAAAGATACCAGACTTAAAGTAAGGAGGTTGGGGTTATTGTACTGTATATTGATGAAAACAAAAGGAGTAAATATTCTTAAGCACTTTAAAGATTCAAAAAGAGTGAAAACTGAATAATGACAGCTATGATAGCCCATTTTGTGAACCATCATTTATAATGAACAGATTTTGTTTTGTAACTCAATAACAAGGTTTTTCATCATATTGAAGTGGGTAAGCAACTTAGTTTAAACCTTTCTCTGTCTCTCTCTTTAGTTAACTTGCTTTATAGAGTATGGGATATAATCTGTAGGATAATATATTTTGTGTGCCTTAACCCAGAAAAGTCTGATTAAGAAGCTATTTAAGTCAGGACTGGGTTGTATGAAAATTAAATAGATACATAACTGGCTCAAAAATTGCTCATAGAATGTTCATCAGTTACTCCCTGTCAGACTGAAACAAGGTATTCAGTTTGTGTCAAAGGTTTACTATTGGCCCTTGACTCCTCAATATCTTGGTTAATATTGGGATGAACAAGTGGAGGGAACTGTTATCAAATTTGCAGGTAATTCAAACTGAGTGGAATAAAGAATGCAGAAAGGAAATTGAAACCAATCTTCATAGATTAGGGGAGAGGGAAATGGCCTCATTACCCAGCCAGCCATGCTGAATGGCCACAAGGCTTAAAGCTGCCAAGGTTGGATGTTCCTGAAATATGTAGTCCTCACTTTACATCCACACGTAGGACAGGAAACTCTGTCACTAAGTGGCATGGTTGTTATGCGTTATGTCACATGACTTAGCAATAACCAAGCAATGTGGTCTTGTGAGGTTGCACTTTACAACTGTGTATCTTAGTGACGGACATTTGGTCACAATTGCAGTTGTTAAACAAGGATTGCCTGCCCTGAAGAGTCAGAAAAACAGAAATGGGCTATAAAGGACAATTGGGATGACCCGGAAGTAGTAACTGGCAATTAGGTTAATAAGGAAAGGAGTATTTCCATGGTAATCAAAATCCCCACCTTTTCCCATGTATGTTGTAGTATGTGGCACTTATATTAAAAGGAGGTGGGACTTAAATCACCCAACCAGGCCTGCCATTTTAATACCTTGAATGAAAGCATCTGAAGACCCTCAATCATAGGACTAGAAATTAAGTGGATTAAGTCAACTTCATCCATTTCATCCACTTCCTTGCACTTTTCTCTAACAAGTAACAAGTGTGGTTGGGAGGAAGAGAAACTAGGATGCTGCAACAGTAATCTAATTGAGCATCTCTTCAAAGTTGCTGTGTGAGATGCCCCTTATTTCTAAAAGTCACACACACACATACAGACAGCTCTGTATTGCTTTACTTTGCCTCACTCCAAGGTTTCACCAATTGCTTCCAAAAAGGGGATCTGCCTATGCAGAATGCAGGCATCCAGAGTCCCACTCTGAGGTATAAGATGGCCACTTGTACATCTCTAACCACTACCCCCCCCCCCCCCAAGATGTTTTCTGGAACTGGAAGAGTGGGCCCAATGCTATTTACATTCTGAGCTGGAGCAGGGTTGGTCTTCAAAAATTGCAACAATGGGTTTGCTCCCCCATTGCTGGGTGGGTGTGGCCATGGTGGGCATGGAACAGTCAAGCTCCTGCACCACGGTGGGGAGGTATTTTTCTCCCTCTCCAGGCTCTGGAGGCTTTCCTCGAGCCTCTGTGAGGGCAAAAACTGTTTCCCCCAGACATTCCCTCTGGAGGCCGGAAACAGGACCATTTCCAGATTTCCGGAACCTCCAGTAGGCCCGTTCCCCACCTCCCTGAGCCTCCATGCGGGCCCTGCACTCATCTGGCATGATGAACAGGCTGTGTGGAGACTCCTGGGAGGGGAGGGTCAGGGAGGGAGGAGAGGGGCAGCGTGGGTGTGGCCAGCCAGGGGTAGCATTTGGTGGTTCACCGAACTGGGCAGAATCCTAACTAGAGGATCACCCGAACCTGTGCGAACCCCCAGCAGCCCACCCCTGGGCTGGAGGCAAGATAAGGCGACCACCAGGAGATCCTGAGAAGCTGAAGTCATCAGGGCAATGTGAGCTGCAGGTGGGGAGTGAAACTTTAAGATAGCACAACCTTGTTTCAGCTGCAGCAAATTAAAAGGTGGAATTTCAGTTTTTCATATTTGCCTTTCAGATCAGTTTAAGCTTGTCATAGATAAACACCCCAAATGGATCATTTCCATGCATAACAATTGGCGTTCTTCTGCACAATCCTTGCTAAACGCCATAAACAATTGTGCTGGGCTCTGCCAGTGTTTTATACACTAAAGTGATTGATTTGTGCGCCTCCAAAACAAAAACAGACAAAACCCAAAGCACTGGAATGGAATACCACACCGTACTGCTGCTGCCCTTTCGGTCCCATTTATTTTCATAAAAGTGAGAACGTTTTCCAAGCTATCAGTTTGGTGCTTTTTCTGAGCATTAAATTCATGTTCAAAATGTGAAGTAACAATATTAAATCAGTAGTCACCTGGTAGAGATTTCCAAACCACTGAAGAGGTATAGATGGATTTCATTATGGGGGAAAATTAGATTTCTCTAGAACTTAAATGAATTCAAGCCACTCTAGGATCCAAAACAAACAGCTTTAGCAGCTTATTACATTAACTTAGCAGGCTGAATGTGAATTGCTAGTATAAAGAAGGACCTGGGCCCAACAACACTATGACATTTTGCTTTAGAAATTCTATATTAAAAAGATACTTGTGTTTAAAAACTGATGATACCTAAATCACGTGGTTGCGTGTTTTATTGCCTAACAATTCCTTTCTATTTTCCATAAATATTCAGTGAAATTTCAATGGGTTTTGAACCAGGTGTGGGTTCTGGCAGGCACTACTGCTGTTTTGGTCATGTGCGTGCTTTGCGTGCAAGCGCAATGCAATTAAAATTGTTCTGCGCATGCGCAGAACTGAAAAGCAAGATGGCACTGCTGCCGCCTGGGGAACCAGTTCGGGGGCATGGCAGGCCTTGATCCCTGCCGGTCCAAACCAGTAGGAACCCACCTACTGGTTGAGCATGTCAGGCCGTTCAACGGAATCAAGGATTTGATATATTTAATGGAGACTGACTATGTTTTTAAAACATTGAAGTATTCATTGATTGGCTTCCTTTTTTCTAAGGAACACAGATTGATGCAAACGAAGTCTCTTTTGCTGCATTCTTAGATATGTAAACATATTAAATGTACATTTAGAAAGCCACTTTGGTGAATGTTGAGGTAGAAAGATAGGAAACACAACCAGATAAACTAATTCTACTTTATTGTAAAGCTACATTAACAGAATCTTGCAACTGAAAGTATAATTATCTTGCTGTCTCTTACAGCCCAAGAAACTAGGGAAGGTCTCTTCAGAGCCTCTTGTCCTGCCCACTATCCTGCTGTGGTCTATGCTGTTTCTTATCTGATCATTCCCTAGGCCAGCTCTTCTTCACCCCATCTCCCAAGGTCTTTCCCACAGCTATTATAGTGAAGAAGTCCACCTCCATGGGTAATTTAGGGATTTGGGTGTTTGGAAAGGGAAATGAAAATATACATTTTAAACTGTTTGGTATAAAACAGAAAGTTCTGCTTGGATATAAGGATGGCGAGAATCAGAAGTTAATACTGTATTGATATAATTGGATCATTATATACATACACACACACACACAAACAAACACACACACACACACTAGCTGGATACCTGTGCTTCACTTCGAAACTATGTGATTGGGCTTGATAAATTGACACTTAAAGCTTGAAAATTAATATAGAATGTGTAACTCCTTAGCCTCAGAGCATGTTAATATAAGGCAACTGGCAGTTGGAACTGAGTTCTTTTCAGATGGGGAGGGGGAGTCGAATGTCTAAGCTCCCAGCCTGCAGGCCAGATGAGTCAAGTGCTGGCCACATCCATATAAGGCACCTGGCAGTTGGAACAGAGTTCCTTTCAGGTGGGGAGGGGGAGTAGAACATCTAACTCCTAAGCATCGATGCGTATTAATATAATACTGTATAAGAAATATTGGTGATTTCGAAAAATCCTTTCTTAGCAAGCACCTAGAAGCCAAAAGGAACATACATGCCAAATTTTAAGTTTGTAGGCTTTATAGTTCTGGAGATTCCTTGATGAGTGAATGATATTTGGCTTTTATATACATAGATATGTATGACATAATATAGCCAACCTTGGCTGTTTTCAAAATAAAAGCTACCTAAGTACTACTTTGGTACTTGGATGGAAGACCAGGAGGAAATCCCAAGCTGTAAACTTGATTGGGATGCGTGTACAAACAGGTGAGTTTTCAATCGCATAAACTGCAGTTGCAATCTTGACATTTTATATTCCTCCCGCCTATCATATCACAGTCCTCTATGGCCCATAGAGAACTTGTTGACCTAAGCATCCCCTGTGCAATTTTGCTATCTTGAACACCAATCATGAAAAATATTCAACTCTGTGCCAACTATCTGTCTTCTCTGTCGATTACCTAGACTCCTTTCAGTCGGGCTTCAGGCCTGGCTACAGCACGGAAACTGCTTTGGTCGCGCTGATCGATGATCTCTGGCGGGCCAGGGATAGGGGTCACCCCTCTATCCTTGTGCTCCTTGACCTCTCAGCGGCCTTCGATACCATCGACCATGGTATCCTTCTGCGACGGTTGCGAGAGGTGGGAGTGGGAGGCACCGTTCTTCGGTGGTTCTCCTCCTACCTCTCGGACAGGTTGCAGTCGGTGTTGGTCGGAGGGCAGAGATCGACCCCAAGGCCCCTCAACTACAGGGTGCCACAGGGTTCGGTCCTGTCCCCCCTCCTATTTAACATCTACATGAAGCCACTGGGTGAGATCATACGCCAGCACGGGGTTAAGTACCACCAATACGCAGACGACACACAGTTGTATCTGTCTTCCCCGTGCCAACTCAGCGAAGCAGTAGAAGTGATGTGCCAGTGCCTGGAGGCTGTTAGGGTCTGGATGGGAGCAAACAAGTTGACACTCAATCCAGACAAGACCGAGTAGCTTCTGATGTTCCCTCCCAAAGATTGGCCAATTATTCCATCTCTCAGGCTGGAGGGTGAAATTATACGCCCCTCAGAGAGGGTTCGCAATTTGGGAGTCCTCCTGGATCCCCAGCTGACTTTAGAACACCATTTGTCGGCTGTGACCAGGGGGACCTTTGCCCAGGTTCGCCTGGTGCACCAATTGCGACCCTACCTGGATCGGGAGGCCCTTCAGACAGTCACTCACACCCTTGTGACCTCAAGACTGGATTATTGTAATGCGCTCTACATGAGGCTGCCCTTGAAGAGTGTTCGAAGACTTCAGTTAGTCCAGAACGCAGCCGTGCGAGCGATTGTGGGTGCACCCAGGTACACCCACGTCACACCTATCCTCCGCGAGGCTACCCATTAGTCTCCGAATCTGCTTCAAGGTGCTGGTCGCTACCTATAAAGCCCTACATGGCATCGGACCTGGGTACCTGAGAGACCGCCTCCTGCCGATTACCTCCCATAGACCGATTAGATCTCACAGGTTAGGTCTCCTCCGGATTCCATCCGCCAGCCAATGTCAGCTGTCGACCCCCCGGGGGAGAGCCTTCTCTGTTGCAGCTCCAGCCCTCTGGAATGATCTCCCCGTCGAGATCCGGACCTTTACTACCCTCCCGGCATTCCACAAAGCCACCAAGTCCTGGCTGCTCCAGCAGGCCGGGGGGCTTGTGAAACATCCAGCCCCACGGAAATTGTGAATGTTGCGGTTTTTGTTTTTAAAGTGTTGTCTTTGTCCAGTTTTCCCCTTCCCTTGTCTATTGTGAGCCGCCCGGAGTCTTTCGGGAGTGGGCGGCATACAAGACAAATAAATACAAATACAAATTCTCATTTTATGATGCTTTTTAAAAAAATCCCTCCAGGTTGTTTACCTGAAATACCATTTTGAAAGGTAAAAGGGTTAAAATAAAATGAAGCCTCATTCCCAATTAAGTCTAATGTTTGACTTTAAATATAGGGAAGCAAATCTTTCTTTCTTCCCTGCCTTCATCTTTTTTTTTTTTCAAATTAACATTTCGATTATCCTCTCTCATGATCATGGCTGTAACCAAGGCTACTTCCAGGCCAAGAGCTCCTTGCCTTACCAAACAAAGGACACTGCAGTCTAGCTCATTTTTTTTTCTTTCTGAACAGAAAAAAAGAGAGATGAAAATAGCAGTAGGAAAGCACTAGATCTTGATTGATTTTATTAAAAAGCATTGCTCTAAAATGCATCCATATAAAATATAGACATGCACAAAATATATAATGTAACAGCAGCAATCCAAGATCTTCAAAATGCTGGAGGTTTCGTAATTCTGACTAACAGATGCTCAAAATCATAACGGAGCAAAAAATAAATGATCCAGAAAGTTTTTAATTTTAAATGGAGATTAAATATTTTATTGAATGTAGGGTATTTATTAACATGTTTAGACCTACTAAAGTTATTTCCAGATATAATTCATAGATTATTTTTATGAAATCATTACAGAAAATCATTATAGCAAAATATCTTTACCAAATTTTATTGAGATCATTAGATCATAACACTGCCCCATATAAGCCTGGTTCTAGTATGTGGAAAGTATTACATGCTTATCTTCCAGAGTTTAACTTTTGCTTAAGGGTAAAGATTCCCCTCACTCATATGTGCTAGTCATTCTTGACTCTAGGGGGCAGTGCTCATCTCCCTTTCAAAGCCAAAGAGCCACTGTTGTCTGAAGATGTCTCTGTAGTCATGTGGCTGGCATAACTAAACCAGTGGTGGGATTCAAAACTTTTTACTACCAGTTCTGTGGTGGATGGGTGGGCATCGCAGGGGAAGGATACTGTAAAATTTCCATTCCCTTCCAACTCCAGGGGAAGGTTATGCAAAATCCCCATTTCCTCCTGATCAGCTGGGACTCGGGAGGCAGAGAATAGATGAGGGTGGGGCCAGTCAGAGGTGATATTTACCGGTTCTCCGACCTACTCAAAAATTTCCACTACCAGTTCTCCAGAACTGGTCAGAATCTGCTGAATACTACCTCTGGACTAAACGCCAAAGGTGTATAGAACGCTGTTACCTTCCCACCAAAAGTGGTTCTATTTTTCTACTTGCATTTTTACATGCTTTCGAACTTCTAGGTTGGCAGAAGCTGGGACAAGTAACGGGAGCTCACTCCATTACGCGGCGCTTGGGATTTGAACTGCCGGCCTTTCTGATCAACAAGCTCAGTGTCTTAACCACTGAGCCACTCCATCCCTATAACTTTTGGATACCTGGCAACTTTTAAATATTTTGTAACAAGAATATAGTGTATCACTAGTATCAAATCCCTTGTGGTTTTTTTCAGATTGTTTAGTTTTTAAATTATTTGAATGAATTAATGAAATGTAATATAAGGTCTATTGCAAGCAAGGGAATTTTGGGAGTTGAGGCTCGCGCATCTTAAAGTTGATAAGGTTTAGAAACACTGTTATAGTCTATTAAATAATATTTTTATTGCAATATATAGGACAGGTAATGGAGTGGTGCGGTGGCCTAGAGATGGAGCTCTTACCTCACAATCAGGAGGCTGTGAGTTCAATCCTAGGTAGAGACAGATATTTATCTCTCTGGGCACAATGAGAATATATCTGCTGAACAAAACTCCGCATTGACATCAAGAAGGGCATCCGGCCAGTAAGCACTCTGCTAGCTCCATTCAGTTGCCCAGACTCCACCCTGATGGTGATATATATAATACAGGTAGTCATTATTTAAGTATCATAATAGAGAAGAGCAACCCTGTTGCTAAGCAGCAGGGTAGTTAAGAGAGATTCACATGACCACGATAGACCTGAAGCCTCATTTCTGTCATGGTCATTAAGCAAGAAATCACGTGACCATAACTTGCAATTTTACTTCCAATTTCTCCAGTGAGTCTACATGTAAGAAGCTGGCTGTGGCTGCCAAATGACAATTACATGACTGCCATAAGTGCAAACACAAGTCTCGAGTTACTTTTTCACCACTATTGTAACTTTGCATGGTTGCTGCAAAGATCAGTTATTAAACAAGTACATAGTAAGCAAAGAATTTTACGTGGTTCTGCCAAGATTCCTCATGATCAAGCTACATATTTAACAATAGATTTGTCTCTTTAAAAAATAATATATAACTTCTATAGGAAAAAAGTCTTACTGTAGTGATTGGCCTGAGACATATACAGAGTCTACTGCAAATGAACAATAAATTTAAATAATAATAATTGTGTTCTTTGTTCCAATGTTATAGGAAGCTTGGAATTACCCCCTTTTTTCCCCAAAATCCTTTAGGCATAGTTTGAAGGACAGGAAAGATTCTGCTGATGGTTGAATGGTCATGCAGAAATATTGTCACTGTCCTTGACATACAGGTTACAGATGATATCATCTTCAATTATCCATTATGCACAATCTGGTTTTATAAAAGATTGTTAAGCACTTAATCATATAAGATTAGATTGACATTCCGGATGTACTTTTAGTAAAACTGAATTCAGGAATGCTGGTCTTGATCATTGGCTCTATAAAAGGCCTTTGATCACATGCAGTGGAAATTTTTAGTTTATCGGTATTTATTTATTTTTTTCTAAAATGGATTAATATGTAGCACTTTTCTGTAAGGGTTATTTAAAAATGGAATTCAACTTTCAAGATGTTTCCTAGAACTTTTCAGCGACTTTTATCTTCTGTTAATATTGGAATGGTTGTTCTTCCTTTTTAAGCAAAAGGGAGATATTTTAGATCTAACAATCACTGGAATTAAATTAGACATTTAATTATATGCCAATAATACGTTCCATACAATTGATAATTGTGTCTTTGTGTAATTTATCAAATTATTGAGTGTACTAGAATGAATAATATGGTCTTCTTATATAATGGAAATTTGAAAATATTAAGATGCTATTTATAGTTAGAATTCTTTTAAATATCTGGGAATAATTATTTCTAGGCAACAGGCTTAATTTGCTGTTCAAATATATCATTTTTAAAACATATCTCAGATAAATAGTTAAAAATCCCACTGAAATTCTAAATATATATAAAACGTATCATTTTTAAAAAATATCTCAGATAAATAGTTAAAAATCCCACTGAGATTAAGGGAAAAATGAATATTGTAAAACAAATATTACCCTGAGAGATATTTTTCCTTAGTGGTATTCCAGTGTTAATACTTTTATATTATTTTAACCAGATTCATAAGTTAGTAAGATATGTTCGGCAGGAAGATCTTTATTATCTAAATTATCATAGAATTTCAACTTATCTTCTTTTAATAATAGCTTTGTTATATTTCCTACACTGAAATCTGCAAGGCACATTTGAAAGATGATGGGGTGGAAATATAATTTTTGACCCTTATTCACATGACAAATTTATACTGTGAGTCAATCCCAATTTGAAAAATGCAGGTAATTTTTTTAAACAAAGCAATGAGAGAATAGGATAATTAATATGTAGATCATCTTACTGAATCAAGTTTTTAAATCCTATTTGATTTAGTGTTGGAATATCTTGAATTGCAAGAGAGATTTGGTTTGCTTAGAATGGTAAGCTAGCCATGTATTCAATTAAATTCAGAGGTGGTATTCAGCTGGTTTGCATCGGTTCATGTGAAACAATAGTGGAAATTTGGCCTGGGTCGCCGAACGGAACCAGTAGTGACCTCTGGCTAGCCATCTCCCCAATTCAGTCACCCAGTTGCCACTTGCTCACCCTGTTTTGGGTATCTGTCAACCCCCAAAACTGCAAGGATCTGGCAGGCCATCTCAGGGTTGCCATTCAGGGAGGAGACTTTCATTTGGGGTGGAAAAGGAATGGAAGAGGAAGCAGGCATGGACTTATGGAAGCCAATGGCGGCATGGGACACGAGGTGGAAGAGAAACCCAGCTGACGATCAGCTGAAGAATCGGCACCAATCAGCTGGGAGGCAGAGCGCCGATCAGCTGGAGGTCCGGGGCATTGATCTACTGGCAAGACGGAGCACCAATCATCTGGAGGGCAGAGCACACGTGGCTAGAGAGCAGTCAGACCTGAAAGGCGATGGATAAGCCATGTCTGCAGCTTCTCATCCTTCCGCGGTGTCCGGAAGCCGTGGGGCAGGGGCAGTGGTGGATTTCAAAATTTTTTAGAACCTCTTCTGTAGGTGTGGCCTGCTTTGTGGGAGTGGCTTGCCACCCATGTGGCCAAGTGGGAGTGGCTTGGCAGTCATATGCCTGGGTGGGCGTGGCCAACTTGTAAAATGTGGTGAAACTCACTTAACAACGCTCTTGCTTAGCAACCAAAATGTTGGCTCAGGAATTCTGGCATTGAAGTGTGCAAGTATTAAAGCTGTGAAGTTACAAGACCCTTGCACCCCTAACCCTTTAGGAAAAAAAACCCCGGGGGTGTTCAAACTTGACAGCTTTAAAACTTGTGGACTTCAACTCCCAGAATTCCTCCTCTCACTCTTCAGCTTGATGATGTGCAGACGGGGGAGGGGGGTGAGCTGGAACCGGTTCTAAATGTCACTGTAGATTTGTGCAACCTCTTCTATAGAAGAGGTTAGAACTGGCAGGAACCCACCCCTTGGCAGGGGCCATGCAGGGGTTTAAATCAGCAGTGAAGCAGCAGCGGGTAGTACTGACTTTAATCGTAGTCACTTTGTGCCAAGTTCTCAAGCCTGCATTAAATGAATCTCACGCCAAGGACTGTGTTGCTTGCTGTTTCCTGGTGCTGGAGGCTCAGAACTTGACACGATCTGTATTCAACCTCTAGTTAACTAAGGGGCTGTACCAAAGTAATTTCCCAATAATCTTTAAAGGCAGCCTTATAGAAAATTCAACACAATAGTCTAAGGGGTTACTACCAAGAAGAGGGAATCAACCTATTCTCCAAAGCACCTGAAGGCAGAACAAGAAGCAATGGATGGAAATTAATCAGAGAGAACCAACCTAGAACTAAGGAGAAATTTCCTGACCATTAGAAATTTCCTGACCATTAGAACAATTAATCAGCGAGACAACATGCCTCCAGAAGTTGTGAACACTTGAGATGTGTTTCAAGATGTTACCTCTGGGGATGTGGACAAGGCCATACGAGCTGTGAGTGCCTCCACCTGTATACTGGACCCGTGTCCCTCCTGGCTGGTTGCCAACAGCAGTGAGGTGACACGCGGCTGGATCCAGGCGGTCGTGACCGCCTCCCTTCGGGAGGGGCACTTCCCCGCCGCACTTAAGACGGCGGTGGTGAGACCCCTCCTGAAGAAACCATCCTTGGATCCAGCCGTTTTTAACAACTACCGTCCAGTCTCCAACCTCCCCTTTGTTGGGAAGGTTGTCAAGAAGGTGGTGGCCTTCCAGCTTCAACGGTCCTTGGAGGAAGCTAGCTACCTTGACCCCTTCCAGTCCGGCTTCAGACCTGGTTACAGCACAGAAACCGCTTTGGTCGCATTGACCAATGATCTCTGGAGAGCCAGGGATGGAGGCCATGCGTCCATCCTGGTTCTCCTTGACCTCTCGGCGGCTTTCGATACCATCGACCATGGTATCCTTCTGCGACAACTGCGGGAGGTGGGGGTGGGAGGCACTGTTTTGCAGTGGTTCTCCTCCTACCTCTCGGACAGGTCGCAGTCGGTGTTGGTCGGGGGGCAGAGATCGTCCCTGAGGCACCTAACATATGGGGTGCCACAGGGTTCGGTCTTATCCCCCCTACTATTTAACATATACATGAAACCGCTGGGCGAGATCATTCGGAGGCACAGGATAAAATACCATCAATACGCGGACGATACTCAATTGTATCTGTCCGCCCCGTGCCAACTCAATGAAGCGGTGGACGTGATGAACCGAGGTCTTGAGGCCGTTAAGAACTGGATGAGTGTTAACAAACTGGTACTCAACCCAGACAAGACCGAGTGGCTGTTGTGTTTCCCTCCCAACAATTTGGTCAGTGTTCCATCGCTCAGGCTGGGGGGTCAAATTTTACACCCCTCAGATAGGGTTCGCAACTTGGGAGTCCTCCTGGACCCACAGCTGACTTTTGACCATCATTTGTCAGCTGTGACCAGGGGGGCATTTGCCCAGGTTCACCTGGTCCGCCAGTTGCGACCCTACCTGAATCGGGAGGCACTCGCAACAGTCACTCGAGCCCTTGTGATCTCTAGGCTGGAATACTGCAATGGGCTCTACATGGGGCTGCCTTTGAAGTGCATTCGGCGACTGCAATTAGTCCAGAATGCAGCCGCGCGAGTGATAGTGGGCGCACCGCGGTTCGCCCACATAACACCCATCCTCCGCGAGCTGCACTGGCTACCTGTCGATTTCTGGGTGCGTTTCAGGGTATTACTTACCATCTTTAAAGCCCTCCATGGTAGTGGATCTGGATACCTGAGAGACCGCCTCCTGCCGATTACCTCCCTCCGACCAATTAGATCACACAGATTGGGCCTCCTCCGAATTCCATCCGCCAGTCAATGCCGACTGGCGACTACACGGAGGAGAGCCTTTTCAGTAGCAGCTCCGACCCTGTGGAACGACCTCCCCGTTGAGATTCGCACCCTCACCACCGTCCAGACCTTCCGCACAGCCCTCAAGACCTGGCTATCCCGCCAGGCCTGGGGATAAGTTCCTAATTCTCCCCGCCCGAGTGTTGAATGTTGAATGAAAGTTGTGTTTTTTACTGTTTATTTTAGTCACATATTGTTTTTGTTTTATATTGCACTTCCCCTTCCCTACGAATGTAAGCCGCCCTGAGTCCCCTCAGGGAAAAGGGCGGCCTATAAATCCCAATAAATACTGAAATACTGAAATACTGAGGTTTTTAAGAGGAGTTTGGACAATCGTTGGTCTGAAATGGTACAGGGTTTTCTGCTTGAGCAGGGGATTGGACTAAAAGATCTCCAAGGTCCCTTCCATCTCTGTTATCCAAATACTCTGTTAGATGAGATGTTACTCAGGCATGCAAGATCAAAATTCTCAGATGAGCAAAAAGACCTCAGGCCACTATTGATAACTAAGCATCCAGATCACGACTAGGTCAAAAGAACCTTCATCTTATTTTCTACAAAAGCTCTAGTCAAAGCATGCTAAACTAAATTTGTTTGCCTGATTAACAGCATCTTTGTCGTGTTTAGATTGAGATTTAATTTGTTAGCTCTTGAGAGGCCATTCTTTTCCCCAGAAGCCCAAATCTCTGCAACAGCTTCACATGAAGGTTAAATAGCTTTAGGGACAAAAATACAACCTGTAGTTATTGATAGAAAATGGGTTTGAAACAGACCAATTCTTTGTAGTTATGTTTGCCAACAGTCTTAATTTCTTTAATATTCCAGAATTGTATTTTTGAAACTGGTGGGTCTTTATGGATCACCTCAGTCTGTCAATATAAGCTATCATTTCAAGAGAAAAATTATCAGAAATGATCCAGCCAGGTGAGCCAAAGGGGAAAAGCATTCACTGCAAAAGCTGGATTATCACTGTGCTCCTTGAAAGAACTCTTCAGTTTTTAGACTGAAATCAATAAAATTGCTTCATGGTCAGATCAATTCCTCTAAAAAGTCTTTTAAGACCAAAAAGAACAAGTGGGATCTGAAACAAATGTTGCCAGGTGGAACCATTTCCTTTTTTTTTTTTAGTGATAATTTTTATTTTTATTTTAAACAGATATGCACATCAACAAAAACAAACACATAACTTAAAAACAACATAGGAACAATAAGTTCCATCGTATATCATACAGCAGTTCCAAATCGGTTTCTTTGCAGTTAGTATTTTCCCTACTATACATTTCTATCTTTCATTCATAATCTCCTTATTCGTTATCCATTTGTATGTACATTTCTTTATTTATTTAAACTTAGCTACTTATGACCAAATATTATTTGCCTATATTATGCTATATATTTTTACTGTCATTTGTTCTCTTACATACAGATTATAGATATACATTCACATAATTATTCTTTTTCTTTGCCATTCTTATATTATTATTATTCCATTTGAAAGGTTATAAGGTATAGTTTAAAATGCTTTGTTTACCATCCTTCGCACCTGCTAAGACACCACCTTGTTTTCTCTTTGGAACCATTTCCAAAGTCAGTTGTAATTGTTGGAGGGGGGGTGTTCCCTCACTTTAGCTCCTTTCCTTCCTCAACATGTAAAGGGACTTCTCCTGGTTCATATGCAGAGAAGAGGCAGAGCGTGGAACCAAAGTCCTGACAGGAATCAGTCTGGTGTCCTTACATTCCCACAATCTATTCAAATCCAGCCCCCTTAAATTGTGTTAACTCTTATCTAGCACCAATTTAGTGTTGACTGTTAATTGATTGGCCATAAATCTTCTTAACTGGAACTTTATAGGGATTGTGATTCTTTGCACCTGACATCAGCCCTCTTATTCAAAGGATATTTGACAACTGCAGAAAAGTGCATCAGAAATAATGGGAGAAAATGGGGATTGTGACAAGTTGGAATCCCTTTCAATGGCCCTTTTCCAGGTCAAGCCATTTTCCATTTTTCCCCTGAGATACTCAACCAGGCAGAACACAATTTGTCTCCTACTCTTGATGATTACAAACTTTGAGAGAAAAAGACAAGCAGAAACAGAGATGCAAAAACGTGTGTGTGTGTGTTTGTGTGTGTGTGTGTGTGTGTCTAAAGCAGTGCCTTATCTCCTTTCCAGGACAAACATTTCCTCTTAAACAACAAAGTTATCCGATAACTGGTTAACATAACTAACTAACCTGCAGGAATATTTTATGATATTCTTCAATGAAAATAGCAAATTGAATAACCTAATATTTTTAGGGAGGAATATCTCTAAATTAGAATAGTCTCCCTCTCTAAAGAGGGATGCCATTGGGAGCAATACTCACACGTGACACATACTTTATTTAGGCGTTATCCTACTAAATTAGGATTAAAGATCCCCTCAGTTGCCTTGTGGCAAGGTGGGTGGCAAACAAATTTAATAAATAATTCTAATACATTGAAAAGAAATCCTTCTGAGGCAGGCAACACTAGTTGAGAGGCCACAACATACTGTAATATATTTTTTATCTAATGGGAAAAGAGTTTTAAATTTTTCCATTGTTAATGGGTTTGGGTTTTTGGGAAGGTTATTCTGCATACCAGATTCTTGTAATCTACCAAGATGAATGTTGACCATTTTCTTTTTCCCAACTTAAGAAGAGCTAATAGATTAAAAAAATATTGCTTTATCAAGAATATTGCTGGCATCAGCGACTGCATCGAGCCTGGTGTTCTGTTGACCTCTGTTTCAATGCTCTTTCATTTTTTCCAAGCATCACAGTCTTCTCCAATAATTATGAGTCCAATTTTCTTCTGTTTCTAACTTGTCTATTTGATTTTTGCAGATGGGGGCAGAATATTGTAATGGTTGTGCTATTTCTCTTTCCAGCCATATTTATTCTGATCTCTCATCTATTATCTGCCTTTCATGACTGATGCTACAAACAATAAACTGGTAATTTCTTCCCTGAATGTCTTCATTTCATCCCACATTTCCCGACTCTTTAATTCCTTTTTCTGTTAACCCAATAATCAGTCAGCTCCTGCTAATGACTGAAGAGTGAAGTTATAGGTGGCTTGGAGATTGGAGAGAAGGTTGCCTTCAAAACTGGCATGAAGTACTATACTCTCAGCTGCAATTTCTGCATAAATAATAGTGGCAGCAGCTGTATCAGGTTTCTATTGTGAATTCCCTTCGTTAGCCAGGGCTGAGGTCTCTATAGGCAGGCTGTCCAATAATTCATTTCTGGGTATGTTTACTTAATAAATTAAGATTCCTTTTCCAAAGGAAAGTTTCTGGCTCATTCCAGAGGAGAGGAAAAAACTATTTATCTGAAGACAAAAATGTATAATTTTCATTCCGTAAAAACCTCGTCTACCCTAGGTGACATTGACTATGAGGGAGGAATCTACAGATGCACATTTAAACTGGAATATTGCCACTGACTTAATATTTAAATGTGCCCAAGGGAGGATTTCAGATTTTTATGTCAGTTTCGGTAATGAAGAAACCATCCACTGATGAGATTACAAGGAAATTTTACTCATTTCCTAGCAAAGATTCCTTCCCAACCCCAAGGAACATCTATTCAGCTGAGAGAAAATGGAAAAGAAACCTCAAGGACATATAGGAATTGGATAATTTATAAGCATTCAACAGGGTTTTGAGTCCAGAATAATAAAGGGAGATGGAACTACTTCAGCTATGGAACTATAGCATATAAATTGTTCAAAGTAAAAATGTAATCAGACAGGATCAGAAAAGGCTGCGTTAAAAATTATAGATATTTTCTCATTAAAATCAGATGAGAACATTTTTTTTAAAAAATGCATGTCTTTTTAATGAAAATATAATTGTGACATTTAAAAACAGTGTAGTTATTCAATCCCATGCTAAACTAACATCTAAATTCATTAACATAAATTAATAACTTTATCACATGCTTCTTGGTTGGCTTCATCCCTCGCACACTAGAATGTAATTTGATTTTGGTTTAGCATGTGGATATGTGAACTCAGTCCTTCTGAATTATAAGCCATGTTTTAAGGAGCCCTGGTGGCACACTGGTTAAACTGCAGAACTTCAGGCTACTTCTGCTGACTGCCGGCTGACTGCAATTTGGCAGATCAAATCTCACCAGGCTCAAGGTTGACTCAGCCTTCCATCCTTCCGAGGTGGAAGGAGTAAAATGAGGACCCAAATTGTTAGGGGCCATAGGCTGACTCTGTAAACTGCTTAGAGAAGGCTGTAAAAGCACTGTGAAGAGGTATATAAGTCTAAGTGCTATTGCTATTGCTATGGTGCAATAAATGTGAACCAAGTCATTGTGGTTGGCTTAACAAGCCATTGTTAAAACATATAACAGCATACGGTGTCACTCATAAGTCCGTTTATTCTTCTCGTTTTTATAAACCAGCATTTATATTATGATCATATTTACATCATTATTTTAACACACATAAGAAGAACACTGGTTTAAATCAAGGTTTCCTTTTGGTGCTTTAAATTGCCTTGATTTAAATTAATCTACCCTTGAATTAAAGTATTAAGATATTACAGTTGTTAGATCCTCTTACAGAACACAAAATCCAGTATTGATACATATGGTGAAATATTGTCTGGATACCCACTGATAGGAGGGAAGGAGTGCATTCCAGAGGAATAAGAGGCAGCGAAGTTGAGATAGTTTGGTTGGGAGGAAGGTCAACTTAGAGTATATATTTATGATGCAAATAGTTTGCTTTAGTTTGGCAAGATTCTGTCTATACTGTGAGTAATAATAAGCTGCTTAGAAGTCATTCTGCATGTCTTTTTTGGTTTTTTGAAGTACATTACACCTGGGCTTCATGTAAATACTTCCTCCTCTTTTTATTGTCATTGTTTAGCCACTTGTCCCCCTCTTTGTTGCTATTCACTGTAGCAACAGTGAAAAAGGAATTGATGTTTTATAACAAATGGGTAGTGCTACTGTTCATTCATAACTATAAAAGCAACAACTTTAAGACCAGCTATGGGTCTCCAACAAGTGCTTACTACCACCACCATCTGATGGCATTCCTGCTTCAGATGGGACAGGACAGAGGTTCAAAGCTACAGGAAGGTAGCAGGTTGGCAATCTTGATGATGTGCCACCAAGCCATTTTTTACTTATAGCAACCATTTCCTCCCCATGACAATCAATCCCAAATCTTTTTGTTCAAGTCTTCCAACAGTGTACTTATCTCCATTGTAATTAAGTTCAGCCACCTTGGTGCAGGTCATCCTCTTCTCTTTCCTTCCACCTTTCCCAGCATTAGAGCCACTTCCAGAGAGCTGAGGTTTTGTATAATGTGTCTGATATAGGACAATTTGAGCCTGGACATTTATGTCTCAAGTAAGAACTCTGGGTTGATTTGTTCAGTGATCCATCTGTTTGTTTTCTTGGCTGTCAACAGTATTCTTCTCAAAAGTCTTCTCCAACACCAAAGTTCAAATCTGTCCATCCTCTTCCCATCCTGTTTCTTTAAAGTTCAACTTTTGCTTCCCATAGATTGTCACAGAGAATACCATGGCATGAATGATTCTGATCTTACAGATTGATGATCACTCTTTTTAAAAATTGCACTAATATGGCTCTAGAGCAGTGTTTCCTAACCTCATCAGCTTGAAGATGTGTGGACGTCAACTTAAAACTGATTAGAGGTGGTTGGAGATGCTAGAAGATGTAGCCACATACATCTGAAGGACATCAGGCTGGGGATACTGTTTTTGGTAAATCTACCCAAATTGTAAGAGAACTAATAATAATAAGGAGTAACACTGATCAGATTGCTAATTCACCTGCCGTGTTCTCACAAAAGCAATATTTCTCAAACTTGGTAACTTGAAAATGCGTCGACTTGCAAGTCTTAGAACTTCCCAACTGGCCATGCATGCTGGAGAATTCTAAGAGTTGAAGTGCACACATCTTCAAGTTACCAAGGTTAGGAAATACTGTTTTTGCAAGAATGGCAGGTGAATTATCAGTGTTACTCCCTCTTGTTATTAGTTCTCTTACAATTTGGGTGGATTAATCAAAATCAGTATCTCCAACCTGATGTCCTTCAGATGTATGTGTCTACATCTTCTAACATGTCCAACCACCACTAATCAGTTTAATCGAAACATATGATGGGTAAATGGGTAAATAAACTAATTAAGGTATGGAAACACCTGATACATATACCAATACATAAGCATGAGATCACTTCATGTGATTTGAAAATTAATAACTCATCAAGTTGAATATACACAAAATATTTTCTTACGTTTTAGATCAAAAACTGGAGTTTAGTGAGTCAGGATAATGATGTTGTTTCTTCTTTCCTCCATGGCTTTGGGAGAAAAGAAATGTAATGCACAGTATTGGCATTATGAAAGATCTGATTTAACTTACCTCGCTACTCACTGAAGTATTTAGAATTTTTTTAACAGGCAACAATATAAATAAGGAAAAATGAATAGAGTTGTAATGCAACTTTGCCTTGCCTTTGGCTAGGAGGCATCGCCCTCTGGCGGCAATCTTATGTTGCTAATATTTTTCAGCCTGTATTTTCCTTTTTGGTTTCCATAGCTTATAACAATCTCTCTCTCTCTCTCTCTCTCTCTCTCTCTCTCTCTCTCTCTCTCTCTCTCTCTCTCTCTCTCTCTCTCTCTCTCCCTCCCTCCCTCCTTCCCTCCCTCCCTCCCTCCCCCCCTCTCTCTTTCTCTCTCTCTTGATATTTCACTATTCTACAATTATACAAAAGTGTATATATTAAAGAACAAGCTGTTTAGCAAGCAATTACTCTTATAAAGATTTATAAGTCTTCATAAGCCAGATTGATCCAGTGTTTAAGGCATCAGGCTAGAATCTAGGTGACCCGCCATAGGCATGAAAGCTGGCTGGCTGAACTGAGCCAGTCTCTGTCTCTCAGTGAAACCCATCTTACAAGGTGATGGTTGTGGGGAAAATAGAAAAAGGAAGGAATATTATGTACGTTCGCCACCTTGCGTTACTTATAAAATAATAAAATTGGAATAAAAATAAAATAAATAATTACTTGACAAGTTTCCCCAGACTAATCTAGCCCACAGTGCAAATGGGTAGTTCATTATTATATTATATTATATTATATTATATTATATTATATTATATTATATTATATTATATTATATTATATTATATTATATTATATTATATTATATTATATTATATTATAATATTATATTATATTATATTATATTATATTATATTATATTATATTATATTATATTATATTATATTATATTATATTATATTATATTATAATATTAATTATATTATATTATAATATTAATTATATTAATTATATTATATTAATTATATTACATTACTATATTATATTATATCATATCATATCATATCATATCATATTATTATTATAAAATATACCACATATTCCTGAATCCTGAGGCAAATTTTGGTGCAACTAAAAACAAAATATGAGATTATTAATTCTAAAATGACTGGTGTATCCTCTCTGTATTTAGGTTTATATAAATTAATGGTAAAAGTGACCTATGACTGACTAAATTGTAGCCTTATATTATTTTGAATGATGATTTTTACCCAATAATATTTGATTAAAACCTTGGCTATATTTTTCAAAGAGCGGTATAGAGCAGATGTGGTTCTGTGAAGTACTATCTTGGTTCTGAGAAGAACTGAGGAAGACCTGGGTTTCAAGTGGTTGAATTCTCAAGTTCTGTGGCTGGTAGGGTTTCCTCAGGAACGTTGAAACAAATTTAGTCTGTTTAAATGTCTTAGAAATCAAAATTGCCTGGCATTTTTGGAAAATAAAGCATAAATTAGAAATGCTTCATTTGCTGTACATAAATGACATAAAATTATATATTCCTCTTCTACACTTTGCCAAAAAGATACATGAACCACAACATGTAGTGGTCCCATCCCCTTCAGATCTGACATTGTTTTAATGATAGACAAAGTTTCAATAAGAATGTAGAACTTAGATGTGGAAGTAGTTACTCTCTTATTGCAGACTATCCCCATCAACATTGTAAGGCCAAAGATGTAGAAACATGGATATTGGCCTGTAGGCATTCTTTTTCCAAGCACGATAGGGAAGAAGTTCTAAATCAGTGGAAAATGAAAAGATGTGAGGGGGGAAAAAGGTTTCATCTATTGATGCTTCAGAGGAAATAAGGATTTGGGATTAGACGTTCAAGTCATTTGGGGAGGAGTTACCTTCATAAACATCAGGTTCACAATTTGAGTGATGATATGGCATGGTATGACCATGGTACTTTTTTCTTGAAGATTTAGCCACCTTAGATTCCTATCAGTTAATCCATAAAGCAGATTCAATGCAAGAGACATTATTCAACCTTAATGCAGGGAGAAACAATTCTGCCCCATTGTCCATCTTCATTTGTTTTCTATTTTTGGAGGGAGGGAAAGTTGAACTGGTTTGAGTTCAGCAAACTTCAGAAATGCCTCAGCTAAAATGTACCAAATAGAAAAAAAATGTACCAAGCCTTGCATGCAAATTGAATGCAAATTTTTGTGCATTGTGTAGAGGTAGCAAATGTATTATCTTCAACAATGTTTTCCCAAGTGATTTCTCCACTGACAATTTGTAGTCCAAATTTGTAGTCTAAATCCTGTAATGCAAAGATTGGTCTCTTTGGCACAATCCAATTTCAATCACTTGTAGAGAACAAAACAAGTAAAATATATTCTTAGAAATGTTTCATTACTTTATATTTTCACCTCCATTTTTCCAAGTAAACTACTATAATGTTCTGAGTTTCTCATTTGTCTTGAATCCACAGAGATAATGCCACAAATATATTTGGATGTTGAGCAGAATTATAATCAATCACTCTGAACACGCTGTTTAAATCAGTTGTTTTATACTCTGCCCAGATATAATAATAATAATAGTAATAAAAAACCCTAAGGCATTAATAATTTGATGGAGATATTGGAAGCCATTCTTTCTTTTAAAAAAACACCAACAAAAAAATCAGTTTACATGTTTACAGAATCATAATGCTGGAAGGATTTATTTATTTAATTTGTATACCACTGAGTTCAATTCTATATCCAATCCTCTGTTCAGTGTAAAAATCCAAATCTCCCACATATGTCTGTTTAGCCTTTGCTTGCTTGCATATCTGGAATGAAGGAGACTTCATTTTCCTTCATGATGTTTTTTCCATCACTTATTTCAACGTTGAATACTTCACTGGTAAAAAGCTGTTTTTGTAACATTCAAACAAATTGCCTTCCTGTAGTTTGAATCCCTTATTCCCTATCTTGGAATGACAGGGAAGGAAAGGTGTTGCTCTACTCCTGTGTGATCTCACCTTTCTGGTATTTGAAGTGCTGTCATGTTCACCTTTGGTTTCCTCTTGTCGAAGTTAACATTTCCTATGTCTTTGATCTATCTACACACAACTCAGCTTCTAGTCTCCAATCCACTTGTTTTCTGTTCCTGAAACAGTTGTTTATCTAGATCTTTTCAGATAAGTATTGAAAGAAAATAACATTATGAAGCTCGCGGCATAATGGACAAAATATGGCAGTCAAACATGAAGTAAAGAGCCCTACTTCTCAGACAAGTTGAAAGGTATTTAAATGACTGTTGATGAACTCCATATTCCCATTTCTAAATGTGATTAATAAATCTGCACATGTTACAAACAACCCTCCAAAGACAAGGCACAGGTTTTGAAAGAAAAGTTTGTGTGTTCCTTGTTTGAAAAAAAGGACAAAAAAGGAGGAACATTTTAAACATTTTTATTCAGTCAAGTACTTACAAAATATTCAAAATCCTATACAATACTACCTGCTACTTGGCATTGTTTGAATCACAGTGATGAGTCAAATAATCTTTTCTTATCAATAAGTTAGCTTTTGTTAGTTGCTTTGGACTTGCTGAAGAAGAACAAAGGAACTGGTAAATTATAAATATTGACTATGTAGTGATGTTATCGTAGAGACGTGATGACTCAGTGGCTAAGACACTGAGCTTGTCAATCAAAAAGGTCAGCAGTTCGGCACATCAAATCCCTAGTGCCGTGTAACGGAGTGAGCTCCCGTTACTTGTCCCAGCTTCTGCCAACCTAGCAGTTTGAAAGCATGTAAAAATGCAAGTAGAAAAATAGGAACCACCTTTGGTGGGAAGGTAACAGGGTTCCATGTGCTTTCAGCATTTAGTCATGCCATCCACATGACCACGGAGATGTCTTCGGACAACTCTGGCTCTTTGGCCTTGAAACAGAGATGAGCCCCCTAGAATCGGGAATGACTAGCACATATGTGTGAGGGGAACCTTTACTTTTACCTTTAGTGATGTTATAAAAACAAACATTACCTTTATCAACTCTCAGATTAGCAGAGACATTTCCCTCTGCTGAAATACATAAAATGCTGCTACTGCTTCATGTCAATTATTACTTGTGGTTATTGGCTCACTCTGCCTAACAATAGAAATTCATAAGGAATTCAATTTTGTTCTATCCATTTTAACCATTAAAATAATTCATCATTATATGTGTAACAGTCATCAGACTCACATACTTATTCATCATACACAAAGTGTACAATGGTCAATGTATTTCAATAGGCCAAGCAAGAAGATTGAAATTGACAAGACATTGTATCTTGTGAGGATAATGGTAATTTATGACCTTAGATTGTCCCCCAAGAGTCAGAATTGGAATAAGGAATTGTTAGCCCTCTGAACATTATTAGATCATCACTCATAATATTCTCATCACTGGCTATGGTGGCTGGGGCTGCTGGGACTTGTAGTTCAATAATATCTAGACTATCTAGTTTACCACTTCCTTTTTGAAAATATATATTTTATTCGAATCAAGAGAGCTTGGTTGAGATTAAATATATATTTTCAAAGAGGAAGAGTTCATCTGTATGAGAAGTACCATAAGGGTTTTTTGTAAAACTCGCACACAATTGTTTTCTTTTGTTCATTTCTATGCAGCCCTCTTACAGCAGCTCCACAAATGATTTCCATAAATGGGAACATCATTAAAATTCACTTAGAATGCAGAAAGATAGTGCAGCTTCCATTCAACTTATGGAGTGTTACTGTATGTGAGAGGAGGGAGGAGACAGGAGAATTATTATGAAGTGTGCCAAAATACAAAAATGAAACAGGCATTATGTCCACCTAAGTTTTCATGAAAGAATCAAGCTCTAACCCCACTTTTTGCATGAAAAAAACCCTAATCACTTTTCTTCTTTAATTAGCTGTGGATTTGGCAAACTTTCCTCCACATGTTTGGGCAAGGACCTTCAGGGTGGAGCAGGATGCAGTAGGGAAATATTTGTAAAGGAAAATAGCTTGGATAAAAAGCTAGTGGCTCTGACAAAAGACAGATGGTGCTACTAATAAGACTCAAGTAGACAGAATGAGAAATATTTCTAAGAAGGCTCCATCAATTAAAACCAAGGACTAGCTTTTGTTGCCTGTTGCAGATTTCTAGACAAAAGTGTCCCAATCAAAGTAAGCATTAGCCTTGTTCAAAGCCTGCTAATGTTTCCATATTGTACACCAAGCTGCATTCCTGGGTATAAATCTTATTTACATTTTAAGCATATTACACTGATCCTGCCTGCTACTTTTTATCTAAGTCTTTCTTTGTTCTGCTTTTCTTTTGATATGCTGGCAGGGATCTTGAAAATTGCAGTGCAAAACACATGGAGTTCAAACAAACTGTTGAAGACCCCCAGATGTGATAGACTTCAATTTCATTTTCCATCACATCTGGATGGAGAAGTGTTGAAGAAAGCCAGAATTAGGGCTGCATGAGGCAGGCAGGAATTACGGTGAATTTGTGTTTCGGATTCAACTCATTCTGTCTCATTTACAGCACAGAGGTAATGTGGTTCTCTTTACTGAAGCATATCACGTTGGGCGAGACGCCTCATCTGGTTCTTCAGCTAGTTGGCAATGGTCTTTGCACATGTGGCACACATGTTGTACACATGCACAGCTTATTTTGTTGCCTAGCAGATGCTTTTAGACAACAGAAAGACTGCATGGATACCAGAACACTTCAGTTAGGATTATAATTTTATGAGGTAGTCTTCTTTGTGCTAAATGCCTTATTAGGGGCTGTGGTGGCGCAGTGGTTAGAATGCAGTACTGCAGGCTACTTCTGCTGACTGCTGACTGCCTGCAATCTAGCAGTTCAAAACTCACCAGGCTCAAGAGTGACTGAGCCTTCCAAGGTCGATAAAATGAGGATCCAGATTGTTGGGGGAAATGTGCTTAGAGAGGGCTGTAAAGCACTATAAGTGAGTTTGCTTGTTTTCTTGCAGATGTTTCATTACCCAAACTAGGTAATACCATCAGTGCTAGAAGGCAGTGGGGGGTTTGCAGAGGAGGAGGAGGGAAAAGTCTATGGGATCCTTGGTACTCTCTGAGCTTAATGGTTTTCTTGCTGACCTTTCATGACCCAACTAGGAAACATCATCAGTGCTAGAAGGGAGTGGGGGAGAGGGGAAGAGGGAAAGGAGGGAGGAGGAGGAGGAGGAGGAGGAGGAGGAGGAGGAGGAGGAGGAGGAGGAGGAGGAGGACTGTAGCATCCTTGGTACTGAGATTGGTGATTTTATTGTCTAACGCTAGCACTGATGATGTTACCTTGTTCGGGTAATGAAAATCTGCAGGAAAATAAGCAAGCTCAAGAGCACCAAGCATCCCCCATGTCAAAACTGAGCTCCAAATATTCTCCCTTATTAGTGCTTCACACAACCCTTCCTCAAATCAAAGTCCTCCTTTGAAGTTCTATTGTGCTCTAGGCATAGTATACTGTTCTTGTGGGGAAAAGCGTGGAAACTCATAATGGAATTTCTCTGACAACTTTATTCTAAAACCCAATAGGGGTGCAATTTTTGCTTCTGTTTCTAGAAAATATTCTTCCCATGAACAGAGTGATTGAAATGTCCAATATTATGAAACTGGAATGATGCAGAACAAAAATGAGTTACCAAAGACATTGAAATGAGCTGGTCTGCGAAGCTATGGATGCTGGCAACTGATTCATTTTGCTAGAAATTATGCCACAATATGCATCTTTGGGGGAAACAAAATTTCACACTTTGTTGATGCTACCTTCCTTGAAGAATCACGACAAAACCAGATGTAGAATCGCGACAAAATGTTAAACCTGGAACTCTTTCTTCTGATTTCCCCAACTTGAAGGAAATGTTTAAAACTTGACTTCTGAATAAAGTTCCAACATGCCGTGTGTAAGGATAATTAGAAGAGATACTGCCCTGATTTTAATGCAAGAGTCATACATGCTGATTTTCTGGCACAGCCCTTCTCTCCCCATGCTCTGTGAAACTGAATAGGAAGAGAATCTCGATCTTTGTATACCAGAAAAGAAAAGCTGGCTGGAAATTCTTTCATGCTTAGGGCAGCTGGATGAAAGCGTGCATTCCAGCCGGCCTAAAGATCTATGCATATATTTGTCTAGATCAGAGAAGGGCAATGTGCAATTCCTCGCTGAGCTCTTTAAAATCCAAGAGCCAATTGGATCTGCATTTCAAAGACTATCTTTGCTTGGCAAACAAGCTAGTCAGAGCTGAGCAGGGGGGAAAAGTTCTGGAAAGTGCTGATCTGATAATATCCAAGACTTTAAAGTATGCAGTTGAGAGGCAGAGAGAGCAGGGCGAAGAGATGGGTTGCATGTAAGTGAGAAAGATAGTGTGTGTATGTATGAATGGATATCCATACAGTACTTAGATTGATTAAGATAAAGGTAAAGACTCCCCTCGCACATATGTGCTAGCCGTTCCTGACACTAGGGGGCGGTGCTCATCTCCATTTCAAAGTGGAAGAGCCAGCGCAGTCAAAAGACGTCTCCGTGGTCATAAAGCCAGCATGACTAAATGCCAAAGGCGCATGGAACACTGTTCCCTTCCCACCAAAGGTGGTCCCTATTTTTCTACTTGCATTTTTACATGCTTTTGAATTGCTAGGTTGGCAGAAGCTGGGACAAGTAACGGGAGCTCACTCCATTACACAGCACTAGGGATTTGAACCGCAGAACTGCCGACCTTTCTAATCAACAAGCTCAGTGTCTTAGCCACTGAGCCACCGCGTCCCCTTAGATTGATTATTTGCCTCAAATACAAGTCGGCTTTCACTTACAAACACAATTGAGACCAAGATTTCTGTTGCTAAGTGAGACATTTGTTAAGTGAGTTTTGCCCCTTTGTTGCCACAGTTGTTAAGTGAATCACTGCAGTTTTTAAGTTAGTAACACAATTGTTAAGTGAATCTGGCTTCCCCGTTGACTTTGCTTGTCAGAAGTTCAAAAGATGATGCGAGTCAGTTGCCATGTATCTGAATTCTCATCATGTGACAATGGGGATGCTACAACAGTTGTAAGTGTAAAAAACAGTCATAAGCCATTTTTTTCACTGCCGTTATAATTTTGAAGGGTCGCTAAATGAGATATTATAAGATAAGGACTCCTGTAATGGCCAAGCTAGAAACCATATTGAATGAACACAGTTAAATGCAATTAAATTTAACACATATTATGCATTGAGAGAGCGAGAAGTAGGAAAGGATGTTTAAACCATTTCTTTCCTCATCATAGCCTACTTGGGTAACTCTTTGCCAAAAGAGTTGGAAAAGATGGGAAAAGGACACACATTGTACCAAGCACCAAGCAAACTCAGTTTGAGGAAGTCATGGCAGGAGTATGCCTCATAGCTCCTGACTCTGTGCCCAGGGCTGCTGTCAGCACATGAAAAGGTCAATGATGCCACATTGAGAATCAATGGACGAAGAAAAGCCAGGTTACTGTTGTGGCCCTCCAATGGTCAGTGGAGCTGGCAACAGAGTCGGACAGTGAGGACGTTGAGGAGCAACATGGGCCAGTCCTGGAGGCTGGCGAAGGCTCGGACAAGCGCTCTGTGTTGGAGGCAGAGATGGGGCCAAGGCTGTCTGGCAGTTCTCAGCTGCCTTCGGAGCTAGAAAGCAGTGAGGTAGAGGAACAGCTGAAGCCTGTTCCCAGTTTGTGCATGCACACAGCTGCCAGAAGAAAAGAACAGCTAAGAAATCAGAGTCGACTTGGGAGTAAAGTCACAGGTGTATGGTGATTGGCCCCTCCCATAGGAAATAAAAGAGGAGCGAAAGGGGAGTGGGCTTGTGCAGGAAACAATTCGTTTGTTGAGTTGTTAAGATTCGTTTCAGGAGTGTAAAGATCTGTCCTTGATTCTCAGAGACTCTGTGCCAAGTCTTTCCTTGCACAGCACTGCAGTTTGGAAAATATTTATGGCAGCTTTCCAAGCTAGATAAGGTCTGTGGTCATAAAAGACTTGAAAGACTGTTTGCCAGGCCTTTGCTGAATGTGAATGAGAGGAATTCACATTCGTTTGATAAAAAGGGTTTTGTCAGGACCAGGAATCTGCTTCGTGCTTTTTGGGGAAGCCTAGGTCAGAACTATTACTTAGAAAATCGCCAGGCAAGTGATATCTATGTAGGCATATAATTGCTGCTCCTAAGTAACACAATATATTCAAACATCTCAAGCTAAAGACCAGATGCTTCTAGGCTAAAAGTCCTTTATAGGGTGTGGTACAGTGGTGAGGCAACAACCATGACAATTTTCGATGTCTTGATTGCAAATCTTAGCTCAATCAGATGTCACCTGTCATAGCCTTTAATACATACATTCTAGGGCAGAGGTGTCAAACTCACATCATCACAGTGGCATCATGTGACGTATCGGAACTTTTTTTCCCTTCACTCAACTGGGCGTGGGTGTGGCCAGCATGTGACGCATCTGGCCCGTAGGCTGGGAGCTTGACAGTCCTGTTCTAGGGTTTGGGATTAGATTGATCACAATTCTATCATGAGTGCATCTACTGATATACTACACTCCTTGCTTTATTTGATCATTCTTGATAACCAGGGTTGGGGAAAATTTGAAGCCTCAGGAACCACAATTCCAAATGACAGCATTCTTGAAGTCCACAAGAGGTGATCCATATGTGTTAGCCATGCAATTAAATATTCTTTCCTTTAGGGGGAGGGAGATGAGTGGAGGGTAGAAATCTTGAGGTCACTAGAAGGAAATCATTCACAATCCTACCCTTTACTCCTAGCAAAATGATTCCAGACTGTATATTTGGGGTTGATTTCAGAACATGTTGGTGACATTAGGAAGATGTGATTAATTTGCCCTCTAGTGCCCCCTTTTTTTAAGGGTATGGCATGTATTACCCAGGGATCACCGAAGTGGCTGGCTGCCTCTGTGAAAGGAATTTTTTCGGGTGGTGTTATCTTATCCGTGGGACTCCTGAATGCCAGTATGCAATCGGGTGGGGGGGGGGGTCCTTTCTTGTCCCTACTTGGTTTATTTGCTCACAGGAATAGAATAGAGCTGCTGACCTCAGTGGGGCACAGGCTCAGAGTCTTACTACATGAGCCACCATGCCCCCCTCTAGTAGCCTATTCTCCCATAAGCCAAGAAACAGTCCAATTAGGTTAGATCTTTAAAAAAAATGGATGTTGGCCATTTGCAGCTGAGTGAAGTAAGAGAGCAAACAGGGTAAATGTGATTCCTAAATATAGCCACATTCCCTTGATTTATTAGGTAAAAACAAAAACTCCATACCACCAAAACTGAACATTTTTCACATTTTATTTCAATACTATCATTTTGGAATATGGGCGGGGGGGAGAGAGTGGGAGGGAGGGAGGGAGGGAGGGAGAGGGAGAGGGATAAAATGCTGAGTCCACTTGTAGCTCATAATTGTCCTATTTTGCTTTAAATTTCTGGCACAGGACACCCAGGCGAAACTCACAATGAAAGTGACCTATTTTATCTGCTATTTGATCAAAGAGAGGTACTACACTGTGTGTAAAGATTTCATTAGACATTTAAAAATGTAATTAAGGTCAACATTTTTAATGAGGTAGTTATGCTAATAGCGTGACTGTCTATGCACATTCCAAACTGCCCATCAACACTGCATGCCTGTTCTCATCTATCCTAGATTAATCCATCCTGATGACAACTACACACAAGTCACTTCCTTGTAAGTATCCACAGGATGCCCTAGACAAGTGAAACCTTTTGTTTGCTTGTTATTTCTAATTTGATTTTGAGTACATGGAATAAATTAGATTATGGACCAGTGTAGAGAGCATTCTTCCCCCTTCAAGATGAGATGCTTTGATATGTGTAATTGGATTGGCTGTCAGGGGTATTTGGAAAGAATCTAGATGGAGAAGATGGCCATAGAATAACAATGGTTAAAAAAAAATGCACATTTGATGTGTGATCATAATTACATGATATATTCAAATTAATACTCTTGCAAAGAAAGAAGCAGAACTGTGACTAGATTACATAGTAAAAGTGTTAAGAATAAATACTATATTGCATCAGATCAGCAAATCATTATGAATCCATGGACTGCGGATATCAACTAACTTGGCTGAACAGAATTCTTATTGACATCAAGGTAGCCAAGACGCTCAAGGTTAATTTTCCCTATTGGCTTTAGTGGAGGCTAATTTTAAATACCTTTACTGATGCCAATTGGGCTCTCTATACCAGTGTTTTTCAACCTTTTTTGTGCAAAGGCACACTTTTTTCATGAAAAAAATCACGAGGCACACCACCATTAGAAAATGTTAAAAAATTTTAACTCTGTGCCTATATTGACTATATATAAAGTGTTTTTCCCACGGCACACTTTACACTATGTCACGGCACACTAGTGTGCCGCGGCACAGTGGTTGAAAAACACTGCTCTATACCACTTGCATTAAATAGGGAACTTTTACTTCTAAGAATGCCTCTGGCCTTAAACATTGGAAAGTTAAAATGGTGGATGTTGTAGATGCATCCCAGGGCTTTTATTTGTATGCCTTCTGGGGAGGGGTAAATGGGGATATAAAGATAAAGATTTATGTGCTACTTGTTCCTGACTCTAGGGACAGTGGTCAACTCAGTTTCAAAGCCGAAGAGTCAGAGCTGTCCAAAGACATCTCCATGGTCATGACTAAATGCTGAAGGCACATAAAGCGCTGTTACCTTCCCACCAAAGGTGGTTCCTATTTTTCTACTTGCATTTTTACATGCTTTCGAAGTGCTAGGTTGGCAGAAGCTGGGACAAATAATCGGAGCTCACTCTTTTATGCAGCACTAGGGATTCGAAATGGCGGATTGCCCACCTTTCTGATCGACAAGCTCAGCATCTTAGCCACAGAGCCACCGTGTCATAAGGAAATAGAGTGAGAGATGGTATAATTTTTAATGTTGAGCAAGTGTTATGTGGATGAAGACACCAACTATGGTTACCATTTTGAGAACAGGCAAGTCCTGTATCCACTGCATGAGCTGCCAATTGCTTAAACTGGAAGTGGTATATAAGTCTAAGGGCTATTGCTATGCATTGCTGGAGATCTTCAAACAGAGGCAAGATAGTCTTCTGTTACAGGTAGTTAATGAAATGTGCACTATGGAGGATAATGTCTAAAGTTCTTTCCAAATCTATTATTCTACTCTTCTCAGCTGTCTTCTCAAAATTCCAAATGTACCTGTCAAGCAGAAAGTGTAAATGTATTTTTTTAAAGGCTTATATTCCTTTTTTTTCCTCACCAAAAAGTATTTCCCTGTCAGTAAGTTTTGAACATCAGCTGATTGTGTCTACCTATTGTGGCTGTCTCATGCTTTTTCCCCACCAAATGAGTTACAGTTAGGCTTATCAATCAATGGTTGACAGTTATCTTTGCAAATGTATGTACCCATGCTGTAACCATAGCTAGGATATTGCACCAATCAGTTATGGGTGTGGCAGGCAAAAACTCTTTTGAGCATTAGATTTTACCACCGTAGGGCAGAAAAGGAACAAGAGCTCTCAAAATGAATTAAATGCACAGTCTGAGAATTGTGTCACAGATAGGCCTAGTGTACACATATATGCTCATATGGGCTTGGGAAGCTGCAAAACAGCTATAACCAGCTTTTAAGTAACTATAACTTGGAGGAGCAGATCCAAATTTCCTTTGATGCTTTACATGCAACTCTACTCGCAATTTTTAGAGATTTAGAGATTTTAATAAGACTTATAGGCCGCCCTTCTCCCTGAGGGGACTCAGGGCGGCTTACAATCACAAAGGGAAGGGTGTGCAGTAACAAGGCAAACAATAAGTGACTGATAATAAAATAGTAAACCACAACATACATTCAACAATCAACATTCGGGCGGGTAAATTGAAAACCTATCCCCAGGCCTGCTGGGAGAGCCAGGTCTTGAGGGCTGTGCGGAAGGTTTGGATGGTGGTGAGGGTACGAATCTCAACGGGGAGATCGTTCCACAGGGTCGGAGCTGCAACAGAAAAGGCTCTCCTCCGTGTAGTCGCCAGTCGGCATTGACTGGCGGATGGAATCCGGAGGAGGCCCAGCCTGTGTGATCTAATCGGTCGGAGGGAGGTAATCGGCAGAAGGCGGTCTCTCAAGTATCCAGATCCACTACCATGGAGTGCTTTAAAGGTGGTCATCAGTACCCTGAAGCGCACCCGGAGACCAACAGGTAGCCAGTGCAGCTCGCAGAGGATGGGTGTAATGTGGGCGAACCGTGGTGCGCCCACTATCACTCGCGCGGCCGCATTCTGGACTAACTGCAGTCGCCGGGTGCTCTTCAAGGGCAACCCCATGTAGAGCCCATTGCAGTATTCCAGCCTAGAGATCACAAGGGCTCGAGTGACTGTTGCGAGAGCCTCCCGGTTCAGGTAGGGCCGTAACTGGCGGACCAGGCGAACCTGGGCAAATGCCCCCCTGGTCACAGCCGACAACTGGTGGTCGAGAGTCAGCTGTGGATCCAGGAGGACTCCTAAGTTACGGACCCTATCTGAGGGGTATAAAATTTGACCCCCCAGCCTGAGTGTTGGAATGTCGGCCAAATTATTGGGAGGAAAGCACAACAGCCACTCGGTCTTGTCCGGGTTGAGTACCAGTTTGTTAGCGCTCATCCAGCTCTTAACGGCCTCAAGACCTTGGTTCATCACGTCCACCGCTTCATTGAGTTGGCACGGGGCGGACAGATACAATTGTGTATCGTCCGCGTATTGGTGGTATTTTATCCCGTGCCTCCGAATGATCTCGCCCAGCGGTTTCATGTATATGTTAAATAGTAGGGGGGATAAGACCGAGCCCTGCGGCACCCCATATGTTAGGGGCCTCAGGGACGATCTCTGCCCCCCGACCAACACCGACTGCGACCTGTCCGAGAGGTAAGAGGAGAACCACTGCAAAACAGTGCCTCCCACCCCCACCTCCCGCAGTCGTCGCAGAAGGATACCATGGTCGATGGTATCGAAAGCCGCTGAGAGGTCAAGGAGAACCAGGATGGACGCATGGCCTCCATCTCTGGCCCTCCAGAGATCATCGGTCAATGCGACCAAAGCGGTTTCTGTGCTGTAACCAGGTCTGAAGCCGGACTGGAAGGGGTCAAGATAACTAGCTTCCTCCAAGGCCCGTTGAAGCTGGAAGGCCACCACCTTCTCAACAACCTTCCCGATAAAGGGGAGGTTGGAGACAGGACGATAGTTGTTTAAAATGGCTGGATCCAAGGATGGTTTCTTCAGGAGGGGTCTCACCACCGCCATTTTAAGTACGGCGGGGAAGTGCCCCTCCCGAAGGGAGGCGGTCACAACCGCCTGGATCCAGCCATGTGTCACCTCACTGCTGTTGGCAACCAGCCAGGAGGGACACGGGTCCAAAATACAGGTGGAGGCACTTACAGCTCGAATGGCCTTGTCCACATCCCCGGAGGCAACATCCTGGAACTCAACCCAGAGATGGTTTGCCAAGTAATCTCCCTGTGTCTCGGCTGAATCTACTGCGGTGGAGTCCAAGTCCGACCGAAACCGAGCAACTTTGTCCGCCAAGAACTGGGCATAGTCCTCAGCCCTACCCTGCAAGGGTAGCCCTAAAGTCCCCGCCATATCTGCCCCTCCCTGTCATGACCGCAATGCTCCGACCCACTCCCGTGGCCATGGTCCCCCCAACCACCCCGGTACCCCCCACTTTCCCCAGCAGGTCCTCCGAATCAGACATACTCAAACACTCACACAACCAGTCCCCACATAATTATTAAAAAACACAAATACAGCAGTAACAACAATAAAAGTGGGTCACACACACACTCACATACAATCCCATATACTCAGCATACCTGTTTAGAAATTAAGATTTAGAAGTGGAGAAAGAAAGAGGGGAAAGGGAAGAGAAGGGGATTTGTTAAGAAGGAGAAAGAGAGGAAAAAAAGTTATAAAATGCGCGAAAGTTCTATTAAAGTTGCGAGTTCCGGGGGAGGCCAAATAGTTCTCCACAGATGGCTTCACAGTCAGCAATAATGATGTTAGAACCAGGACAATAATGATGTTAAAAACGAAGGCTAAGCCACGGGGCAAAGCAGGGAGGAGGGGAGGGCGTCTGTGAGAGTTGTGATGATGGCAGTCACAGTCAGTCCCATAATTTGGGCAGCCTCTACAGGCACCCAACCCCAATCCACGTCCTCTAAAGTAATGTCGGTTTGTTTGTCCGTTTGGGGAAGAAACCGGAAGTTCAGTCAGCTGGGCACTGTTAATTAAAAAATGCTGCGGGGATTCAATGAGGACGCCCAATGCCGCCATCATCTGTCCACCCGCAGTCTCAATGGTAGCCCAGCCCAAGGGTCTTCTTTCTGGGGGTAAAACCACCCCAGGGAGTTCCCACAATCTCACCGTCAGAGGCAGGCAATGCGAAAAGATGAAACAGGCACTAAAATGGCCAGGGAACGCTGCTGCTGTTCTCAGAATAAAGCCTGCCTCCTCGGTGTCAAACGGCCAGAGTAGTGCTAAAATCACCGGAGTCTCCGACACTACTGGGATCGTCACGGTCTGCACAGCACAGGGGCGGTCTCCCCAAGACCTCGTCTTTGCCGTCCTCGCCGCTGGTAGACAGGGCAGGGAGGTGGAATAGGCGACAAAGCCTCCGAGGAGCGCCGTCGCTGTTATCCGGCTGGAACTCTTTCCCTCGCCGTCACACAGCCGGAACAGCCGGAAAAGCTGGAAAAGCACGGAAGCCGCCAGAGTCGCTGGAGCCGGCGTCGTCCAGGGTCGTCCCAAAGTGGCAACCCCTACCGCTGGCTGGTCTTCCTGGGTCCCCAGAAACTTAAGCATCCCGGGGAAACCTTCTTTCTCCGGTTCAGAATCGCTGCCGGAGGTTTTTTTAGGCATTTTCGTCGGAGAAACTCACGACGAAAAAAGCCTCGCAGCCATCTTGGATCTCGCACATGCGAGTTACCAGAATGTAAAAGCTTTCATATACTTTCATATTCTAACTAGGGGGACACTAAAGCAGGGGTGAAATCCACTTACCTTAGCTACTAGTTCAGTAGCAATGTGAGCGTGCGCCTCCACGCATGCACAGAACCTTCCGTGCATGTGCAGAGCATCAAAATGACGTCTGGGTGGGTGGGCAGAGGCTGCTACCAGGCACGCCTGGCAAGCGACTAAGCAAACAGTGAGGTAAGTGAACAGCAAGGAGGGGGGGGAATCCGCTGTGGAAATCCTGCTTTCTAGCTAATATAAATCATGTGGCACAGCTGATCATTGGAAAACCTGTTTGCTTGAACCTGTAGCATTTTTTTTTTACTACTGCTTCAGGCGAACAGCAGGCATCTTTGCTAATGGTTCAGAAGAACCGGTCCAAACCGGTAGCATTTCACCCCAGCTTTAGTGTCCCCCTAGTTAGAATGCAGAGATCAAGTCCCAACTATTTGGCACAATACAAAAATAATTTCTAGACTTCAATTCAGTTTGCACCTTGGCTTTTATAGCCACATGCATGGTTTCTTTATTCTTCCCTCTCTTAATCTAATTCTCAAAGAGCTACTCTAAGCACTTTCAAATTAGATGTTATTTATCATGGAGCTCTGTATGTATTTTCTTAACTCAAAGCAGTGAGGATAAAGCTCAGAACTGCAGGCCACAGAGAAAAAAGATTTAACCCTTCTTTTTCAAAAAGCTTTTTCACCCTCAAAAGTTGTCATCCTTGGATTAAAATTTATGAGATACTATTGCTTGTTACCCCTCATACAAAGTAGGAATTATGCAGATGCTTCCCCTGTGTATTGTAGGAGAAAACTTATTTCTGAGTCTAAAAAGAAAATACACAGAACTGCATGTTACGTATTAAAAGTACACAGTTTTACAAAGCAGCATGTGAAATATTAATGCTGAGGGAAGCCAAATTTTGTGGTTCATAGAATTAGTTTGAAGAGAATTTGTGTTTTATCCTGGGACATTTGGATTATCAAGGCAAAAGACAACCATGCTATTATGCCAAGAAATATATCATGGACAATATCACTAAAGCTACTTGCCTTTAAATTCAGCAATTTAAAGAAAGTCATCATGTGCGAACTTAATGGCTTTTGTTCAAGGTCTTGTTCATAATGACTTATGAATAATATGCTTCATATTATAATATTTTAAAATGTCAGATCAAAAGGGCTGCTGTGTTTTGATTAAAAAGATGAGACGGGAACCAAGAAATCAAGAATTCAAATTGTGCCTTAGGGATATGAAACATTCAACAAAAATCACTTAAAAATTTATCTGTGTATGTCTCTATCAACTAGTAAACATATCACCCAGAAACAAACCACTTTTATATTGCAATGAGGAAAATAATATAGATGTGCCAATAGATCACCAGGAATCACTTTTAATCTGAACTTTAATTGGAATGTTTCAATCAACGTAGGAACCAACCATAATTCATTTGATAATGCTTCTTACTGCAGTTCTCCTGAGACTGAAGCTATGCATAGGTGTGCATGTCATGTCCTCCCAGAATACAGCAACATCTTGCAGGAGACAAATGATGCAGGTCGGCATAGTGGTCCCTTTCCAATCCTCATAAATATAACTCCAATTAGTTTGTGCCAACAAAGCTGAGTCATAGTGATGGATGAGAAAAATAGTTGGAAATAAATTTGGACCTGGATCATATGTATTTGTACATCAACCAGTTTTGTAAATGAAGATCTGACTAGATGGCTCCTTTGAATGTAAATAATATAAATAATATTTAGTCCCCCAATCTGCACACAACTGCTCATTCACATTCACGGTTGGTTACATCAAGATGCCAATCATGTTCTTCACTGTACTGTACTGGTCCTTTCCACTCCTTGGTGTCTGCTGACTGGGCAGCAAAGTGAAGTGGGCAGAGCATATTTCAGCTGGACAAGACAGGTGAGGAGCACAATGCACAAAGCAGAGGTGGACTCCTACCAGTTCTGACCGATTTGGCTAAATAGGTAGCAACTTGGCAAACTGGGTCGCTGGAACCGGTAGCGATCCAGGCTTGCCACACCCACAAATCGGTTCTCCTATGGCAGCACCATCTTGTTTTCCGGTTCTGTGCATGCGGAGAACAATTTTCATTGATCTTTTTTTCATTTTTTAAGGTTTTGTGCATGCGCAGACCTTTTTATTTGCAAATGTGCATGCATGAAGAGCGCACATCTGGCGTGCACGCAAGTGAAAGAAGCATGCACGCACAAAATTTTTGCATGCACCGAACCAGCAGTACTGCCGGCAGCAACCCACTCCTGGCCCAAAGAGTACAGCTGCTGTTTGAAATGGGGATCCACCCATAGTAAGAAGAATCTCTCAGTTCCCTTTGTCCATCTGTGTCAGGCCCAAAACCAAGAATAACAGATGGTAATTCTGCCAACTATATTGTTTCATACCCATAGACAAAATCTTAGACCCTGAACCCATAGGCCCTGAAGATTCTATTATCTGCATCCATAATATACTCTGAGAACTGTTAGGGAGAACTGTTCACTCTTCCTCTCACACAAAAAAATCTTGGCTGAGTTGCCCCTTTCTTTCTGGAATACACCTCCTCCTTCCTGGGAATCTACCTCCTCATTAATCACACCACAATCTGGGCAAAAGCAAGAAAGTTTAGTAGGTTTCATGCATGAATTGCAATTTTGCTCATATCTGTTGAGTATATTTTAATAAAATAGATAGAAGCTAAGAAAAATTAGTAGCACCACTGGCATGCCAAGCAAAAATTCAGGTACTACTGTAAGGAAGATGGCTAAGTGAAGGACAAGCTATCTTACTGCATTTTGAGCCGGAGTGGGTTACTACCAGTATTATTGCCGGTTCAGCACACAAAATATTTTGTGCATGCATGCACTCACTTTACTCACGCACATGCCAAATGTGCACTCTGCATGTGTGCACATTTACACCTAAACTGATCTGCACATGCGCAGAACGTAAGAAAAGGGGGGGGAATTACATGTCTGCAATGGAGAATGTTCTGTGCATGTGCAGAAGCAAAAATAAAAATGGTGCCACCGACAATAGAACCAGTTTGGGTGTGTGGGCAGCCGAGTTACTACCTACTCGGCTGAATTGGTAGGAACCCACTTCTGATTTTGAGTATGTTAAAGGGACAGGGATAAAACTGGGGGTGCACAATCTGAAGGTCCTCCTGGATTCACAACTCCTACTTGAAGAGCAGGTAGCAGGGGTCCCTGAACCACTTTCTGTTGTGCACAACCTGTGCCAGTCCTTAGATCAGGGGACCTGCTCAGTGCCACTCATCCCTAGTCACTTCCTGATGGGACTATTCAGGGATGGTATTCACTTACTTTCCCTACCGGTTGCAAATGTGAGCGTGTGTGCATGTGCTCATGCTTCCGTGAATTTGCTTTTGCTTTAAAAAGGGCATAAATGGGATGCCATAGAGCCAGCCAGCCATGATTTCTGCTACCAGTTCGGGTGAACTGATCCAAAACTAAAATACTACCTCTTGGAATATTATAATACATGCAGCTGCCCTTGAAGAGTATTCAGAAATTTTAGCTGACGCAAAATAAGTTATATGTGCCTTTAGAGCAACATATTACATCTTTGCTCCACAAGCTGCATTACTTGGAAATTTGCATCCAGGACCAATTCAACATGTTGGTTTAAAACTTTAAAGCCCTTCATGGCCTGGGATCAGGTTACCTGGGGGAATCACCTCTCCCAAATTATATCTCCCCCATCTCATCAGATCTTGCTGAAAAGATATTCTCCTGTCAGGAAATTTCACTTGGTAGGTCCCAAGAGGCAGGCATTCACTGCCATGGTGCTATATAGCTATTCAGTGTTGTATGCTGCCAGAGTCACTTTTGGGTAGAAGAGCCATGGTGGCGCAGTGGTTAGAATGCAGTATTGCAGGCTACTTCTGCTGACTGCTGGCTACCTGCAATTTGGCAGTTCGAATTTCACAGGCTCAAGGTTGACTCAGCCTTCCATCCTTCCGAGGTGGGTAAAATGAGGACCCAGATTGTTGCGGGCAATATGCTGACTCTGTAAACTGCTTGGAGTGGGCTGTAAAGCACTGTGAAGCAGTATATAAGTAGATCTATTGCTAATTATAATCTATCAAAAAATAAATAGATAAAAACCCATAATTTCAATTCCTACATTGGGTTAATATGACACTTCAGTCAACTTGCCTAAATATTGATTCATGCAAGTTATGTGAGGTGTTGTGTTTTTTTTTTTTTTTGACATGTAACATCTTCCCGTTCTTTTTCTTCTCCTTCTTAGGTTTCTTATTATATTTATTATAATTATTCTAACCTACTTTTCTGCCTGGTGCGGCTGCTCTGTGTAATAACCAGCTTAAGTATGGTAACTATTGGCAATGTGTCATACTGAACTCGGGAAAATGTTCCAAGTGCTTTTCAGGTTCATATGCTAGCCGGCTGTATCATTTTCTAGTAAAAATAGATATATTCACACCTTGGTTTAATCCTAATATAATACATGTTGCTTTATTAAAGTTGAATAGCAAGCAAACAAGACACTTAAGGAAAGATGTGGAAATTGCCGCTTTCATCTATGCTGATCATAAGCTATTAACTACCATATAACATTACACAGAGGAAGCCTTAGATTGAAAAGACTTTAAGGTTTATTAATACAAGAGGATATTAGCTGAAGGGTCAATAAACGGAAAAGGTTATTCCAAACCAAGCTAATTTGATGTTTCTTTATTTACCGAATGGGATTTGAGCAAAGATTTATTACTGAACTGTATATTTCTTTGACATCAAAGAGAAGGAAAGCTGTACAAAAACAAACTTATTAAATAATGAACTAAAACAATTACAAATACAAAAACAACGATGGCACGATGACTCCATGGTTCTGCAGAGTCATTTGCAACAATGAGGCCAGTAAATGCAAATTCACCCACTCAAAAAAGACACCCGCCAGAAACCACACTAACCATAATAAACTGTGTTCGTGGCCGGACCTATGCATATTACAACGTGCATGCTCCTGTGAGCTCCACGCAGAGGTCAAAAGACACCTGGATTGTGGAGAGACTGATCTATACATCGACTACCATGCTGACTATAATAAACACAAGACCGATGGCTCACGTCCCTACAACCATAACAACCCAATAACCAACAATCGACAATCCCAACAACCCAGCAACCCAACAACCAACAACCCCAACACACCAATATCCAAGAGTAGGCATGCACGCCCCCAAGATCATCCAGGTTCACCGCTACAGAACTTAAATGCAAACTACTCAACCCAAGAAGGCTTGCAAATAAAATGCCGGAATTTCTTCTTCTACTAAATACGGCTCAAGTTGACCTTATATTTGTCTGTGAAACATTGTTAAACAAATCCTTTCCAGACTCCATTACGGTGGTGAAATTCATTTTTTTTTACTGCCAGTTCTGTGGGCAAGGCTTGGTGGGCGTGGTATGGCTTAGTGGGCGTGGCTTGGTGGGCGTGGCAGGGAAAGGATATTGCAAAATCTCCATTCCCATCCCACTCTGGGGCCAGCCAGAGATGGCATTTGCTGGTTCTCCGAACTACTCAAAATGTCCGCTACCAGTTCTCTGAACTACTCAAAATTTCTGCTACTGGTTCTCCAGAACCTGATGGATGTCACCCCTGCTCCATTACCACTAAAAGTGATTACCATGTCCACTGATCTGACCGTGAAATCCAAAGAGAAGGTGGTGTTGCTATCTTCTACAAAAAGTTCCTAGATCTGAAAAATATTTAAGTAACACAGGAGCTTGTTCTTCCTGAGACTATTATGTGTAATCTATCACGAAATACCACAATTCGCTTCCTATTATGTTACAGAGCCCCTGATTATGACCTTGATCATTTGAACACACTAGCTACATTACTAACATGAGCGGCCTCATACCCCATTATCTTTCTTGATGACCTCAATTTACCTCTTATTAATTGGACCCTAAATGAGTGTACAACTGAAACAATACATACAACCCTGTATAATGCCATCACTACTTTAGGACTTGTTCAATTGGTAACTATCAACACTAGATTCAACAACTGCCTAAATCTAATCTTCTGCAACAGTTTAAATACAATTTATAGCCTTCATATCAAAGAACCTTTTTCCAAAGATTCTTTGATATGTGACCACATTGTGATTGACTTTCGTCTAAATTTACATCCATATAAAGAATCTCATAATAGGACTCCTAAATATAACTTCAAAAAAGCAAACTACAAACTCATAACTGCCAACCTCATTGGCAAATCCTATTCAACGGCTGCAGCACTGCAGAAGACTATTATAACGCTATTCTACTTGAGGTTCAAAGAGTCATTAATTTATATGTACATTTTGTAACACCCAAAGCCAAAAGGAACAAATTACCCATATAAATAAGGAAACTCCAATCCCCCGCCCCCCCCCCCAAAAAAATCTCTTTGGCGGAAAAATAAAACTGGCTATGTAGCTAACTTCAAAAACTGACACAAAAACTTAGGCCATCAAATAAAAACAGAATGTATCAATTACCACTGCAAACAGGAGGAAGAGCTGTTACACACAAAATCCAATAGAGCCTTCTACACCAAACTTAAAGACTCAAAAACCATCCCACCTCTAAAAGGGCAAAGATTGTAACAATGATGCCATTAAGGCCAATCTATTCAACACTTTTTTCAGTTTAGTCTTTGTCAACAGCAATGGCACCCCCCCCACCCCGTCATTTCCTAATCATATCACAACCAATTGCAATGATCTAATGTACATTGAATTTACTGAAGATACTGTCAAAAGGGCATTACAGAACCTAAAGCCATCTCTATCCATTGGTCTCGATGGAATATGTGCCTACTTTCTAGAAAGGCTCTCCACTGCCTTAGCTGAAACTCTAAGCACCATCCATGAAGTATCTTTTAGAATGAGCTCCTTGCCTGACCTATGGTCATTAGCAACAGTCATGCCTATCTTCAAAAAAGGAGTTGGCCTTGTTGAAAATTACAGATCTCCTTTTGCTGCATCACCTGTAAAGTCATGGAATCCAACATTAACCAACCCATCACCCTCCACTTAGAGACAAGCAACCTACTCTCTAATAAGCAATTTGGTTTCAGGAAAAAATTGTCCTGTAATCTGCAGCTCATACACTGCAAAAACATTTGGACCTCTCAACTCGATCAGGGTAAAGCAATAGATGCAATCTACATAGACTTCTGCAAAGCCTTTCATTCAGTGATACATGACAAACTTCTGCTAAAACTAAGCATTTCTGGATCTTTGCACAAGTGGATAGCTGCATTCCTATCAAACAGGCAACAAATAGTCAAAATTGGAAACGCTATATCAAACCCTGCACTAGTCAACAGTGGTGTTCCCCAAGACACCGTTCTAGGACCAACACTCTACTTTACCTAAACAACCTTTGTGATCATATTATAAGCAGCTGCGTTCTCTTTGCCGACAATGTAAAACTATTTAACACCACAGACAATTCTACTACCCTACAAAATGACCTAGATTATGTATCTGAATGGTCAAACAATTGACAACTCCAAATCTCTGCTCATTTTGAAAGATCTAAGCCCCAGAGTTCACTGTAACAACATTGCCAAAAAGGCATTCAGAGTTGTCAACCATATTTTACAAGGTTTTTCCTCTGGTAACGCTATACTGCTAACTAGGGCATACAAAACCTTTGCCAGACCTATCCTTGAATACTGCTCACCTGCCTGGAACCTACACTGCATTTCAGACATGAATACATTAGAGAGGGTCCAGAGGTATTTTACAAGATGAGTACTCAACTCCTCTGCTCGTAATAAAATAGCTTATACCACTAGGCTTGTAATTTTAGGTCTGGATAACCTTGAACTATGCTGTCTACGTTCCGATCTGAGCTTAGTACACAAGATTATCTGCCAAAATGTCCTGCCTGTTAATGACTACTTTTACTTCAGCTGCAATAACACAAGGGCTATCAACAGATACAAACTAAATAAAATCCGCTCTAATCTTGATTGCAGGAAAAATGATTTCAGCAATAGAGTAGTAAATGTCTGGAACACTCTACCTGATCCTGTTGTTAGTTCCTTTAACCCCCATATCTTTCACCTCAAACTGTCTACCATGGACCTTACACGCTTCTTAAAAGGTCCCTAAGGTGGTGTGCATAAGTGCATCAGCGTGCCTAACATCCCTGTCCAACTGTCCCCATTTATGTACATGTATATGTTTATGTACTCATTTTATGTGTTTATGGCAATATTTTGCTTATTTATATCCATTTGTTTGTGCCATATTTTCATGTGATCATGTCTATGTCTATACTGATACTTGTTTCCTTGTACTATTGACTAAATAAATAAATAAATAAATAAATTTAGGATTAACGCATAAGCAGGATTCTATTTTGAATATAGAACAAAAGATAAAAACTATTCCTAAACAAATGGGTTTAAATAAAAGGCACTCTAAAAGTATGGGATAAATATAGAAAAAGAATTAGTCTGGATTTATGGTCTTTGTTTCAGTATGAAAATACACACACACACACACACAAACACACACATGGAGAGAAGAATAAAGAAATGTGCTCCATGTGATTAATGGAAGGATAACAATTGGTACAGATTGCAAGATTTTATTGTGAAGAAACACAGATGAAGTTCTTTGAGATACTTTTTTTATAATGGCCAGAACTATCTCCCTCACTCCCTATCTATAAAAAAGGCTGTGTAGTTTTAAAGGAATTTCACAAAGTGGATAAAACACTTAGAGATTTAACTAAACTAGTAAAATGTATCATACAAAAAAATAGAGAATTTATACTGACTTATCTACAAATTGCTGTACGATTCAGAAAGGGCTGAATGATCAAATAGATGTGGAAGCTGAATAGAATAATTGTCATGCAACAATGGGAATATCTATGGAAGAAAAATATTTAAAATTAGTATAAAATATTCTACTAATGGTGCACACAAATAGGCTTGCCAAAATAGACGATTTGTTTTTAAAAAACTGTTGGAAATATAATATCCAGATTCATTCTTTTATATTGATTACTAAACATAATTAATTAGTTTTGTACATGGTAACAGCTGCTAAAATACTCTTATCCTTACTATAGTAAAACACAAATAAATCTTGCTCTAGACGTATGGCAAAGTTAGGAAAGTATGGAGTATAACTCAGTGGCAAAACTAATTTTATGTTTTAAAAAAAACAAATCTGATAGAGAATTTAACTCAATCTGGAAACCATGATTAGGAATAATCTTACAAATTGATTTGGGTGTGGTTATGTGGGTTTTTCCTAACATAAGATTATAATATTTAGGGTTTTCTTTTTCTTTTTGATTTGCTAAATTCAATATTATTTCCAGATCAGGTAGAATTTTTGTACTTTTTTCCCCTTAGCTTAAAATGTAAAAATCAAGCCATGCCGGTTAAAATTGTCAATTACTACGCTGCATAATAATCCACTTCCAATATTCCTTTATTTTAACACTGATTTCTACTTTCCAACTGATATTTTTCAATCGATAAATTTATATTAGTGTCATTGCTTTCTTTTTTTCTTAATTTTTGCATTTACCACTTGCTTCCGTTATATGTTTTCTTGCTTCTTTTGCCAGTTATATTTGCAAATTTGGTAAATAATAATTAAAAGAAAAGCAAACAGAGGGGTGTACTTGCTGACTTCTGCAGAAAGGAAGTGAGAAAGTCTTATTTGGCGTTCTTCCATACAGCTTCAACATTGCTGCTAAGAGCTGTTTGAGGGTTTGTTGTCACTGTTCTGAAAACAGGCTTAAACTGGCTTTAGATAGCATACCATTTTTCAGCGTTATCTTTTTAAGGGGCAAAAAGGAAATGCTTTATAGCCCAGATGAAAATATGTATGCAATTAAACATGTAGTGGGTGGGGGGTGAATAGGAGAAAAGCTGTAAAAGTCATCACCAATGTAAAGAATCGCTGGCCAAAAAATAAAACAAGTCTTTATAAAATGAAACACTTATCAGCCATAGTTGCTTTCAGCATTCATCCTTTGAAAGCTGATTGGATATGATTGAATACCAAAGGCCAGGCTTACCTTTAAAAAAAATGAGGCAGTTATTCCACATAGCACAGCCAAACATGGGAAACAACCTTCTTCTTCTTAGTGATGTTGTTTTTCTGATGCTGTAGATATTAACAGTGTTAATATTTAAAGCTCCATTCCAGTTAGTGACTCTGCTTTTGCTTAAGAATAATACATGTGAAGACCCTTGACATATGAGAGCCGCTCTGGGGTCAAGGCTAAGGAATTGGACTAAACCTTAAGAGATTAGGAGAGATATTTTACGAGAAGGGTCCTCCACTCCACTGCTCGCAATAGAATACCTTATGCTACCAGACTTGAAAGTTTGGGCTTAGACAGCTTAGAACTACGCCACCTTTGGTCTGACCTAAGCGTAGTATATACCAGTGGTCCCCAACCCCCAGTCCGCGGACCGGTGCCGGGCCGTGGAGTACCTGGCACCGGGCCGCGCAGCGGCCGGGGGCCATGATCGCTGCAGCGGCTGGGGGACATGATCGCTGCAGCGCAAAGGCTCCTGGGACGTGCGCAAAAGCTCCTGGGCCGTGCGCAAAGGCTCCAGGGAAGAGAGCCCCGCGCTGGTACGGACGTGATATATAAACAATCAATGTGTCGTCGCGAACAACGCCCCTCCACCCCTGCGCGCGCCCAGCGGGCCACGGTAAAATTATCAAAGGCTGACTGGTCCGCGGCGATAAAAAGGTTGGGGACCACTGGTATATACAATTATCTACTACAATGGTCTACCTGTCAATGACTACTTCAGCTTTAACCTCAACAATACACAAGCATACAATAGATACAAACTTAAGGTAAACCGTACCAAACTTGATTGTAGAAAATAAGACTTCAGCAACAGAGTGGTCAATACCTGGAATGCACTACCTGACTCTGTGGTTTCTTCTCCAAACCCCCAAAACGTTAACCTTAGACTGTCTACTGTTGACCTCACCCCATTCCTAAGAGGTGTGTAAGGGGCGTGCATAAGCGCATCAACGTGCCTACCATCCCTGACCTAACAGCCCCACTTATTCGTATCCATTTCATGTATTCATAATCTTGTGTGTGCTTATATCTATTATCTTATACACACTTGACAAAACAAACAAACAAACAAATAAATAAATAAATAAATAAATAAATAAATCAAGATTTCCCTCCTTCCACAAAATAATGGAATGTGCTGAAATGAGTAAATTGACATTTGAAATTGGAGAACAGGAAAACAAACAATTTTATAAGATATGGGATTTATTTTATCAATGGTTAGATTAAAAAACATGGAAATGAAAGATGTTAGAGAATGTTATAAATACAAGAATAATAGAATGATACAGAATATAATATAAAGATATATTATTATTGGATAGATTTAAGATGATGTAATGAATTGTTATACTATAAATGAATCCAATACCTAGAATATCTCGTTTAAAATGAAGGAATAATAGTGACAGTCAAATAAATGAGGTACAATGATGATAATGTATACAAAATATATTTGATTTGATAATATGAGATTTCATATAAATTGTAAGTGATGACTATAGAAAGGATGCACGAAAAACTTGTAATCAATAGACACACTGTATGTAATTGAAGATGGATTTATGTTTTATGTTTTGTTTGTCTATGTCTGTCTAAAAATAAAAACTTTCTTTAAAAAAAAGATTTCTGTCCTTCCTTAGTCATGAAAACCAGGTGGGTGATGAGCCAATTGTTTTTTTTCTCAAGCAACCGAGTCCACAGGGTTATTGTTGGGAAAATAGGAGAGATGTCTTAAGTTGCACCAAATAAAGGTGGGTTAGAACTCTAATAATAAATAGAATAAATATTAGCAAACATAAGGACATTTCTTGATCAGCATGCTTTTATTTTAAATGGATCACTTGAAAAAAATACCATGGAGGATTTTCCCCTACTCGCTGCAGATGTTATTAGTGTAAACATACAAGGGTATTTATACCCCCAAACACTACTTTGTGCATCTTTACATTAAGATTTTACATGCTGCTTAGGCATTGTGGGAAAGGAGCTTTAACACAGCTGAATGGAAATCAGATTTTGAATGCCTGACTTAAGCTGTAGTATTCATAGTCTGCATTTATTGAATTTAATTTTCCACTGACCTTAATGCAAACTAGTTTAACCCTCTGTCACGTGCATGCAATATTTTCCTGCCAAGTTTTAATTACTCAATATTTGTGGGGGATTCTCTCTCCCCCATTTACACCAAAAGAAAAGAAAATAAATAGTCCCTATCCTTTCATGTTTTTCAGTCAGCATGCATTCTGTGTGCATGTGTGAGAGTGTGTGCTTGATGAGCAGTTGCTCCTTGGCAGCATGAAAACATTCCTTGACATGTGAAGATTGAATGATGGTAATTTTGCAACCGGCTGTTTTTTTCCACGCACTATTGTTGTTGCATGTTCTAGTGACTACATTTAGCTGAAGAGGAAATGAAGGAAATACACAAAGAGCATTTTGGGAGGCAAGATTACCATGGGTTAAGAGGGAAGCCACAAACAGAGAAAGGGATTTTTCTCAATGGGAATATCCTGGAAAAGTTTTCATAGGTGGCTTTGGTGATTTTAATAGAGATTTGAAACACTTTTGTTTCCATTTCCAATTAATTGGAGAAAAGCCGGAAATAAACTGATTCTCAAAAATAGACGTCATGAAAATGATTGGGAATGAAAACAATTCTGAGATGAGGCCCAATAATGATGTAGGGGGTAATTTTAATCTACAGGCGTTCTTTGACTTACAACAGCCTCATTTAGTGCCCGTTCAAAGTTGCAACAGCACTGACTTATGATTGTTTTTCACGCTTATGGCCATAATGCAGCATTCCCATGGTCATGTGATATATTTATGACAGTTGAAGTGTTCATCATCATGGGATCACATTTGTGACCTTCTGACATGCAAAGTCAATGGAGAAGTGTTAAGTGATCCACTTAACAACCGTGTTACCAACTTAACAATTGCAGTGATTCGCTTAACAATTGAGGCTAGTAAGGTCATAAAATGGGACAAAACTCACTTAACAAATGTCTCACTTTGCAACAGAAATTTGGGGCTCAATTGTGGCCATAAATTGAGGACTACCTGTATAGTCCAAGATAGCCCTTTAAAATGGGACACATTACTCTCTTGAAGATGCTGTATATTAGTATTTCTTAACCTTGGCAACTATAAGAGTGTGGACTTCAGAACCAAAATTTTAGGAAAACCAAATATTGGCCAGCTTTCTGCAGTACCAATCTGCTAAATGGCAATTATTTTTTCAGCAGAAAGGGTTTCTTTGCATGCCGATCAGAAAATAAATAATGGGACTAGTACTCATGTGTCTATTTTTTTGTGGGGGGGATCTTTTTGTTCATTATTTGCTTGTATTTTGTTCATAATGCAAATTCTGCAATATTATAGTAGGCATATTAAAATAAAAGGTTATTAGTTCATTATTGTCCCCGATGATCAAGAATGCCATTATACTAAACAAACTCTTTAATGCAGAAGTTTAAATATTAAGCTCTCCAAATACTATTTGCTAGATTGAGTCAAATTATTTTCCCAATTATCCCAAAGCATACATATGTAGATGTCAGTTTAATTTGTTAATAAAACCAATTGAAGATATCTTTTGTTGAGATACCTCTTTTGAGGTGGAAAGTGGTAGAATTTAGCTATTGTTATTGAATCGTTTAGCGAAGAGTTGGCCAAGTTTCCAGAAAATGTTAAACAGAAAAAACCAATTTATCTTTCACAAAAGGATATACTTATTACATTTGTATTCTTTTCCCCAGCCCTCCAGGCTAACTAGGCCAACCACACAGGAAACACAACTAGATGAGCTAATTCTATTTCGTATAAGGCCACATGAACAAAATATTACAAATCTGAAAGTACAAATCTCCCACCATAACTGAGAAGTTAGTCTGGGTCCTTTCTAAGTCTCTTTCTTTGCTCATTATGCAGCTGCATGCTATGCTCTCTCTTGCTTATCTGACCTTTGCCCCATCTCTCAAGGTGCTTCTCACATACCATTATTAATCTTTTGAATTGGCCTGTTGCAAACCCTTAACTATAATATGAATTGCTACATTAACCTTTGATCCTAACTAAGAAGCGCCATCTAGTACTGACTCCAAATTAATACAGAAACTATTGTAAATTGTTGTGACTATATTGTCAACATATCTTTACTTATTTTGGACTGGGTGATGAGAACATAATGCCAAAGAATTTAAAAAAATATTTGTTGTAGTCCTAAAATCCTAAATGCTTTCTTCCAACCAATCTTTTAAATATATTGGGCTCATTTGCAGAATTTCCAACCAACATTATTTCACCAGGTAGTGAAAAGCGAGGGCATAGGCTTCAAATACAGGAGAAACATTTAAAATGGCATTCTAGTGGTTTATGGGAAATTGTGCTTTCAGGAAAATGAATTGTTGTTGATAATTGCGAAGTCGTGCACAACCCAATGCGACCCCATGGACAACATTCCTCCAGGCCTTCCTGTCCTTCACCATCCTCTTTAAGGTCACACTGACTGCTTCAGTGACTCCATCCAGCTACCTCATTCTCTGTCATCCCATTCTTCTTTTGCCTTCAATCTTTCCCAGCATCAGGCTTTTCTCCAGTGAGTCCTTCCTTCTCATTGGGTCACCAAAGTATTTGAGTTTCATTCAGATGGCCTTCTAAAGAGCAGTCAGGGTTGCTCTCCTCTAGGACTGACCAGTTTGATCACCTTGCAGTCCTAGGGACTCGCAGGAGTCTTCTCCAGCACCATAGTTCAAAGGCCTCAATTCTTTGGCACTTAGCCTTTCTCATGGTCCTACTTTCACAGCCATACATTGCAATCAGGAAAACCATAGCCTTGACTATACGCACTTTTGTTGTCAGGGGGATGAAAATGAATACATTGTGCAAACTAAGGATCCATGAGGCATGTAATTTATAATGAAAGAAGGATGTGCTTACCATGATCCTGAAATTGTATTGCTTTTCATTTGTAGTGGAATGAAATTGCAAGTTGATCAGTGTCTACCAGTATCAATTCACAGATAAAGGAATCAGCTTTTGGGCTGCATAGACTTTTCTGGACAGACCCCATTTTGCCAGTTCTGTTTTAGAAACAAGGAGGCGTGTGTGCAACTGTGCATTTCCTAAAAGAGGAGGAAGTGTATCATTGGCAAAAAAAAAGAACACAGCTTTGCATAACATTTTCTCTTGCTAACTTCTCCCTCAAGCCAGTGATTAAGAAATAAGTATTGCAATTTAAACAGCAACACAATAAATCTCACCAGATTTGGAAATCTTCCACATCTGCCTACTGTTTGTTTTCCAGATGTTGAATATGAATAACAATTCTGAGATGTGGGCTTCTTACTAATGATTCTTCCATTTTACAGTGGGCTTGGAATGGATGTCCCTTAAGATGTAGGACTCTTTTTCTCTGAACCTCATAAAATGGTACTGTGACTACTTTTAAGATGCATGAATACCACAAAGCAGGTGATGATAGTTTCATACAAGGGTTCTTCACATTTACCCTTTTCTGCTGTGGCCCCCACATTCTGCAATCTGCTGCATTCCCCAAGTGAAGGGGAATTGTTTTCAAGCTTCTGAAGAGCCCTCAAAACCCAGTTATGTCAGCCAGCCTGGGAACCCCAGGGGAGGGATAAACTAGTAAGATTACTCCATTACTGTTAACATCTCTCCAGCTATTATTCCTACTTAACTGTTTTTTATAGTTTTTAAATGTTGTTAATATCAACAATCATTATTTTACATATTTATTGTTTTACTTTTGTTGTATACTGCTTGTATACTCATATACTCGGATACTTTAGCTTGTTGTATGCTCACTTGCTTGTGAGATGCGTGGTTCTATAAATTAGACACATAAATAAAAATAGAAGTTACATATAACTGGTGGGTAGCAGAAGGTACTTCTGAAAACTTCCAGTTTTAAATTTCAGCTCTGAGAGGAAAGAAACGTGATTTATCGTCGGATAAAGTGTTCAGGTTAGTTATAGATAACATCCTTGGAAACTTTATTGTGTTAAAACAAACAGACTTAATTTATTGAAGAAAGTTTTATTTTGTATAATAGAACTGCTCTCCAGATGGGAAACCCGAGAAAGGGACTTTGGACTTGGAGGCAGTATTTTTTAAAGGATTGCTAAACAGGCACTTGTGGGTGGAAAAGGAAAGGCCAGAATGTTATTGTTTGGAATCTGGAAGAAATTGGAAGGTCCCAGGAAGAAAATGAGCGGAAAATAAAATAATCTCAAAGGCACCAAATAATCTCAATTTACCAAAGACACACATTGGAAATGAGGCAAAAGGCATTTAGAGCAGGAGTCTCCAACTTGGCAACTTTAAGTCTTGTGGACTTCAACTCCCAGAGTTCCTCAGCCAGTTGGCTGATGAATCCTGAGAGTTGAAGTCCACAAGTCTTAAAGTTGCAAGGTTGGAGACCCCTGAGTTAGAGTGTCTTCTGAAACATCGCATTGTTTCAGATGCACAAGGCCAGAATCCCTCAAGCAGAGATACCCTTGTGATGTATTAGGTTGGCTGGCTGGCCAATATGTGTGGTTTCAAGACTAGGGAAGACTGATGAGGTTCATAGGGTTTAAAAGGAAGATCATCATAAACAATTAAAGGTGACCTCAATATGGTAATCAAAAGATGATGCACACAGCTATTATTGGAGACATGAGTACGCAGGTATGACCCACGTCCAGAGATATTCATCAGTACTGTTTCATCTGCATTACAGATGCACTACTTTATAAGATACTGTAGATAATGTATCTAACAAAGTTGATAACTCACCATGCAAATGGAAGAGAACAAAGCATAAATGCTAGTTGCAGGTTGTGAAAAGGAAATTTTTGATTCATAGTAGTAAGTCATCCTTTGTTCCACTTAAGATTCCTTGGCCTTTAATATCTTGATAAGAACATTAAAATTCCTAACACCACGTCCTATAAATATTTACGTGGAAGCAATGTTAATGGGTTTTCTTGACCTCAGAGAACCCTATTCCAAGGAACAATGGATTTTAGTCTATTCAAGGTCATTCATCTATCAATTTAGTTGGGATAACATTTCCATTTCATCACCTGATCCAAATATAGCGCAAAATATAAAGTTCGCTTTATTCAAGATTTATTACTAATGACAGTGTCAGCATCTGCTATGTAAGAAATATATTAACTTGTCAAAACTAACCTACAATATTGTATATATGTACCGGTATATGTCCTCAACTTATGACCACAGTCAAGGCCAAAATTTTCATTGCTGCGCAAGACAGCAGTTAAGTGAGTTTTGCCCCATTTTACGAGCTTCTTACCACAATTATTAAATGAATCAAAGTAGTTGTTAAGCTGGTAACATGGTACAAATGTTAAGTACGTTTGGCTTCCCCATTGATTTTGCTTGTCGCAAGATTGCAAAAGTTGATCACAATATATATTGCAGGACACTGATATATATGTGTATAGGGGCTGTGGTGGCGCACGTGGTAAAACACTGAGCTTGCGCTCTGCTGATGTCGGCAGTTAAATTCCCATGGGCAAATAAACCATGTAGGGAAAGGAAAGGAGCTTCCTCCGATTGCCTACTGGCATTCAGGCGTCCTGTGGGTAAAATAACACCTCCTAAAAAATTCCTTTCACAGAGGCAGCCAAGCAACTTCAGTGATTCCTGGCTGACATGTGCCATGTGTGTGTGTGTGTGTGTGTGTGTGTGTAAATGAATGAATGAATGAATGAATGAATGAATGAATGAATGAATGAGTTGGAATACAGAAAGCCTGGGGCAGCTTATCTATAATACAAAAGACCTTCACCCTCAGGACGTAATAGGATTAGACCTCTACCCATCTCACCAGATGGCACCTGGGAAGATTATATCACCTGGCAAATTCAACCAAGCCTGGGACTCAAGACAACCTATAAAGTTAGCCCTGCATGGCTCCACGGGAGTCTGACAACCAATCAGAGTACATTTCTTACACAGGAACAGGAAGCTCCAAGGCGGGGCCCAAGAGAGGATATAAATCTCTCTCTCTCTCTCTCTCTCTCTCTTACCCATATGCACCATTGTCCAGGACCTCAAACCATGTGGTCCTGTCCACCATTAAACCATCTTCTCAAGCTGTCTCCATGTTGCCAGTGTCTTTCTTCCCACTTGGAACTGAATCCAGATGAACATTTCTTCCAACACTTTGAATGTTTACTTTTAGCTTTCATACAAATCATATGCAAATTGTATTGCAAAGTTTATGTTAACAGATTCAGATTCTCCAATAAATGGAAGCTGGCTCTTTATTTTGGGGCATATTTAGGGTTTAGTATGATTATTTTAGTTGAATTTTATGTGCAAAATTAACTAAAGTTATTTTTACAGCTTTGTGTTCCTTGTCCAAAAATTTGATGAAGCATCACAAAAACAAAAACCCGGATAATCATGGGGTAATGAATTTGGAAATGTTCGTTAGGGAATTATATCAATTTGTGTTAAATATCATGTTAATTTTTCTAGCAGAAAAAAGATGAAACAGTAAAAACATTCTAAGGGAGCATTTATTTAATCAGAGCCTATATGCAGTTCTTATGGGGGAAAATTGTCTGGATTAGTATAAATATAGACAGGAGTGTCAAAAAAGTCAAGGTGGTGGCTACATAATCAAAACTTTGCCCTTTCCTTATAGAAGTTGTCTTCTGATATGTTGGCTTAGATATGTTGATGACACTTTCGTGATTTGGCCACACGAGAAATAAAAACTGGACAACTTCCTCACACATCTCAACAGCCTACACCCCAAAATACAATTCACCATGGAAATAGAAGCAAACAACCAACTTCCCTTTCTGGAGGTCCTAATCTACAAAAACCCCAATGGCTCCTTAGGACACACCATCTACCGGAAAAAAACACACACCAACCACTACTTAAACGCACAATCCCATTACCATCCTGCAAATAGCACAGATCAACTCTGAAGCCAAGACCCTCATCTCCAGAACCAAATGCCTAGCTGACAAAGACCACCTGAAAACTGAATTACACACTCTCACAAATGTATTAATCTCCAACGGATTCCAAAGAAAAACAATTACCAACCTAATCCAAAGGGAGACTCCCCCCAAAAACCGAGACACAGAACAGGACAACGGCATCGCCTTCCTACATCAAAGGCACCACAGATAAAATCAGCAAAATTCTCCAGAAACACAATATCAAGACAGCCTTCAATACTGTCCCAAAAATAGCCAATATCTTAAGAAACCCCAAAGACAAAATCCATCTAGAAAACCAAGGAGTCTACGAAATACCATGCAAAATCTGCCCTGCAATATATATTGGACAAATTAATAGGAGAATAAATGCACGCATTGCAGAACACAAGAATGCAGTCAGACAAGAAGAAAAAACTTCCTACCTTTTCCAGCACCTTAAAGCAACAGGAAATGAAATTGATTTTGAAGGAACCAAATTACTCTCCAAAACTGAACACTTCAACAAGAGAATAATTATAGAAGTTATCGAAATAGAGAAACACCCCCACAACATGAATAAACATGATGATACCTCCCACCTACCAGACATCTGAAAAATAGCCCTAGTCAACAAATGAGCCCCACCCACCACCCAGGCCATTACAACATGAAACAACAATGGGCACACAGCCAGCACCAATCAACCAATCATGATACAGCCACACATCCAATCAATCCACTTACTGAAACAATGCCAGCACTCCACACACCCCCACCAAGATTTATAGAAAGACAGCAGCTCTGATCACACTTTAAGCCGAAAACACCAGCCTGAGGATGGTGAGTGAGACCTCGCCGAAACGTTGCCAAGACAATCTCAATCTTACACAGGAAAATAGCAATAGCAGTTAGACTTATATAGCAGTTAGACTTATATACCGCTTCATAGGGCTTTCAGCCCTCTCTAAGTGGTTTACAGAGTCAGCGTATTGCCCCCACAGTCTAGGTCCTCATTTCACCCACCTCGGAAGGATGGAAGGCTGAGTCAACCTTGAGCCGGTGAGATTAGAACCGCTGAACTGCAGATAACAGTCAGCTGAAGTGGCCTGCAGTACTGCACCCTAACCACTGTGGCACCTCGGCTCTAGGAAAAGACCTGAATACAACAAGACCAGCATACCTACACCCATGAAAATCTACGAATATCTGTGTGTGTATGCGTGTGTGTGTATATATGTGTGTGTGTGTGTGTGTGTGTGTGTGTGTGTGTGTGTGTGTGTGTAGCTCCCACAACTTCCAAAGGCAAGCTGTTTCATTGGTTGATTGTTCTCACTGTCAGAAAGTTCCTCCTTATTTCTAAGTTGAATCTCTCCTTGGTCAGTTTCCATCCATTATTCCTTGTCTGGCCTTCAGATGCTTTGGAAAATAGCTGGACCCCTTTCTCTTTGAACACTGCTATCATGTCTTCCCTGGTCCTTCTCTTCACTAGACTAGCTGTGACCAAAACTGGATGTAATACTCTAGGTGTGGTCTTACTAAGGCTTTATAGAGTAGTATTAGTGTCTCACTTGATCTTGATTGTATCCTTCTGTTAATGCAATTTAGGATTGCATTGACTTTTTTGGCTGCCGCTGCATACTGCTAGCTCATATTTAGCTGGTTGTCCACTAAGACTCCAAGATCCCTCTCACAGTCACTGCTATTAAGCCTGGTTTCACCCAGTTCATATTAACAACAAGTGTTTGTTAAATGAGGATCAATCTTATTATGCTGGTAGATTCTTCCTGGTAGCAATTAAGATCCCTAAACAAGGATATACAGCATGAGTAAACTCACTGAAACACCTTTATTCTTTATCTATATATCTTTTTTTGCAACTACAGAGCCCTCTTCATTCTACTCAATAATTTTGGTAAAGAATTTTGTAGGAAGATTTTGAGGTTTTATTGCACTGCATATAATATTATGTCATCAATACTAGTTTTGGGTGTTTAGTGATAGAAACTAGCTAGGAGCTGGTACCATCTTATTTATGGAATTAAACTCAGTGGAACAATAACTCGGGGATTGCTGTTAAGCCCAGGGTCCTGTTTCCCTCCTTTTAATAAAAAAAATGATAATATGATTTTCTCTCCCTAAACTAAAATTGGTGGGAAGGAATTGAGCTGACTTTTCAGAAGATACAACAGTGGCAGAGTCATCTTTCATTGGCACAAGTTCAAAAGGGAGAGTATTAATGTCAGCAAGCTTTTAAATTTACGTGGGGCATTTCATGGGATAGCATTGAAAAACTGCTAATGGTCAATAGCAAGTTTAGTTCCAAATAGAAATATTTGCCATTGATGTGTCCCAGGTGAATTTTATTGAAATCTGAAGCGTAGCCTGAAATCAATATAAAAGTGTAATAAGGTGCCTTATCCATGCAAAACAGAACTGCAAACATTTCAGTGTTAAGAGAAAGACAATGATGAGGTGAATTCATTTTATTTTGATGCTGTTTTGACTCCCAAAGGAGTCTATTAAACTGTATTATACAAAAGGGGAAAAAAATCAACAGTTAAAATCCACAATAAAACCACTAATCCTGAACAAGACAAGGTAAAGATTCTGTAAAAAAAATAATTTTAAAAGAAGGTAGCCTTGTTCTGGGCAAATTGTTTTCCTACGTACCTTTCACACCCGGGAATTTTGCAAGAAACAGAGACAATCACATTGTATCAGCACTGCTGGTAGATAAATCAGATAAGGAAATTGTAGGAAGTTAGCACCCATCCCTCTCCTACAAAAGTGATATTTTAGGAAATATTAAAAAGGAAGAATATTATATTTCCCTGAGAAAAGGAGAAACATGTTTTAAAGACAAAGCAGCTCCTTGCAGTCTCCCCCCCCCCACACACACATACTTTGTCATTAAGGCCTGAGCCAGTCTATTCTACATAACAAAGATCTACAGTATTTTTTGGAGTATGAGACGCACCTTTTCCCCTCAAAAAAGAGGGTGAAAATCTGGGTGCATCTTATGCACTGTATATAGCATTTTTTTTTTTGCCTCCTGAAGCCCGCCCCCCCCCTTCACCAAAATGGTCGTGCATAGCCTTTAGGAGGCTTATAGAGTGCTCCTGGGGGCTGGTGAGGGCAGAAAAGAGTGAAAAACGGGCCCTTTTTTGCTCAATTTTGCCCCCCCCCCCCAGCCCTCAGGAGCAGTCTATAAGCCTTCTAAAAGCTATTCATGCCCTTTTTTAAAAAAAGAAAACGGGCCCATTTTGGGGAGGTCTGCAGAGTGCAAAACCTTTTTTTAAAATTTCCTCTTCAAAATCTTGGTGTGTCTTATACTCAGGTGAGTCTTATACTCTGAAAAATATGGTACTTACTTCAGGCAGAGGCATAATAGGAATCCCAAAGCCCTTTCATTACATCACCCAGCAACAGCTCAACCAAGCTTGGGGTTCAGAAGACAGACAGTCTATAAAGTTACTAACATTCCTGCCCCCTGGGAGTCTGACCACCAATCAGAGTACATTTCTTGCACAGGAATGGGAAGCTCTGGAGTGGGGCCCAGAGAGAGCATTAAACCAGGGCACTCTCAGCATCTCTGCCCCTTTTTCCCAGCATCTCAAACCATGTGGTCCTGTCCACCATTAAACCATCTTTCCAAGCAATCTCCATGTTTCCAGTATCTTTTTCCCCACTTGGAACTGAACCCAGATGGACATTTCTTCCAACAAAATCAACTCCCTTCAGAGAGGCACCCATGAAATCATCACTCTCAGGACTCACAGCAAAGATCGAATGCAATGTTTAGAAACTATAGCATCCACACACATGTAACTAAAAGTACCGATCCATTCATAATAATAAAAAAAAGAGAAATCACATATGTAACGGGATGTATGAATGATCTTGGAGAATGAGAAGAAGAGATGTAGGAAACAATCTGACAAGAAAGTCAGCAGTCCTCAATTACTTACCGGTCAGAGAAAAGGGTTTAGGAAGGATCCACCTTACTGTGTCAAACAGTTCAGAAGAGTCAAAAATAAATTGTGCCTTCAGATTTGCAAGATTGGTTCAAGCCCTCACAGAAAAACTAGACAGGAAACATGATAAGATGAACTAATTCTATTTAATGTAAAGCTATGTTAACATAATCTTGCAAGTCTGAAGGTAGAAATTTCTGGCTTCCACTGTTGGATTCATTAGGGCTGCTCCTTCCAAGTTTCTTTCTCTGACTGTTAACTGACTATGGGGTCTTTCACCTTCTATCTGACTGTTCCCTAGGGTCCCAGCCACAGACCAGTACCACCAGTCCACGGCTACTGAAAACTGGGCTGTGCAAGCAGAGGAAAGTGCATTAAGTTTCATTTGTGCATGCACAAGATTAGGTTGTGCATGCAAAACCATTCCCTCCCCGCCCCTGCAGCCACCACCACTGTTGCCTGTCAATGAAGCCAGAAAAGTTGGGAGACCACTGTCCTAGGCAGCAACATTTCCCTTACGAAGTGAAACAATCAAGATCTTCAAAGGAATAAAATTCACAAGGGGAAAAAAAACGACACATTACCCTTCCTGGATATCCTCATCAGCAAAGGAAATGTTGACAAATTAGAAATGCGAGTCTTTAAAAAAAAAACAACCCAGACTATCCAAGTCCTCCACTACCAAACTAACAACTCAACCTCCCACAGGAGAAGCTATCTAAGAACATTATGCAGATATCCATAAATACACTGCAGTGCAGCAAACCAGAACACCAGGAAAAGGAAACAGACTGCCTATACCTGTGATGAGAATGTATGGCATGAGTGCCAAAGGTGGCACACAGAGTCCTCTCTGTGGGCACGCACACTGTCGCCAGGTTCCAGGCTCCATCACATGCATGCATGCTGGCCAGCTGGTCTTTGCGCATGATGTAACCCAATAGTGCAGCTAGTGATGGCGCGCATGCGGTCAGCTGCTCTATTCTGGATCCCATTGCATGCATGTGCAAAGACCAGCTGGCCAGCGCACATGCACGCAATGGAATCTGGAAGAGAGGGGCTGGCCAGCATGCATGCGCACTGAACCAGCTGGCCAGCGTGCAATTGCATGACGGAACCTGGAAGTGCAGCTGGCTACAGACGTATACACACTAGCCAGCTGCTCTCTTCCGGGTTTCCTGCTCCAGCATCCATGTGCACATGTGCTCCTGTTTTGGCACTCCGTGCCAAAAAGGTTAGCCACCACCAACATCTTTCAAGAAAATGGATACCCACGGAACTTTATCCTGACCATTCAACCCACTAAAGCATAACCAACCCAAGCTATGGAAAGGATACCGCCATACATCAAAAACATCTCAGAAATGATCAATAGACTATTAGACTACCATAGCACACCAACCAACTAAAGCCCTCCAAAAGATCTTAAATAAACCAAAGCACCTAGTCATTCAAGAAGAATTAAAAGTCAGATGTCATCTACAATATACAGTGTAAGGACTGCAACAGTCACTATATAGGGCAGATAAGCAGAAGATTAGCAGAGTGCATCCATGAACACCAAGTAGCAGTCAGAATATACTCCTGAACTTCTTGATCTCATGAACACATGGACAGGCTCAACCATAGTTTCAGCTAGGAAACTGTGAGCATCCTAGGCCAAGCTAAATGCAAAACACTGGGGAATTCCTGGAAGCTTGGCATTCAGACAAATCAGCCCTCAACAGAAACAGAGAAATAAACTGTATATATACACCATCCAAAAGATACAATAAGAAGGCTAAGAAGGAAACAAAAAGACCAGAACATATCCTCTCTAGCAGTCAACACCAGATAAATGGGGATTAACAGCAGGCAAACAATCAAGCAGAACACAATCAAGGAGAGAAGTAATATAGAACTAAGGAGAAATTTCCTAACCATTAGAACAATTAATCAATGGAACAATTTGCCTCCAGAAGTTGTGAATTGTTCCAACACTGGAAGTTTTAAAGAAGAGATTGGACAACCATTTGTTTGAAAGAGTATAGAGCAAGGGTCGGAAATCTTAAACATTCAAAGAGCTACAAACGTCCTAACCGGAAGCTCCTTGTTCAATTCTGGAGCCGACCAGAAGTATGGTTCCCCCACCAAAGAGTCTACTCCTAGTGTGGCCTCCTTTTTCCTCTAACTGAAAGCCCTATCAATTGTGTAACTGACTTGTGAGAGGGAGCCACAGAAGAGGGATGAAAGAGCCACATATGGCTCCAGAGCCGCAGTTTGCTGACCTCTGGTATAGAGCCTAAGCAAGTTTGGAAGTTTATTAACATTTGTATGCCGCCCACTCCCTAGGGACTCTGGGCAGCTTACAGACAAACAAGGGAATATAAAAATTAAAAATAGAACTACAATTGTTTAAAATTACACAACATACATACTGCTTATAGTGGGGCTGGATGCTAATCAACAGCCCCAGGCCTGCCAGAACAGCCAGGTCTTAGTAGCTTTACGGAAGGCCAGAAGAGTAGTGAGGGTCCAGATCTCTATGGGGAGATCATTCCATAGGGCCGGGGCAGCAACAGAGAAGGCCCTCCTCCGGGGGGTCGCCAGCCGACATTGACCGGCCGATGGTACCCAGAGGAGGCCCAATCTGTGTGATCTTATCGGTCATTGGGAGGTAAATGGCAGGAGGCGGTCTCTCAGGAAGCCAGGTCCTAAACCATGTAGGGCTTTAAAAGTAACGACTAGCACCTTGAAGCGTGTCCGGAGACCAATAGCAATAGCAGTAGACTTATATACCGCTTCATAGGCCTTTCAGGCCTCTCTAAGCGGTTTACAGAGAGTCAGCATATTGCCCCCAACAATCTGGGTCCTCATTTTACCCACCTCGGAAGGATGGAAGGCTGAGTCAACCCTGAGCCGGTGAGATTTGAACCGCTGACCTGCTGATCTAGCAGTAGCCTGCAGTGCTGCATTTAACCACTGCGCCACCTTGGCTCAATGGGGAGCCAGTGCAGCTCGCGGAGGATAGGTGTAACATGGATGTATCTAGGTACACCCATTATCACTCGCGCGGCTGCATTCTGGACCAACTGCAGTCTTCGAGCACTCTTCAGGGGTAGCCCCATGTAGAGCGCATTACAGTAATCCAGTCTTGAGGTGACGAGGGCGTGAGTGACCATCTGAAGGCCCCCCCGGTCCAGATAGTGTAGCAACTGGTGTACCAGGCGAACCTGGGCAAAGGCCCCCCTGGTCACAGCCAACAAATGATGTTCTAATGTCAGCTGCGGATCCAGGAGGACTCCCAAATTGCGAACCCTCTCTGAGGGGCGTATAATTTCACCCCCCAGGCTAAGAGATGGAATAACTGGGCCATCCTTGGGAAGGAGCATCAATAGCCACTCAATCTTGTCGGGATTGAGTGCAAGCAGGGAGTTGGGCTAAGAAAAGCTCCCTTCCAACTGCTATTCTATTCTATTCCAGCACAATACTTTGATCAAGGAACTACTACATCTCCACCAGCAGCTACCAGGGCAAGCTACTGTATATAAACAGAAAGCAAGCCCCATACTCATAACAGTTGTGTGATCAATTATTTTACTGCAGTGGGTTAAATTATTCTATTGCATGTTCTATTTTAATAATTGTTTAAGTGTGCTACAGAAACAGTGCAGGGCCTACAGAGACAAATAACTGAACAAACATAAGGAGTGGAAGAAGGTGTGTCTCCATTTACCAGAGTAGTTAACCACGAGGGCCCCAAATTTAGTTGTGGTTTCCTCATGCCAATCTCTCATGCCTCCCTGAATATTATATCTCATCTTCATATTTTACAGTAGTATTTAGGATGCCACCATTGTAGCATCCATGTGACTTTCCCTGAGATGTCAAAAGAAACCAAAGTCTCCCTCTTGGGATTTTTTATTTTATTTTAAGACTGAATTAATTTTTAATCCTATTCCTAGGGAAGCTACACATAGGAAAAACTAGTTTGGCGAGCCTGCGCACACCTATCCCTCTTCTTGTGACATCTCCCTCTGTCTACCTTTAGATTTGCATAGGAGCTTCCATTCCACCTGATGTGTCACCCCCATGATCTCCGAGTCTTGGATGTGCTGGGGAGAGAGAACGATGGAATTGGAGTGGGAAACACGTGGAAGGAAGAGCCGACTTGGGGGGAAGCAAAGTAGCGTTGCGTGGAGCAACCCTTTTTCTTTTAACGACCAAGGCCGGGCAGTGAGGCTGCTCAGCTCAACCAACGGCCAGGATTCAGATCGGGAACGGGAAATCCATCTCCCGGCTTCTCCTCTTCTTACTCTGCTCAGCCGCCCCGTTCATCTCCTTTCGCTCCCTCCTCCTCCTCCATCTCCTCAGCGACGTCTGTTGGCCTCCTCCCTTCCCTTCTCCTCCCTTCCCCTCCCCCGGTCTCCTCCCCACCGGCTCAGTTTTGCTCTTCCACTTCCAGCTGTAACTCAGTCGCCGCCGCCGCCGCTGCCGCTGCTCCCGTCGCCGGCTCCGGAAAATGTCTGAGCGAGGCGGCTTCTATAAGCAGGATTTGAATAAAACGGTGTGGGAGGTTCCCCAGCGCTATCAGCACTTGACCCCCGTGGGCTCGGGGGCCTACGGCTCCGTGTGGTAAGGTGCCGGAGGGGGGGGGGAGGCAGCAGGGCAGGTGCCGGGATGCGCTTTCGGGCATCTCTCTCCTGGGCGGGAGGAGGATCCCCAAGTGAAGGCTTAGAGTAACAACCCCCGGCCCCTGCATTTAGGAACTAACAATGCGGAATCGCTTAACTCGCTAGAAACACACACACAGACAGACACACACACCACACACACGGCCTTCCTTGTGCTGGGCGTGTGTGGAGATGGAGGACGCGCACAATGGGAACACCCACAGCCGCGCAAGGCTCCGGTGGCATCGGAAGAGACCCCGGTTGCCGGCGTGGAATAATTGACAGGGGCTGGGGGGAGGGGAGGGCTGGGAGAGGCCGTGGCCACCGGCAGGTAGCAAGGCCGACTTGTGTTTAAAAAAAAAACGCGTCGGGAGGGGGACGACGACGACGACGGGGGACGGAGGTCACTTAGAGCCTGGTGCTTAAGTTTACACAATAGGCCAAGCTTGAGTTTTAATTTTGCCTGGGCTGCATATGTTTGAGTGTGTGTGCGTGCGGGGGAGGGAGAGATTGCGCGCCTGTGTGCGTTTGGGGAGAGGAAGGGGGGTTTTTGCGACCCCGCAAGCCCTTCGTTTAGTGGTGTGGTTCACCGACTTGTACACACCGACAAGTGGGTTACAGCGAAGGCAGGCGGGGAGTTTGGGTGGAGAGAAGGAGCCATGCAGCATCCTGAATTACAGGCCTAGATAATGTGCCAAAGAAGGACGGCTGGTTACCTTGGTGGGGTGTTTTGACTTAACAATAAGTGTTTATTCTGTGGCTGATGGCTTGCAGGAAGCAATAGGCCAAAGGGGGTGGGGGTGGGGGGTGGGATGGAGGAAATATTTGGAAGTGGGGGTAAGTGGGTATCAATGAATGGAGCTTGATCCTGCTTAGCGTAGATAAAATAATTTATTTTGGGAGAATCAAAAGAGGCGCTCAAAATGCTCTTGAAAAAGAACTGCAAGTAATGAGGCAGATGGAGCAGGGCTGGGCTTTTAATAAAGTCTCCGGACCTTTTTCAGGCAGAGTTGACCATCTTTTGTTTGGAGCAAGTGTAGGCAGAGCTTGAGTGTGTATAGGTGGTGTGCAAAAAGGTGTGCGGTGTAGTGAGCTTTGTTTGTCTTGCTTGTTGCTCTGAATTGTGAAACCCAGTGGGTTTGTGTTCAGATTCCTGTCTCTTCCCTGCCCCCACTGGGCTTTGGAGCAGAGACAGGGCTTTCACAATGCAATTCAGCCTGGAATTCTTCCCAGGTTGCTAAGGGTAACCCCAGACCATGCCAGCTACCGAAAGAGGTTTCCCCAGGCTATTTTTAAAGACCTTCCCTCTTTCTGCACTGAACTGCAACCGGGAATAGGACTTTAATTGGGGGATGCTTTTCTTCCTGCAGTTATTGAGATCAAGTCTGAAGTGCTGTTTTAGAACCTGCTAGCAATATTTTTGGGGTGATGCACCAACCCTAATAAAATGCACTGTATAGAGAATTGAGCAAGATCATAGTTCAAACAATTGTTATATTTCCCCTTTATATATCACATGATTGCTCCATATCATGTGGTGTTCCTTTGGGTTGACTGTTATTCAAGTAATTAAAAATTATGCAGCAAGGTTTATGTTATTAGTGTTTGTATAATTAGGCCTCAGGCTTAAAGGCCATGTTTAAACAAATCTCTAGATGAGAAATCGGTTGGGGGAAAGTAAACCAAGGCATGTGACTTGGGGTGGCTAATAGAAGAAAGAAAATATATACATGCATTGTAAGAAAAAAGCATAACTTAGCTTTGTTTGTTTTCTTTTGTGCAGTCAGAAATAAATGGAGTTTCGGAATAAATGGAACAACTTTTCAATGTAAAAGGAATTTATATTAGAGCTGGTACTATTTAACTTATTAAAAATATGTGTGTAGTTGTCCTGAGCAGTAAGGTAGCCAAGTTTCTGAATGTCACCAAATAATTCTAAAGGGAAGTTTAAAGCAGCTGGCCAAAAACTGCAGACATTTAATCTCTTCAAGTTGGATGTATGACTAGCAGAACAGCAAGCAAGATTCAGTGCAGTAAAGTACAAGGAGAGATATTGGGTGCCAGAGAGAAAAGTACTTTTAGATATACCCTAATGAAAATTCTGTAATTATCCAGAAGAGTTGATTTTAGTAGATAGTGGTAAGAGTTTAATTTGTATAATATGTATAGTTTATATAGTAATTTATAAATATGATGAAAACATAAATATGATGAATGACCTGACTAGGCAGAATTTTGTCTCATATAAATTGGGCAGCAGCAATGTAAAGACAGATCATTAGTTCACAAGATTTTATTACAAATATTTGGAATTTGTCATAGGATGTATTGATTGCTATGAGCTAAGTTAGTTTTAGAAGACAAATAGAACATTGTTGGGAAAATTGGCTTATCACTGTTTGCTCTGGATCTTTCATGTTCAAAGGCAAGAAGCCCAAGTAAAATGACCAAGGGTATATTTATGTCTTGCTTCATAAATTCCCAGAGAATTTGGCTGACCCTTTTAGAAACATGGACTGGATAGATCAGACTATAAGAGAGGTAGTAGCTCTCTTTTACCCAAAGATAATTTTTTTCAAAAGGCAACTGGGTTTCGTTTTTTCTTGAAGACATTTCACTTCTCATTCTTGGATGAGAAACGAAACATCTTCAAGGAAAAACAAAGTGTCTTTTGAAAAAGCACATTTGGGACAACCATGACCTGGATGACTGAGTATCTCCATAGTCATTTAGCTCTCTTTTACGTTTATTAAGCTTTTATGAACTTTACTGAGGATTGAACTGTACTCCATAACAGCCAAGTGTTGATTTTGATATAACTGTTGCTGAAATTATGCAAGTCACTCTGTTGATATATTTGCTGACAAGGCAATAGCAAACTTCTGCATTCTTTTTAAGAAACCTGCTAGGATGTATCCCTGTAGTCATCAAGAACTGAGATAAGTGCAAAGAGATCTTTATAGCCATTATTCAATTAGTCATGCAAACTTTTTCCCTTGGGGGTTAATGGGATCTTTTGTATGTTAAATACTCTTGTAAATGCTTCCTCTACACTACATTCTAGTATGCAACATGGCCAATCACTGAGAGTTAGTATGGTGTAAAGTTAAGGAGTTGGACTAGACCTGAGAAAGGCAGGTTCAAATCCACCTACTGTATATACTCGAGTATAAGCCTAGTTTTTCAGCCCACTTTTTGGGCTGAAAAAAGCCGCCTCGGCTTATACTCGAGTCAGTGAAAAATTTGCCCGAAATGGAGGAGAAAAAGGGGCGGGGCCATGCCGCTGGGTGACACTCGTGAATGGCCCAGTGCCCCTGTGAGTTTCCCCTCCCTCTGTGTCAGTTTGCCGCGCAGCGCGCATCGCACCATCCCCCCTCCTCACGTTCTAATGTAATGCAGGGCTGTCTTACGATTCCCCTTCCTCCCCCTCCTGCCGCTCTGCAACGATGTCCCACCTCCTCCTTGTTATGGCAAGCAGCCACATAGCGATGTCCCACCTCCTCTGGTACAGTGATCCAATGATAGGAATCACTGTGCCGTGTGTCATAGGAGGCGGGACATCGCTCCCGCGGCTGCACGGGACATCATCATCACAGCGGGACATCAGCATCATGAGGTGAGTGAAGTATTTCATTGAATACACCGCTAGTTTACTGTTTTTCTTTGAAATAAATATTCAAAAACATTATTGGTATCTATTTTTATTTTTGAAATTTACCGGTAGCTGCTGCATTTCCCACCCTAGGCTTATACTCGAGTCAATAACTTTTCCAGTTTTTTGTGGTAAAATTAGGTGCCTCGGCTTATATTCGGGTCGGCCTATACTCGAGTATATACGGTATATATGAAGCTCACTGGGAAACTTTGGACCAACTATTACTTTTCAAACCAGACTTCCTTGAATGGTTATGATTGTGAGGAAGATTGAAGGAAAGCATGGCCTTTGTGCTACCACACACTCTTAGAGAGCAGGAAGGATAGGCATCTAATGAATTAAATCAGAGTGATTTTCAAGAAGTTTCAAGTAAAAGAATAATTTGATCACATGAATAGGAAGATGGTGAAAGCTGAAAGGTCTGGCTGTCTGGTAGTATGTGGTTGTTGTTGTTGTTGCAAAGTCATGTCCGATCCATCGTGACCCCATGGACAACATTCCTCCAGGCCTTCCTGTCCTCTACCATCCTCTGGAGTCCATTTAAGCTCATGCCTACTGCTTCAGTGATGACTCCATCCAGCCACCTCATTCTCTGTCGTCCACTTCTTTTGCCCTCAATCTTTCCCAGCATTAAGCTCTTCTCCAGGGAGTCCTTCCTTCTCCTTAGGTGGCCAAAATATTTGTGTTTCCTCTTCAGGATCTGGCCTTCTAAAGAGCAGTCAGGGTTGATCTCCTGTAGGACTGATTGGTTTCATCACCTTGCAGTCCAAGGGACTCGCAGGAGTCTTCTCCAGCACCATAGTTCAAAGTCCTCAATTCTTTGGCAACTCAGCCTTTCTTATGGTCCAACTTTCACAGCCATACATTGCAACTTGGAAAGCCATAGACATTGGTTTTTTACCAATATGTGGTAGTAAATGCCATTATTCATTCAAATGGCATCTGCATTTTCTGTCTTTCAGGCAAAAAACCAGACTTTTAGCAATGAACAGCTTGTGTCTTAACTGATTAATCAGTGGAGGTGTGAAACTAGAGATACATTATTTCTGAGAAATGTAACTATGTAATATTAAAAATAATTGATACATTCATACACACACACACACACACACACACACACACACTAAAAACCTTTACTGGCTGTTTCAAGGCCTGTGGGGAGAGAGAGGGATCCTGAACTATTCAAGATAAAAGTCCATTAGTAAGTGTGACTATACAAAAGGCTCTGCTTGAAGTCCCCACCAAGCTCATCTCTCTTAAGAGGTAGGATGTATAATTGGGTTTCAGAAGACAAAGAAATAACCAGGCATATTCTTACTATGAAGATGAATCACAAAGCCACTGTACTTTATGTCAGAGAATCTTCTTTTCAGGCCTTGGCAAATTAAATAATCCATAAAAATCATTCCAAAACCAGCTTGGGCATTTTTAAAATTGTGCAAATAACTCCTGAATATTTGAGCTTTAACCTAGTGAGGAAATTGGAAGAATACAAGAACATATTCAGAGTGTGGATCACAAAGTGTAGGGGAGACACATCATCCTCAGAAGTGAAAATAATTTTTTTTCCCCTCTGGATTGAACACACCGGAGCCTCTTTTTATTATCTTGAATGCTCTTTTCTGGACATGCTCCAGTTTGTCGATGTCTTTCTCAAAATGGGATATCCGGAACTGGACATGATATTCTAACTGCCATCTCATACAGTGGTGGGATTCAAAAAAATTTACTATCAGTTTTGTGGGCGTGGCTTGGTGAGCGTGGGCATGGCATGGTGGCAGCGGAAGGATACTGTAAAATCTCCATTCCCACCTCACTCCAGGGGAAGGTTACTGCAAAATCCCCATTTCCTCCTGATCAGTTGGGACTCGAGAGTCAGAGAATAAATCGGGGTGGGGACAGTCAGAGATGGTATTTACTGGTTCTCCAAACTACTCAAAATTTTCGCTACCAATTCTCCAGAACTGGTCAGAACCTGCTGAATACCACCTCTGGTCTGATATGGACTAGAGAAGAAGGATATCTTCTCTTCGTCTTGGTACTCCATATTTAGATTTAACTTAGTTGAGTTCACCTTATCTGAGACTAGCTCGCTAGGAAACGCAATTGATATGTCTTCTTCGTACCAACTGAACCTTTGAACCCCACAAAACAGTGTTAATGTGGTATGGTTCCCTTTGTTTACATATCAGCCACTTAGAAAATGATCTCATTGTGATCACAAATTTCTTAAGCACATTTATTCATATCCAATACTATTGAGTGATCTGCAGCTTTGGGAACTTTTTGAAATCACTTTGGACAGTGTTAGAAGAAATGCTATATGATCATAAGAAAATAAAGTGTATTTTCAGGTAGACTGTCCAAACATCGATTTTTTTTTTCTTCCTTTCCACTTTTGCCAGTGGTTTTTGCAGAGTCATTGCACAGTTTAATTTCTGAGAAGCTAGTGTAGCAATGTAGCAATGTAGAATTATTTCAACAACTGCTTTAGATTCTACTGGTAAAAGTGGTAAGAAGAATTACTGTTTTCTGTCCTACATTGGCTATTTTAGGTTAGTTTGCTGGTTAGTTTGCTTGTCTCATGTTACTAACTTGGTAATGTTTGTAGAACATGCAGATCCTGGCAAACGTGATTTATAAGAGAGACGACTCATACAAAAACAGGCCAAACTATCAGTTGAAACAATACAAGGCAGTCCTCGACTTACAACAATTCATTTAGTAACTCTTCAAAGTTAAAGCAGAACTGAATAAAGTGACTTACGACCATTGCAGCATCCTCATGGTCGTGTGATCAAAATTCGGACACTTGGCAAGTGACTCAATTTTATGACGGTTGCAGTGTCCCCGAGTCATGTGATTACCTCTAATAACCTGGCAAGCAAAGTCAGTGGGAATCCAGATCAGGGGTGGGTTTCAACCGGTTCGCGGCGGTCCCTGCGAACCGGTTGGTCGGCAAACCCGGAAGTAAGTAACTTCCAGGAACGGCGAAGGGCCCACCCGCCCGCCCGCGCTCCTTACCCGGTTTTGACGAGTTCTGCGCTTCCACGCACGCGCAGGACGCATACAGCGCCTGCGCGATCCTCCAGGAGCAGCTGGAGCATCGCACAGATGCTAGTATGCATGCGTGCGCCGCGCGCGTGCACGAGGACGCCGCCGGCCCCATTCCAACCGAACCGGTTGGAACGGGGTGAGAAACCCACCCCTCATCCAGATGCACTCAACAACTGTGCTACTAACTTAACAACTGCAATGATTCACTTAACAACTGTGGCAAGAAAGGTTGTAAAATGGGGCAAAATTTATTTAACAAATGTTTCACTTAGCAACATAAATTTGGGACTCCATTGTGATTGTAAATCAAGAACTGCCTGTACTCATTTGAAATAAAATGCAGAACCCATAAGCTATAAGCTACACTACAAACTTTTGCAAAACTGAAGCCTTCCTTGCAACAATAGATTATTTCTGATCTCTTAATTGAACCATTCTATTGTCCATAATTTGGGTTGTTCACTGAGAAGTCTTTCCATTCTTCCTTAGGCAGCTCCTCATGCTGTAGGAAAATGCTTTCTTTTGAACTAGGATGCTCAAAAGTTATGCAACCTTTCTATTTACATTCAACTCTTCATCGAATAATTTTGAATATATTTGATTCTCAGTTGCATATAAAAGGATTGCTGTTTGATGCAGCTAATTGGGGATTCAGACTTTTCTGTTACCCAAATCTTGTATTGTTGTACTGTATTTCTCTGGGTAAATGTCATCTTCACATGACTTTTGTTCTTGGAGCAATTATTGCTTTGAAAGGTTTCTAGCTTGCACTCCCCCTTCTAGTTTCCATATTGCTAATTCAGGTTTATTCTGCCATTTTATGCCTAATGCACGTCACTTGAGAGGGAATGTTATCATTTTTCTTAGCATCTATCCTGCACGTTTACAGGGTCCATTTATTTTTGCAGTGCGCTTATTTAGTTTTTGTAGTGAAGCTAATCAATGTGTGAGGGGGGGGTGTGTCTTGTTTATCAGTTGACACTGATTTGGACTGATAAGAAATGACTAGCTCAAGGGCAATTTCCATACTTAACAGAGAACTAGAATCTACATCTCCCTGCTCCTAGTCCAGCACCATAACCATCATACCAGGCGTGGCTGTTTTTGAATTTGAAACTCTTATACTCAGTAAATTACAATGGATTTGTGTAGTGATATTAAAATTCAAACATATTCATTGAAGTCAGTATTGGTTGCCACAATCCAGATGATGTCTGTAAATATGGACAAAATAAAAGTGAAAAAGACAGATTCAAGGTCTTAGACTGAAAATACTGGATTAGAAACTGGATTCATATCTAACTTTAGATGTGAAGTTTGGGTTTCTCATGGTTTCTGCAAGGACGCAGGGGGATTTATGAAGGTGGTCTTTCCCTTACAGCCACATTGGGGTCCTGTACTCATATTGTTAAATGGTATAGTCATTAAAAAGGATGTGGTGGCTCAGTGTCTAAGATGCTGAGCTTGTCGATCAGAAAGGTCGGCAGTTCAGCGGTTCAAATCCCTAGTGCCATGTAACAGAGTGAGCTCCTGTTACTTGTCCCAGATTCTGCCAACCTAGCAGTTTCTACTTGCACGTAAAAATGCAAGTAGAAAAATAGGAACCACCTTTGGTGGGAAGGTAATAGCGTTCCCTGTGCATTTGGCATTTTGTCATGCTGGCCACATGACCACGGAGATGTCTTCAGACAGCGCAGGCTCTTCGGTTTTGAAACAGAGATGAGCACCGCCCCCTAGAGTCAGGAATGACTAACACATATGTGCGAGGGGAACCTTTACCTTTATGGTCATTAAATGAGGTATCATATGAAAACACCCAATTTTATAACCTGCTTTTGCTGTGGATGGTTAAGTGAGACATTATATGACTGCAATTTGCAAACTTCAATTCAGACTTCCTTATTGATTTTGCTCAGCAGATGCCAGCTGGAAATGGAGATAAAAGTATTAACAGGACACTGCAATGAGTTCTTGCCAAGTGCCTAGATCACAGTCATATGACTGAAACATAAGTGTGAGGACTGGTTGGAACTCATATTTTTCAGTGCCATTGTAGCATTGAATAGTCATTAAATGAATGGTAACTTGTATCACTCTCCTGTAAGATGACAAAAAATCATATTCCCTATCATTGGCAGTCCATCAGATTTCTAGTCCTTAATTTCTCTGTCATTTAATTTCAGATTAAAGGTTCTGGTAACTCAAGCAACTTCTTTGATAAAATTCATTGATCAGTAGCAAACTTGTCCCCATCAATAATAATTTGTTCCCAGCTATAATAATTTTAATATACGTTCATTCAGTTTCTGAACAGCATGCATGCAATGTTTGATTGAGGTTAATATAATGTTGTTGCTAATTAGTGTAACAAGTTCATGGCTTACATGTGGTTCAGATATGATTAGTGACTGACCCTTGGTTGTATTTTTGGATACCCTTTGAACTCAGATAGAATCCTTTTTGTAATTAGGGATTATACAATTACCTGGGAAGTGTTAACTCATCTCCAGACTTTGTTGTCATTTTTTCAAGTGGGGGGGATAGGTGTTGTGCTTTGTATGTGTTAACTACCTTGGAAGCGACTAATGATTGAGTATAAAAGATCATTGATTATCTTTCACTTTGTTTGTTGTGAATAACCCTCTGTGAAAACTTCATAATAGTGAGAAAAGAAAAGAAATGACAGCATTCTAATCTTCACACTGACGAATATCATTCTTCATTACAAAGTAATCATATCAGTGGTAGGATTCATTTTTTTTTACTGCTGGTTATGTGGGCATGGCTTGGTGGGTGTAGCATGGCTTGGTGGGCATGGCAGGGGAAGGATACTGTAAAATCTCCAGTCCCTCCCTACTCCAGGGGAAGGTTACTGCAAAATCCCGTTTCCCTCTAGATCAGCTGGGACTTGGGAGGCAGAGAATAGATGGGAGTGGGGCCAGTCAGAGGTGATATTTATCTGTTTTCCGAACTACTCAAAATTTCCACTATCGGTTCTCCAGAACTGTTCAGAACCTGCTGAATACCACCTCTGAATCACATATTGCAGGGTGGGAACCCTTCATTATAGCAATCCTAAAGGCTTTCTGACAAAGCCAGATCTTAGCAGCTTCTCTAAATGATTCCAGGATCGGTGCTTTATCTAACCTGGAATGGAGTTTTCTCCAAAGAGGAGGAGAGGCAATGCAGAAGGCATTTTAGGGGTCCGTGTGACCCCTAAATGTTATTGCTCCTTTAGAAATGGAATTGAAAAAGTGTTCTCCCTCCTAAATTTAATGGGTAGGCAGAGACCTTTGGGTGAAGGTAGTCTTGAAGGTATCCAGTTTATGAGCTATGGAGGGGTTTAAAGTTATAACTGGCATTTCAAATTGCATCTGAAAGCCAAATAACAGCCAGCCATTCTTGCAATAATGGGCACCCAAAACCGATTGAGTTGCTGTATTCTGAAGCAGATGTAACTTGATGGTCTTCAGGAACAGTTTCCTGTACAGTGGATTGCAATAATCCAATTGAGAGATGACCAAGGCATGAGTGACAAGAGCAGGCTTGCTATAATTTAGTAATGGTTTCAATAGGTACACAAGATACATTATTTTGAATAGGAACTGTTAGTCCAATAACCTGTTATGAACTTGTGCAGTCCAAGGAAGAAGGACCACATTCAGAACCAAAGATGGAAAATTGCTGGTCTCAGTTAACAACCTATTTCTGATTTTCAGGTTCAGAATTAATTTATGTAAAACATAAGAATTATTTAATTCCCCACAGATTTTTCATATACAGCAACAAAACATAAAAACATTTTTTTTTAAAAAAACCCTATATTTTCACATTTATCTTTGAAAAAAATCTAGTATTCTACATGGGTATTATAGGAAAATACCACTTCCTCACAATCCATATCAGATAAACAAGTGTCCTAATGTGACATCGAAACTTTGCATTTCTTAAGATACAGAAACATATTTATGAATTCCAGCATAGAGCTTGAATAACATAGTATTTTAGCTCGAGTTTCAGTACAAAGAATGTGTTTGTTATCTGTCCTTCACGTCAGCAAATTCTCCGTTTCAATTTAGAGAATTCTTGGGATGCACAAAAATGTACTTTCTTTCTTGTTAGCAACCAAAGATTTTCCTGCAAGGGTTCCTTGTGATCTAAAAGACTGTTTTTAGATGCTGCAAGTTTCTATGAAACAAAGAATTGCCTAAATGTAACAACTGTCAAGCCATAAAAACAATTCTAAGGTCTGATATGTGTATGTGTGTATTTGGCTTTGAACCGATGAATCGTAGCATTACATTCACATGTTTACAAATTGCAGTTGAGCACATCTGTTACTTCTTTGTAGCTTCCTATGACATTGTATTCTCTAGATGCTGGGCCACAACCCCTCTAATTGGAGAGAATGAATTGAAGAATACCACTGAAATCCTTCTGTTTTGCACAGACTTTGCTAACCTTACCTTTTCTCCCTTTTGTTCTGCACAACTGAGTATGCCTCATGGAGAATGGGTGTAGCTACAATTTATGTTCCAAGAAAAGAGGAATCTTTCGGCAGACACAATAGTGATATTCCCAATCTTGACTTGTATTTCCTCTTACAACTAGGACAAGAACAAAATAATAGGAGATGATCTGTGTCTAGAGGCATGTCACATCCAAGCCCTTATTAAAGCCAAGGAATTAGGCTTTGGTAATGGCATATGGGAAGAATCAGGGCAGCTTGCAATACAGAGAGATAGACTTAAGTTTTCGCCAGCCTTTTTTTCCTATTTAGCTTGTCATACAGGGAAGTTGTTTGGTTTTCAAAGTCATTTAACTTTCTTGATAGGTATATAGTATGTGATCAGTCCTTAAAATTCTGCTGGTAAACTTGTATGCAATGTCTGAACTAATATTTCCTTGGATATTTAGTTGTGGGGATGTGCTAGTAACATTGAACTGGAGCATGGGTTCGGTCTTCTCTAATGAAACTAATGGATGAAGAAGTAGTTTCCAAAATAAATAGTAAAGATTTTGTTTTGATTTGGTTTAGTCAAGCTTGACTTCAATGTGAATTATATTGTCAGAGCTTTGGGGATGAAACCAATGAATAAGACTTTACTATGGAAAGTCTTATCAGGTATAATATAGTTTGATCATGATCAGCTGGAAAACTCAAAGTTTCACTAAATTCTGTGGAGTTCAGCTCTCAAACACAAAGCTGAAGTCATGGATGTATCCGGGGTGAGCTGCTGGGGGTTCACAGAGGTTTGGGAGAACCTCTAAGATTATGTGCAGTTCAGAGAACCGCCAAATCCCACTCCTGGCTGGCCACGCCCACCCTCCCATCCCAGGCGTCCACATGCGGCCCATTTTGAATGCAGGTAAGTGCAGGTCACGTATGGAGACTCAGGGAGGGCAAAAAATGAGCCTACTGGAAGTTTGGGAAGGCCATTTCTGGCCTCTAGAGGGCCTGGGGAGGCTGTTTTCGTCCTCCCAGAGGCTCAAGGAAAACTTCCGGAGACCGGGAAGGGCAAAAATCCCCCCCGCCATGCGCAGGAGATGACTAGGCCATGCCCAACATGTCCACGCCTACCCAGCAACCAGGCAGAGAACCCCTTGCTAAAAATTTTGAATCCCTGGCATGTATCCACATAGTTTTTTCTGGAAAGTGGCTTGCTTTTGTCTTTTTCCACAAAGTGGTTTTTTTTTTTCAATTTCCCAATCTACAAGTTGACTCAGTCTTCCTTTCTTCCAAGTTCAGTAAAATAAGGACCCAGATTGTTGGGGCAATATACTGACTCTATAAAATGCTTAGAGTGGGCTGTAAAGCAGTATATAAGTCTAAGTGCTATTGCTACTTCATCTTGATAAGTCTCCCTTACAAGTATTAAGTAGGTGCAACATGGCTCAACTTCTGAACTAAGACAGAGTCACTTTAGTGCTATTACATGCTGATATTTTCCAAAAGAAAAGATAGTTGGGATTATTATTTAACAAATTGAATAATTGGTATTTTATCATTAAATCTTTATTAAAGATACTGTAGCTCTATATTTAGGTGATGAATTCCACAGAATTTAGTAAAACGTTTGAGTTTTCTAGCTTGCCATGATCAAGCTATGTGATGCCTGATAAGACTTTCCGTAGTAAAGCCCCATTCGTTGTTTTCGTCCCCAGGACTGTGCACAAGGAATCAGCAAAATGTTTTATAATCCCTCAGGGGCATAAATAGAGGAAGAGGGTTTGGGAGGAGAACATTTGAAAATAGTGTTTGGAATGCAGAACTGTGCAAAAAAGACTTTCATGGAAATAACTTCAACAAATAAAACATTCACTTTTAACTAGTTCCACTCAATTGCTTCAAATTCCTCATTTTTTTTTCTCTCTCACATGCTTTCAATTCAAAGACATGCTTCTGAAAATCAAACTAGGGAAGGGGTTGCCAGTACAAAAATATAGCAAAGGCTTTCCATATAACAACAAACTAACCAGAATTTTGTTGCATTTCTGTATGGCAGTGGTCCCAACCCTTGCGTTGTGGCCCACTACTGGGCCTTGAGCTGTTCAGAACCGGGCCACAGAAGTGGTGGGCACGGGGGCATGCACATTCCCACTTGCACGAGCAGCATGTGAGCATGTGTGCACATGCTCCATTTTTGCAAGTGGTGGGTATGCATGCCTGCTACTTGCACAAACTTGTTAATGACATAATTCTTTGAGAGTGCTCTACACTGAAGTCTATCCCTGGAAGCTTACCTTTAGTCTCTGGTTTTTTTAATTGTTATTTTATTTTTTAAAAGTTTTTTTTATTTTTATTATTTTTACAAACATAGCAATGCATGAAAAGTATGGCACCTGAAAGTCTTACATTTTAGTACAAATAAAATAATATTCATATTTACTACAGTTGACAAGCTTATATAGTTCTGGTAATAGTACACATATTTTGGTTGAATTATAATCTTTCATTATTTAGTTATTCGGTATTTCAACATATTATTTTTATGCCAATCATATTCTGAGTGTCATTCCTTTTACTACAAATAAAATATTAGTAATAATATTTTTAACAGGCTTATTATATGGTTCTAATAATAATACACATATTTATGTTAAGTTATAATCTACCATTATTTAATTATTCAATATTTTGACGTGTTATTTTTATGCCAATCACCATATTATTCAAACATGCTTAATACTGCTATGATTCAATTCTGATTTCCCCTTGTTATTACTTCACCTTATTATATAAAAATATGTATTCTATTAATCCCCCTTTTCTAGTTTCCATCCCTATTCTAGCATTTAATTATGCCACTATTATATTTAAAAATATTCCCTTTCTATCCATCGTCCCTTGCCCACTTGTCCCTTAAACAAACCCTTAATTGTTTGCTTCTTAGCTTGCCTCCCATATTCCTCTCTTGGATCTTTATCTGTATCTGCTTCCACATCTTGACCAATCATGTTAAACATTTCTCCTTTCTCTGTCCTACTCCATTATCTAATTTTCAAAATATCTACTCTTGCCCTATCTCTCGTCCAAAAAAGCCTTCCTGTAACTCTAGTTCCTCTTTTAATTCCCTTAAAATACTCGGCATGTATCATCAGTCATTATTTTATTTTCATCTCCTTCTTTTCATCTCATTTTGTTTATTGGTTTGTTCTGTTTTTTCATCTACTCTTTCAATTGGCTCCTCCTCTTCCTGAATGTCTTGGTCACTTGTCCTTTGTGTTATATTTTCCAGCTCTTCATCTATGCTCTGCATTTTATTCATAATCTCCTTGTAGCTTCTTGTCATAGTATCCTTAATACTCTTGAGTTATTGATGCCGTTTCTTCTCAAATTCCACTCATTTCTTGCTGGTGGAGCATCTTGTTTAGTTTCATTTTGTTCCTTTTTTGTCCAATAATCCAAAAACCTTATATTCAAACCTATATATTCAAGCCGCGTCGTCAACCGGAAGTCTGTTGTTCTAACTGAACTCAAAAGGGTTTGACCAGGAAGCACTTAGCCTTAGGAAATCTAGAGTAAGACAGTAGGAAAGATTTCCAGAAGTTTGTAATGAACAATCAAAATGACTTTTTTAAAGACTTTTAGGATGATTGGGACTACGCTTGAGTGTCTCTCTCTCTCTCTGTGTGTGTGTGTCTGTCTGTCTCTCTCTGTGTGTGTCTCTGTCTCTCCCTCCCTCCCTCCATATGTGCATGCGCGCGCACATGCATGCATGCATGCATGTGTGTTCTATCTCGCCTAAAACAAATACGGAAAGATTCATCAGCTCACTATGTTTCTCTCCTGTTAAGAAAAGTTGTTACTTTGCATCTACTGGGAATCTGAGCATGCTGATACAAAGGAACTGCCTATTTCTTTTTTTGGCAGCACACTCACTTACCTGCACGCAATCCTATATACTTTCCAGCATAGAATTCCTGGATTTCTACAGCGGGATAAATTACTCAATGCAATGCTTCATTAAATCTCAATGTCCAACACTTACAAATGCTTTACTAGGTAGGTTAGCAACATATATTTTAGAAAAAGAACTTTAAATGTTCAAATTGTGAAATATCAGTTGAGTTCTAAGCACAACAGGTTACTTAAATGACTTGTCATGCTTAAATTGAGCAAATATGCACAGGACCAATATTTGTAGTCTTGATTGTTTTGCTTCTGGTTGATGACAGTGGCTATTATTGTTTGAAAGAAGGAAGAATCACCCAAGGTTAACTTAAATGATCAAAGCCTTGTGCATTTATTGTGAAAGCTTGTTTACTGCCAGTGGCGCCTGGAGCAATTTTTTATAGCATTGTAAATTGGTAGATTTTAATTAATGATGTACATTACACGATTACATTACAGCATATCAATATTTGGCAGGCATAATTAGCATTTGATATATATCTAGACAGGGTGGCAGACTCACTAATGAATACAGGCTCCAATCCGTTCACTAGGGGCCCAGAATTCAGATCTCAATACTCCCAAGGCAACCTTTCATGGAAGACATTGAAGATAGGAAGCCAAATTAAGGAGACTGATTCTCTGGGTAGTTGTCAAGGTAGATGGAAAAAAGGTATCACTTGGGAATAATCCTTGGATGGTTATTATAAAAAACATAAAAATTTGTTGTGTATCAAAGGTTGCTGTTACAAAAAAATTAAAGACAAAACTTGGGATAGTTCCCTTGCCCCAAAAGAAAGCATAACTAAGGTTCATATATCAGAAATGTTTTAGCTTTAATTCAGATATTCAAGACTATTTTGGGAAAATGCAATCTGAACAGGAGAATCTGGGAACAGTTCAGTTTTTTCATTAAGTATTTTGTTCCTGAAAGATTAACCTGGGGGAACATTTATAAAGAGTTGCTGATGCCCCTATATCAGTGATGGTTGACCTTTTAGGTGCTGAGTGCCCAAAGCAAGTGCACATGCTCGAAAACGCAAAATGCAATGCAAGTGCCCTCCTCCCTGCCCCCCCACACCTATTTTTGGCTTCCAGGTTGGTATGAGGCCCTCCGCGCCCCGTTTTGGGCCTGAAACTCTGGTGCAGAATGGGGCACAGGGGCACTGCACAAGGCCCCAAAATGAATGCCCATTGCCCCCCTGTGCATGCACATGCACACCCCTCACATGCACCACACCCTCACGCATGTGAGGCAGAGACCCAGAGACCAGCTGGCTGGTGGGAGGCACATGTGCAGTGGAGCTGGGCTGGGGCAACAGCTGGTGTGCCTGCAGAGAGGGCTCTGCGTGCTATTTGTGGCACAGGTGTCATAGGTTTGCCATCATGGCCCTATATGAATTAAGGTTTCTCTGGTTCTGAACTGGATCCGCTGGCGACATTCAAGTGATGGTCCCTTCCTGCATAAGGAGTTAAGTTTAACTCAACTTTGTGTGAGTGGTTATGTGCCGTCAAGTCACTTTTGGCTCCCAGTGACCACGTAGAGTTTCTCCATGACAATGAATCCCTAAACAGATCTTTCAGATTTTCCAACAATGCACTCAGTGTCATTGTAACTGAGTCCATGACTTTCATCCTTTTCATCCACATCTCTTTCCTTCTACTTTTCCCAATATTAGAACTTTCCTGTGCTATCTCAATCAACTTTAGATCGTCCTGGGGAAGAGATAGTGCTTGTGGTCCATTCCCTTCCTGAGAACAGAAAAATAAAAATTTATTTTAGTTTGTATATGTTTTGTTTTGTCTAATCACTGTCAAAAATCTATGTATTTATCTATTTATCAGTCTGTCTGTCTAGATCAGGGCTGTCAAATTCACGGCTCAGATGCCTCAAGTGGTGGCCACACCCCCGGCCGGTTTAGTGAAGAGGAAAGAAGTCCCAATATGTCATGTGACAACGCGGTTTGACAGTCCTGATCTAGGAGTTAAGTAGCAGGTCATAGTATAGAACTGCTAAGATAACACTTTTAAGGAATGCTACAGAGAGATTTAAATTCACAAGACACGGGGGAATGTTTTGGGAGAAGTTGAGCCTACAGAACAGAGATGGATTCCCCTTGAACTGGATGCTGGTCCTAAAATAAAAAACATGAAAGGGCAACTTTAAAATTGATCAGTAGGAGTTATCCAATGGGTACTGGCCAATAATTTTATCAGGGATAGAGTTGGTAACCATACCAACATTTAATAATAATAATAATTTGAAACTACACAGCTATGTATGAAACATGTAGCAGTGACACCCATTGTCATTGAGGCACTTGGCACCATGTCCAAGAATTTTACAAAACATATCAAGAAATTGCAGCTTCCTGCAATAACACCAGTGGAACTGCAAAAAACTAAGCTACTTGGAACATCATATATTTTAAGAAGATACTTGATTGATACCTAGAATGCTGGTAGCAATCCGTATCAACCATTAGCACCAGTCAATGGTATTTGTGACACATCTTTAAATGTTCACTTTACTAAATTTCATGTTTAATGAATAATAACAACAACAACAACAACAATAATAATAATAATCAGTAGCAGTAATAATGGTTGTGAACAAGAACACAAAACCCAGTGAAATAGTGTGTAAGAGTTCCAAATAACATCCAAAATTAAATCAGAGTCCAAGGCAAAGTATTGCTCTAAGTTCCAATTTATTAAAAGAGTCATGTTGGCACAGCTGTGAAAACCTGAATCTGAGCTTCCTGGTTTTCCTCACACAATTGAGAGTTCATGATCTTGCCCAACACCCACAAGTCCATCACATGGTCCAATCTTCCACTGCCATGCTGGCAGTTCCATCCATCCAGTTCCGGTCAGGTGTAGAGACAAAGGATGACCTTGGATTCTAGAAAGGAATTTTATTTTGGCAACATCACATGCTACTCCTTACTATCCCCCTCCCAATACCCCACTAATGAAACAGCATAGTAGAATAGAATATTAGTGTGGCAGGCCAAAGATCCCAAAAGGAACTGGCTATAGGCCTGACATAGTGAGACAGTCATTCCTGAATGCAGATTTGTCCTGAATACAGAACAGGAAATGATGAGGTCAGAGAGAGATTTTGCTTAAGAAAGCATTGGAAGATGAGATTCCTGTGATAAAATATTGATCCTGAGAGAATGCAAGAAATTAGGAATGCATGCAGAGGAGAAGTTATTGTAACAATGGGAGGCTTCAGTTATCTGCGCATAGATTGGGGGCATTCAAGCATGGATGATGACAAAGAAACCAGACTGTTAAATAATTGTAAGTGATGGTGTCTGAGAATAGTCTTGGAACCAGTTAGAGGGGAAACAACTCTATACTTACTGTAATTCTAAGCGGTGTCAAGGATCCGCTGTAGAACCACTTGGAAACAGTGACTCTAATGCTCTTACGTATAGCAACCACACGAATGAAAAACTGCTAGTAAGGACCAACACTGTCACTGATGACTCAGCATGAGAAGCATTTCAGAAACGAAAGAACTCGTAGGGAAAAAAGGCACCAAAAAGGAAAAGTGAAGAGAGACTCGTATCACTTCATAGTGCCTGAAGGTTAATTAAAGCTATAGTAACTAATTCTCTGCTAGATCGTATTCTGCAGTAGAAAAACAGATCAACCAAATGGAGGAAAAGGGCTAACATGGCTTCCCAGTAGTAGCATCTGGGAAGCTATAACAGTTAAGAAGTCATGCTTCTAGATAAGGAAAAATTGTAAGGAAAAAAGGAGCTCAAACTCTGATCAGCTCCAAATGTAAGCGATGATAAGGACTGCAAAAATAATATTTGAAGAACATATGGCAAAAACTATTAAAGGAAACAATTTCTTTATATATATTTGAAACACAAAATGAGCAACAGAACAGCTGGGCTGTTGGAGGATATGTAAAATGGATGTTTGAGGAGGTTGTGAATATTGCAGGGAACCTCAATGAGTTCTTTGTCTCTTTCTTTACTGCAGAGGATACAGAATAATAGGTTACCTGTTCTTTCTGTTCTCAGGGAAGAAAGAAACAAAGCAAATTGAGGTAACAAGGCAAGCTATTTCATGACACCTATAATGAATGTACTTGTACTTGTACTTGACACCTCTTCACCCATTGTGGGTATAGGCGACTTCCATGGAAATTTGACGCCACTGTTTTCGGTCCTGGGCTAGGGTTGTCAGGTGGTGCAGCCAGTCGCGATACGGATACGGCGATCCATGGAAGCTGTTTCGGCTGGATATACCCAAGGGGATGCCAGTCCCAAGGGTCGACAGAGCCCGATTGGTGGGAACGGGGGGCACCACGTGAAGGCCGGGTTGTCGTTTGATAGTTGAGAGGCTTTGCAATAAGCGTTGCAATGAATATTTTGCGCATCAACTATCCTTGCCCCCCACCTATAATGAATGCACTGTAACCAATCACCAGTTTCTGATGACATCTTCTTTTAAACTGAAATTGTTGATCTGTTTGTAAAAATATGTAATATCTTACTCAAATTAATTGCAGTGCCATAAAATGAGAACAGGGGTCAGCAACCTGCAGCTCTGAGCCACACGTGGCTCTTTCATCCCTCTGCTGCAGCTCCCTGTCGCCTGTCAACTCCACAATTGATAGGGATTTCAATTAGGACAGAGGAAAAAGGATGCCGTGTTAGGAGGAGACTCTCTGGTGGGAGAACCAGACTTCCGGTTGGCTCCAGAATTGAACAGGGGACTTCCAGTTAGGACCTTTGTGGCTCTTTGAATGTTTAAGCCGGTCCCTGAACTAGAAGCTAGAAAGGGATACAGAGGAATTCTGGGAAATTCCCTTTCTATGTGTTTGAGATAGATTGATAGAAAGGCGTATTGTAGAATTGCTGCGTCATTCCTAGTTAAATAGCATGGTTATATATGGATGTTTAATGTTTAATAACGATGTGCAAAATGAAGCCAAGTTCTAATAAAGTTGCATTTTTCATGAAACGAATGAATGGCCATAACGGTTCGAAAATACAACTAAAATAATTGCTGGTTTCAGTTTGAAATGTGAAAATAAATTGAAACTTTTGAGATGAATTTTGAAATATATTTTGATTTTGTTTCAGTTCAGCCTATGATACCAAAACAAGGCAGAAGGTGGCAGTCAAAAAGCTTTCAAGACCTTTCCAGTCTCTTATTCATGCTAGAAGGACTTACCGGGAGCTTAGATTACTCAAGCACATGAAACATGAAAATGTAAGTGGAAAGATGGTGTTATGTAAACCTCCGATAGAAAATGGCCATTTGTCTTTTGTTCGGTTTTACTGAAGCAGTAATCAGAAAATCCCACATTCATATAGAAGGATAATTTAGCAGAAACACTTGAACACTTGTTACACTGGTGTGTATCCTCAGTTAACCTCACATTCAAGTGAAGATCTGGTTTGTGGTTCTAACAGAAGCAGGCTTTAGCAGGTCTGAGCAGTTTGATTCAGGTAACCATTTAGTGTTCATTTTAAGAGGACTGGAATATTGGTAAATGAAGAGTACTGAAGAATAAGGATGGACTGCATTTTGTTTTTGATCTATCCCTCCCTCCCGCCCCCCCCCAAACGGTGGCTTTAATTATTTCAGACAATTTACAGTCATAGCATTAAAGATATTTTTAAAGTTATTCCTGCAAAATAAATGTAGCAAAAATGCATTTATTTTAGTGTTTTGGGGAAGGCTGAATTTTGAGATACAAATGCAGGGGGGCGGAATGCATTTACCAACAATGTAGAACTTTTTTTTTTACATGATTAGCATCAACTGCTAACATTTTAATTGTAACACACACACACACACAAATCAGTTCATTTATAATGTGAGATCAAATAACCTAATTAATATACAGGGATTCACTTGAAAAGTTTTATTTCATTAAGTTTTTTTTCTTGCTTAAGAAAGAGCTGAGCTTGCTTTGCAATAATTATAGAGTACAGAACTAGTTCACTTATAATAGCCCTAATAATTTCAAAAAGGGTGGGTCTCATATATTCTTTATTTTGTTCCTTTCACACCTATTTTTTCAGAAGTCCAGATTAAATTTGTCTTTTCCATCCAATTTTGAAAAGCCAGGATTGTGCCTACATATCATAGTTTTACTGCAAATTAGAGTGACAAACCCAAATAAATCTTAATTTGGGCATAGATTGTAAAGTAGAAAAAAGTGCCATTTTCCCCTAGGTTGAATCTTTCCCAAATCAACCAGGAGTATATATGTTTACAGTAAAGGTAGCCACAATGCTGGTTGTGTAGAAACCAGTGACAATATCAGTATCTTCATCCTGCTCTATAAATCGATATTTTCATGTTTTACTCTATTGTTAAATGCTTTTTTTTTTTTTAAAAAAAGGTAAATGAAAGATGGTGACTTATTTAAAGCATGATAGGAGGTGGGTAGACATAGTAATGAACAGGCAGATACCTCTTAAAACCTGTATCTTCATCCTGCTCTATAAATCGATATTTTCATGTTTTACTCTATTGTTAAATGCTTTTTTTTTAAAAAAAAAAGGTAAATGAAAGATGGTGACTTATTTAAAGCATGATAGGAGGTGGGTAGACATAGTAATGAACAGGCAGATACCTCTTAAAACCTGTATCTTCATCCTGCTCTATAAATCGATATTTTCATGTTTTACTCTATTGTTAAATGCTTTTTTTTTTTAAAAAAAAAGGTAAATGAAAGATGGTGACTTATTTAAAGCATGATAGGAGGTGGGTAGACATAGTAATGAACAGGCAGATACCTCTTAAAACCTGTTTCTGAGTTGGGAGCAATCTGAATCTGAGCTACAAGAAGAAGAAAATCAGTCCTAATTAACCTGTAAGTAGAATTGCACTCTTAGCAATTAGAATTCAGCAGTTATATACAATTGATATTGTTGACTAAAGTATGCCAAACTACTGTTTCTAGTCTCCATTGTCTTTTCTAGCAACCTGCAAATACAGAGTGTAAAATCTTGTAGTATCTTATGCATTTCATTCGATAAAATAGAAATTCTTTTTTTTTTGTTTCAGGTTATAGGATTACTAGATGTTTTTACACCTGCAGCATCAATAGAAAATTTTAACGAAGTGTAAGTAAAGTTTAAATTAGAATTGATAGTTGGCAAGTTATTGGGATGCGTAGCATTGGCATTAGATAGCCAAAATCAAATGTTTATAAGTAGAATTAATTTCAGTGATATAATGAAATATGTAATTAACTTTTTCTGTTGCATCTGTCGAATCTCAAAATATTTAATTATGATGAAGTACACCTATTGGTATACAGTTTTCTGATATGAAGAAAGTTAAAAGGAGTTTTGGCTTGCTACTGGAAGTAGGATGTTGTAAGATGAATGATCTTTTTGTTTAATCTTCTTTTGTAAGGGCAGCAATTTTTAAAGGAATGTTAAATGGATTAATAGCAGTTAGCAATAGCAATAGCAGTTAGACTTATATACCGCTTCATAGGGCTTTCAGCCCTCTCTAAGCGGTTTACAGAGTCAGCATATTGCCCCCAACCACAATCCTGGTCCTCATTTTACCCACCTCGGAAGGATGGAAGGCTGAGTCAACCCTGAGCCAGTAAGATTTGAACAGCCGAACTACAGAACTGCAGTCAGCTGAAGTAGCCTGCAGTGCTGCATTTAACCACTGCGCCAACTCACTTAGAGCATCTTAATAACTAACCACTTTATTATCACATAACCTTTGTTAAGTTGATTAGCTTTTGGCATGCTACAGGACTTGGTATTTCTTGTTTTTGCCCCAGAAAACTAACCTAGTTATCCCTCTGAGAAATTTTACATGCTGTAGTAAACTAAAAGGAAATTAGGTTCCTATAGGCATGTTGGTGTAGTATTGTTTCCATTCCTCTACCCCCGTAAAGCATTTTGAAGCTGGCTCTGCAATTGACTTTATTCCAGCAGGTCTTGCAATGATACTTTTTACCTTTAGAGTTAAATAATAATAACAAAATCAAAAAACCCTTGGTTAAGACTTGAACTGTTAAGGTTTTACCAGTCCCAGACTGTGAAACAACAACAACAATAATGACAATCCAAACTGCCAACTATGCAACGACAAAGTCGAAACTGTTTCACATTTAATATGTGAATGCAGCAAAATTGCACAAACTGATTACAAAGCTAGACACAACTGAGTTTCTAAATTAATCCACTGGTCATTATGTAACGGTGATACCCATTGTCATCTTGGTACCATGTCCAAGAATTTTACAAAACACATCAAGAAATTGCAGCTTCCTGCAATAACACCAGAGGAACTGCAAAAAACTCTGTTACTCGGAACATCATACATTTTAAGAAGGTACTTGGTTGAGACCTAAGACACTGGCAGCAACCCGTATCAACCATTAGCACCAGTCAATGGTATTTGTAATGCATTTTTTAATGTTCAGTTGGCTGACTTTCATGTTTAATGAATAAAGTTAATAATAATAACAAAAACAATCCCTCTTCTTGTTGCTACCAAGAAATGTCCTTGTACCATCAGTGCTTTCAGTAAAAAGTATGCTTTTGGCCATTTTGAAAATGTGTAAGCCATTAGTATGAAATAAAAGCTCTGATCAGCAAGTTGTCACTCTGAAGCAAGTAAGAGTGTGATACCATAGTTTTACTGCTACCGTGTTTCCCCGAAAATACGACAGGGTCTTATTTTCTTTTGGCCCACGAAATATGGTCTTGGGCTTATTATCAGGGAGGGCTTATTGTTTTGGGGTTGCTGGGTGCCTGCTCCCTTGTGAGCGGGCTTCCGAAGAGCCGGGTACAGTCTCAGGGGTGAAGCAGTCATGAGGTAACCATGCTCACAAGCACCCACCCGGCAAACCCTCTCTTTAACCGGGCAGAGCGCCATTCACTGACCCGACTGGAGAGGGGGGTTGCGCGAGCGCCTGTTCTGCCCCCAGCAAGCATGCCTTCCAGCCTCACCATGCCCTTGTGCAGCTCTCCCAGGGCATGGCCGCCACCATGCTCCGAGCATAACTCCAAAACTCGGCTGACGAGTCTTCCAGCATCGGCCACTCTAGGAGTGCTCTCTATGGTGGGCCGGCTGCTGGAAGACTCTCTGTCTGGAAGACACTTTGTCCAGCAGCTGGCCCACAACCATGGTGAGGCTGGGAAGCATGCTTGCTGGGGGCGGAACAGGCGCTCGCGCAATCCCTGTCTCCAGCTGGGCAGAGCTCCATGCACTGACCTAGGGGATATCCCTAATGTGCCAAGCTGCGGAAGCTGGTGGGCGGACAGAGTGGCACGTTGCTTGGCGCCTTAGGGATATCCCCTAGGTCAGTGAATGGCACTCTGCCCGGCTGGAGAGGGGGTTTGCCGGGCGGTTGCTCGTGAGTGTGGTCACCTCATAGTTGCTTCGCCCTTGAGGCTGTGCCCGGCTCTTCGGGAGCCTGCTCGCAAGGGAGCAGCCACCCAGCAACTCCCCCCTCTGGCCAGGCAGAACGCCACTCCCTAATCTAGCAGTATCCCAAAGGCTGCAAGCAATGTGAACACCTTTCTCCCCCCTCCCGGCTCCCGCGGCTTGGCACCTTCGGGATACCACTAGGTCGGTGAGCGGTACTCTGCCTGGCCGGAGGGGGGGTTGTCCAGGGGGTTTATTTTTGGAGGTGGGCTTATATTTTTGCCCACATGAAAAATGTGGCAAGGTGTTAGTTTCGGGACAGGTTGTATTTTCGGGGAAACACAGTAGATTTTCCCATAATGGTAGCCATGGGTGTATATTAAATTGAAGAGCCACTGTGTTAGGTGGAAGTGGAGAAAGAGTAACAGCTTGTTTGACCCAGAAGCTAGGGTGGTCTGAGGCAAGACTTTGCTGCATGTTTGTTACATAATCGAGAAACAAACAATCTAGGCAATTTATTTTATAGTACAGGAATTGTGAAATTGACTAAAATGTGGGACTTGCCTGAAGAGTGCCTGTGAACTCTACCAATAACCTTCAATGTTGAATCGGGTAAGGCAAGAATTCCTATGAATGAGAAAATGTTCGTATCATAAACCTGTAGACTCCAGTACAGACTGCAAATTGTAAATTATATTTACTTGAAGAGGTGCTGTAGCTGAGCTGGTACAACATCCAAATGGCAGCTTGAGGACAATCGGTCCTAACACACTTGTGTAATGATGACGTTTGATCCATGTAGTTGCCATTTGTGGAAGACTCTTCAGTATGAATTGAGAAGCTCCATGGAAACATCATGTTCATTAGAGTCTCCGAGCAGAATCTCCATTGTTGAGCATACTTAACGCAAGCAGTAAATTACTTCCAGTAATATATATCTTATAATGATTTTCTTCTCTGAGCCAAAGCTGGGATATGTCTTGAAAGGATCATTGAGAATTCATAGGCTGGTACTTTATACAACTAGAGTATTGATTAGTTGTCCCTTACCTGGATTAATAAATAAATAATATCTTGACCCTGACTGCTCTTTAGAAGGCCAGATCCTGAAGATAAAACTCAAATACTTTGGCCACCTAATGAGAAGGAAGGACTCACTGGAGAAGAGCCTAATGCTGGGAAAGATTGAGGGCAGAAGAAGAATGGGATGACAGATAATGAGGTTGCTAGATGGAGCCACTGAAGCAGTAGGCGTGAGCTTAAATGGACTCCAGAGGATGGCAGAGGACAGGAAGGCCTGGAGGAATGTAGTCCATGGGGTCGCGATGGGTTACACATGACTTCATGACTAACAACAACAGCAACAATATCTTGACATTTTATTCTCCTAGATCAGTGGCCCACAATCTTTTTGGCACCAGGGCTGGGTTCATGGAGGACAATTTTTCCTCAGATTGGAGGGATGGTGGTTTTGGTTTTGTTTGCTCGACTGCTGCTCACCTCCAGCTGTTCCTAACAGGTCACAGACCAGGACTGGTCTGTGGCCTAGGTGTTGAGGACCCCTATCCTAGATGACCTAACATTTATTTTCCAATATTTCCCTGTATGAGCAGTGGGAAATTCATGGCTATCCAGATACATATTTCTGGAATCTAATTCCCATTATATCTGATGACTATTATGAATACTAGGTTAGAGAGGAATTGGAGTTCTAGATAACCTTTGCTTTGATATAACCTCTCTGAAGCAGTTTCTTAGAGGGTGAGGGAGGTTATAGTATCCCTTTCCTTTTGTCCTTCTCTTGTATACTATTGGCTTAAACTTCCACCAAAATCTGCACTGCAGCCAGAAGTTTCCTTTTCACAAGGGAAAATCTTCTTTTCGTCAGAAGTGAACCATTGAATCTGATTTCACGGTTGTGTTTAATTACCCCTAATTTCCCTCTATCAATTAAGATTTCAGATTTGGCCATTAATCAGCCCCTAGTTGTATCCAATGCTTGTAAGATTCACAGCCTGGAAATTTAAATTGTACCAGTGAAATATATACAGTTATAATAAAGTTTTCAAAGCAACTTTAAAAGCAATTACGGTTGAAAAATGATTAAATCTATAAAACCATTAGGGCTGTAATTTAAAAAAACCTTATTAAGACTCTGAACTCACTGAGAATTACTTTGCAGCTGACAAGAAATTGCACTGTAAATGTCTTCATAATCTTGGTTTTGATTTGCAGGTATCTTGTCACCAATTTAATGGGTGCTGACTTGAATAATATAGTGAAGTGTCAAAAATTGACAGATGACCATATACAGTTTCTTATATATCAGTTACTTCGAGGACTAAAGGTAAAAGCCACAGGAACATTTCATTTAATTATTTATTTTAAAGTATTTGTAATCCATTGCAATCCAGTAGGATTTGGGGCAGTCCACCACACCATACATTCAAAGCAAAAGCAAGACAATGAAGTTAATATACAAATAGTAACAATCATCAATTGAAATCTTATGAATGAAGGCATATATATGTGCCCCATGTTAATGCTGCAGGATCCAATCTAGCTCGATCACTGGGACCGCTAGAGAGAAGTTCCCTGAAGATGGACTCTAAAATGAGCTGAAACCTCGGAAGTCAAAATCTCTGGTACCGGTCACCGACCCAGATTGGATCCTGCAATTATCTTACACATTTTAGATGTCTTTTAGAGAAACCAAACTGAAGACCAAATACTTGCTGACTGATTTTTGAAGATGCCTGTAGAATAGGAGCTACTGCACCTCTGGTGGGAGAATATTTCTAATTTAACAACTTCAGTGATAACAACTATGGGGAGAAATGTTGTAAAATGGGACAAAATTCACTTAACAAACTGTCTTACTTAGCATGAAAAATTTTGAGCTCAATTGTCATAAATCGAGGGTTTTTAAAAAAATTTTTTAAAGGAATTGAGAATACATATTTCAGTTGGTAAATTTTAACTCCCATGTGTAAGCTGACACTCAATGAATAAATAGTTACATTTATTTTCTTGAGATCCTCCTCTTTAGAGCAAGAACTGTTGGATCAATTATTGTATGCTTTTTATTCCACGGGATGCTGCTTGCAGATTTCAGGGTTAATGATTTCCAATTTGGAAAGATATTGAATATGAAGCCTGCCATTTCAACACTACTTTATCAATTAATTAATTAATTAATTAATTAAACAAACTTACATAACTGTCCATCTACCAGAAGGAATTCTGGGGAGCAAACAGACTAAAAATGCAATGATAAAAAATAAAAAGACCATTAGGGAACTGGAGGCGAAAACATATGAAGACCGGTTGCAGGAACTGATTATGTCTCGTTTAATGAAAATAAGGACTAGGGGAGACATAATAGCAGTGTTCCAATATCTAAGGGGTTGCCACAAAGAAGAGGGAGTCAAACTATTCTCCAAGGCACCTGAGGGTAGAACAAGAAACAATGGGTGGAAACTAATCAAGGAGAGAAGCAACTTAGAACTGAGGAGAAATTTCCTGACAGTCAGAACAATTAATCAATGAGACAGCTTGCTTCCAGTTGTGAATGCTCCAACACTGGAAGTTTTTAAGATGATGTTGGATAACCATTTGTCTGAAGTGGTGTAGGGTTTCCTGCTTAAGCAGGGGGTTGGACTAGAAGACCCCCAAGGTCCCTTCCAACTATGTTATTCTAATTCTAATTTAATACAATAAAACTCATATTCATCTATCAACCACTATGCCAGCTCCATCAACATCCTGGCTCCAGTGCCTTCAGAAAAGCCAAGTCTTCACTACATTCCTGGAGACAGGACTATCCATATCTCCTGTCTCCCTCACAGAGCAACTCTGTACAGTTTCTAAATAAGTTATAGATAGAAGGGAGAGAAGGAGAGGGCGGGAGAGAAGGAAGAAAGGAGGGAGAGAGAGATGATGGAGACAGAGAGATTGAGATTGAGATTTCCCTGTGTTCTTACCAGCATTACAATTCTGTATTTTGAATCATGTAAAGTTGTTTCATATGGCAGGCACCATGATGGAGAAGGTACTATTGTATGTGGTTATGTATTGAGTCATGTTTTGACCTGGAAATCAATTGATTTTCCCTTTCTGTATTACATTGTTGTTAAACATACCTCATACATTATATTATTATGGTACAATGGCATTTCTGTTGCACAGTATTGATTAAAGAGTATTAATACTCTGATGTTTAGACATCAAATCTTTTTGAATCTGATAGTTGGAGGTTAGCTATGGCTTTCCAACAAAACTAAGAATCATAGAACTGAGTATTTGAAAAGGACCCAAAATGTAATCTAATCCAGTCCCCTGCAATAAGCATGAAGACCAATTTGTAATATGTGAACAAAGAGGGTGCTTTTGCAGGACCCCAGCAAATTGAGAACAAAATGATTTTGCTTTTCTGAAATGCCTGGGAAATCCATATATATCCTCTGTATGTATACCCACAAATATCCACATACATAATATCCATTCCCATGGTGATGCTATGGTATTCTTGCTTTCTAGAAAAAGATATTTTTTTACAAGAGACAGAATATGCAGGTTTATATGTAGCAGAGTTTTTGAGACTTTGAAGTTCCATGCATTTTGGAGTAGGAATTAAAACAAGCCTGTCAGCCAAGAATTTAGGATCTTTTGTGTTAAACTGTATTCTCTTTTTCTTTCTCCGATAACTGTTTTCCAAGAAGAGATAGTTTTCTAACTGGCAATATTTATTCTCAAGGCCCCTAGATTGGGTTGCAAAGAGCGGTGGTGTTTGCACTCTAAAATGCCATTAAAATGTAATCAAAGTCCTTGTATGATTCATCCCTGTGGGTTTGTAATGTGGAAATAAATGCAGCGTCACTAAAACTTTACTTTGTAGAAAAATGAGTCAAAGCAAATGGTTTCTGATAATCATGTTCATTCAACTGTATCTGATTTCTGATTTTGACTTTACTTGTTTTCTCTTCATGTTGCAGTACATTCATTCTGCTGGAATCATTCACCGGGTAAGTTTCAATCACTGTTAGGATGCGTCGTACACTTCTGCACTGACTAGTTTCATCGTCTTAAATTTAACCCTGTTTTAATAGTCTTTTCATTCTGATTCAGGACCTGAAGCCCAGTAACTTAGCTGTAAATGAAGACTGTGAATTAAGGGTAGGATTCATGCTATTTTGATTATTCCCCCCTCTCCCTCCCTCCCTCTCTCTCCCCCTCCCCCTCCCCCCCATCTCATCTATCTAAATTTGCTGCCAATCTGATCACAAGACAACTCTGGGAAGCTTACACTGTTCAAAGCAGTAAAACTATACAAACATACAGTAACAATAAAATTTTAAATTATGGTAAAGAGATGGAGAGGGCAAGGAACAAGATGTGCAAGCAAATAATTGTCCATTATTCCTTAAGCTAAATAACATTTACAGAATGTGTGATATTCATAGAATTATTTAATTTAAAAATGATAGGAATCTTCTTGATTATTAAAAAGGCTTCTGTGGAAGTTTTGGATCTTCATTCATGACAGTAATTGCATCTAAAGTAACTGCTCATAGTTGCACACTAAGCCTTGCAAGTATAAATGAAAGAATAGATCCATATGCTGGAATGAAAGCCTAACATTTGGAAAGGAAGATTAAACTGATATATATTAGCAACAAATAGGAATCTCCTGAACAGATGACAAAATTACTATTGTTTTTTTTTTCTGAATGTTTATACCAAGATACAAAATTCAGTTTTAGGACATGTCACTTAATAATGTTTGTACACCAATTTAATAGTAATGCACAATAATGTTTTCTCCAAAGATAAATATGAGCATTGATAAGAATATAAGTAATTATACAATTATACAGAGCAGTTAAAATTATTCATCATTTGCATACTGTTTCATGGAATGTGAAAATGTGGCAAAAGACACAATCTGCACAACAAGAAGTTCCATTTGACCCAGAATGGAATCTGTGCACCAGAAAATGTTGCCATAAAATAATTCCCCTCTTACTTACCAGTTACATTTTCAAAAAATAATTCCCTGTCCAAGAGAAAATGATCCTGATAATTAAGTGAAGGAGAATATAGAAAAAGCCAAATAGCTTAAAATAATGTTATTCTGATTTTGGTGAAAAAGAGGAGGGAAAACAATTGGCATCATTACAACAGTTTACTACTACTACTACTACTACTACATCATCATCATCATCATCATCTTAGTTCAGTGTTTCTCAACCTTGTCAACGTTAGGATGAGTGAACTTCAATTCCCAGAATTCCCCAGGCATCATGCTGGCTGGTCCTAGTTAGCTGTCATTTGTTCATAATTGCTACAGAGCTCTATAGCAGTCATAGATTACAAGAGAAAGGATATATTCCTAAAATATATATATATAATCACAGTCTTATTTTATCTTTGGGTATTAATTCATTTAAAAATTATTGTCCTGTCTTATAAATGTAAAGTATATATTTGAATATGGTGAAGTTGAAAGCATGCTGATCCTGTATAAAGTTTCATGCCAATATTTGCATGATTAGATATTGTTAATCCCTAATTGAATTGTCTGGAATAAAGTCCATATATCTTTAGATTGCAGTTATCCCTTCCACCCAAACTCAACATGTTCTTTTGTAGTAGAACATAATTCTCCCATCCCATGGTCAGATGACTGGAAGCCCTAGTTATGTTACTTTCCCATTTCTAGAAATTGGAACCCCTGTTGTATATGTAAGTTCACCTATGTCTGTGATGGTGAACCTATGGCACGCATGCCAGAGGTGGCACGCAGAGCCCTCTGTGCTGGCATGCGCGCCGTCACCTCTGTGGCATTTCTTTTGTGAGCTTCTGTTTCCCTGCAAATGACGAAACAAGCTCACGAAAGAAAAAGATCTCTTGCCGCACTGCTGGTATTGGGATGATCCACCTCCCACCAGCCAGCTTGTCTTTGGGTCTCTGCTGCGCATGTGCGCATTCACACACTTTTCAGTTTGGGCATGCATGCCTGTGCAGTTTGGGCACTCGATGGATAAAAGGTTCACCATCATTGACCTATGTGATTAATAGGCAGATCCATTGAATTGACTTATAAACAATTATGTCTTCAGATAAGGACTGAAATGGTGGCCTATCACTTCTATCATCCCTGCTTGTGGGCATGTTGAATTAGATCTACTGAGTTGAACAATGCCCAAGGGCCACAGGCTCCTCAACCCTGTGCTAAGCTATGCAGCCTAGTATTGGTGGGCATAAAGGTCTTTCTTCAAGGATATAAATCAGCCAAGTATTTAGATTTTAGCATCAAGGTACTATCTTAAAAATCCAGCCTCTCTATGATTTGAAGTGTACAGTGGATTAAAATGCTGGTGTTTTAGCCAGATATTTAAGATAATAGTACCATTCCACTGAAATCAATCTCAACAATATTGTCCTCCACTGTACGCTCTTTAGCATGTGGCACTGTCAAAATTCAGGTCTTTCTGCTAGTTTTATATTTGGGTCTCTGCTGGCTTTAAGAAAGAGATAGTGAGGAGATGATTGGAATAAGCTGAGATAACCCATTGCATTATGGTTCAACAGAATTACATGTCATTTTTCTTTAAACCACCCCTCAATTTATTGTGCTCAATCTCAAGGCACTGTGTAGAGCAGAAAATTGCCATATAATCTGTCATGTAATTTAAAGGCAAAAGGGCTTTGTTAGTTAGAACAACTATTGTTTTTTTTTCCAATTTCCCTGGATTTGAATCATGAGATGATGACAATTATAATTACATCCTCTCTTTGTTTTGTATAAGTTGAGGAGTGTACAAAAGCAGCAACTAGTTTCCCCAACAACAACAAACCTATGAATTTGTGGGTTGGGCTGAGGAAGAGTGACTGGAAGAGAGTCACCCAGTTGGCCTTCATACCTATGGGAAGACTGGAACTCATGGTCTCTTGGTTTCTAATCTAATACCTAGCCACTGTACCGAATTGGCCCCCTGGTTTGGTTGTCTTGTCGATGTAGTTTTTAACAAGTTACGATAATCAGACTAAAAAGCAGTGGGAACATTTAATATAACTAAAATGACAGGAAACTTTATTCATTATTCTGTAGATTTTAGACTTTGGCTTAGCCCGGCAAACTGACGATGAAATGACAGGCTATGTGGCAACCCGATGGTACAGAGCTCCAGAAATCATGTTAAACTGGATGCATTATAATCAGACAGGTAAAGTAAATAGTCTTTCTTATTGATATGTACAGTGGCAGGGGTGTCAAACTGCTTAGATTTGGCTCACAGGACCGCCCTGTGGAACGATCTAGCCGTAGAGATCCGAACCCTTCCCACTCTCTCGGCCTTCTGAAAAGCCACTAAAACCTGGCTGTTCCGGCAGGCCTGGGGCTGTTGAACAAGGTCCAGCCCCACTTAAATGGAATGTATGGTGTGTTGTTTTTTAAATTATATCTCATGTTATTTTTTATTCTTATTTTTATCTTGCTGTAAGCCGCCCAGAGTCCCACGGGATTGGGCGGCATACAAATTTATTAAATTGTCAATTGCACCCTGGAAACAGTGAAGGACTGACTCACGGTGCCTCTGCCAGTGAAAACAGAGCCTGGGAGGCGCACACGACCCCCCGAGGGCTGTTTTTGCTGGCAGAGGGGTGCTGGCCAAAAATGAAGCTTGTTTTCACTGGAAGAGCACTTGGGCCACCACAGGTGCCCCTCGACATGAGTGATGTCAAGTTGGCCATGCCCACCCCAGCCCCCCGAGGTCAAACACAATCCTGATGTGGCCCTCAATGAAATCGAGTTTTACACCCCTATACTGTGTGTGTGTGTGTGTGTTTGTACACGTGCATACACATACAGAGGGAAGGAGAGAGAGGGAGAGGGTCTTGGATTGTACATTGTCTCTTGATTTGTGTATTTATGTCTTGGCAGTTGATATTTGGTCAGTTGGATGCATCATGGCAGAGCTGCTGAAAGGGAAGGCTCTTTTTCCAGGAAATGACTGTATCCTTCTTCTTACAACCCCACCCCACTCCCCAACCCAACCCATGCACACACGCACATGGTAACAGACCGCAGATCTTGCTTTGCACTTAAAGCTTTTAAGGCAATATTAGACATTAAGCAAAACTGCTATAGCAAACACGTAGCAAATCGCTAAAGTGACTGTTTTTCACAACTGGTAATAGCCATAAAGGCTCAGAACATAATGTGTCCTTAAGCTGCAGTAAGCTGACTAAATTTTGTTCTTGTAGGTCTCATTTAGCTAATGACGAGCAAACAAGCACAGCTTACAACAGCCAGTAGTTTGTGAGTTGATGTTGAAGGCCAAGGCTGCTGAGAGATTCATAATTTGTTTGGTAAACCTGAAAGGCAGCTGCTAATGGTGGCTCTTATAGGAAGCTGCCCTTGAAGCAAATGAAGGAACTGGGAAAATAGTTTGTGATAGGATGTAATAGTTTTTAAATAACAAGACCTGGTAATTTTCACACTTCCCACCCCAATTTCTAGGCTACAGGGGTTTTGGAGACTGGTGATACAAGATAATGCTGATTCCATAGCCTGGCCAATTTGTTAATAGAAGTGTCCATCATCTTTTTATTATCCTTTCTATTTTAGATAGAAGAACAAAAGAACTATGTGTGCGTGTGTGGCAATTTATATGTGCCTATAACTCCTTTACTATCTTTACTATCTTTCTCGTAGTTTTCTTAAACTGTTACAGATATTGACCAGTTGAAACGAATAATGGAAGTAGTTGGTACACCTAGTTCTGAACTTCTCAAGAAAATATCATCAGAACTTGTAAGTATGATTTATTAATAGCATCATAATTATTATTTTTATTTAATCTGTTACATGACTGACACTCATTTCCTGACAATGTTCTTTTCAGTTGCATATTTTTATCAAGTTGATTTTCAAATATGAGTGGTCTTATTTTTTTCTCTTCCAAAAACGCAACCTCCAAGGAATTGGTGTTTTTAACATAACCACATTGTGGGTTTCTGAGTATCAAACAACCAATAAAAACATTTTATTTCTAATTAACATAATTAACCAATTGCTGAAGCAAATATTTCTAGAGAAGCGCCCTGAGGGCAGTGCCATTTTTTAGAAAGATGTCATTTCTACAGGAAGTCTCTATTGTTTTTTTTTTAAATGTTCATCGTATTATATGGATCTTGTTTTTGTGTGCAACCACATTCTGGTAACCTGTGATGCAGCTGAAACCAATTGTATTGGCTCTGCCATTCCATTGCACTATTTCAGCAACGTGGAGAGGGAGAATCTGCTGCTTGGGTAACAATCTATCCTCCATATTTATCTACTCAGGCCTGGCGCTGGAAAGGACACTCCAGCTTTGGCCTTTTTCCAGCCTTTTGAGACTGAAGGATGCCAATGCAATGTTTTTGTTGATTATATGTATCTCTGTTTACTTGAAATATATAAATTTGAAACATATTTAAAGATAAATGCTTGTTGGCAAAGGTTAGTTGCTATATTTCTTGTGGTCATCTCCTTTTAGCATGAGATGACTACATCTCACCACATATTTATAGCAAAATATGGTGATTTTCAGGTTGGAAAGAACGTCTCCTGGCAGACCAAAGCATCTCACTATTTACATTCATTGTTTCACTTGCATAGAAATCTAATCTATTTGCTTATTAAACAAGAGGCTTTTTGTTGGCCTACTTTGACTTCTAACTTGCTGGAAGATATCTGCTGAAGAGCAGACTGCTTGCCTAATATAAGGCTACGCTGAACTTCTTCTACTTTGTTTATTATCACATCTCTTTCCATCAGAATTCTGCCAAACATTTCCTAACACGTGGCTTCCCCAAAAATCTCCTCTCTAGTTTTTTGCACGATAGAAAGAATGGCATTTTGATCTTTTTAGTCCTGCAAAGTCTCCTTTGACATTTATACTGGGGGTCCTTATGATAGTTACAATGTGCAGCTCGTGTGGATCTTATTGGAGTAGAAAATTATGGCATCTTTTCTCTAATCATATCTGTCCTTGCCCCTTTTTTTATAGATGTGCATATAATTAAGGAGATTAGAAAGCTCAGGAATTTTATTCTGTCTAATTAAAATCTACATTGAGCAGCAAAATAAATTTAAAAAAAGATGAAAAATACTTTCATCTCCTGTTTCTCATTCTACTTTATAATTTGTACATTTTATAAATATTTGGGGACATTTGATTGTAATTGAGTGCAGTCACAAGTCATATTTTCAAGGGTGAACCATTTAATCTCAGACTTTTAATTTATGCATGTTTATGAAATTTCACGTTTGCAGGCCAGAAAATATATAGAATCACTACCATATATGCCTCAACAGGATCTGAAAGTAGTATTTCGTGGAGCAAACCCATTAGGTAAATATTTAATATTCACTACTATTCTTGGAGGAATAGTCACTTTGAATAGAAAAGGAATCATTACTGCAAATTTCCAAATATCTTCCGTTTAATACTGAGAGTGGTTATAAAAATTGCATTGGGCACAGACATACTCCAAATTAATTACTCGTTTAGACCATTTCATTTATAAACTAAGCATTATTTCTTTTTCATTATATTGATTACTTTTAATATAAATATTCTGTGATGTGGAATAAGATGCCTGGGATATCTTGAGAAAAAAGAAATAATATATAGATAGATAGGAAGGCATAGGAGTAAAAAATATGGTAGTAATCTGCAAGTTATTATTATGTAAATAGTTAATGAATCCTATATGTCAAGGTTCCTAAATATTTTGAAATGTAGGTACTTTTTGAATTTCTAGAGCATATTGTGGATGTATCACAAAACAGGTACTCAAGGGTTGTCCTTTCACAAAATAACACTGGGTTACATAGATATGAAATATCTACAGGCAAATAAGCAAAGCAAGCAAACTGCAGGCAGAGAGCGCCAAGGATCCACGGTTCATCCCTAAACCACATATGTTCTTTTATACTGGAAATAAATTGTTACACATAATTTGTATCTCAAGCATTGCTGCCTGAGATTAAAGGTTGGAGACTTTGGCAGTGGAAGTGAAAATACCTAGACTTTCTTATTAGCTAATTTAAAATTGATCAGATGCTTTATATTAGTTCAATCTTTGATCTCTAGCTGTGGATCTGCTTGAGAAGATGCTCATCCTGGACAGTGACAAAAGAATAACGGCCTTGGAAGCACTTGCACATTCTTATTTTGCTCAGTATCATGATCCTGAGGATGAACCAGAGGCAGAGATGTATGATGAATCAATAGAAAATAAAGAAAGAGTTATAGATGAATGGAAAGGTAAGAAAGTATTTTCTTTGGGACGTGAATCTTATGAAGGCTTAAAACATATTAAGCATTATTACCATATTTTTCAGAGTATAAGACATACCTTTTTCTCTCAGAAAAGAGGCTGAAAATCTGGGTACATCTTATACATTGAATACAGCATTCTTGGCCTCCTGAAACTCTGCCCCCTTCACCAAAATGGCTGTGCATAGCTTTTAGAAAGCTTTCAGAGAGCTGCTAGGGGCTGGGGAGGGCAGAAATGAGTGAAAAACGGCTTCCTCCCCCCCAATCCCCCAGCAGCACTCTACAAGCTTCCTAAAGGCTATCCATGCCCTTTTTTTGACAAAAAACAGGCCCGTTTTTGCAAAAAATGGGCCACTTTTTGCTTATTTTTGCCCCCCCCCAGGAGCACTCTACAAGCCTCCTAAGGCCTATTCATGCCCTTTTAAAAAAAACGGGCCCGTTTTTGCGAAAAATGGGCCATTTTTGGGAGGTTTACAGAGTGCAAATACTTTTTTAAAAATTTACCTCTTCAAAACCTTGCTGCGTCTTATACTCGGGGGAGGGGGAGTAAGTATCACAAAGATAAATTGACCGAAAGTGAGTCATACAGCCTAAGTAGCAGAGTCAAGTATCAGCGAAAGATTAAATTGTCCCATAATCCCCTTTTCTTGCTCTTACTTTACAGTCAGATATCCATCACACACTTTTTATGAATGGCTTAATTAGATTTTTGTGCAGAAGCTCAGGAAAATGTACATAGTTCTCCATCCTTCTGGTTATCCCCATAATAAGAATCCCCTAGATTGAAAAATCACCAAATGAACTTTATAACTTTACCAGACTGTCTTTCATATATATAATTTTAAGATATAATTTGGATGTTAACATATTTGAGGTTAAAAGAAATTTTCAGTGCAGGGTTGCAAATACTGCTAGGACAGGAGTCTGCAACCTTAAACACTCAAAGAGATATTTGGACCCATTTCCCACAGAAAAGAAAACACTGGTAGCCACAAAACCTGAGTGGGCATGGCCACCTCAACGTCACTCAGTCCCGCCCAGTCCCATGACCACCACCACCCCAGCCATGCCTACCCAGCCAGTCATTAGGGCAAAGAACCAGAACCTATCTCTCTCTCTCCCCCCCCCCACCTTCTCTTTCTTCATCTCTCTCTCCCTCTCTTTCTCCGTCCCTCGCTCCCTTTCTCTGAATCTCTCCCCCCCTCTCTTGTATATCTCTCTTTCTCTTTACCTCTGTCCATCTCTGTCTTCCCCCTCTCTCCCTGTGTCTCTCTGTCTCTCTCCCCTTCTATCTCCTCCCCTCTCTGTATCTCTATGTCTCCCTCCTCCTCTCTAACTACCCCCCCTTTCTGTCTCTCTCTGGCCGACTGTGGTTGGGAGAGTAGAAGAAAGGGGAGGGGGGTCCTCCTCTGGGTGGTGAAAGTCCCCCACACAAGCTTTAAAGCCATGGGTGGGTGCTGCCAGCCCGTCCCCCTTTCAGTCATCCCCTCCTGGATCCCATTCCCACCCCTCCAGCCCTTATGTTAGCAAAGCTGGTGTCGGTCGTGGCTAGGTTGGGACAGTATCTCGGGGCAGAGAGGAGGTTGTGTGTCTTCCTAAGTGACTGAGACAGAACTTGATGACAGCCTATTATCTGGTAGTTCTATGTATGTCTTGGTGTCATCTACTATTCATGTGGATAAAAAATGGACAAAAAATGGAAAAGTGACACATAACTAAGGCACAGTATTAGCAGATAGCCTGAAACTGCAAAGATGAAGTCAGGAAAGCAAAGTCTTCGAATGAACTAAGACTTGCAACAGAAGTCAACGATAATTTTAAAAAAAAATTCTTTCAACATATAAATAACAAAAAAGTCAAGGAAACCGTTGGTCCACTAAAGAGAGAAGATGGCAAGGAAGTAACAGGCAGCAGAGATAAAGCAGAACTGCTTAGCTCATTCTTTGTTTAGTTTAGTTTAGTTTAGTTTATTGGGATTTATATGCCGCCCTTTTCCCTGAGGGGACTCAGGGCGGCTTACAACCACAGGGGAGGGGGGTGCAAGGTCAGAAACAAACAATATGTGCACAAAGAAAAAATAATAAAACACAACTTTCATTCAGCAATCAAACACTCGGGCGGGTAATTGGAACCTATCCCCAGGCCTGCTGGGAGAGCCAGATCTTGAGGGCTGCGCGGAAGGTCTGGATAGTGGTGAGGGTACGGATCTCCATGGGGAGCTCGTTCCACAGGGTCGGGGCAGCAACAGAAAAGGCTCTCCTCCGTGTGGTCGCCAGTCGACATTGACTGGCAGATGGGATTCGGAGGAGGCCCAATCTGTGCGATCTAATTGGTCGATTTAGGGAGGTAATCGGCAGAAGGCGGTCTCTCAAATACCCAGATCCACTACCATGGAGTGCTTTAAAGATGGTCATCAGTATCCTGAAGCGCACCCGGAGACCAACAGGTAGCCAGTGCAGCTCGCGGAGGACAGGTGTAACGTGGGCGAACCGCGGTGCGCCCACTATCACTCGCGCGGCTGCATTTTGGACTAGCTGTAGTCGCCGGATGCACCTCAGGGGCAACCCCATGTAGAGCCCATTGCAGGAGCCCATCTACTTTGCATCAGTCTTCGCAAAAAAGAAACTATAGCTCAACCTACCAAAAACATAACTGTAAAAGACAGACTAGAAATAAAAATTAAAATAAGCAAGAAAATGTTTGGATCTATCTGATCTTGATGAATATAAATCACCCAGACCTGATGGATTACACCCCAGAGTTCTAAAGGAGCTGGCAGATGTTATCTCCTTATAAAAATCTTGGAACATCAGAGAATTACATCAAGATTGGAAAAGAGCTGACATGGTTCCCATCTTCAAAAAAGGGGGAAAAACAGACCCAGGAAACTACAGACCAATGAGCTTAACATTAATACCTGGCAAGATAATGGAAAAAATAATAAACAGAGCTGCGAACATTTAGAAACAAATAAAAATCATGCCAAATCGATCCTATTTCATTATTTGAGAAACTGAATAAATTACCAGACCAGCAAAATTCTGTGGACATAGTATACTTAGACTTCAGCAAGGCATTTGACAAAGTAGACCACAACCTACATCTTGGTAAGCTAGAAAAATTTGGGATAGACAGCATCACCATCAAATGGATTTGTAACTGGCTGACAAACCATACTCAATGAGTCGTCCTTAATGGTACTATATCTATATGGAGGGAAGTAAGCAGTGGGGTATCACAAGGTTCCATTTTAGGCCCAGTACTCTTCAATATTTTCATAAATGATTTAGATAAGGAAATAGCAGGGGAATTTATCAAATTTGCAGATGACACTAAGCTGGCAGGAATAGCCAATACCCCAGAAGACAAACTCAGGATCCAAAAATATCTTGACAGACTTAAACAATGGGCCCTATCCAACAAAATGAAAAGCAAGGTTTTACACTTAGGCAGGAAAAACCAAAGGTGCAAGTATAGATTAGGTGAAACCTGGCTCAAAAACAGTAACTATGAGAGGGACCTTGGAATCCTAGTGGACAATCACTTAAATATGAGCCAGAAGTGTGCGGCAGCAGCCAAAAAAAGCTAATATAATCTTTGTTTGTATGAACAGAGGCATAGAATCCAAATCAAATGAAGTATTAATACTGCTTTATAATGTCTTAGTAAGGCCACAACTAGAATACTGCATCCAGGTTTTGGTCACCATATCACAAAAAAGATGTTGAGACTTTGGGAAAAGTGCAAAGAAGAGCAAGTAAGATGATTAAAGGCCTGGAAACAAAAACATGAAGAACAGTTGCAGGATTTGGGTTTGGCTAGTCTAATGAAAAGAAGGCTAGCAGTATTCCAGTATCTGTGAGGTTGCCACAAACAAGATGGGGTCTATTTATTTTTTAAAGTACCAGAGGGCAGAATAAGAAACAGCGGATGGAAACTAATCAAGGAGAGAAGCAACCTGGAATTAAGGAGAAATTTCCTAACAATGAGAACAATTAACCAATAGAATAGCTTGCCACCAGAAGTTGTAGATGCTTCATCACTGAAGGTTTTTAAGAAAAGACTGAACAGCCACCTATCTGAAATGGCATAGGGTCTCCTGCTTGAGCAGAGGTTGGACTAGAAGATCTTGAAGGTCCCCCCCCCGAGCTATTCTGATTGGATACACACTGCCAAGATATAATGCACTAGCTTTAACCTACATTCTCTTGATTTGCTGTTGAAATAAATACATAAAATAAATACATAAAGGAGTTCCCCTGCTGACCTTCTTCATACCAGCATGTGCCATTTAGCCATGGTGTAGCACTGGCAACTACTAGTGCACACTATGTCTACAGTAATTCCCCACTGAGTTTTCATCCAAACTGTTGCAAGAGCATATAAATAGATTAAGGAAATTACTTTGTTTCATAACTTCTGGTGTGTATCAAGCTTCAGGAAATACTTTCCAGTAACGTTTTCCTTCCTTTAAAAATGCCGGAAAATGCTAGAACTATGTGAAAAATTGTTTTAAAAATTGGTGGATATGGGTAATAAATGGATACTAGACTGTTTAATTTTTTTCATTAATCTTAAGTACATTTATTGAGTGCATCATTAAATGCATATGCTTTCAGGATTCCAAATGCTAAAAAATTGAGTGTCCGTAAAGTCTCACGTGGATCTTTCAATAATTTTAAGGGTTATTTCTTTGTCAACTTCTAAGAAACCAGATTTTTTTTAAAGTAAGGGGTTATTACTATTTTTTAAAAGCCTCAATGATTCCATTTGTTTATTTGAACTAAAGCCCTAGACAAAGAAACTCTGAAATCTCCTTAAGGTCTTTGGTTTTGTTGATATTTGAACTTCCAGTGGTGGGATCCAGTATATGTCTTTCTAGACATGTGTAGTTGTACCAGGTTTGTGGTTGTCATGGCAGGTGTGACACTCCAAGTCACCCTTGACTAGGCAATTTCAATATGTATATTCAATCCCAAATCAAGATTTCTATGGTAATTGAGTTACTATCCCAGAGTTACCCTTACTAGTGACTAATACCCTGGAAAAGAAACCCATGCAGAGGAATGGATGGCATATGGGTAGTTTCCTACATCAGGGGTGTCAAACTCAAGTCCTGGGAGCTGGATCCAGCCCGCAGGGTGCTTAGATCTGGCCCACGGAGCTGCCCTGGAAACAGCGAAGGACCAGCCTGCAGTGCCTCTGCTAGTGAAAACGGAGCTCACGAGGGCCACGTGCAACTCTCCTGAGCTCCATTTTCACTGGCAGAGGGTTGCAGGAGGCCATCCGAGCCAAAAACAGAGCTCGGGAGTCCGTTTTTGCTAGCAGAGCATTCGGGCCACCTCAAGCGCCCCCAACATGAGTGATATCGAGCTGGCCACATCCGCCCTGACCAGTGGTGGGTTTCAAATTTTTTTAGAACCTCTTCTGTAGGTGTAGCCTGCTTTGTGGGAGTAGCTTGCTGGTCATGTGACTGGGTGGGAGTGGCTTGGCAGCCATGTGACCAAGTGGGAGTGGCTTGGCAGTCATGTGACTGGGTGGGCATGGCCAACTTGTAAAATGTGGTGAAACTCACTTAACAACGCTTTTGCTTAGCAACCAAAATGTTGGCTCAGAAACTCTGGCATTTGAAGCATGCAAGTCTTAAAGCTGTCAAGTTACAAGACCCTTGCACCCCTAACCTTTTAGAAAAAAACCCCAGGGGTGTTCAAACTTAACAGCTTTAAGGCTTGTGGACTTCAACTCTCAGAATTCCTCCTCTCGCTCTTCATCTTGATGATGTGCAGACAGATGGGGGGAGGGAGCTGGAACCGGTTCTAAACGGCACTGTAGATTTGTGGAACCTCTTCTATAGAAGAGATTAGAACTGGCAGGAACCCACCCCTGGCCCTGACCATGCCCACTCTGGCCCTCCAAGGTCAAACACAACCCTGATGTGGCCCACATTAACCCAGCCTCCCATTTGCAGCACCCCTCATAATGAGCAGACTATCAAATAATGCTTTTGAAAAGCAAGGTAGAAATCTTATTTTAAAAGGTTCACTAATTATTACATATCCTCCAGTCCAGACAAACCTGGCTTGGAGAGATTAATTCCAGATCAGAATTTCATATAGAATGAAATTCTCAATAATGGAAGTTTTTCTAGCTATTCAAAAATGATATTTGGGGTCCATATGCATCATCACCAAAACATTCTTGGTTGGACAATTACATGAAGAGGAGGCCAGACACCAACCTAACATCCTTTCCCTAACTTCCAAGTTGCAGTCCTACAAAATATTTCCTGCAGTTTTCATGTATTTCTACTCCTTGAAGTAATTTTATGTGAAAGCCGCACTGTGTTCATAAACCTATATGACAGTATAGTAATAAGAAGAATCTATATAGAAAATAATAAATCTGAGGCTGTAATAATAAGTAAATTAAGCCAAACAAAATGTTCGTACTATAGCAAGACGTAAGCATTTCTCATAAGATCTTTTCACATTTGTGGATTTTGTTCACGTCCTATAACTTTTTAACTGCTAATATTTCATATTAAAATATTTCACATTTTCTCTCTTACCTTTGCTCTTTTTTTTAAGAACTAACATATGAAGAAGTGATCAGCTTTAAACCACCTGACTTGAAGATGGATAGCCTTGAAATTGAACAATAAATCCAGACTCCTCTTTTTGCTATGCTTTACCCTGAAGACTATAAAACATCTAGCACTGCAATTCAATTTCCTATATGACAAGCATAGATTTTACAATCCAAAGATCTTGGAAAAGCTACAACAATGCAAGCAAAACCGTCTGAAGAAACATACATTGGGAAGGGAATTGTCTTGTACTACGAATGTAATAATTGCAGAACATTAAGTACTGCTTCATTGTGAAAAATGATGCACTGAAGTTTGTCTTTTTAAATTTTTTCTTCTCTGCATGTTCCCAGTGTGATGCCAAAAATTGTGGTTGTTTTTTTTAAAAAAAGAGATTATTTTCTCAAATTGTATAGTTAACGCATGAATGTATGTGAAGACAAATAGAAATCCATAGAAGCAATTTTGTTATTTTTAAGCATTAGGATGTTTTTCTTCTTTTTTAATTTATAGTTAGTGCCATTAGGAAAAGGAGCCAGTGTTGTAAATTAGACATACAGTAAAATATACTTGTAGTTTTACCTGTAGCAGTTTCAAGAACATGAGTGAGCAACAATTACAAATCAGTCAAATTTATTGTTTCCTGATAGTATTAGTTTGTCATTGTTTCTCCTGTAGTTGTAGAAAAGTGCAGGACACAAGTTTTATTGGGAATTTTGCACTACAGTACAGAGATCCACAGCATGAAGTCTGGAGGAATAGAGTTATGCTTGAGCTCTTTTGAAGGTAACTCTTTGCTAACACAATTTTTCCTGTAATTTTGCAGTGCCTCTCTTTCCATCTTCTTGTCAATAAACTGTTTCCTTTTCTAAATTCCTATAGCTTTTGTCTGGAAGTTGCATTTTAATCTAGTGAATATGGAATACTATGAATGGACTGAAAGAAGAGAGAGTTTCTGGAGAAAAGTTTCTTCATGGAAATATGTTGAGTACACTAGTGGGCAATCTAGCACATGATATTAGCTAGCAAAGCATGATTACATCGAAATTGCAGGACTATGGTCATTTAAAAAATGGTGTCTCCTGCGAATAACTTGTGAACTGGGATCCAAATGAATCTTTAATTTGCTTCCTCCATTCACCCTCATCTTATAAGATTGGGATTTCTTGAGGGAATACCTGGATGTTAAGATCTTCCTCAGCTCTCTTGCTTTGTCTGTGAAAATAAGACTAAATATCTGATGGCTAAGAATAGCTTCCTGGAGATCCCCATTGAACAAATTACAGGAAAAATTGAAATCCAGATTTTTGATGAAAAGAATGTGCACTGATTATCCTAAAGGGAATAGCAATAAACAATTAATTCCTATCTCCCTATCCCAATGTTTTGTTTTGCAAGCTTAAAGTAATGTAGGCCACTATTGCTTTGATATAAACAAAACAATGATAAAACCTACTCTTGAATAAAATTATAGGCAAAAATAAATTATCAAATACTAGTCATAGAATAATAATACTTTGTAAAGCATTTAACAGCCACTAACTTTGGTCTTTTTGATATTTTGCATTAAGCTTTACATTTTAAAAAAAATCTAGAACATTAAAACCATTGTAACAAGATGCTTGAAATTTATTAATAATTTGGGGATGTGATTTCATGGCATTAAAATGTTCTGGTAGACCTTCCCCATCTTAAGATTACAGTTGCCTCATACGTTAGCTGTCTGTGTTTAAAAGGCTGAAAACAATTTATCCCCAATCTGTGTATTGCACTATTGGAGAGTCCACCCAGCCAGAAGAGGCACCAGGATTGTTCAGATAGGAAATGAACTCTTACAGAAGAGATTTCTTGGGTCCAGGGAAGAAGCAGCACGAAAAACATATGAACTCCACCTTAATTGCACTAGGTTTAAGTTGTTCAGGAGAATTACTTTGACAGGATTTCAAGATTCTGTTTACAATACTCTAGTAATACCCTAATAGTAATAATGAAGATGAGGAGCTTTCCTGAAATCCAAGTCGGCTTGATGCTGCCATTCTGATCATTGTATTGTGTGCAATAAGCCATCCTTCGGCTTCTCCCATCTGTCTTATTTACCTGGCTGAGTGTCTCTTCACAAATCACAGCTGTAATTATTGGGGGGAAGCAAAGCAACACCTCTACTAGAGATTTCCTGGAGTCCAACAGGGAAGAGGAGATTTAAGATGACATGATGAATTTCGTTGTATGTGTAAACTGTGTATATACATACAATGACGACAAAGTAAAGTATGAGGAGAAAGGTTTCACCAAAAGGAAGCTAACTCCCTTGCAACTCCAGAAGAAATGCCAAAAGGCAATAATTGCAGGATCATTGCATGTGCTGGTCAGCAAAGTTAACTAGTTCATGACAACAAAACCAGCAGCATGATGGAGAAGGAGGAGTGCAGCAGTAATCTAGGCTGGTGCCAGAAACCTTTTTGTGCTGGAAACTCTCTTCCTTACCTGACCAACAAAAGAGGACACATCTGTGTATAGGATTCCCTTATTTTCAGCAGAATACTGCTAGGGGCACAATTTGTCCTCTTTCTAAATATGCCCTAACTGCTATGTTAAGATGTCTATCTAGACTCATAAATAAATCTAAATTCAGTTGTACTCTGTTAGTAAGTTCCCAATTTTACATAGGGCAAGAGCTCTCTTCTGGAGTAGGGGTTTACCAATCTCATCTGAGATGTTAAAATTATTTTCTGGGAATGCGCAGGGTAGATTTCTACAATTAAATTACATGGCTATACACCCAAACATTGGGGGAAAGCATGCCAAAAGCATTATTTAGGCAACTTGATCATTTTCAATTTCAAATAAAAACGTAAGAAGGCATCATATCTCATCAAAACACTAGTCCTCTTGATGCATTAGAAACTGGCACATGTTTACTTTTGTTTAGGAATCATGGAAAGCTGTTTGCAATGCTAGGCTATGGGATGTAAGGAGCAAGTAAGTCACAAGGCATGTATTGCATTGTTCCCCAAACATTTCATTCATTTTTTAGGATACTCCACTATCTTCTGTCTAAAGTGTCTTACTCTGCCTAAAGTTGGGCTTACCCTGGAACTTTTAGACTGATCTTATAGAGGACTTAGGGAATGGCCTGGAAGTGGAGGAGGAAGAGCTGCAATAAGATAACAATAAGATAAAAGGGGCTTGAACCATGGGTCAAAAAACTAAATTGAGAAAACATATCAGACAAACCCCTCTATATTTTACATGAAGATAAAATGGAGGGGAAAGGACACTTGGACTTACTAGATTCTGTTAATATAGCTATTGTACTAAAAATAGTTCTGACCTACATATGTCTTTGGTTTCTTAGTGTGGTCTTCCTTGTTAGGCTGACAGATCTGCAGGAACATTGGTAAGCAGTATTAAATTCTTGTGATTTTACATAAGGCAAATGACTGACACTATAAGGGAGACCAGACTAAGAAATAGACACAATGTAGACCAGGGGTGTCAAACTCACGCTGTCATGACATATTGTGACATTTTCCCCCTTCACTAAACCGGGTGTGAGCATGGCCAGCTCGTTAATGCATCCAGCCTGCGGGTTTGACAGCCCTGGTGTAAACCTAAAGTCCTTTTTATTAGAAGAATTATCTGAAAATCTGAATGTTTTTCAACTTTCTTATCATTTTATTTTTATGTGAATGGGGGGAGAGGATGCTATATGAGGTGTCTTCATAAACTACCCTCTTGAACTGGGTTCAAGTCACATCTATGTGATCGTTGCCTTGGCAATGAATCTTCCTTCTATTTCCCAAGGCCATCTTCTATATTCACTACAATGATTGATGAGAGTAATATAATTTTTTTCTGCCTACAATTTATGCTCCAATGGCCATACAAGATTACAATACTGTCATTTCAAAGTAAAATGTGAAAGGTTAATTAGTATTTGAAAGTGAAAAAGAAAACCATCACTAATGTCACAGAATAAAATCTGTGTCCTAACCTATTAACCCTGAAGCCATCATTATTGATCCAAAAAATGGCAGTTTTGTTTAAATTTCATAGAAATGAATAGGATTGAAGAATGTTGTGATGAAATAGTCCTGTTGATTTTAATGAGCCTTAGAGGCAATTAATTTATTCTGCATAGGGGTTAACAGATTCAATGCAATTATTTTCAAAATTATGGGGCTTAGTATTGAATCTCCACTTATTAACTTGTAATATTATAAGTGTAAATGTCATTGATCAATGAGGCTGGCTTCTAATTGCAATTCCAATTTTCGGTACTTGCTTGGAAATAAATCTATTGAAATTACTTGTGCAAACATATTCACATTAGACTTTGCATCCAATTGGAAATAAGCTTTTTTAAACACACAGAAGCAGAAGTATGATATGTTTATGACTGTGTTTAAGTATTAATGTCAATTAGCAAATGAATTGATGTCATTTTCCCCTTTATAGTCTGCCTTTTGTTCTAAGCAGGTTAAGGTAGCATCTGTAGGTCTTAGTCTATCACAATTCTGTAAAAGAGACTAAGCTGAGAAAAAGGGACTAAGCTGAAATCTCCAAGAGAATTCCATAACCAAGCGTGAATATGAACTTCATTTTTCCACAGCTTTTAAAAAAAAGTTAAAAATTTTAAGTAGCAATAATACAACATAAAAAGAGAGTGCTGTGTAGATAATAGATATAGATAAATGTCATTTCCATTTTTGAAAAAGTACATCAGTAGTGTGATCTTTGCTTGTTTTCTTTTTTTATCATAATCCTTTTGTTTAAAACAAGTGTTTTTTAAAAAAAAAATATTGTCTCTGAATGAACACATGATTACTGAGGTTATATAATTGTATATGACATTAGTAAATAATACCAAACAAAACATATCCAGTTGTTTTTATGATAAAAAACGTAAGTATAAATTGTTTATCTTAATCCCAAAATGTCCACTATATTGTTTTAAAATGTTTTAAAAATAAAAAAATCCTACAGATTATACAGATAAATATTTAGGTTCTGACTTCCTCCTTTTTGCACTTTAACCAAGCAGTCCCCATTGATGCAAGGTTTACAAATCATTCTTTAAATAAATGTTTATCAACCTTGGGAAGATGGGTGGACTTCAACTCTCAGAATTCCCCAGCCACTGTAATGGCTTTCCATTAGGAATTTTGGGAGTTGAAGTCCATCCACCTTAAAGTTGCACAAGTTGTAAAACATTACTCTAAATGTTTGTATTTATTTTGCTGTGCAATATACAGTAAAATATATATGGAAGCCAATATTGCTTATTTCCAGGGCTGTTCTGATATCCTAACCTACTGGGATTTTAAATGACATACTAGGATCAGGAGCGCCCACAGGGTGTGATTTAAAAATAAGGCAATATAATGGCTGTGATAGTGGAACCAAAGCTCTGCCAAGATTCTGTAATAAGCCATCTTCTTTGACTTCACCCTGTGGACATTCCTGACTTCAGCTCCAGTATTAGAGAAAGAACCCCTGCAACAGAACCATAATGTGCCCTTGGACATCTAGACTAGGTCAGGCATTCTGGCCAACATGGCCAAAGTGAAGGAAGCAAAGTATCCTGGGTCGGTACCATCTATGCAGCCATAGGTTCCTCACCATAGATTAAATGACAAAAAAACCCCATAAAACTGATTTTACACTGAGTATCTCTGTTACGCAGTGAGAAAGCGTTTGTTTTTGACAACAATGAGAGCCAAAAGAGGAAGAAGATTCTCAAAAAGGGCAAACTCAGCATCTTCCTCAAAGCCAGTGAGGACCATGAAGTGTCTACACAGCATGCCATTTTTGAGACGCCTCTAAAGTGAACTCACAAGAAAGCAAGCCTAAATTGTTTTGTATCTTGGCAGGATTTGAAGGCAGCTGAATAAATGGTTCTACCATAATCCACGGTATTAACAATTAATTGCTCACAGGTAAACAAAGTACTCTGCTTAGGCCCACTGACACAGCCTTGTTTAGAAAATTGGTCAAGGTCACTGAGCAGAAATTACTCTGCTGACACCATATTGTTCAATTATACAGTGAGTGTAGCAAAGTGCACTTTAATTATTGCTACTTGTGATATAATATTAAAATATAATTGATTTGTAGAGCTCCCAAACTGATCTAATTCGTTCAGAGTAGCAGCAGTCAACTGCAGTTAGTATATTGCAATGGCACACTAACAGCTGAAAGATTCATGCAGATGTAAAATCAGTATCTTATAATATTCACCTTCCTAACCCTCTCCCATGGCATCCAGAGTGCAGATTAAAAAGGGCATTGCTTCAATCGTTCAGACAGTGATGCTTTCTTGATATGCCTTTTTTTGTACTAAGTTTTTATTTTATTTTATAGTATACAAAAATTCCAATTTCAATTGAACAGTGTGTTGCCTGGGTACAAATCATTTTGGGAAATAATAATCAAAATGTTTATAACAATATTCATTGCATTAATATCCATGGTATTAATATTAATAACAATAATAATCATACTATTTGTTTAACTAAGTTAACATATCTTCCTTAAATTACTGATCTTTCCATATATTTCCCTGTTTCCAACTCCTGTTTTTGTCATCTACCCATTAATAAAATAAGTCCCAGGTCAAAAAATGCTCAGTTTCTTTCTTTTCCTTAATTGTAAGTGTTAGCTTATCCATTTCTGTATGGACATGCCTTTTTTAAAGTCCAACTCTCCCAATATTCCCATCCTGTTCCCTGCATTCAGTGGACAGAAATTATCCACATATAAAATGTATACAAATAAAGAAGTACAACTTCTCTTTTAATAAATTAATAGATGCAATGCAAAAGGGAAGTTTGCTTTCATAGTTAACCATTGTTGGCCCTGGATTATGGTGGCAGTTTAGAGAAGTAGGAGGAAAATGTTCACAAAAACCATTTCTCATGTCAAATTAGATCTTCCACGGAGCCATATTGTTGGAAGAAGTTGTGTAGGCCACCTAGCCAAATGTGACGTCCATGCAAAAATCCAAATTAAAATATCCCTAATAGCTCTGCAGATATAACCAGGAAACTGAATCTAACCACCACTCTTTTGAGTAATTGGTCCACAATCAACTTCCTTCAAAGTCTTCCTGCAATTTACCATAAATCCATTTTTCCACATCTTATCTTCTTGGATTATTATGAGTAACCCTTTTTCAGTGTCAGTTTTTCACACTTTTTGATAAATTTCAGAAGTGAATAAATGCAAGAAAAGTAAAAACTAACTCTGAAATATGAAGAAATCTCTTGGTGGACTATTTCACTCTCTTTGGATATATGATCCTTGTCCTTCAAGATTATCCTTATATAGTAAAGAGATTTGTGTAAACATAAAAACTAAGGAGTATTGCAAATGCTACTCAGAGACAACTAACTGCATTGGGCTTAACGCAATAGTAACTTCAGTTGGCAGGTTACAGCATCCCAGAAATAATGGGGAAGGGGAATGCAGAAAACAATTCACTATTAAAAGACACCCTAATACTGGAATGCACAACAAATTTGGTCATTCTCTCTGTCACCCAAGAACTAGAAATATATATCTTCTTAGAAGGTGTTTATCTAATTTATATGTATCTAATTCTCTCTCCTCTCTCTCCCTCTCTATAAAGATATATATGTACGTATATGTATGTGTGTGTGTGTGTGTGTATACATACATACATACATACATACATACATATATGATATATTTGTGCTGATAAATAAATAAAGGGAGACTAGTATAGATCTATTTCAAGCTATTTAGCTCTCCTCAGCTAGCCATACCCTTACTGGGATTTGAACCTGTGCTGTATTACATATTAGGCAGTTGTGTTAACCACTAAGCCACAAGGTTCTCCTCTTTTATCTTATATGTATCTTCTTAGCATTTAACCACAAACAGACAGTTCATTCAATATATCCCTGATCTAAAACTATGCAACAAAGCATAGCACACATCATCTCTGCCAAAGAAATATTGCAGACTACAGATGGAAGGTGCTCCCACGCAGATTTTATTTTGTATTTCTGTTATCTCCAGCTCTTGCTTTCCTATTGTCTATATTACTCAGATTTCTCATCCCATTAGATGTGTATCTTGAAGTACAACATTGGCTTGAGAGGGAAAAGGCTGCAATCAAACTCAACCCTTGGCCCAGATCATTTTCAATATACCGTAATAATATAGTATAGAAAGCTGGGCTTTCACCTTCCACTCTAATTTATTTTCCCAGCCTCAATAACATTAATCAGATGATCCCACTTCTATGATGTTGACTCAAAGTCTGGTAACAAATAGAAGCAATACACTTTTGAAAATCTTGCCCAAGATCAATTCTACTAAAGCAGGTTGTTCAGTCATCTTTTTTGTGCACCTGCTGTACTCAGGCAGGATTGTTTTAGGATCTTCTATTTATTGTTCTGTAACTAGAACTAGCATATAAGCCCAGAGGTACAATAGGAAATAGGTATTGGCAGTACTTTGTACAATGGCCTTTCTATCCATCAGCGATAGAACTGACTGCTTGAGACACTGAAGTCAACCTTGGCATGGATAGTCACAGCAGCCATACTTTAATAGAAATCCTTGATGGATCATGAGCTAAGATTCCAGGAGGGGTTTGAGTTTGGCTTGCTTTGTTTTGGTTTGGTGTTTTGCACCTCACAAGCAAGCTCCATGTGGATTAAATATAACATGCCCAAATAGCTTTCTTCTTGGTGAAGGAATCATTCAAGGTAAGGTGTACAAAGGAGTTTTTAGCAATATCTAGTATTTATGTGTGGTTAACCGCTAAGCTTCATTCTTTTTTTTATTTTTTATTTCAAAACAAACATACAAATCCTTCTTCTTTACATACTGTAGAAAGTGTATCAGTTGGTTCCAAAAGGCTTTCGTGCATCTCTTCCACCGTCATCAAATATAATTCATATTAATTCTAATATCTTAACTCAGATATTTATTATATTACCATCATCATACCTCCACTTTTATTTGACTATGATTATTTAAACCTCCTTTATCATAAAATATACCAAGATTTAATACATAACTACGTACTGGCATTTCATTTACTTATTTATAAAATCCTCCATTAACATTAAATCCTCATATCTTGTTCTAGCTAAACATCCATAATATTTAATACCAAAATTTTCTAATCCTCCATGTATATAATTTATTATCATTAACCTTTCTTTATTTAACTATATCCTATATCATAAAATTTTCCCCCTATTAGTTAAAACTTAGCTGTGTCTAATTTTGTTCTTTTTATTGTTATTGTTATTAATAACCTTTATATATAGTCCAAAAGTATTTCTATCCTTCCCTTCAAGGGTAACATTCAATATTCCTATCCAATTATTACTTATCATAACAGCTCAACATTGTATACCTTACTATCATTATCAATTTTTATTTAACTATACCTATTATCACTAAATTTAACTAAGTTTAGCTATTTTTAAATTATTCTCTTCCATCTATCAACCTGTATCTCTCCAATAGCAAAACAATCTTATGACTTCTGCCATTTGTGGATCCAGTCCTCCAAACATCCTCTTGAACAAATCTGTATGAACTCCTCTTAGCAACTCCTTGTTTGTAATATCTCTCATGTAATATTGATGCCCTCTTTCTGTTTCCTTGTTCAGCTTGTCTTTAATTATCAGCAGTGTTATCAAATATTTTGCAAATAGTATTTCATAGTCCATAAATTCTTTAATGTTTTCTTCTTCTTCTACGTCCTGTCCTTTGAAATAAATTTTCTCTCCATTTAATTCCTCTTCCAATATTCCATTCCTTCCTCCCTCAAAAATAAACCAATTGCCACGAATATCAACAGGCTCAATCTCTTTATATTCATCTTCCATTTCAATTTTTTGAATTTCAATCTTCTTATTTTGTGTTTGAAGAACATCTTCAGTTTTTTCATCATATTTCGTTGTTAAATGCACCAAATATTCCAATTTTCTCTCAATTCTTTCCTCTGTATCCAACACTCTCTGCAGCACTAAGAGTACTCCCCGGAGAGAGTACAAAGGCCCTGTGGACGCCATGTTTATATGAAGTTATATTTTTTCTTAGAAGCTCAGCAAGACTGAAACACTCGCAAACTCTCTGTAAGCAAAAACAAACTTCAAAGGGACAGCTGTAAAATCTTATCAGGTCTTAAGCCAAACAGCCAAGCAATAAAAGCTTAGAATGTCGAAATCAAAACAATCCATCTGTAGCTTACAGAAAGTCACAAAGAAATGTTAGTAGAATAATCCATCCATTTGAAAAGGTTTTGCTTAGATTCAATCCATGTAAATAGCATTTAGAAAGTAAGATAACCAGTGTCCAGAACCATTACAAAAATCAGATTCGCCGCTAAGTTCTTCTATTCTTTGATTTAAATTAGTTTTTAGATTTTATAGGCAGTCCGTTTTTTAAAAACAATAAAAGTTTCTCACCAGCTAGAAACACTTTCTCTTTCCACATCGTTCCGTTCCGTTCCGAGGTTGCCCTGACTTTGTCAGTCCTGACAGATTGGAAATTTTATTACCAGCAGAAGACTTTCCCTTGCTTCTCTATCGCAGAGATTTTGCGATATCCCCGACATCAGCAAGATGTAATCTTCATGTTCACCATCTCTTCAGGATGATTTAGGTCCGTTGGAACCCCCCACCAATAAAAGTGTCGACTGCGATCTCAGAGCTTTGAGATCGCACATCATCTCATCACGGCCCCGCCCTCTCTAAGCTTCATTGTTAAGTAAGCACCAGGGAAAAAATAAAGAGACCCTCGTCTTTCCACCTTTAAGTTACCATGTTTAGGAAAAGTCAAACCAATAAGAGTTTACACTGTATTTAAGAACTCTAGGCTAGAGAACATACTTTGGGTGATTAAGATGGCTCATATCTTCTACTTATAATCTATACCCTAACTTTTTATAGAGATAGTAGAGACAAGATTGATAAACTGTAACTAAATGAAAACTAGCAAATGCTAAATTTGTCTTATATTACTAGATACCCTTAGGGATATGGTCAAAAGAGTTGATATGGAAAACACAAAGTTGCAATTGAAGTTCAATGCACATTTAAAAAGTGAAAATTTCAATCCTCCTATCATGGCTGCCATCTTGACTTTTTTGACCATATACTACAGACACCCCTGGCTATCCTTGTTCTTCTTGATTTTTCTCTTGGCTATTATGTCTAACTGAATTCCCCAGTCAAGAAATCAATTATGGGTGGAACATATTTTTGCCCACATGCTCTTCTGTGGTAATCTTAGAAATCTCCAATTAACCTCCCTTATGAAAAGAGCAATAGCACATCACAAATCCTTAGAACAGAACATCATTTCAACTTCCTAGGACGTTCTGCAGCAGACCTCAAGATGACTATTTTGGAAAACTAGCATTTTAATTCCATCACTAAGCAAGAGATTGCTGAAGTCACATACTTCAAAAAGTTTCAGACCATCTCAGTGGGTGCTATCTGCATAAACACCTCTCCATCGCCATCATCCACTTCACCCCACATCTATCTAGCACTTTGTTTCTGATGAAAAAGCTGCCGTTCACAAAAGCTTATGTCCTTTTAACTGAATTTGTTGGAAAGAAAAAGTGCTATCGGGTTCCCCCCCCCCCGCCCTACTGTAGACTAATACAGGTTTCCTCCTGTGATCGCCATAGAATCAGGCTCAGCTACAACAGTGAGGAATGCATCATTGGGAAAGTTGCAGGACCAGGTTAGGGCAGATCATCACAGAGAAAAATCTATGTGGCTGCTTGAATGACACAAAATCAACTTTGCCATCTTTATTTTGGTTTTGGATAACATAACGGGCTGGTTGAGGTTTAGATAATCCCAGGGCAGTTTATGAACACATCTAAATTTACTGCTGACTTAATTTATACAATTGCACAATACGTTACTGTACATCAACCTGCTTCATTCCAGTTAAATATGATGGTGGACAGAACTGAAGGGATCTCATCCAAGGAGGTTCCTGCAAATTAGAAATTAGGTTCATCGTATGTCCTGCTTTGATTGGGATTTATTTATGTATTTGTATGCCACCTTTATTATTTTTACAAATAACTCAAGGTGGCAAACATATCCAACACATGTTTCTCCCCTATTTAGCTTTGCATGGCATTCAGTTTACAAGCCCTCTAGAATGGGGTTGCACCAACCCACAAAAGGAGGATATGGTTTTATAGTTCATGGGCCTTGGCATGCGGCACAAAGGGGGAAACTGAATTGCACTAACTTCCCTGCTGCCAGCTTTACTTGCACTAACTAGCCTGCAGATTGCAATCTCCCCATGCTTGAAAATCTGATAAACCTAGAAATGGAAATACTTAGGACAGGAAGACTAGAGGGGAGGCTGAGAGCGAGTAATCTGGGGAGACCGTATCTATGGCCAGGGTGTGTTTGGGAGCACTTTTCTGGGTTTTTTTTAATCGGGATATGCCTATCTTAGGACATCAAAGGCAGTTAATCATGAAGAAATAATGTCTTCCGTTTTCAGCAGCTAGAGAGAGAGAGAGAATCCCAAGGCGGCCCCGCCCGCCATAAAACCTCATTTTTGTTCCATTCTTTTCCAACCAGCTGCTTTCCCCACCATAGACCTCCTTGCTGAAACTTGGCAAACCCAAGGCGGCATTTTCTAACAACGGGCAGGCGAGAGCCAGAAAGTGGGCCCATCCCCGTCCATCCCGCGGGGGTTCTCTCGTCCTCACCCACCCCCACCCCCACCCCCACAAATGAGCGCGGAAGGAAGGGCGGAGAGAGCGGCGCGCACGTGGCCTTTTGGCGTAGTCAAGGGACCGCCGCGCGGCTCTCCTTCTCCACGCGGGGAAAGCGAATAGGAGCAGGCAAGGGGGGGGGACCCAGTTCCGTAGACCCCCGCAAGAGGAAACGCACGCGCGCGCTGCCGCCTCACAAACGGCCCTGCGCGCGCCAGGCTTTAGCAGCGGGTCCAAAGAGCCCGCCGCCCTCTTTTTTTTCCCCGCAGCTGACACTCCTCGCAGGGTTCCCCCCCCCCACATCCCCTCTCTTGTGTGGGCACTCTGGGGAAGAGGGAGAGGCCGCGATGACCGCCCCCAGGAAAGGCTTCTACCGCCAGGAGATCACCAAGACCGTCTGGGAAGTGAGGGAGCGCTACCGAGAGCTGCAGGCGGTGGGCTCTGGAGCCTACGGCGCCGTCTGGTAAGTGGTCGCCAAGGCACACCGGGCGCCCCTGGGTTTGCGGGCAATGGAAAAGAGCCCCGAAGGAGGCGCTGCGCTGCTGCCGGGCCTTAAGTCCGGCGCCGTCCAGCAAGGGAACAATAGCCTCTTCGCACACACGCACATCATTAGGCCGTTCCCCGGCAGCCGGTAACCAGAGGCGGGCTCGCGAAATGCCAACCTTAGTGCATTTTCTCCCGCAGAGCTGCGGTCGGACCTATTCACACGGTACGCTGGATTTGGGGTACTGAGGGGGATCCGTTTTCTTTGAGTTTCTCTCACTTTGCATCAGCCGGGGTCGTTCTGTAAGGATCTCCTGCTTGAACCGGGGGTCGGACTAGATGACCTCCGTGGTCCCTTCCAACTCTGTGATTCTATGATTCTTAACGCGCGGAGACACGAAAAAAGACTCCAATAATCAACAGTTAACAGTATCGTTAATCAAGTTAGCGTGCAGATGGAGAGGTTTTTAACAACGTGTCGTGTGGGATGCAGCACACGCTCCTTTGTGCATTGAAAGTGAACCCAGAACCAGTGGGTGGTGTTAGCAAGACTCTTCGGATGGCTTTGAAGGGTGAATTAATTCTGCTCTTTTTACTATGTTGTATAGAAAATGCGGAGGGAGGAGAGAGAACAGTTACTGGGGGAAATCTGAAACAACCTTGGGCAGTAAATTATAATTTTGCAACAACAGCAAAAATGTGGCTGCTTTTTGTAAAGGGAAATGTTTACCACCACCCATCCACCCCAAAATATTTTTGCAATACATGCCATTTTTACTAACTGGAAATGACTCAGCCTTTTAACATCTTTGCAATGAATTAATCAAGGAGAGAACCTAGAACTAAGGAGAAATTAACTGACAGAACAATTAATCAGTCGAACAACTTGCCTCCAGAAGTTGTGGGTGCGCCACCATTGAAAGTTCTTAAGAAGAGTTTGGATAACCATTTGTCTGAAATGGTATAGGATTTCCTAGCTGAGTAAGGTAGAAAATCCTATACCATTCTATACTAGAAGACCTCCAAGGTCCCTTCCAATTCTATTATTCTGAATATCTTGTTGGGAGTAATTAAAAACAAAAGCCAAATAAACAGAAAGCCAAATTTTCTCTTGGAAACCCAATTCCAATAATTTATAGCCAACATCTAGCCAACCTAAGAGGATCTGATTAAAAAAAAAAACACAAATTGGACTTGTTTTTATGGATGGGAGACCACCAGGAGATTCTATAGCTATAGGGTAGACTGGGAAGTTGAAAAAGCAACTTGAAAAAAGGCAATTGAAAACTGCTTCTATATTACTGCCCCAAACACTACGAAGTGTGTCTATTACATCACATTACATCCTGTCCCTTCTTGATTTCCCTTCCCTTTTAATGGTTCGTTCTATTATTTCCATCTATCAATTACTGGTTTCTTTTCTTCTTTTGATGCCAGATCTCAAATGGAAATAGGAAAAAATGATGTTTTACTTCCTCTGGCATGTGCCCTGAGGATGGTTGGCAATTTGAATGCATTGACAAAACTGTACGTCTGTGACCAGTTATAATTCTGACAGATTTTGGAAAATAAAATCCTGGAATCTTGGATTCAGTCTTCAGTTACTCTGGAGCCTGTCCAGATTTTTCCTTTCGGGGTAGCCTTATTATCTGGTCAGGTGGATATATCTCTGACTCATTGTGTGCAATTTATTCATTGGGTAAACTAAATGGAAGTGAATCTATGTGGAAAAAGGTATTCTGAATGGGATTAACTGGGAAAAATATTTGGCTCCTTTAAACTTTCCAGTTTCCAGTATATATTCTAAGTCAAAAGAAGTAAAATTGAGCAATGTGAAGCTGTGTTGCATAATAGCAATAATTGAAAAGAGCAATTTTTGCAATATTGATAACATATAAGGAAAAATACAAAATACTGAGTTTAAACAATTAAAATGAGTAATTATGAAAAAAGTGTGAAATTATCATTCCTGTAGTTATTGATACATTGGGCAGAATACCACATGGTATTCTGGAATAAATGGGTGCAAGTACTAAATATTACCTATATTTACTGGATTTACCAAACTCTCCACCTTGCTGGACATGTTATGTCTTGGGGTATAGAATTTGAATTTCTAAAGAACACTTGTGATAGATGTGATTCTTTTTATTCTTTATATATAGGCAGTCATTGCATCTCTCAATTCCTCCAGGCCAAATCCTGCTATGGACAAGAACATTAGGCCCATCTAGTTGAATCTAAATAAGCAAAATTGAGGTAGCTACCTGCAGCGTCAAAAACCCATAATTTTCAATATATACAAGTCCTATAAGCTACAAAGAGTCTTATCCTTCTGAAAATGTTTTCAAACTCCTTAAAAAACAGGCAACTATTGAGGTTGCATGGACTCCTGCATGGTTGTATCTGGTGCATTGGCTTCAGTCTTGTGGATCAGAAGGTCCTGATTACAGTCACTGACATCTTCCTCATACCTGTTTGAATTAATGCGGTATACCTTATGTGGGACATCCTTGAAACCACCTTGGTAGCTTCAGCTGGTCCAGAACATAGTTTCAGTAATGATGATAACATCTAGAGCTGTGATGGCAAACTTATGGCATGGGTGCCAGATATGGTACGCAGAGCCCTCTCTGTGGGCATGCGCGCTGTCAGCAGTTGCTCTTCTTGTTTCTGGCGTGCATATGCATGCCGACCACCGGAGTGCCAGAACAGGCCCTTTTCTGGGCGTTTTTGGCTATTTTCCAGGCCATATTCAGGCTGTTTTTAGCACTCTGGCAAAAAAACAAAAAATGGTCTGAAAATGGCCAAAAAACCCGGCCTGAAAACAGCCCGAATAATGGCCCCAAAACTGTCCATAAATAGCCAAAAAAACATGTGCACATATGTGCACCAGCCAGCTAGTCTTTGAGTTTCTGGTGCTCTAGCGCATGCGCATGCACAAACATTCCAGTTTGAGCACTCAGTTCCCAAAAGGTTCACCATCGCTGATCTAGAGTCTCTCATGTAACACATCTTTTGGGAAGTGTTTCCTTCTCAAGTGCAAGTTTCCTTTCCTTCTGAGTGCAAGTCGAGGTATTTACCGTTAATACCCTACATGGCTTAGGACCTGAATTTTCTCCCAGTGGCTTCTTCCTGTCCAATAAGACCCATATAAAGAGTATCCCCAGCCCCCTAAGGAATATCATCCCCAGGGACCATGTTGCCTGTGCTTTGGAACTCCTTCAAGTTTTAACTGCCTTAAATTCCATTGGCTTTTCAGAACACATCAGAGCATGGCCGTGGAAGAGGATGGTGTAACCCCTCTTGTTATGTTTGGTTGTTCCTCAGGTGTTTAGTTATTGTAGAGATGAATCTAAGTTGCTTCAATCTTTTGGATTGGAGTGGCATATGACCCCCTGTAAATAATACATTATGTTGTTGTTCTATCTTACACACACACATACACAGTTCGCTCTCGCTTCTCTCTCTCTTACGTGGAACATAATCTTAAGTAATTATACTCTGCTGAGGTGAGTTCTTAATTCTTTGATAAAGTATCTGTCTCTCATGCAGAAGTTCTCTGGCTCCTCTTAAAAGGAGGTGATGGAAGGTGATTGAAAATAGGTGTCAGTGCCAGTTAGAGAAACGATACTACTTTAGCAGATTTCTTGTTACAATACACCTCTCAAGCTGACAAACTTGTAAATAAGCAGACTAGTTTGTTATTAAGGAAGAAGCATGTAGTTACTGTGTTGGTGGTGCTAGGAGTGAGCCTCCAGTCAGTGAAGAATTTTCCCAACATAAGCAGACTTCTTGCCACACTTAGAAGGAGAACAGGGCAGAGGTAACCTCATTTGAACAACCATCCTTATTCATTCATATACATCCTTGTAAAACAATTAAAGATAGGAGCTGAATCTTTCCACCTTAGATGATTAATACAGTAGTTATTTTGGCTTGACAGGTCCACACGTCTTCTCTATTTACATCTAATTCAACTCTTTCTGTCTCTGTTAAGTTCAGCTATTGACCAGAAAAGTGGAAGCAAGGTGGCTATCAAGAAGTTGTACCGCCCATTTCAATCAGAGCTTTTTGCCAAAAGAGCCTATCGGGAACTGCGTCTTCTGAAGCACATGAAGCATGAAAATGTGAGTACTTGCTCTAACGAACCTTTTGTTCCACAGTCCTTGCGCACTCTGATTTAGTAGCCTAGCAGGAACTAGTTCACATGGTCTAACATGGATCTATTCTAGATTATCTGAATCGTTATTCTTTTTTTACTATTTCGTCTAAATGAGTAAGTTTTGCACAGCCTTTCATTCCTCCACTGCCTCATCAACTTATTAGTAACAGGTCATGACTCATGAGATGCAGAATAGCAATAGCAATAGCAGTTAGACTTATATACTGCTTCATAGGGCTTTCAGCCCTCTCTAAGCGTACAGAGTCAGCATATTGCCCCCAACAACAATCGGGGTCCTCATTTTACCCACCTCGGAAGGATGGAAGGCTGAGTCAACCCTGAGCCGGTAAGATTTGAACTGCAGAACTGTAGTCAGCTGAAGTAGCCTGCGGTGCTGCATTTAACCACTGCGCCACCTCGGCTCTACCAGAAGCCTGGTATGGACAAGCACTGCTTAACAACTCTAGTTTAGCCCTTCATAAATAAACTTCTTTTTTCTCAGTAGGGGTGGAGATAGCATCCATGCGTGGGTTGACATTGTCTGCCTTCTGATTAGACTGAGTCTGACTAAAGTTAGTTAAGACACGCCCTTTGTTGTGAGCCTTACCCTTATCGCTTATCTCCTAAGCTAATTGGTATTCTATCTAATTTCATAAATTACTGGCATTTGTTCCAACCTTGTGCCAGGACTAGACTTTAGTCTGAGCTGTCATCTGGGATGGAGCGTGAGGGCCTGGGCCCTAGAGCTTGCCCTGTGGGCCATCTGCTTGCCCAGAGCCTCTGTCAAGGCGGGAGAGAGTGCAGCGCTCTTGGGAAGGGTACTATAGGTGTCTCGGATCCCTGCTTATCTCCATTGGCAAAGATCAGCCGCAGGTCTCTTCAGCGAGTTAACTGACAGCTCCAGAGTGTTTGAGGCCTTTGAAGTGCCGCGCAGCTTGCCGCAATGTCAGCGTTGCTTTGTTGTGGTCGTCAAGGCTTCCCGACCTGTAAGGACCGAGAGGAGAGAGAGGCGCGGCTGTCAGATTGTTGCCATGCCGTCTCAGGCATCAGCTGTAGTTTGAGATGCGCGGCTGTTAAATTGCTGCTGCGCCATCCGTGAGCCGGCTGGATCCTCTGCTGAGGGAGTGGAGCTGTGCAGCTGCCTGAGCTGGCCCTTTGACTTGGCTGAGTCAGGTCTCTTTAGCAGCGTTTTTGGACAACTTTGAGAGGCACAGAAGCAGCGCGCGACACGATCGTGCTGAGAGGGAGGGTGAGCGCTCAAATTTGCCCAGGCCTCTTTCCTAGCTGCGTTCTGCCCCAGGGACGACTATACGCAGTGCGGGCCTCTAACAGCGGTTTAGAAAAGGCGCAAACCGCCATTTTGACTCTCAACCACCATTTTAAGATGGCAGACGCATCGGCTGCTATCCTGACTGCTGAGGGGGCTGTGAGCCAGGGGCTTCTAATCACGGTGGCGGCTTCCACTTCCTGGGCTGTGGCTGATCCCAAGGGGCATAAGAACTCTGACAAGGTCAAGGCCCATTCTAAAGGCAAAAAAACTTCTAAATCAGCCTCTCGGCCTGACACAGGCAGTGATAAGACACTTGAGCAAAAACGTTCCAAGGCCGCTTCTCGTAGGCATTCTTCTTTGTCCTCAAAAGGGGATAAAGTGTCACAGGCCAGCAGCCTTAAATCTGTCCAGCCCTCTCCTGTTCATTTGGAACACACCCCTGGTCCTTTCAGCCCTCTTTTTCCAATAAACATCTCTGGTCTGTTGGGGTCAGGCTCTGATCTGAAAGGACAGCTGTTGCATGATGTGCAATTTGGGACTGTGGTCAAAAGGCCTGCTGAGGCTACATTCACCCCAACAACTCCAGGGCTCCTCCCGGACCTGACAGGGCCTTCCCTGACGGTGCTCAATGTACAGGAAGTCATAGCCTCCGCCATCACCCAGTGCATAGCTGCAGGTCTCCCAGGGTGCTAGGGCGACACCCCCAGTGCCCCTGATGGCTAATGTGCCAGCGCCTCCTGTGGCTAACTCTACTACATTGCCGGTTCCAGCAGTCCAGAAGCCCTTGCCACCAGCTAGATCTCATCGTAGCCAGTCTCCTGTCTCTGAGGATGGGGAGATTAAGGACGTGCAGTTTTCTTGGGATGAGGAGGCCGTCCCAGAAAAACCATCTTTCTTGGGCCTGTTCCAGCCAGCCCACTTCAAAACATTGCTGACCAAGGCCAAGGAACAAAATAGGAACAAAAGCCATCTCAAGCCCTCCACTAGGATCTTACACCTAGGGGCATGGATTGATTCGATCTCTGGACAGGTCTTCCTATCGGGTGATAGGCAAGCGAGCATTAAACAGCTGGTTGGGGAGGTTTTGAGTCACCATAGGGTCTCCTTAGCCACTTTATCCCGTTTGCTGGGGAAACTAGTATCAGCTATTAACATCATGTCTTGGGCATGCTTACACACTAGGGACATTCAGTGGTTTATCTTACCCTTCCAGAAGGCTCTCAGGAATACAACACTGCTCTGCATTTACTGTGTTATTGTAAATACTGTGATTCGCGTTTTCTGCATAAGGAGTTGGTTTACTAAACTGTTTGTTTGATGACACGTTGAGTCTGTCTAAGTTCTTCTTCGCCGAAAAGCTGGGTAAGGCTAGCAACAAAGGGCATGTCTTAACTAACTTTAATCAGACTCAGTCCAATCAGAAGGCGTACAATGTCAACCTGTGCATGGATGCTATCTCCATCCTATTAGAAGAGGCGTATCAGGTAAGTACCTAAGTACCAATGCCCTTTTTCTAAGCGTGGCCATGAGAATGCCATCTCATTTTTAGTTAGCATTACCTTTGACTGCAAATCTGGGATAAGTTTAACAGAACAATCCCAAATCAAAGTCATCAGTAAAATTATCTACATAGGCAACATGTTTTTTGTGTTTCTGACTTCTAAAAGTTGTTATTCTTCCAGCTTTAATCTCTTTCAGCCTTAAAGTACACTTGTAAAAGGATCACTTAGTCTGCAAAAGCTTATTGAACACTATTGAAACAATCAGCAGTCAGAATTGGTTAAATGAATAACAATTAAGATCTATCCATAATTAAAGTCTATTCAGTTAAAATTGGAACTGAAAAATACACTAATCTCATAGTCTTGATAATAAAGAAACAGAGCAGGTGGGTGAAAATGCTAACCATAGTTTAATATGTAGCGTAATATTACAGAATGCCAAATTTAAAAAAAATCTTAATGATTAAGAGAGAATTGTTGTATAGCCTAATGAACAAATGGCGCCAGTTTGATATTTTGTTCACCGAGCCCTTTGGCTGAATGGTATTGTTGTGTATTTCCATGCTATTGCTATCTCAAATGCCTGGAATTTTATAGGAACTGTGACTTTAAATGCAGTTTTAGAAATGTTGTTGTGGAAATTTTGTTTTAATTATAACTGATTTTTAATATATTGGTACTGCAAAATTATTTTTGTGATTTGGAATTACAGCATTAAAAATGATAGGTAGGTAGGTAGGTAGGTAGGTAGGTAGGTGGGTGGGTAAGTAGATGATAGATAGATAGATAGATAGATAGATAGATAGATAGATAGATAGATAGATAGATAGATAGAATATTTAAATACGTATAATGTAAATAGTTTACTATCATATCTGAACAATCATAACTTTGCAGAATGCCTGTTCCCCTTTTTTGAAAGCTAGAGATCAAAGGATTTTGTTATACCAGTTGATATTTCCATGTGTTTTTGACAGGAATAATTTTCAGTCCAATTAAACATATATTTTGTCTAGTAATTATCAGTACTGATTATGAATCTGGGGGTTGAGGAAGACAACGCTGCCTTGTTGCTAGTTGCAAATATTCCATTTCACTCAAGCCATAATAGTTTTGTTAAAGTGCTGTTTCAGAGTGTTTGTTTTAGCATTGCATTTTAGCATGGAGCAAACAGAATATATTTTGAATCCATTTATTACTCTTTTTTCAGCACTAATCATCTTCTATTTTTTCTGCCAAGCAAATAAATTAGTAGGTAAGAATCAGGCAGGTTTGTGGTTTCATGCAAGTTAATTTGGTCAAAGTTTTCTTGATGGGATGCGGTAAATCAAGGCTCAGCACTTTTATTGACTCCTGGCTTTGTCATTTCTCAGATGAATGCTTGTGGGTCATGAATTTTCATGAAAATATATGAGATAATTACAGGCTTGTAATATTTTATCTACTCATTAAATATTTAGGGGAGGGGTATCTATGTATGCTCTGTTGCTAAACCAAATCTAAAATGGGTAGAAACCTTTTAGTGGTGAAGGATCATAGTTAATATTTCTGCATGAATGATGTTTATAAGGGCTTTACATCTTCCATGTGAACAAAACTTAGGTGGCGGCAATACAATGAGAGGCTTTATTTTTTAATTGTGATAAATCTTTAAGATTATTTCCTTCTGTTGCCTACCTCGGGGCACCGCGGATCGGTCCTTAGTTGTTTCCAGGGTGGCTCCGCAGGGCAGCTCTAAGCACCCTGAGGGCTGGATCCAAGCCTTGAGTTTGACACCCTTGCCCTACAGCAAAACAAACCTTGAATTCACTAATTATTTGTTTGTCATATTTAAGAACTGTCCATTTCCTTCACAAAATGATTCTGTGAAGGGTACGATAAAGTATTAAAAACATATAAACAATATGTAAAATTTAAAAGTTGGGGGGCTTTCAGGGCACCAACCGTCCCTTTCATTGGCGCAAGAAAAGATTCAGAGCTGTGTTTTTAGCACCTTTATGGAAGGCCAAGAATGGGGACCTGCCTCACCTCTGGGAGGGTAGGTAGGCTTCCACAGAGTGGGGGTAAAGACGGAGAAAACTCTCTTTGTGGACCCAACAGTCATTCATTAACTGCCGGGGTCTGCAGCACATCTTTCCTGTGTGATCAGGTGGATCAGGCTGATGTAATGGGATAAAGACAGTTCCATAGGTAATCTGAGCTCACACAATATAGGGCTTTAAAGATCATAATCAATACCTTAATCTGGATCTGGAAGTAGACTGGCAATTAATGTTTCTTATGCAAATAATTGCAATGGCAGTATTTTCTTATTTGTTTTTCTTTTCTTCTATAGGTAATTGGGCTTTTAGATGTCTTCACACCAGATCCTTCACAGGATAAATTTAATGACTTGTAAGTGTATAATTTTGGGGGGAAACTTTGGATTCTGTGTTATGATTTACACTAAAATAGATGCTGATCTCAAATTTCTTTGTATTTATATTGATGGAATTGTTCCTTCTTGCAGACCTGGGCATTTTTTGGCTCACAGGTTCCAGTCTGGCATATGGCATTGGCATCAGTGGGAGGACATATTCAGAAATATGTCGGGGTGGGGGGTGGGGTGGAGAGAATGTTGAAGGCAGGATGCCCGTGTAGCACTTGCAAATGGTGGGGCATTGGCAGGGTGGCAGTGGCCCTCCACAGCATTCCCAGTTTCTCATGTGAGCCCTTAGGAAAATTAGTGGCCTACCCCTGTTCTTGGTTAAGCTTGCTTTGGAGTTAACTGGAACAGTTTGGAATCTGGTTCTTCATATTAGGATACATTAATTTAGATGTTGTTGAGCATTGTCATGCTGCAAGAATCACATGACTATACATAGAATAAAATGACATCTCAACCATCTATGATTTTACACACTGTGAACTTAGAGATAGATTGTTACTCCTTATGGCATTAAGTAGAAAATTTAATTCTGAAAGATTGTTCTAGTTTTAATGGTTAAAATTTTACCAAATAAAGCCGTAGGACATTTAGACCATATCTGCCAAATAAAATGTAAACTAGTACTTTAATGCTTGTTTTGTTTTCCAGTGGTGAAAATATTGCTGATGGAATTATTTAAAGTAATATGTCTTATTCTAAAAGTAGTTCATTTATTTATTTGTTAGGTTTATATGCTACCTTTTTTTTGGTCAGACTACTTAAATATCTGATTTTTTAAAAGCATGTTTATTATTTATAATTAGGTATTGGAAGATCTAGTTATTTATTAAAAAGTAGATTGGTGTAGCCATTTAAAACGTAACGTTGCTTTTTCTACTTGACAGTAGCCGGGTATAAACTGTGACAGTAGCCACAGTTTCTGCTATAGTCAATCGACATATAAAATGGCTGAGACTGATGGGTGCTATAGTGTGCAACACTTGGGAAGTTTAAGCTATTTGTACAAAAAATAGAAATATGTAATTTCTCCCGCCCCATCTAGCCAGAGAAGTCTATGAAACTTTTATTAGTTACTTGGGTTTCTACAATTTATTGCTTCTATAAACAGTTTATTTTCCTCTCTTCTGCTTTAAATTAGTATTGCATTTTTGCATGTATTTGTTACCTTTTAACCCTGTATTTAAAATCCTGCATTTTCTTATTACATGTGAGCACAGTAGTATCTACCATACATGTATTAGTGTAAAAAGGCTACAGTTATTACTTCAACCATATTTTTGTCATTAGTTACTTATATTGTTGGAATAGCTTGCAAGCTATTCGGCAGCTTTGCAATATTCATAAGCTGTGGCACATTAGCCATAATAAAATCATGGAGGAAAGCACACATCAGTGTTTTCATTATTCAACATTTGTCAGCACTCCAGGCCTGGTTCTTTGTTTATCCTGTTTTTGTTTTTATTTTAATCAGAAAGCTCTGCTTTTTCCTTTGCACTAAATGCAGTCCCCAGAAGCTGAAAAGTACCTGCTTTTTTCTGCTCCCTTTTTATCTGGGTTTTTTGTGTGTGCAAATTTCACTGTTTCCCTTTGAATTTAAATAATAGACAGGAGGGTATAATTGGACTACCTTAGACATGTTTAAAGGTTTAAGTGGATTTCATTTAATTTAGTAGAATTTCTAATTAAGCATTAATAATATTTTATTACTTCTGACAAGCAAGATAATATTTCTCCATGTGCCAAAGCTTCTCACATCATCTGTCCTGTTCCAAAGCCCCCAAGCCTTGGTCCTTCCAATAATATACATTACAATCTTCAAAAAAAAAAACAACAATTGTTAGAGTCTTCTTCATTTTATCAGTCTTGGGCTTAATAGCACACATTTGTGCCTCTCCATTTATTTATTTATTTATTATTTAAGACATTTATATAGCCAACACTCCAGAAGATAGGCTTAAGATACAGAAGGATCTTGACAAACTTGGGCACTATCTAATAAAATGAAATTCAATGGTGAAAAGAGTAAGGTTCTACATTTAGGCAAAAAAAACGAAATGCACAGGTACAGTATAGGTGATACCTTGCTCAAGAGTAGTAACTTAGAGAGGGATCTTGAAGTCCTAGTGGACAACCATTTAAATATGAGCCAGCAGTGTGCAGCAACTGCCAAAAAAGCCAACACAGTTCTAGGCTACATAAACAGAGGGGTAGAATCAAGATCACGTGAAGTGTTAATACCACTTTATAATGCCTTGGTAAGACCACACTTGGAATACTGCATTCAGTTTTGGTGCCACAATGTAAAAAAGATGTGGAGATTCCAGAAAGAGTGCAGAGAAGAGCAACAAAGATGATTAGGGGACTGGAGACTAAAACATGAAGAACGATTGTAGGAACTGGGTATGTCTAGTTTAATGAAAAGAAGGAATAGGGGAGACATGATAACAGTGTTCCAGTATCTCAGGGGTTGCCACAAAGAAGAGGGAGTCAAACTATTCCCCAAGGCACCTGAGGGTAGAACAAGAAGCAATGGGTGGAAACTAATCAAGGAGAGAAGCAACTTAGAACTGAGGAGAAATTTCCTGACAGTCAGAACAATTAATCAGTGGAAGAACTTGCCTCCAAAAGTTGTGAATGCCCCAACACTGGAAGTCTTTAAGAAGATGTTGGATAGCCATTTGTCTGAAATGGTATAGGGTTTCCTGCCTAGGCAGGGGGTTGGACTAGAAGACCTCCAAGATCCCTTCCAACTCTGCTATTGTATTATTATTGTATTATATGGTTACCCAATTCACACATGGTGACTCTGGGCAGCTTACAACACTAAAAATCCTATTGACAGGCAATGAGATAATCTCCCATTGACTTTCTTGATAGCAATATGGAAATGACTTACATTGTCTGCCTCTAAGAAGTATCTATTGTTGTCTATGGTCCTGTAGATCCCGATCCCAAGAACTAGTCCTGCTTTAAAAAAAATAGGTCACTCAACATAAGCTAAACTGTGTAGTTCAGCTTTATGTCCTTATGCTTATGATCAACATTTTCCTGGAGAAAATCTATATGTTCATTAAGAGTCAACATTGAAGAGATGGCATCTTTCCCTGGTTTATACAGATATTGGCCTTGCATATAAAAAACATGTCACAATGTAATATGATTGTTTTGGAATTTATTATGCTGTGTAACACACCACAGAAAAGCTACCATGCTTCTTGGTTTATGAAGCCTGATTAGTTTTAGTTTTGGATATTGCTGAACCACAGGTCATAGTTAATTCCTGATTTGCTTTGATACTCTCTCCAAAATGTATATATTAATTGAAGGAAAGGAAGAAAACAAATCAGGCCTTGTTTAATTTGCTTTCCTGCCTGGCTGGCTTCAATAAACTAACAGCTTTCATATGTTACTTTGTTTTATCTTTATTTTAATAATTTAAAAAAAATGTATTAACTTTTTTAACCCTGTAGTACACTGTCCAAAGTTACTTGTTTGTGAGATAGGTGGCTATTTAAATTGGTTCAATAAATAAATGTTTTTAAAAAATCCTGACATAGACCAGATTCATGTATTTTATGTTGGAAATGTGGGCTGGAAGAACTGCTCTATCTGTATGTATATGAGATTCTCAGTTGTCTCCACTCATCCTGATTTCTGGTTTGCCTTCTTGATAAATCTATTTCAGCTGAAGCAGCTAGATGATGGAGGAATCAAAAGAGTAGCTTTGGCAACCTACATCATCTAGCTCAGTCCAATTTTAGGTACTAGTATAAAACTGTGCCAACTGCAGATAGTGTTATCAATCAACCTTTATTGTTCTAAAGCCTAAACCATTTTTGATGTTCAGTTAAAAAAAAGAATGGAAAGCCTTTATATAACATAATGCTTACTGGAAAATAAGATCAATTTTTACATGTTATTTTATAATCCAAAGTAAATTCTATCTTGCTCTCAACCTAGATAATACATTGTAGAAAAGAGTTTTGTGCCACCAGTTCCCTGGAATTTTAGGAAAGGTTTCAAGGCACATCTTTTTACATTGGCCTTTTTATTATATAGATAATTCCTGATAAACCATTTGTTTAGTTACAAGGGGGGGGGAGTAACATGACCATTTTTCACACTTGCAACCATTGCAGCATCCCATAGTCACGTGATTAAAATTTGATTGATTGGCAGCTGGCATGTATTTATGAGGGTTGCAGTGTCCCAGGTCATGTGCTCACCTTTTGCAATTTTCTGACAAGCAAAGTCAATGGGGAAGCCAAATTCATTTAACAACCATGTTACTAACTTAACAATTACAGTGATTCACTTTACAATTGTGACAAAATTCAGTTAGCAACTATCTTACTTAGCAATTAAAAATTTGGGCTCAAGTTTCATTGTAAGTTGAGAACTACCTGTATTCCAATTTAATGTTCATATTTAATAGATTTAATAGATAGATAGATTTATTTGGGTTTTTTTGTTAAATATCATCCTGATATCTTCTAACTGAAATATTCATAATCTGGCATGTTTTTACATGTTAAGTTGCTATACAATATTACACTTAGACAATGTAATTTGGTTTAGTTCATGTTTCTTTGCCTTTTCATTTTAGCTACCTTGTCATGCCATTTATGGGAACAGACTTAAGTAAAATAATGAAGCATGAGAAACTAACTGAAGATAGGATCCAGTTCCTGGTTTACCAGATGTTAAAGGGTCTAAAGGTTAGAGCTTTTTCTTTAAATTGCTTGTTGGTTTTTGTCATCATTTTCTTGAGTCACAATATATCCTTTCCTATGATTAGTAGTAGTTAAGACATCATGCTAGAAACCAGGAGGCCATGAGTTCTAGTCCTGCCTTAGGCACAATGCCAGCCAGTTAACTTTGGAGCTGTTATTTTGAGTCCTGGCAAACCACTTCAGAAACTATATATATATAGAACTTCCTCATGCAAGTTTCTAATCCACTTCATGGTGTGCTTCAATGTGGTATAAAATTACATATTCATTGACAGATGGAGTTTGAAATTAGAATGTGTTTTTACAAATCCTTACTCTGAAGGAATTTTGATTCTTATGTTACATTTTCATTGGTGAACTTTTCTCTTTATCAGGATTTGGATTTTAAATCCTTTTGAGTTTATAAACTTTGATTATTTGCACAAATCCCTTCTAACTTCTCTTAGTCCCAAATTTAATTAATTTGAAGGTAAGTGTGAAGATTCTGTTTAGTCCATTTACTTATGAACCTTATTCATACTGTGCAGGAAAATGAGGAATCCTAGCAAATAAAAAACTGCTTCATGACTTGTCTAAAGCTGGGGTTACGGTTTTGATCCTAAAATATCCCAAGTTCTATAAGCCTCCTTTAAAATATGTTATGATTTTTTAAAAAGATCCTGACTTATTTGGCAGCAATCAAATATCTTCTAAATTTCGACTTAATGGTAAATTATCTCTCCCTTTACTTGCTGAGGGAAGGAGAAAGGAAGGGGAGAATAGAGCAGGGATAGAGAAGATGTATAGGGATACAGTAGAGTAGAGTGGTGTGGAGAATGGAATGAGAATGGAATGGAAATTTATTGTCAGGTTTAGGCCTTGGCATTGTTGAATTTACGGCAAATCAAGCAAGGAAAACAACAATGTCCTTTGATTACCTTGGGCCTTGTGTAGTGCTCTGGTTCTTTTAAGCCAGAAAGCCATCTCATTTGCAATGTGCAAATCTGGCCCAGGTATAGGGAGAGTGGAAAGGCCTAAATATTGTACTTGGTGTTTGCTGAGAAACAACACCTGGCTGTTTTTCATGTTTGTTTAAACTGCCTGTTATGTCAACAAGAAATGAAAACAACCTTTTTGAAAAAGAATGTACATTTGATGTTGTAGTACTGTCACAAGATTAAGAATGGTTTCATATATTTATTTGATTGATTTCCTATCTTTCCTTTAGAAGTTTGAGGATACCGATAGAGAGCATTTATCCTTCCATAACATTCCTGTGAGATATATTGAATTGCAAGAGTGATTCTAAATCACCCTGTTAGCTTTCATGGCTCAGGCAGATCTTGAATCTGCCTCCCCAGTCCCTAGTCCATCACATTCATCACCCCATTACAGAATTTCCAGCTGAAATCATTGCTTTTCCCTGTTCCCTGTTAGCATCTTAGGAAGCTTTGCTTACCTAAGAATATTTCCATAATGATCTTTTCCTACTTGTAGGACTACTAATAATCAATTTCTTCTACACAAAATATACTGCAGGGGTAGGGTACGGGGAACGAACTCATACATCAGGCCTGCCCACCATGGTTGGCCTTCCGGCTCTTGCTGTTGCAGCTGATATTCGGACTTACCTTACTCCTCAGCCACACACACCCCCTTGGACTGTATCGAACTCTCTAGAGGGGGTGATCGGTATGACAGGTCGCCCGAGGAGATCTGGAAGTTGGTTTATCGCCACTGCGACCTGCCTAGACTCCCCCCATCTTCTGCTCCATTTAATTTAGCCTTGCTCAGGATGTGGCCCTTCCCCTGCAGGCTATGCTTTAGAACCTAGACCAAAAAAAAAAAGGAGAGGGTGGAACACCCCTTTGGACTCATATTTTTCCATCTTATGTTATATCGGACTCTCTACCGGGCTTGGCAGAAGACATAAGCCTAGTACGGACTTCGTGTGCCTGCGCAATTTTTAATTTGGTATGCTGAGTGCATGGGATTGTATGTGATTGTGTGAATGATCCCACTTTTATTGTTATTACCGTTGTATTTTTGTGTTTTTAATTATAATGTGGGGATTGTTTGTGTGAGTGCTTGAGTATGTTTGATTCGGAGGACCTGCCGGGGAATGTGGGGGTCGCCGGGGTGGTTGGGGGGACCACGGCCACGGGAGTGGGTCGGAGCATTGCGGTCGTAACAGGGAGGGGCAGATATGGCGGGGACTTTAGGGCTGGTCATTACCGGGGAAGGAGGGCTCGCTACATCACAGAGATCCCTCCTTCCGGCCCTATGAGTCCCACTCCGAGACCAGATGGCGCGAGTAATCAGGACCCTGGTCTCAGGCTGTTGTCGCTAAATGCCAGGTCTGTTGTTCACAAGGCTCCCCTCGTCCGGGACTTAATTTTAGACGAGAGGGCAGATCTGGCATGTATTACTGAAACCTGGCTGGGCACGGAGGGAGGAGTCCCCCTCGTAGAGATGTGCCCAGACGGATTTCAGGTGCTGCATCAGCCGAGAGCCCAGGGAAGGGGTGGCGGTGTGGCTATCGTTATCCGGGAGTCTTTAGTACCTCGTAGGATCCCTGCTCCGGAGCTTGTCATGTGTGAGTCCCTGCTGGTGAAGTTGGACCTCAACGGTCAAGTGGGTCTGCTGCTAACGTACCTGCCTCCCAACAGCGTTGCAGGAGCCCTCCCCTCGCTCCTCGAGTCAGTAGCCGAGCTAGCAATTGAGTTCCCCAGGCTTATGGTTCTGGGGGACTTCAATCTGCCTTCGCTCGGTGAACACTCTGATGGAGCGCAGGAGTTCATGGCTTCCATGACAGCCATGGGCTTGACCCAGGTAATTCGGGGCCCAACCCACTCAGCGGGTCACATGCTTGACCTCGTATTCCTCTCGGAGCAGTGGACTTGTGATCTTGGTCTGAGGGGTAATGAGATCATACCCCTGTCGTGGTCAGACCACTGCCTACTGAGGCTTGACTTCCGGAGGCCAAACCCCCACTGTAGGGAGGAGGAACCGACCAGGTGGTTCCGCCCCAGGCGACTTATGGATCCTTTGAGGTTCCAGACGGAGCTTGGGGTTATTCCTGATACTCTCGCCCACAGTTCGGCGGAGACTCTGGTTGCTGCCTGGCACTCGGCAGCATCGGAGTCCCTCGACCGGATTGCGCCACTACGGCCCCTCCGGGTCGGCGGATCCCGGAGGCCTCCTTGGTTCACCGAGGAGCTCCGGGAGAAGAAGCGCCGGAGGAGACGCCTAGAGCACCTGTGGAGGTCCGATAAGTCCGAATTGAACCGAGCACTTTTGACAACTTGCACCAAGGAATATATCAGGGCATTGAGGACAGCAAAAAGAACGTATATTGCCACCTTGGTTGCGTCCGCTGAGTCACGCCCAGCCGCCCTGTTTAGGATAACCCGCTCCCTCCTAAATAGGAGGGATACGGGGGACCCCCTGCAGGGTAAGGCTGAGGAATATGTCCAGTTCTTAGCGGACAAAGTTGCTCGGTTTCGGTCGGACTTGGACTCCACCTTTGCAGATCCAGCCGAGGCACAAGGGGATAACTTGGCAGACCATCTCTGGGTTGAGTTTCAGGATGTTGCCCCTGGGGATGTGGACAAGGCCATACGAGCTGTGAGTGCCTCCACCTGTATACTGGACCCGTGTCCCTCCTGGCTGGTTGCCAACAGCAGTGAGGTGACACGAGGCTGGATCCAGGCGGTTGTTACCGCCTCCCTTCGGGAGGGGCACTTCTCCGCCGCACTTAAAGCGGCGGTGGTGAGACCCCTCCTGAAGAAACCATCCTTGGATCCAGCCGTTTTCAACAATTACCGTCCAGTCTCCAACCTCCCCTTTGTCGGGAAGGTTGTTGAGAAGGTGGTGGCCTTCCAGCTCCAACGGTCCTTGGAGGAAGCTAGTTACCTTGACCCCTTCCAGTCCGGCTTCAGACCCGGTTACAGCACAGAAACCGCTTTGGTCGCATTGACCGATGATCTCTGGAGAGCCAGGGATGGAGGCCATGCGTCCATCCTGGTTCTCCTTGACCTCTCGGCGGCTTTCAATACCATCGACCATGGTATCCTTCTGCGACGACTGCGGGAGGTGGGGGTGGGAGGCACTGTCTTGCAGTGGTTCTCCTCCTACCTCTCGGACAGGTCGCAGTCGGTGTTGGTTGGGGGGCAGAGATCATCCCCTAGGCCCCTAACATATGGGGTGCCGCAGGGTTCGGTCTTATCCCCCCTACTATTTAACATCTACATGAAACCGCTGGGCGAGATCATTCGGAGGCACGGGATAAAATACCATCAATACGCGGACGACACTCAGTTGTATCTGTCCGCCCCGTGCCAACTCAATGAAGCGGTGGACGTGATGAACCGGGGTCTTGAGGCCGTTAAGAACTGGATGAGAGCTAACAAACTGGTACTCAACCCGGACAAGACCGAGTGGCTGTTGTGTTTCCCTCCCAATAATTTGGCCAGTGTTCCATCGCTCAGGCTGGGGGGTCAAATTTTACAGCCCTCAGACAGGGTTCGCAACTTGGGAGTCCTCCTGGACCCACAGCTGACTTTTAACCATCACCTGTCGGCTGTGACCAGGGGGGCATTTGCACAGGTTCGCCTGGTGCGCCAGTTGCGACCCTACCTGAACTGGGAGGCCCTCACAACAGTCACTCGAGCCCTTGTGACCTCTAGGCTGGAATACTGCAACGTGCTCTACATGGGGCTGCCCTTGAAGAGCATCCGGCGACTTCAGCTAGTCCAGAATGCGGCCGCGCGAGTGATTGTGGGCGCACCGCGGTTCACCCACATAACACCAATCCTCCGCGAGCTGCGCTGGCTACCTGTTGATCTCCGGGTGCGCTTCAAGGTGCTACTTACCATCCATAAAGCCCTCCATGGTAGTGGATCTGAGTACTTGAGAGACCGCCTCCTGCCAATTACCTCCCTTCGACCAATTAGATCGCACAGATTAGGCCTCCTCCGAGTTCCATCCGCCAGTCAGTGCCGACTGGCGACTACGTGGAGGAGAGCCTTCTCAGTAGCAGCTCCGACCCTTTGGAACGATCTCCCCATGGAGATTCGCACCCTCACCACCGTCCAGACCTTCTGCACAGCCCTTAAGATCTGGCTATCCCGCCAGGCCTGGGGATAAAGATTCTAATCTGCCCCACCCGAATGCTGAATGAAAGTTGTGTTTTATTGTTTTATTTTTTTTCACTCACGTATTGTCTTATGTTTTGTCTTGCACTTCCCCTCCCATGAATTGTAAGCCGCCCTGAGTCCCCTCAGGGAAAAGGGCGGCCTATAAATAATAAATAAAAAAAAAAAATCAAAAATACTGTGAATATGTTGTGCAAATGTAAGGGCTCATGTTAAGGTTTCAAGAACAAGAAAGCTAAGATTAAAATGGCTGAAGGCTCTAATCTGAGAATCCCATAGTGATGGCAATGCCATCTGTTGAAGTAAAACAAGGACAGAAATAGAACCCAAGTAGAGCTGTGGTGTGCAAAAGCACCATCCAAACTCTGTTTTGCAAATTCATTTTATCTGGAAGTTTAGTGCTTGCAGAGAAGAATGGCACACAATTGGTCTTGAGCCATAGTTTGAAAGACTGGTTTCCTACATATGTACTGTAGGTAAGATGAAACGTTGGTCTGCAGCAAAGAAATAATCCTCCAGTTAACAGTGCCTGGTTTGATAAAAGAATTCTGAATTTTCCATTCATGTTTCTCAATCTAGATACTTGGTTTCTGACAACTTAAAGATTGATTTCTAGGTTTGTTGGATTGCAACTTCCATAAACACACAGCTAAAGTACAGGAGGTAGGGGTTTTTGAATTGAAAGACCCATTTTAATTTCAAAACCTTGTCATGAACACTGACAAAATGCTTCCTCTGAACTCTTGCCCATTCACATAACAAATGTTAGAGTGGGGGCATTCAGGTCGCAAAATAGCATTTATGAGAAAGCAAACAGACGAGGCTGTTATTTGTCTCATACTCTAATCTTGCCAGATGCTCATTATTGCCTCAGATTATCTTTCTCCATTAACAGATGGGTATCCATGCAAAATGCCTCTTTGAAGACACCAAATATTTTTTTTTTATTCTTAAGAACTATAAAGAGGTTTTGTGGGGCCCAGAGGCATATCTGTAAATATAGACAAAATTACAGCCTGGTGTTTCGCTTAGTAGAAGACCTTTTTTAAAACCAAGGAAAGTCAGATCAAGATGAAGTGTCATTGTGATGACTACTTGCATCACAATGGTTCCCCATGGATTGTTTTTGCCATTGCCTAATTGCCTGAGTAAAATAGTGTTTGTTTCTTTCCACAGTATATCCATTCATCTGGCATAATTCATAGAGTAAGTAAAAAACTTCAAGCTTTCCTTTTTGATATGTTTATATATTCTTGTAGAAAGATTCTCTTCAATCACATATCCATATATAATGCTTGTAAATCTTACACGGAAGTTTTATACTGAAATATACAAAGAAAGATAACATTTATTGCACAATTTTAATTATTGATACCTACAAGGCTACTTTGAAAAATTCTTTGCTGTTTTAATGAGAACTTGATAATGCATTCCTTGGGTTCTTTGTTGTACTATTTGCAAAGTCACAGCTTAAATGTAAATTAAACTGTATCCTTCAGGAATTATTACAATAACTATTTCCAATTCATTATAAATGTGATGAATAGTACAAGTTTCCTTTGTGATTGATTACAAGGAGATCAGGATGTTTCCAATATTGTAATATTTTCATTTTGCTCAGTGGAAATGTTATAGTGATTCACATGCACACACTTGATTGACTTTGGATTTTTTGTAATACTTTGGTTGCTCCCTTGGTTTCTGAAATTGTTCAGTCACTGCCAGAGAAGCTTCTGATCCTTTGAGTTTCAGTCCATATATTCATATTTGGCAACACATCGGCACATTTGCATTCTGGGCCATTGTTTGTCTTGAACAACTAAAAAAAAAAGTCTGCCTTTGAAATAAATCCAATTACAAATGAACTCAGTTTTATATTTCTTGTTTTAAACATCTTTATAGGATTTAAAACCTGGAAACCTAGCGGTTAATGAAGACTGTGAGTTGAAGGTAAGAAACTGAATGCTTTAGTGGCTTTTTCAAAAGTAAATACAGGGGAATCTGGAATTATGTCAGATACAACTAACCCAAAAACATTTTAAAAATGGGAACAGGTTGCAGTCTGTAGCACTATTGTGTGAAGTAATAGACTGTTAATGTCCGTGTGCCTGGATTAACTGCAGATTTCCTGACTAAGGGTAGACTCTGCAACATTGCACACTATGTAAGGATGATTGCTTGTAAAAGAAGTTTATTAACATTTTTCCAGAAGCTTAAGCTTGAATGTTTTCATAGATAATTATTGAATTTAATCCCATTGTTTTGTAAGAAGACAGCAGAATCAAGTCTTTGTCTTTTACAAAAGACCATTTGTCTTTTTCAAAAGGTATCTTTAATTAAACTGGAAAATAAGATACAAGCTGGAAACATAGCATGCACTCCTAGATTGGGGGTAATGGGAATAAAATGCTGAGTAGACACTCTAGGGCTTTTCACTTTGTAAAGCTTTCATTTAGACAATTGAGCCTCTTAATAAAGACTCTGTTGATGGGGTTCATGTAAAAAGCTTCTTAAATTATTTTTGAGTTACTATTGTTAGTATGTATAGGCTGAAGCTACAAGCAGTTCAGTGTGATGTTCAGTTTGGGTCTATGTTAACAACTGTCAGGGTAATGATTTAAGAGCTGACCAGCTGCTAGAATGATGTAATACTGGGAATGAGTCAGCAAGGTGTTTGGGCAAATATCACTTTAAGAACCTGTAATAAGAAGTGGCCCTGTTGCGGTGTATCTCTGTGTGTGCGCTTCCATACTGTAATTGCTGATTGCTGTTTGTTTGAGGTCTGACTAAAGTATATTCTTTGTAGATAAAACCACTATTTAAACACAAACCTGTTTCATGTATTTGCTCCTGGGTTGTCTCACATAATCACACTGTGCACTCTGACAACAACCATATGTCAGGGTCTGAAGGGTTAAGAAAAACAGCCAAACACAGAGATGGTTTGAAAAATGTAGTTTATATCCTGCAACACAAACTGACCAACAAAGCACTAAGGTGATGAATAAATTATCAGAGCTGACATCAAGTGCTCCCCACCACCTTTTATACTTTATTTGGTATTTAGGCTAAACCCAACCCCTGCGCACGCACACACCCATCACCTCGTGACCCGGAGTGAAAACCACCCAGGAATCAGTCATGGATTGTTCTCAGTCAGTTATCAGTTATGGAATGTTCTTAGTGGAAACCACCCGGCAGTCAGTCATGAAGAGTTATGGAGAGTTCTCATCTGGATTGCCTGTGGAGGAGGGAGATCCCCAGCTGATAAGCACTATTCTTGGCAGCTCCCATAGCTCCACCCACCCCCCAAAATGGCAGTATCGCCTGTGGGCTCGCTGGACCTGACACCATAGCTGGTTATTGAGTTCAGGATTTGTTTGAATTCATGGTAAACAGACAATGTTTCTCACAAGCAATAATCCCTAGGACAGCACATTAAGGCAACATAAATCGCTTAAACTTTGTTAGAGTATCATAGGTGTGCTTAAACAGATACACTGTTTTTAAAAAAAACATTCCAACAGAAAAAGGGGAATTAAACAGAGGGTTAGATGTAGGGTATTTTCATGAAAATCTTGCAGCAAAATCCTCTGAAAGTATGCAAAGCTTCTTACCTGCCAACTGTTAAATTGCAACTGTAATATAAGAAAGCAATTACAGGTAGTTCACAATTTATGGCCAGTTATTTAATGTCTGTCAGTCATTAAAGCCTTGAAATGGGTGTTTTAGAGATCATAAAGTGCTTCCTGCCATAAGAAAATGTCACGCTGCTCTCCCATCGCATGACTGCATTTTGAGCACTTGGCAACCTGTTCACATTTACAACCAGTTGCCAAATGTCCTGAAATTGTGATTGCCATTTACAGTTTTCTTTGCCAGCTTCCACAGTGTTGGGAAACACCCAACCTGGCAGGGCAAGAGATCAAGCTCAGAGCTAGCCTGGAATTACTGCCTGGCCACAAAAGGGCTTAAGGTCAACCTTTCCTAAATTCCTTGGAGCCTTATCTAATGGTTCCCAAGAGTAGGCTGCTAGATTGAGGGGATTCCTATATTATAGGAATGTAATATTATAGACAGAACATAATAAAGTAGTTAACTCAAACTCTGGATGTGTGTTGTGGTTGTTTGTGCCTAACACCCAGAAAGTCAATAAGGGAATCAGAGAGGGAAGTTTGTAAATGGAGGATATGTTGGATTTCAGGTCCATTCCCCTAGTGTGCAGAGGGACCTTCCTTCCCCTTTATGCAGGGAGGAAAAATCCTTCCACACACTGGAGGAATGGTCGTCAAATCTGGCAAAAACACTAGCAAACCCCAGCATTCTGGTGATCATTCTCCTTGGCCTGGGCCCTCTCCCCTCCCCTGGAAGCCCAAACCCCAGCAGTCTGCTTAATGACTCACAGCTGCAAGTGGGAGAACCAGAACTGCAGTCAGTGAACAAAATAGTCACATGGTATCTCAAGCAACAAGATTTCAGGTCCAGTTGTGGTTATAAGTGGAGGATTAAGTGCTTTATTTCATTTTTTTCACTTTTAAAATCATAACAATTTAATTTTAAAAAAAAAGAATTGCATTCAGTTGGATCCACATATTGGTACATGCAGTAATGAGTAGTGAGATTGATTTTCAAATTGTATTTCCATCCACTTTGGGCATAGTAACCCTGAACCCTGTGTAATGCTTGGAGCCAGAAGGTTTTGACCCTTTGCGTGGCATTTTGGAGTAGCTGATAATGGGGGAAGAAAATTTGTTTCTGCCAGCTACATTGTCATGGCCTAAAGTAAGCTCAACGCTTCCTCGGTAGCTGTGAATATATGAATAATAAACCAAATTCATGTTGTTTCAGTTTTCTGCCTTTATGATTATATAAGTAAAAAATAATTCCTGTGAACTGGGATTTCCACTTACTACTGTCAGGAACAATGTAATATGTCAAACTTGTGTTTATGATGCTTGAATAAATAGCATGTAATGAATAGGCCTTTGAGATTCTTATCTTTTACTTGCAAAAATGCTATGTAATATGAACAAGGCTACACAATCCAAATAACAATTTGCATTCCTCTAAAATAAGGGTATCATTTCATTGCAATCAATTATTTGTATAACATTGTAAATTGAATGGAGGTAATGAGAAAATATACGGATATGAGAAATAAGTGTATTAGCAGTGCCTGTTAGGCATCTTTTTTAACTATTCTCAAGGGAATAGGTTTATATTTTTAGGGAAATGTTTAGGGATATTTTCTAACATGAACAAATCTCATTCCAATTCAAGGTTTTTATGACAATTCTAGAAATGAAAATTGATTATATTTTGTTCCTGTAAAACAGATTTTAGATTTTGGGCTGGCAAGACATACAGATAGTGAGATGACTGGCTATGTGGTTACTAGGTGGTATCGAGCCCCAGAAGTTATACTTAATTGGATGCATTATACACAAACAGGTAATTTTTGTATTTGGTAGAAACTGTTTTTTCTGCGTTGGGGTTTCTGTAACCACTGATTATATAATTTCATCACTTCTACTGCAAAAGAGTGGCAGCTTTACAAAAACTACTGCAATCTCTTTATAGACCAACCGAAAAACTCTGTTGTTTTATTTGCAGAGACATTGAATAAAATTGCTAAGAATTGAATAGATAGTATAGCTGTTTGCACATTAATTTCTATAACATTTTTAGAGGGAAACATTTTAGTTCTAGTCATCTGCAGGACATCAGGTAGGCTTCTGAAATTCTTGGGTTTCTGCAATGTCTGACTTCACTTATCTGGTTTTCCTATTCAACCCTTCTTAACAGTGACCCTTCAAAAGAAACTTTGAAACAAAGAAGATGCATATAATTCAGACCATCAACGTTCTAAAAAAGCATTCATTGAACTATTGAAATTGCAGAAATAGAACACACATTTTCAGTTACAAATCACAAAATACTGATTCTGTGTTGTTGCTTTCTTTTTGAAGGTTTTTTTCTTGATTCATGAGCTGAATTTAGATGCTGCTCGCACCAATTTAATGGGTGCATTTTCTGTGTTTCAGTGGATATCTGGTCAGTGGGGTGTATAATGGCTGAGATGGTAACTGGAAGGCCCCTTTTCAAGGGCAATGATCGTATCCTTTCTTGATGAATGCTTCATGCTAATTTGGAAAAATATGCAAAAATTTGGGAATTCAAGTAAGTTACTTCATAATCACTTCAAGTGAAAAATGATCAGTTGAGCTATTAACTTGCAAGCATCAAGCCAATTTTGGAGGTCTGTAGCTTTGCCAGAAAGTTGCAAGTTTAATAATAGCAATAGCATTTAGGCTTATGTGCCACCCTATGGCACTTTACAGCACTTTCTGGGCAATTTACAATGAAGAAGCATTATTTGCATATTTCACACAACAATCTTGAGTCCTCATTTTACCAATCTTGAAAGGATGGAAGGCTCTAGCCACATCAGGATCGAACTCCAGGCTATGGCAGAATTTGCCTACAATACTGTATTTTAATCACTGCTCCACCAGGGCTCTATTTTAATTAAATATAATTAAATACTGGTTGAAAGTCACATTTTTGGTTCTACTATTTGGCATATCAGATTGTATTTTAGTTTATTTTATATGCGTTGATGTAGCTAACTTTTGAGTTAATCTTTTTTTTAATGTCATGAACATTTTTAGAGGCTCAAAATGAGTTATGAAGAATCAGTGTTTAAAGACAAACATAGCTTTCTGTCTTCAAAATTTGGAAGATGAGATCATTGATACTAATTTAACAAAAAGAAATCTAAAATTTTAATGTAGGTATGAAAGCTTTTACAAATTGTTACACCTGAAAACACTCGAGGTGAACAAAAGTGTAGTTAAAAAAAACAAAAGTGAAGATGATCCATTAATGAATATTTGAGGAGTATCCTTTTAGTTGTCAATTCCTAGCCAACTGCTGGTAATTATGAAAAAGTATATGAAGTATATGTTATATGCTTTGATTTCACCAGTAAGAAAATCAGATTAATTATATCATTTTTTAAATAACATGCTAACTGAATATTTGATTCCTGACTTTGACATTCAGATTTGGACCAGCTTACAGAAATTATGAAAGTTACAGGCACACCAACTCAGGATTTTGTTCAGAAACTACAAAGCCAAGATGTAAGTTGCTGCTTTTACCAAATTTACATGAGCAGGTTCAGAAATAGATGGTTCTGTGGTACTTAAATGTACTAGTTCTTTTTTTTTTCCTTTAACACAGCACAGAAAACAGCAAACAAAGGAAATCTGGTTAGAAACTAATAAGGCATTTGATAAGGTAGACCATAACCTACTACTAGATAAAGTAGAAGAATGTGGGTTAGACAGCATCACCACCAGATGGATTCATAACTGGCTGACCAACCGCACTCAACGTGTAGTCCTCAATGGATCTGCATCTACATGGAGGGAAGTATGCAGTGGAGTACCCAAGGCTCTGTTTTGGGCCCAGTACTCTTCAACATCTTCATCAATGATTTGGATGAGGGAATAAATGGGGAACTCATCAAATTTGCAGATGACACCAAGCTGGCAGGAATAGCCAACACTCCAGAAGATAGGCTAAAGATACAGAATGCTCTTGACAAATTTGAACATTGGTTACTATCTAATAAAATGTAATTCAATGGTGAAAAGAGTAAGGTTCTACATTTAGGCAAGAAAAACAAAATGCACAGGTACAGTATAGGTGGTACTTTGCTCAATAGTAGTAACTGTGAAAGGGATCTTGGAGTCCTAGTGGGCAACCATTTAAATATGAGCCAGCAGTGTGCAGCAGCTGCCAAAAAAGCCAACACAGTTCTAGGCTACATAAACAGAGGGATAGAATTAAGATCACATGATAAGCTTTTCTGTAATAAGCCAATCAAAAGCTGTAATATCCTTGAAAGACAGGTTATCTGTTTCAGTCCTGTTTGCAGAGAGAAGTTTGAATGTGGGGATCAACAATTTCTGCCCAATTTTAATTCATTTATTATAGGCAGCTCAGAATATTAACACAGGAGCTGACTTTATGTGTATATAGATATAGGTAGGGAATGCAATGGCTCAGCGGTTAAAAACTCTGAACTTGTCAGCTGCAAAACTTGTCATGGTATTGGACCTGGGTACTTGAGAGACCGCCTGCTGCCAATTACCTCCACTAGACCGATTAGATCCCACAGATTAGGCCTCCTCCGAATTCCATCCGCCGGCCAGTGTCGACTGGCGACTATCCGGAGGAGAGCCTTCTCTGTGGCTGCTCCGACCCTCTGGAACGAACTCCCCGTGGAGATTCGAACCCTCACCACCCTCCAGGCCTTCCGCAAAGCCCTCAAAACCTGGCTGTTCCGACAGGCCTGGGGCTAAAGAGCTGTTTCCCCCGTCTCGAATGGTATGACTGTTGTGAGTTTTTAAATTATATATTGTTATGTTTGTTTTTTTTAAATTTTGTCTGTATCCCGCTTCCCCGGTTCGAGTTGTGAGCCGCCCTGAGTCCCCCTTCGGGGGAAAAGGGCAGCATACAAATACAATGAACTGAACTGAACTGAACTGACAACCTGGATTTGAGATCTGAGTGCCATGTGACAGGGTGAGCTCCCATTACTTCTACCATCTCCTGCCCACCTAGCAGTTTGAAAGTATGCAAAATGTAAATAAATAGGTACCACTTTGGTGAGAAGATAGCAGTGTCCTGTACACCTCAGTGTATAGTCATGCTGGCCACATAACCACGGAAGTGTCTTCAGACAATGCTGGCTCCCTCGGCTAAGAAACAAATGAGCACTGCCTGCTAGAATTGGACAATAATTATAAATTGAAAGTGGGCAAATTGTGTATGAATTTAGGAACTTTGCATCCAAAGTGAATTTGTATATAATTTGTATTCTACAAGTGCATTTTTTCCCATATATTCACCAGGAATAAAACCCAGTTTGATGGCATACAATTTCTTTTTCTCTGATTCATTTCCTGAATTAATAAACAATTAATATCCAGTAATCTTTGTGTCTATTTATTTTAAGGCGAAAAATTATATCAAAAACCTTCCACAAGTAGAGAAAAAAGATTTTGCTGCCATTTTGAAAAATGCAAACCCTTCAGGTAAGTTAAATATTGATGGATGTAGTATATTAGAAAATTATGCAGTATCAGGATAGTAAACAGGCTGATTTATCTTCTATCCTCTTACATAAAAAAAAAACTTCCAAGATTTTTTTGTGTGCCCTGTGAAAATTTCATTGTAGAATTCTTTTCTCAATAATTTATTCATAATTGTCAGATTAGCTCGTTTTAATAAAGGTCAGCTTTTTCTGCTATATACATTTTATTATCAACTAAAGTTCTTTGAGCTTCTGCTCTCTGAATAACTACGTGATCTCCAGAAGATGTAGAACTTACACAAAATATTAAGTACATGCTTGATCTATTTCCAGAAAATTTGTCCTTAAACCTCCTTTCTGATTTGTTTATCCAGCTGTAAATCTTTTGGAAAAAATGTTGGTGTTAGACCCAGAGAAGAGAATAACAGCAAGTGAAGCTTTGGCACATTCTTATTTTGAAACAGTTCATGATCCTGAAGAGGAAAACAAAGCAGAGAAATATGATGACACTTTTGACAACATGGATCTGCCCCTGGATGAATGGAAGTGTATGTTTAGAATTGTTGTGTTGAATAGCAGTCTTCTAATGACAATGAGATTGGTGTAGGAAACCTTATCTACATTCTTCAAATAGATTTTTAAACATTTTAATTAAAATATAATCAGGGGAACTGAAGAATCTGCTGCATTAAGTAAGACACATAGAAATACTTCTTTGTCCTTGCTGTTCTCTTCTGTCTCTTTGACCTATATTATTCCCTCTCTCCCAATTAATTTTACAAACTCTTACTCAAATGTCTTTTCTACGCTCAGTTCTGCAATAGACTTCAATATACATGGATGGGCAAGAAATGAGAGAATAGCAAGAAGAAATGAAAATAGTTATGAAAGCTTCTATAAGCAGAAATGGCATGGTATAAATTTAATAATAATTACTAAAACTGCCCTTATCATGAGGGAAAAATATTTGTTGACAGCATTCTGTAAATTTTGCATTAAGGGAATTCATTAGGGAGATTTTTTAATGTGTTTTTTAATCAGATACTCATGGTCATTAAAGTGGCTAAATTCTTTCAGAGTCTTAAACAATATACTTCCATGCCATGAAGATCATCAACTACTTTGTGTATCAGGTGGCTTTTAAAGTATTGTAGTAAGATAAAACTGGCTCTTTTTCTGAGAATCGGTGAAGGAAGAGGAGAGGAACTGCACCCTTTTGGTTTCTAGTCATTGGATGCTTAAAATACCTGAAATATATAATTGGAAAAGCTACCCTCTGTGTATAGCTAAACCTTAATTGGGCCAATTCAAATTTACAAAATTCAAGATGTTATATATAGTGAGGTTAATTTATTGCTGCTGGCATTTTAGAATTGAATGTAATAAATTGTGTTTTAAAAATTCATATATAGCTAAATGGGAGACCTCAAACTGTAAGCTATTGATGACATTGATTGATACACTTATTAACACACTTATGAGATCTCAGGGGGAAAAAATTAGTGAACAAATGTGATATGCTTGCCTGCACCAAGCTCCAGATGACTTTCCTCCTTCTCCCAAATCTGGATTATTGCACCATCTTAATAAATTTTGATATATATATTTAAAAATTCTGAATCTAACGTGAATATTTTTATGTTTCTTTAACTTTTCCAGGTATCACATATAAAGAAGTTGTAAACTTTAAGCCATTGCAATTGCCTGAGTCAAAAGAAACGGTAGTATAACATCAAGTTGTGGGTTTGTTTAAAAACAGAGTAAAGAAAAGAGATTGTAAATGTATATATGTATATAATTGTACAAATCTTTTATAAATTAGATGTAACAATTTTAATATGAATTTTGAAGCTATTGTGCTGAATTTTTTTATATCGTAAATTACAGCAGTCCTCTGTAACCTTAATTCTCTTATAGAAACAAAACTTTCCCCCCCCCAAGATGGATATTGATATGTTTACCACCTCTATTATGATATTTTTCAAGGTATTCCTTGATTTACGACCACAATTGGGAACAGAATTTCCATCATAAATCATTGTGATTGTAAGTTGAATCTGATTTTATGATAATTTTTACAGCCATCATTAAGTGAATCAACACAATTCTTAAATGAATCACATGATCAGTAAGCAAATCCAGCTTTCTCAATGGGCATTTTTTGTCAGAAATTGACAAAAAAGTCACAAATTGTGATTACATGACTGCAGGATGCTGCAACCATGAGAACAATGTGAGCCAGTTGCCAAGCAGCCCAATTGCAATCACATGGTTGCAGGGATGAAGTGACAATCATACGTGACAGTACGGATTGTAAATTGCTTTTTCCAAGGCTGTTGTAACTTCGAATCATCATTAAATGATCATAAGTTGAGGACTGCATATATATTGAGACCATGCACACTTGTTGAAAATCAGTTATCTATATTTTGAATATTTGCTTTGAAGCTAGTGCCTTTATAAATGAGATTATATGATTATGTGAATGTTTCATTCTGCCACATGAGCATCTCTAGAAACAATTCTGCAGTCCCTTCTCTTCCTCCTAGTTTATAGATTTCCTAGTATATAGGTTATGTGCTCATAATTTCTTGTACTTAAAAAAAATCATTTGAAAAATACAGCAATTTGTTTTCACTATGTTTACACTAAATTGGAAAATAACTCATAATGTGCATATTGAGCATCAGTTTTGTAGAGTCATAGCTAGCAATATGGACCTATGAACATGGGAAATTTACAGTCAAGTTCCTGTATCTTACAGTAGCCCAAAGCCCCTCAACCAACTCTTCAGAGAGTAGATTACATTTTGATTAAGTCAGATTCTCTTGTTCAGTATTTCCTGTTGTGACTGGCACAGATAATCCAAGGATTTAATTTAGTAATAATTCCTAGTTGTGTTGCTTGAAATTTTATACACTAATTTAAAAAGGGACTTTTTTAACATGCAAAACATACAATCTGTTTGTTTCCTACCATGTCTGTTTGCTGAATGTTATCTAAATTCACTGCTTTCTTTTTGCATATTTGCTTTTCTATGCAGGGTTCTTTCAATGAAAGAAATCTAGAATCCCAAACTCAACCTTCTGTAACTGTGAATATGCGCCTTTAAAAAACATGTATGAAAAATGGTTAATGATTAATGGAATAATCCATCTCTCTGGTGAAAATAAACCTTCATAAATATGACTATTGAGTTGGAAATATAGCATGCCATTCCTTTTACTTATCAATTCTGTTGATGCTGAGAAACTCAGGAATAAAAAAACAGTAACTATTTTCTTTTAAAATTAAATGTAAATACAAGTGTGTTGTAAATTAAATGTATTGTAAATTCTTCGCAATGCTTTGTCTACCTCCAACTTCAATAAATAACAGTAATGTTTTTCTTCTCTGTTCTGAGCAGTTTTTCGTAAGGCTAGCAATTTTTTAAAAGACAAATATTAATTGCTATTAAAATCAGGTGGAAACAGCTGCCAGGATACAAAAGAAACCACTCTTTTTTTTTGTTCAATTAATCACAACAACCAAAAGAGGCAGCTTCTTCAAAGAGTTCCTGTATCTCTTTTGCAATAAAATTCCAAATTGCAGCACAGTTCTATCAGGTTACCATCAGTAGTTCAAACTGAAAGGCAATATCCAGTGTTCATTTAGGGAACATCATCTAAATGGAAGAATCAAGTTGAGATTTTCTGGATTTCTTGTACTGACATCTAGCGGTTGTCAGGATTTATGCAGCCTAAAATTCTATAAGGTTAGACTGTCTAAGGTGAATTTATCTATTGGGGATACAGAATAAAAGAGTGTGACCTATTATGTTTGTTGTACCCAAGTTGGCTGTTTTTAAGTGTGAAGAAAATGGGCAGACTTCATATGCTTCCAGTAACTTAATATTCAGCCAGAAAGTATAGTTGTCTGAAGAAAACTTGCTAGGTCTATATTAATGCAAGGATGATTTCTTTTTCTCAAAATAATTTTCATTCCTAACTGTCCTTTGAAGATTTAGAGAAGATGATAGATCAAAGACCTCACTTATTTTGCTTGCCTTCCTTCAGGTAACCATCTATCCTTTTGAATCCAATCTAGTTAACTATTTGCTTAACTCTGGCAAATATTTCCAACAGGGCTTGTGGACTTACTTCCAGTACATCTTCATAAAAGGTACAACTTATTTGTGGAATCAAATATTGAAGGATGATGTGCTAGGAGTAAGATAACTTGATGAAGGACACTTTCATGTAGATATGTTTTTTTGCAGGGTAACCCTTCTGGGTGCATAAATGGCCACATGCTGGTTTATAAGCACATGAAGTAATGGTTCCATCTAGCCCCCACTATTAATACGTAGGCCTGGAAATCCTATTCTTGTCACTGGTTCCTTTCAAGGACAAAGCTGATGAGACTGAAATAAAACAGGTTTTTATCCTTCATCTAATCTTGATGAAGAATAACTGATTCAATTGTTTTGGTATGTTAGCTTTTGGGGGATTTACTATTTTTCAATCATTTTGATACATGTCTTGAAAGTTTTGTACAGGTAGTCCTTGACTTACGCCATTCCTTTAGTGACCATTTGAAGTTATATGACCATTTTTCACCTGACTGTTGCCGCATATTTTGATCACATGATCAAAATTTGGATGTTTATCAACTGGCTCATATTTGTGTTGGTTGCAGTGCCCCGGGGACATGACCAGCAAAGTTAATGTGGAAGCCAGATTCACTTAACCATATTACTAACTTAACAACTATGGCAAAAAAAAAAAGTGATAAAATGGGGCAAAATTCAACTGTCTTGCTTAACAATAGAAATTTTGTGTTCAATTGTGGCCGTTAGTCGATGACTGCCTATACCTACAGCATATTTTTAAATACCGTATTTTTCGGAGTATAAGACACACCTTTTTTCCTCAGAAAAGAGGCTGGAAATCTCGGTGCGTCTTATACATCGAATACAGCATTTTTTTGCCTCCCGGAGCCCCACCCCCTCACCAAAATGGCCGTGCATACCCTTATGGAGGCTTTCAGAGAGCTCCTGGGGGCTGGGGAAGGCAGAAATGAACAAAAAATGGGCCATTTCCCCCCCACCCCCAGCAACTATAAGCCTCCATAAGGCTATGCATGAATTTTTTTTTTACAAAAAACGGTCCCGTTTTTGTGAAAAACGGGCCATTTTTTGCTTGTTTTTGCCCCCCTCCCCCAGGAGCACTCTGCAAGCCCCCCCAAGGCTATTCATGCCTTTAAAAAAAACGGGGCCGTTTTCATGAAAAACAGGCTGTTTTTTTGGAGGTTTGCAAAGTGTAAAAACTTTTTTTCCTTTTGGAAAGCTCTTTAACTGATTGATGAGAATTACATTGATCAAGTGCTGTGCCAGCAGAAACAAAGTCTTAGGTGCTGCAGATTGTCAGGGATTTCCTTCTCCAGCATATGGATAAATACACCTGGAAACATCTACCTACCTACCTACACACACTCTCTCTCCCTACCTACCTACTGTATCTCTCTATATCTCTCTCTATCCCATTATCTACCTACCTAACTACTCTCTCTCCCTACCTACATACTGTATTTGTCTTTCTCCAGTGCACTTCTCAGAGAGTCCAAATGCTGGGTTAACACAGCCTATCTGCCCTTGGACTGAGTGATGTTTTTGTTGACCACGCCTCCCTTTGCCTGCGCATGCTCAATTCGAAAACTCAGTCCGCCCGAGTTAGGACTGTTTTGGGAGAGCTCCAGTCTAAGGTCAGATAGGCTGGAAAAAGTTTCCCAATTTGGACCACGTTTAAATTCTCAGATAGAGGAAATCACGCTTCTACATCAGGTCTGTCTATTTGCCTCCATTGAGGCTTCTGTCGCTTTAAGAGAAGGGCTACCGGGCTTCCCTGCTGTTACTGCAGTGGATTGGAAAGGCTTGCACAGCGGGGGCTGGCTAGCTACGGGAGCAATTAGTGGGATAAACCAAGTTCCCTGTTGGAATAGGGGCGTCCCAGGGGGAGGAAAGGTCCAGCGAAGGCTCTGAGAAGGCTCTAAAGCTGGCGAGCCAGATTGCTAGGATTCCCTCGCCTGCTCCATTTTGCCTGGCAACAGCAGCGACGGCTGGAGCCTTCGCGCGCTTTTCAGGGCTGGAAAGAGCAGGAAGCGGCTGCGCGCGCACCCCCCGCCATTTTGGATCGCTCCGACTCACTGTGCAGAGCGGCAGAGAGCGGAGCGTGCGAGCAGCGAGGACAGCAAGTCGGAGACCGCTGGAGAAAGCCAGGAGGACGAGCCAGCCAGCCCAAGAGGAACCTCAGCCAGCCCTCAGCGACCGCAGAACGCCGCAAGGAGGCTGGGGACTAGCCTGGGGAGCCAGCTAGTCTCTCCCTCTGGAAAATAAGCTAAGTCTCGGGGAACCGAGGGCGGTGGGAGGAAGGAATCCGACCCCAAGGCGGCCCTTCCCTCCTGTAGATTCTGCCAGCGCTTTTGGACCGCAAAGGCCAGCGCGTGCCCATCCCAACTCCAGCTATCTTCCAGGCCTCGTGGGGACCTGAAATGGCTGAGGAATGCAGGGAGGCCTTAGGGGAACAGGTGGGGCCCTCCAGCAAGCGCAGCAAACTGGATCCCTCTGTAAATAAAGGCAAAGGGCACAAAGGCTCACTTGAAAGGTCTCCAAGAGCCACAGTGGATCCCAGGGAGGTTTCAAGGCCCCATCAGCCAGAACCTAGCCCAGACCGTCGCAGCAGGGAGTCAGCTTCCCCTGATCGTGAGGCCCAATCCCCGGGGAAAGTGAATTCTTGTTTGGGGATAACTATGCATCCAGGGATCCATCTCCGGAAGCATCTTGGGGGTACCCCGACTCCCCTAGCTCCTCCATCGGAGAGGAACGAGATTCTGTCCAGAATTCCCCTTTTGGGAAGGGTGGATCCAGCTCAGGCAGGCCTAGCCAGCGCAGGCCCAGTAAGCAAAAGAAAAAAAGGGGAAAAAGTCCTGCTCTTTCTGATGAAATGAGGGAGGTAATTTCCTCAGCCATCTCCCAAGGGATAGCTGAAGGCATTAAGCGCAAGGGCACTCGCAAGGGCAAGGCCCCAAAGGAAAAACGCAAACCTAGGGCCTCCACCTCTAATGAGCCTGTATCCTCCTCCCCATCTTCAAGCCCCTCTCACTCTGGGCTATCAAGTTCTGAGCAGGAAGAAGGGGAAATTTTCGCCCTTTCCGAAGACGAAAACCCCACCCCTGACAAGCCAAAATTCTCTGCCCTGTTTCAACCGTCATTATTCAAGGCTATCTTGCACAAAGCCATGACGGCCACAGAGTTAGGCCCCACTCCCAGACCTGAGGCCTCTCAGGCTTCCACATCCAGGGATCTTAAGCATGGGTTGTTCAAGGAGACAGTAGAAACTCCTGAGGTCATTCCTGTGCCAGACCTATTTATGGACGCTGTGCAGCGCCAGTGGCTACAGCCAGGCACCCTGACCAACCCCAGTGGGGGGGATAGAACTCTATATGCAGTAGAAGATAAAATGGAGGAAATCCTCAAATTCCCGGAAGTAGATGCCCCAGTCGTGTCTCTAACTTCCAATTCCAACCTGCCAGCTGAACTCCTAGAGGGACTCAAGGCAGAAGATAAGAGGTCAGAAAAGGCGTGTCAGAAAACACACATGGCGTCTGCCTGGACCATCAAGGCATCCACCTCTGCCTCCTTTTTTATTAGGGCCACCCTGTTCTGGCTGCGCCAACTCAGGTCCAGACCCCCGCCCAGGAAATCTAGGTGGCGCCATGAGCTGACCAAGATTATTACCGCTGTCGAATATTCGGCGGATGCCACCTTGACAGCAGCAAAATTCTCTTCCAGAGCTCTAGCTTCCAATATCACCTCCCGCCGCCTTTTATGGCTCAGGCATTGGCAGGCCGAAATGAAGGCCAAATGGAAGCTGGCATCGGCCCCATTTAAAGGGGGTCTTCTGTTTGGAGAGTCCCTGGACAAGTTTGTCACCGAAACCAAGGACAAACGCAAGATTCTTCCTGCAACCTTTAAAAGAGGTGACCGGAAAGGGGCGGGGTCCTTTCGTAAGAGACCCTACAGGAGCCAGGAAGCAGGGCAAGCTTCTCACCCTTCCTCCTAGCAGAGGCCCTTCAGGCAGGGGGGGATAGGCACCCAGACAGATCCTTCGGGGCTCGTGCCAACCAACCCCAGTCTTCCTTTCAGAGAACATTCCGAGGAGGAGGAAACAACAGTGGTGGATCCCGGCCCTTTCGTAAAGGAAAGTGACGGTCACAGGGATCCCCCCATCGAGGGTCGGCTACGGCTGTATGCCGACAGGTGGGAGGAGATAACATCGGACAAGTGGGTCCTCAACACCATTTGCAGGGGCCTTGTCCTGGACTTCCTAACCTTTCCCCAGAGAAAGTTTATCCGCTGTCCTACCCTCAGGAACCCAGAAAAGAGGGAGCGCATGAGGGCAGAAATCCGCCATCTCCTAGAGATAGAGGCGATAGAACCAGTCCCCAGGGGTCAGCAGGGGAGGGGCTTCTATTCGATCCTCTTCCTAGTGCCCAAGAGTTCAGGGGGGTGGAGGGCCATCTTGGACCTCAAGAACCTAAATCAGCATCTGGCTTACAAGAGGTTCAAGATGCAGTCACTCCACTCCATCCTGGACTGTGTGAGGGAGGGGGACCTATTGACATCAATAGATCTCAAAGAGGCCTACCTGCATGTCCCCATCCATGCGGCCCACAGGCGGTTCCTGAGGTTCTGTTCGGAAGGGAAGCATTTCCAATACAGGGCACTTCCCTTCGGGCTTTCATCTGCGCCCAGAACATTCACCAAAATTCTGACAGTGCTAGCGGCTCATCTCCGCAACCATCCGGTCCGTCTAGAATGTTATTTAGACGACATAATCATCCATTCTCTCACCACCAAGCAGGCACACCGCAATGTTTCTCTAACTGTGCAGACCCTGCAGCACCATGGCTTCTCTGTCAACATGGAGAAGAGTCAGTTCCGGCCATCCACCTGCATACAGCACCTGGGTGCAGTCATCAACTCCACCTCCTGCCAGGTATTCCTTTCTCCCGACCGGATGTCCAGCCTGAGACACAGAGTGAAGCACTGCAGCCTTGCCAGGTCGGTACCCATCATTCAGCTGTCCCAGCTCCTGGGGATTATGATATCGTGCGTGAGGGTGGTTCCCTGGGCTCGTCTTCATGCCAGGGAGCTGCAGTGGTTTCTGCTGCCAATGCAGAGAGCCAAGGAAAGCAACTCACTCAGACGGGTTCGGCTCCCACGAAAGGTGATCCGATCTCTAGCATGGTGGAGATCCAAGGCAGTCAAGAAGGGCTGCTTGTTCAAGGAGCTGGAGAGGCTAGTTGTCACCACGGATGCCAGCCTCCTGGGGTGGGGCGCCCACTGTCAGGGCCACCTAGCCCAGGGACGATGGACTCAGAGGGAGGCTGCCCACAGCATCAATTGGCTGGAGCTGAGGGCAGCTCGACTCGCGCTGAGAAAGTTCGCCGCTCTAGTAAAAGGGGCTCACGTACTCTTGATGACAGACAATGTGGCGACCAAAGCGCATATAAACCGACAAGGGGGCACTCGATCAAAGGCCCTCATGCTCGAGGCAGAAGCGCTGGGCAGGTGGGCGGAACGTCATCTGGCTTCTCTCAGTGCAGATCACGTCTCCGGCATAAGCAACCGGGAGGCAGACTGGCTGAGTCGCCAACGCATCGATCACTCGGAGTGGCGCCTGCATCCGGACCTGTTCCAGCAGATCGCGAGGAGATTCGGCAAGCCACAGGTAGACCTGTTTGCCACACACAACAACACACAGCTCCCACGCTTCTTCAGTCGCTACCACTCGCCCCAGGCGGAGGGAACAAATGCACTGAGGTCAGCGTGGCCTCAGGGACTCCTGTATGCCTTCCCTCCACTTCCGCTCATTCCTCAAGTGATAAGCAAGCTCCTGACCGAAAAGGCAGACCTCCTTCTGGTGGCTCCCTTCTGGCCCAGAAGGCCCTGGTACGCAGACCTGGTCAGTCTCTCAGTTCAGAGGCCTTGGAGAATCCCCCGGGACAAAATTGCCCTCAGCCAAGGGGCCATCGCCCATCCGGAGCTCCAGTGGCTGCAGCTAGCCGTTTGGCACTTGAAAGGGAGCTCCTGAGAAAGCAAAAGTTCTCTGACCAGGTCATTCGAACAATCCAAGCGTCCAGGAAACCCTCTACGACTAGAATCTACGATGCCACCCGGGCCGCCTTCTCACAGTGGTGCAAGACTAGAAACATAGAGGCCTCCTCAGCCTCGATTCCTCAGACACTAGACTTTTTGCAGGAGGGTCTGGATAAGGGCCTTGCGGTCAGCACCCTCAGACGCCAGGTTGCAGCGTTGTCTACAATCCTGGCAAAGGGCTCCTCTCACTGAGTCAACTTCCTCAGATCAAGAGCTTTCTCAAGGGAGCAGCGAACATCAGCCCTCCAGCTGTTCACCGGTATCCGTCATGGGACCTTCCATTTGTGCTTAAGGCCCTGACCAAAGCCCCATTTGAGCCTTTGAAAAAGACCAGTCTGCGCCACATCATCATCAAGACTGCTTTCCTGGTGGCCATTACATCCGCTCGCAGGGTTTCCGAGCTTGCGGCGCTCTCTGTCAGGGAGGATTTGTGCATAGTTCACCCGGACAGAGTAATATTGAGACTTGATCCGTCATTTGCTCCAAAAATTAACTCTCTGTTCCACAGGACTCAAGAGCTTATTTTGCCCAACTTCTGTCCCCATCCTTCTCACCCTAAGGAGCGTGAGTGGCACAAGCTGGACGTCAGGCGGGCCGTGCGCACGTATGTAAAGAGAACAAAAGACTACCGCCGGTCAGAGGCCTTCTTTGTCTCCTTCCTCCCTGCGTCCCTGGGCCGCAAGGTCTCCTCTCACACTGTGGGACGTTGGCTACGTGCCTGCATCAAACTGGCATATGAACACCAGGGCAAGACGGCTCCGAGACGGGTCACCGCTCACTCCACCAGGAGCGCTGCTACGTCTGCAGCCTGGGCTACCCAGGCTTCTATCCTAGACATTTGTAGAGCGGCCACCTGGGCTTCCCCCACGGCCTTTATTAGAAACTATAAGATTGACACCTTTGCCTCAGCCGAAGCCTCCTTTGGCAGAAGAGTATTACAAAGAGTGGCTGAAATGCCAGAGGCTCCGGCGCTTCCCCACCCTGGGACTCAATAGCTTGGGCATGTCCCAGCATTTGGACTCTCTGAGCAGTGCACTGGAGAAAGACCATTGGCTTACCTGAACGGTCGTTCTCGGGACACTGCGAAGAGAGTCCAAACCCACCCGGGTGTTTGTATTTTGAACGATGTGGCTGTATTGACTGTAATGTTTACAGGACGGTTCCTTCGTTTTCGAATTGAGCATGCGCAGGCAAAGGGAGGCGTGGTCAACAAAAACATCACTCAGTCCAAGGGCAGATAGGCTGTGTTAACCCAGCATTTGGACTCTCTTCGCAGTGCCCCGAGAACGACCGTTCAGGTAAGCCAACGGTCTTTCTCTCCCTCTCTATCCCTTTATCTATCTACCTAACTACACACACTCTCTCCCTACCTACCTACTGTAGTTCTTTCTCTCTCCCCCTCTATTTACCTACCTACTTTTTGTTTTAATTTGCCTCTTCAAAACCTTGGTGTTTGTTATGCTCCGGTGCGTCTTATACTCCGAAAAATAGGTACATACTGGTATGACTATGAAATCCGCTATAATAATATTTTCTTCACCTTGAGTATCCCTTCCGTGCAGTTTAAAAAAACACAATACATTTCACAGATCAAACACCTATATCCATTAATCATGATACAAGTATTCAGTTATACCTTGTGTATAAAAACAGATACTTGTAAGGACAGTAATACTATGTCATGAATTATATGAAAGGGTTCAAAAGTGTTCTGGGTATTTTTCTAATTTGAAATCCTTGTCACTTATGGTCACAAGGAGGGCCTTTTTAATACTAACATCAATGTGTTTTGAACACATTGTGATCCCCAAACACGACAAACCCCCCTGACATGAACTCAAAAGATTCCTTTATTGGGAATGCCGGCAGCCCCGGCAAAAAGCTTTCTCTCGCAGGCTAACAAGTCTGGCTGGCCAGAAGATGAATAGTTGCTTGCCACACCTCTTCATCTCCGCCCCCCCCCCCCCTTTTATACCAAGAGCCTTGCTAGCAGCAGTGGCTCTTCCTTCCCCAGGATTGGCCCACAGCTTTCCACTGCTCTCCTCTGCCTTCTGTGCAGCTGCGCGTCAGGCACTGGATCCAGCTGTTCCTTTTCTTCATCAACCACCTCCAGACTGGGGTTGTTGACTTCATCTGACAGATGGTCAGGCATGCCTCATTCAACATCCAAGAAAGAAAAACCCCAACTCCATTTAATTAGAGAAAAGATACTTTTACTGGATATGAAATGAAAACAGTGAAAATGACGCAAAGATCTGAAGCAAGAAAGCGTGAACTTGTACATATCAAACGTTTACCCAGATCCCTGCCCCCAGTTACGAAGAACCTGTTATGTTCTGAGCAGCCGCCAAAACAAAGAGTTTAAGCGGGAAGCAATTCGACACCTGATTGGCTGATCGTTTGACAGCTCCTGTATAAATAGGGAGCTGTCCAACGAGCAGCGGCGGCATTCCTGTTCTAAGCCGGTTCTGAACTGTTAGCTTGTTCTTTGAGGGAATAAACTTGTTAGCCTTTATTCCTGTCTCCGCCTCAGTCCTTCCTGGCTACCCACAGGTCCTTGGTACACACCACTGGCGACGAAGGTGGGATCGCCAAACTGAGGTGCGAGAAGCTGAAGTCACTTACTGCTGAAGTCACTCGCTGAGTCACTAGAACCGCGCTTAATTCTATCGCGACGAGACGTCGCTGGCTCTGACAGGAATGGCCACGTTAAATTTCGCGCCATTCAACTATGGCTCTGAGACATGGGAGTCTTACACGGCTCGGTTCGAGTGTTTTTTGGTCGCGCACGACCTCACCGAGTTGACGGACGAGCGAAAATGCGCATTTTTCCTGTCCGTCTGTGGCAAAGACGTTTTTCATACTGCCAGGGCTCTTACAGCTCTGGAGCCTATTAAGGCCGTCCCCTGGCCTGTGCTGCTGGCAAAGCTGACAAGCCATTATGCCCCGTCGCCGTCCAAGATAGCCCGCAGGCACGCCTTCCATCAGCGGAGCCAAGCTGAGGGGGAGTCTGTCAGCGCTTACGTTGCTGCACTACGCTCGGCCGCCCTGCACTGTGAGTTCCGAGACCTCGATGAAGCTCTCCTCGACCGCCTAGTGTGTGGCCTCCGAGACCTCAAGCTTCAAAAGCGGTTACTGACCAAAACAGATCTTTCGTTTCAAACCGCCCTTGATGAAGTTCGGGCGTCCGAGATGGCTGAGGCTTCCCTAGCTACCATCACGAAGGCCCGGTCTGCCACTTCCACGCAGACTGCCAACGCTTTTAATACTGTGGCCGGTTCACCAGACTCAGAAAGTGAAGATTCCGATGCGGAAACCCAGGATGAGGACATTAACCGCCTTGAGGAGGCGAACAGAAAGAGCTGGCATCGGCGGAAGGGCAACTCTGGATCTGCATGTAGTGGTTGCGGAGGCAATCACGAAAGAGCTGAGTGCAGATTCAGACAAGCCCTCTGCCAGCGGTGTGGACGAAAGGGCCACATCGCTCGGGTGTGCCGGGCAGCGCAGCCCATGTCCTCTCCAGAGTCCCAAACCGAGCGGCCTCGGCAATATCGAACCAAGAAAGCTAGAACGGACTGCCATGCAATCCTCCGCAACTCTAATCACGACCTCTCTTGCCACCTTCTGCAAAAGAAGATCCAACTAGCTGTGACGATAGAAGGGAAGCCCTGCGAGATGGAGCTCGACACCGGTTCCGCAACGTCCATAGTGTCTTGGAGCACAATCAAACGTCTCTTGCCTCAGCTGTCCAAACGCCAATTACAAGACTGTCATTTAACATTAAGGGACTATCAGGGCAACCTGATTCCAGTAATTGGCACCCGGAAAGTCAGAGTGCAGTTCAAGGGTTTTGACGGCCGGCTACCCCTCATCATAGTCGAGGGACGACTGCCCAGCCTTCTAGGTCTTGACTGGTTCCAGTCCCTAGGTCTGCAAGTCAGCGGAATCCACCACCTCGGCGCAACTGCACTCGACTGCTTGGTCAACGAATTCCCAGCTGTCTTCAACGGCACCTTAGGCAAATACACAGGAACGCCTGTTTCTTTCAACCTCGACCCATCAGTGCAACCGGTGCAAATGAAGCCACGCCGAGTTCCAATTGCACTCAAGCCGAAGGTGGACGCCGAGCTGGACAAACTCGTAGCTCAGGGCGTCCTCGAGCCAGTGGATCATGCACGATGGGAAACACCCATCGTGCTGCCAATTAAGCCGGACGGCAGCGTGAGGATCTGCGCAGACTACCGCTGCTCGATCAACCGTGCCCTGCCTTCAAATGCGTACCCAGTGCCAGTGGTCCAGCACCTCCTACACACTCTGGGCGAGGGGTCAATTTTTGCAAAACTCGACCTTGCACAGGCGTATCAACAACTGGTCGTGGACGACGAAGCAGCTGAGGCACAGACAATCATCACACACCGGGGCGCATTCCGTTGCCGCAGATTGCAGTTTGGGGTGAGCATCGCCCCTGGACTTTTTCAAAGCTTGATGGAGCGGTTGCTCCACGGACTCCAAGGCGTCGTCCCCTATTTTGATGACGTCCTTGTGTCAGCCACCTCCATGGATGAACTCATGGCCCGTTTGCGCATGGTTCTCCAAAAATTCCAAAAAGTGGGCCTGAAGGTTAAGAGAGACAAATGCCAGGTTGCGGTGTCCCAGATAGAGTTCCTGGGGTTCCTCATTGATGGCAGTGGCATCCACCCCACTGCTGCCAAGACCAAAGCCATCCTTGAGGCCCCTGCACCTACTAATAGAGCTGAATTACAGGCCTTTTTAGGCCTACTCAATTTCTATGCGGTCTTCCTGCCTCATAAAGCCTCTGTCGCGGAGCCACTCCACCGTCTCCTAGACTCTGGGGCTGCCTGGGTCTGGGGCTGGCGGGAGGCTTCCGCATTCAGGGCTGTTAAACATCTCCTGATCTCCAACGACGTCCTTGTCCAATACAGCGAGCACTTGCCTTTAGCGCTCGCCTGCGACGCTTCACCCTACGGGGTGGGCGCCGTGCTTTCCCACCAGTTGCCTAGTGGAGCAGAGGTGCCGGTTGCCTATTTTTCCCGCACCCTCTCTGCTTCTGAGCGCAACTACGCACAAATTGATAAGGAGGCCCTCGCTATTGTGGCCGGGGTGCGGCGTTTCCATCACTATTTGTACGGCCGCCCCTTCCAAATTGTCACTGACCACAAGCCTTTGCTGGGGTTGCTCGCCGGTGACCGCCCGACCCCGCAGGTGCTGTCTCCCCGAATGACACGTTGGTCTGTGTTCCTCGCCTCCTACGACTACCTGCTCCTGCACCGACCGGGGAAGCAGATCGCTCACGCCGATGCCCTCAGCCGTTGCCCTTTGCCGGACGCTCCTGAAGACCCTACTGCTGCCGCCCCCGTCTTCCTCATTGATGACCTCAACCTTCCAATTTCTGCCGCCGACATCGCCCGGTTGTCCGCAAGGGATCAGGTAATATCCCGGGCACTAGATTGGGTTAGGCGAGGGTGGCCCAAGGACCCCGTAGATCCTGTTTTCCTCCCTTTCAAATCACGGCTGCCGGAACTCTCCGTTCAGCGCGGCTGTTTACTGTGGGGCCACCGCGTCGTGGTGCCGGCCTCACTGAGGACTACCGTCCTGCAACAGCTTCACCTAGCACACCCCGGCATTGTCCGAATGAAAGCCTTGGGCAGGAGTTATGTCTGGTGGCCCAAGCTGGACCAGGACATAGCAGCCCATGTTGCCGGGTGCCCAAAATGCCAGGGCGCCCAAGCGCTACCACCCAAAGCCGAGCCCCGGACGTGGGAGCCACCATCCTCTCCCTGGTCGCGAATACACATTGATTTCGCGGGCCCGATTCAGGGCCGCATGCTCTTGATTATCGTGGATGCCTTCTCGAAGTGGGTCGAGGCTATCCACATGTCCTCCACTACGGCGGACGCGCTTATTGCCACCCTCCGCCACGTTTTGCCACCCATGGGCTACCCGACGTGTTGGTGTCCGATAACGGACCACAACTGACAGCTGCCAAGTTTGAGGCCTTCCTAGCTTCCCAGAGCATCCGGCATGCCCTGACGTCTCCTTTTCACCCCTCTAGTAATGGCTTGGCGGAGCGCGCTGTGCGGTCCGTCAAGGAGGCCCTTTCCAAAATGGATCACCTGCCTTGGCTAGAACGCATTGATGCCTTCTTGTTGGCTCACCGCTCCACGCCATCCCCAGAATCCAACACCAGCCCAGCCGAGCTCCTTATGGGACGGCGGCTGCGAACCACCCTTGACCGGTTGCACCCTGCATACTCCACCCCAAAGCCTTTGGATTCTCAGGGAGGGACGAGATCCTTCGCCCAAGGGGAAGCAGTGTATGCCCGCAATTATGGGGGGCATCCCTTGTGGCTACCGGGCATAGTAATTGATCAGACCGGGCCCTGCTCCTACAGGGTCAGGCTCCTCGACGGCAGAACGTGGAAACGTCACTGCGACCAGTTGCGGAGCAGGCACCCAGGGCAACCTTGCCAGCAGTCACCGACCAGCCCAGCGAGCCCAACAGCGGCGACCAGCGACAGGGAACCCAGCGACGAGGAGGCCAACGTCGAGCAGGCAGCCAGCGCTCCAAACCGAAGCGGCGACTTACCTGGTGGGCCAGCACCCTCCTGCGTTCTTCCTCGGCGACCCGGGCAATCACCATCCTCCGGCGCAGAGTCCTCGGCCGAGGACGAGCAACCAGGGCCTCCAAGCAGGGCAGAAGGGCCCCGGGCATCGAGCCGAATCAGGCGGCGGCCGGCGTACTTGCAAGACTACGCTTGCGCGAACTTAGAAGGGAGGGGTGTTATGTTCTGAGCAGCCGCCAAAACAAAGAGTTTAAGCGGGAAGCAATTCGACACCTGATTGGCTGATCGTTTGACAGCTCCTGTATAAATAGGGAGCTGTCCAACGAGCAGCGGCGGCATTCCTGTTCTAAGCCGGTTCTGAACTGTTAGCTTGTTCTTTGAGGGAATAAACTTGTTAGCCTTTATTCCTGTCTCCGCCTCAGTCCTTCCTGGCTACCCACAGGTCCTTGGTACACACCAGAACCAATGTCCAATCTCCACTCCCAAAGGTGTCATGTGGGCGCATCTTCAGGTGGCCTCATTTAGCAGGTATGCAGAGACAGTTGGCCTTGACCAAACCTAAATACGAACCATCAGTATACGTAGAAGATGGTGAGAACAAAACTCCCTTTTCTGAGATCGTTCCACCAGCACATATCCCCTTCCAAATACCATGACACACACACACACACACACACACACGTTATTAGGGCAGCCAATAGTAAGCATGCAAGATAGAGACTGACAGTCTCGTTCTCTGCCAGCTCCATTCCCTCTTCCCCCTCAGAGCTCCCAGGTTGCCTTGATGCTGACCCTGACTCACACACGCGCCTCCTCTTATTCAGCTGCTGGAGGGGCCGGCAGCCAACAGGCCACAACAAAATGCCTTTCAAAGCTGTGCCCATTTAAAACGATTCAGGTCAATTGCAATTTGAAAGGAGGCAGCATCTTTGTGTTTTTTAATTAAAGTAGGCATCCAGGGTTCTTCCAGTCTCCCATTTATGCCTGCAAAACAGCCAATATTTTAAGAAATCCATTCATTAAAGTTCATTTAGTGACCAAAGTTTCAACGGCACGATCAAAATTCAGAGACTTGGCAACTGGTTCATATTTATGACAGTTGCAGTGTCCTGGGATCATGTGATCACCTTTTGCGACTTGACAAAGTCAATGGGGAAGATTCACTTAACAACCGTGTTATTAATTTAATAACTGCACTGGTTGACTTAACAACTGTAGCAAGTAAGATAGTAAAATGGGGCAAAATTCACTTAACTGTCTCATTTGGCAACAAATTTTGGGGTCAGTTGTGGTTGTAAGTCGAGGACTCCCTGTTGTGTTTTGCTTATAACTGCATGCACCTTTAACAAAACATCTTCCAGTTGATTAGGTTGGGAGATAGAAACATACCCATTTCTGTGGCTGATAGTAGCCAAGAGTGCGAAAACTCTTGATGTTCCTCCATTATAGATGAAGTCTGTTTAAGAATTATAGCTAGCCACCTAGTGGTTATGGAAAGACATCACAACCAGTTTTCAGGATTGTATATATGAATTTATGTTTATCCTGTATTTAACAGCTCAAAATGACATTGAAGAGAATCCTTGGGCTATTACATCTCCACAGCAACAGCTTTTGATTAGATAAGCGTATCTTTATTATGGTGTTTGCACAGTGCGAAATAAGATTTAGCAGAGGCATGCTTATTGTTAATGGAAAATTTTCCCAGCAACTTTTTATAGTAGGATGTGCTCAAAGAAAGTGTGTGAAAGTAGAGTATGGCTGCTACTCAATTAATAAAAACAGAAATATAATCACTGATGGGAGATAGATTGTTTTAGAGCTATTTACTTAAAGAAGAAGAAAGATACAGGCTTGAAAATTTATGAAAATTGATAGAAATAACTCTTGAAATAAACTACTTTTACTACATCTGAGAAAAAAAACAGAATGCATTTTATTGTAATGATAGGGAAACACTCTCATTTCTCAACTCACACTAGGTGTGTTATTTTTTTAGTACCCATTTAAAATTTATTATTCAATTCACAGTCTGGGACTGATAAAAATTTAACAGTTTTAAGTCCTAACAACCTAAAAGCTATTAAGGTAGCAGCTGAGTATTATAGGCAGTTCCGAGTAAGGTGTTTTTGTTGTTGTTGCAAAGTCAGAATATTCAAGTCTAATATGAGTTCAAAATTTTCATGCATCTAGGCAACCCTTTGGGTATTGCTCCAAGGGCTCCTATAACTATTGGTACAATCATTGATTTCTTCCTCCACAATCGCTTAACTTCAATTTGCACATCATGATATTTTGTTATTTTTTCTAGTTGTTTCTCTTCAAATCGTGCATCACCTGATATTGCAATATCAATGAACCAGACTTTTTTTCCCCACAGTAGTGATGTCAGCTGCGTTGTGGGCCAGATGTCTGCCTGTTTGGATCCCACAAGATCTTGACCTGTTTGTTTTCAAGAACTTTATCAACTTGGTGTCCCCAGTAATTTTTGTTGCATTCAAACCCAAACTTCTGGCAAAGTTAACAATGCATAATTTTGGCAACTTGATCATGACATTGTAGATAATTATTATTTTCTTTATCTTGTCCTATTGAAACCAGCCTGCTTAGGATTTAAAAAACATGAAGCAATTTACATGTCATTTCCTTGAGCAAGTTTATATGCCCTAATTTAAATTTTGCATTACAGATGTGAGGAAAGGAACCCAAATCCAAACAATTTATTTCAATAGCTTTAATGTACAAACAAAAAACCAGCAACCTACGAGTGCTGTACTGTACATGGAACAATGGCTTTCCATCTATATATCTTCACGGTGGAAAATCAGGGGCAAGTCAAACATGTTGGATGAAAAGGGTGTGATCAGATGCATCTCCCAGAAAGACAGCCTCCTATTTTCTCTAAATATCCAGGTATTTCAGAAATATATTGCTTTATATTAAAGATAAACAATTTAAGGCTCCAGACGGCATTCTTTTTGCTTAAGCTGATAAACCATCAAAGCTGTGCAATTCTTTCAGTGAAAGCTGCCTGATTTTAATATATAGCCTGCAAAGTTTTAGCTCTAGGAAGGGCTACACCATCTACCATTTTTAGTAATAGGCAACAGTTTTAGTTCAGTAACATACAAATTCATGTTAAAGATAATTATGAACTATAACCATTCTTAATTGGTGACTATTTGTTTGCAGGTGATATCTATTGCAAATTCTAGTAATACAGCTAAGGCTATTAAGATAGTTTTGAAATAATTTGTAGAAGTGCCAGTCATTTTTCACCCTATGGAACGATCTCCCCGTGGAGATTCGTACCCTCACCACCCTCCAGACCTTCCGCACAGCCCTTAGAATCTGGCTATCCCGTCAGGCCTGGGGCTAAGACTGTAACCCGCCCAAATGGTATGAATGTTGTGTTTTTTTAATTATGTATTGTCTTATATGTTAAAAGTTTGTCTCCCCCTCCCCTTTGGGTTGTGAGCCGCCCTGAGTCCCCCCAGGGAAAAGGGCGGCATATAAATAAACTCTACAATCTACAATGAGTCACAATTCATGTTTTTCCATACCTTTCCTAAAATATTAAATGAGATAACGTATTTTAAATAGAGCCATAGAAAGGAAATCCTTCTAATATCTAGGAATTAATTTTATTTTAAAAAATCAACAAACTAATAATAATTTTATTATGTGAAAAAAGTGAAGGAAATGAAAAAGTGGGATTAAAAATAATTAAATATGCTGGGTTGAATTGCAAGATTTAATGTGATGGCTCTTTCAAAATTAAATACTGTTTTTTTTTTATTTTGAACTTTTCCAGTAGAAGTACCAAATAAAATATGGCAAAGAAAAGGGTTTAACTTGTTTCAAAACTAAACAGTTAAGAATTCATGGAAAGAACATGTAAAAAGGTTCTGTTTGTACAATTATGCGATCAGCAGTAGATTTGGGGCACATCATTCTCTTTACATTGGAAAAGGAGGGAAGGAAAACCTTCCAGTAATTAGCATTCATTTGTCTGCCTGGCTATCTGTTTACGAGCTGTTTCTTCACTGTTTTTATCTCCAGTGACTTCAAGGCAATGGACAGATCACAAACAATAATAAAAAACAAAAGCTGTAAAAAAACATAGAAATCAACAAAAAATAAAATAAATCCCAGTTCCCCCAATTGCAAGCCATTCCCTCACATTCATTTTAGACTTGAGAACCTCCCTGAGATCCAGCCTCACACTACCTCAATATTTCCATGCAAAAGCAAAATTAATTTCAAAGCTTGATCTTGCCAGATCAAGGGTATGTCACAGGCAAGGATAAGCTAGCTGAACTGTAAGATAACGACAGAATTAGGAATAGATAGTCCTCGATTTACAATGATTCATTTAGTGACCGTTCAAAGTTACAAAAGGGCACTGAAAAAAGTGACTTAAGACAGCATTTCAAACTTATGACGGATGCAGCATGCCCATGTTCAAAATTTAGACACTTGGCAACTGACTCATGTTTATAACAGTTGCATTGTCCTGGGTCATGTGATCACCTTTCAAACCCTTGCAAGCAAAGTCAATAGGGAAGCCAGTTTCACTTAACAACAGGGTTACTAACTTAAAAACTGCAGTGATTCACTTAACAATTTGGGCAAGAAAGGTCGTAAAGTGGAGCTAAAATCACTTAACAAATGTTTCTCTTAGCAACAGAAATTTTGGTCTGAATTGTGTTCATAAATCAATGACTACCTGTAACCCAACTCTGTGAATACTTTATATTAAACATGAAAAAACCTCTCTAAATCAGAGATTCTCAAACTCTGGGTCAGACTTTCTAGGGAAAAATGAACAAATTTAAGAAGGGGTGCAAATTATGTCAGCCTTGCACATAAGAAAACTGATTTGATGTGAAAATTAGCTCTGTATCTTCCTGGATCTGGGCTGATCACATGAAATGATTCCTCTTTTTAAAGAATAACAGCACCATGTGGTTTTTTTTATTTTGCAAGAATATATTCTGTAAAAGGGAGAACTTTTCCCCTGATCCAGATTTAGGGTTCAGCGGGTTGAAGAATGCACCTGGTGTTGCAAATCAATTGGGCTGAAGAGGAATTGGTATAAAGTGATTGCTGATTTTAAGACATGGCTGTGTCTTGGGGGAGGGATCTGGTTGGGGAGGGATATTTTCTTTCTCTCCCTCTCTTCCACTTGAACTTGGTGTACAGATGTAAAAGCAGGGGGGAACTGTTTGCTTCATGCAAACAGAAAGAAATGAGAGGGGGAGCTGTGATGTGCACCAAAGGACAAAAGAGAGTTACTGGCAGAGAGTTATCATCATGAGTCTTGCTCAAATGGGTGGTTTAATAAAGCCTCCATTTTAAGGGGCAGTTTATCAATTTATTGAATAAAAGGGAAAAACCTGATCCTTTGGCTGCCTTAAGAACTGGATCCCTCAATACTGGAACTAGTCTAAAAGAGTTATGTGATTTGGGGCCCAGCATTATTAAGTTATGCATATTTTCTTTGAGTAGAATCTTTTCTATAAATATTTTTTTTTGGTCTGAATTATTTTATGAGAAATGATGTCTGAAGTTAAACACCTCAAGAGAGAATTTCTCTGCTCTTTCTCTGTCCTTAAACAACACCATCTAACAAAAGTTTGGCCTGCAGAAAAAGGTATCTGCACCTAAACAGAAGGAACAGAGGGCGCTGTCTCTAGAAAGGCTCCATACAAAGAGCTTTGGCTTCTGTACCAAAAGCTGAGAAAGAGGCAGCTTGAGAGATTTGTTTCTAGGTTCTAGAGATATTTGGCTGCCAAAAATGTATGCAGAAAAGGTGGAGCAGGTCCCCTTCAGCTCTCTGGGAATTTTATTGGTGGTAGGACTTCATCCATCCAGGGTCAAAGCTCACCAATTGCCAGGGGTCACTGAGGAGAGCAAAGTGAAGGAGAACGAAGATGTTTTCCAAGATGTAAGTAGGTCTTCAGAAGGGCTGCTCTCTCTCTATTTTCTTGTTTGGGAGGTGGAAGGTTTGTCTATGTGTGGGGAAGGAGGCAGGTGGTAGAAGACATCCATGATCTGATCTTCAAAGCTGTCCAGAGGAAGCCACACACCTAGAGACTGTACAGCAAGGGAGAAAAAAAGTTTTCCTGTGATCGTAGAGACAGCAACCAGACTGGGTATGCTCCGTCCATTAACCAATCTGACTGAGTCTACACTTATGATGTCATCAGGCCCTTGTGGCTCCTCCCCAGTTTCAGACTCAGTCCAACCTGGACTGGCTGTGAGAATTGCTCTCTCTTCCAAAATTCAATTATAACTTTAATTGGCGATTTTTTCCCCAAAATTTTTTTTATTCCTTTAAATTGGTTTTTCAAATAATTCTTTATTCTGACAAATTGGAGGGAAATTCGAAACTGCTCTCTGGCTGTCTCTCTTCAGCCGTCTGACTGCTTGTGGCCACGAGTTCACTCAGGAAGCCTGCTTTGCAATCAGATCGGCCAGCTCACGAGCTACGGCTCCACAGCTGTTTCCCCGCGGCGCTCCTTGACTGGGCACTCTGAGGGACACGCAACCAGCCGTTTCACGCGCAGCGGTTCCAGGCGAGTTTGCTGGCCCATTTTGCAGATCACCTGGCCACACTTAGTATTGGTGGCCATTTTGTGGATCGGAAAAGCCTGCGAAGATAGCGGTAGCCATTTTGAGGCTTGGAAAGTGGCTTATGAAGTGGAGAGAAGAAAGGGGAGGGTGGCTTGGTCTCCCCATCTCTCCTAGCAGTTGACCCAGTTTATCCTATTCTTATGGGAAAAATGAAACTGAGGGTTGCTCATTGATTTTGTTGTATTTATTTTGTACAATGACAATAAAGACTAATATTATTATACTAATATGGGCACTGATATCTCTTCTTTTGATCCCACACCAAGGTCACACCAGCCATGGACCCATCAGTGGAATCCATGCTGTTAGACCTCTATCTTCTATTGGATGGCCACCATGGAGATACAAGATGAAGATGTTTCTGAGGTACCTCCTTCACCAACATTTCTGGGATTTCCTTTCTGCTGTTGACATGGATGGGAAAATGTTCCCCAAAAGTAATAGCACCATCTCTTATGTTTCTTTTCAAGTGGAGAAGTTGGTGGAGGAGGACTTTGGCCTGACGCTCAGAGGCCTCCTTCGGCAGTCTTCCACCTCAGTGCATTTCATTTTTATTTTGAAGGTAAGGAAATCCCATGAGGAGCTTGAAGAAACATTTGACCAGTGCAAACATTCACAGAATCAAATTTAAAACTTCTATAAAATGTCCCTGGGTGAACAATAACTGGAGGATTGTTCCTTAAGACATGCATCAAGTACCATGAGAACTTGGCTTGTCACAAAAGTTGCTGTTCTTCAGACAGGGATCTCTTCGGAATAAATTTAGGAATATTGGAGCCTTATTAGAGGGACTGGATGGTCCCAGAGCCTGAGAGAAGGATGTATTATAAATTGCACACATTGTAGTTTAGCAGTGAGATTCTTTGGTCTCAGAAATGAGCAAATGTGTCCTTTCTTTGTCAGTTCCACAGTACTTGCACCCACATGGGAAACTTCTTGCCGGTGCTGAACCAGCTCTTCTACTGTGGGAATCATCATCCCAGGATCGATGTACGCAGGAAAACTAAACTAACAAGA